>NC_082712.1:160163452-160810051 GCF_030144855.1 Hypanus sabinus
AATCATTGAACCTTGCTTAAGCAGTTTCATGGGATAATGGTTTTGCTTCCCTCAAATTTGCATAACTATATCTACAGTTCTGATAAAGGGTCTTCCTCCTGAAACATTAACTCTTTCTCTTTCCACAGATGTTGTCTGACCTGCTGAGTGTTTCCAGCATTTTATGTTCTTTTTCTGTTTTTATTCAGACTCCCAGCACCCACACTTTTATTTTAAATTCAGTAGTTGCCTAGTTTACATGCATATGTCACTTACCTTTCTGGAGGGCTGGTAGGAAGGAAATCGGGAACTGTTTTTGGTTAATAAGATCCCGCTCTCTGTGGTCCTGGGAGGGACGATACTCATAAAGGGAGGCTGGTTCTTTAGGACTCCTGACACACAGAGACGTGCCACCTCCTTCAAAGCCTTCAGCTGGGATCCCTGAAACAGTGAAGATCACACACTGATTTAGATCCCATCAAGCCATTCAATAAGAATCTTTTGAACGTATCACAAATCAAGGCATAGAAGGGGAATCTGCAAATGGAAAAGACAGTTCAATCTTAAATCTGTTCAATAATTTGTTAATATGGTTCATTTTATATACAATAATGTGTTACGAATGAGGAGCAACTCTGATGGGCAGAAGGGTGCAAAGTCGCCCCCCCCCCCCCTTTTTGAGAATCACAAAATCGCTACTATTTCGGGTCCGATCCCAAGGAAATGAGAGAGAGAGACAATACAGAGATACACAAAAGTGGAATGTCTCCTCCTAACAAAAGCGGAACGGAACCACTGATTACTGCTATTGTCTCTTGGAGAAGGATTGTGTATTGAGTACGGTTCTATTCATTGAAACCCCTCAGGGGGCAACCAGGGTGGTCTGGTTGATGGGTTGCATCATCCCAACCTGATTGATACCTGAGACCCCGTGAGTGGGGATAAAAGTGAGGTCTGGGGAACACCCCTCAGATGCACCAGGAGAGATGCTACGAGACCGGTGGGGGCTTATGTGTGTGTCCACCCTTGCCTGGGTGATGAGTCCACCACGGAAGAACAGTCTAGCTAAAGGATGGAGGGGTCATACGTGAATGGCCACAACAACAACAACACATCGACAGATTAAGATTGTAAAAGGAAAGTCAGCAAGTCAATAGCTGTTACTGCTTTCTCTGTCTCTGTCTCTCCAACAATTGCAATACCGCGACCAACAACTATGCAGCCTGCATGAACTGAACTGAACTTTATATTTCCATCGGACAATTCATTATCCCTTAGACAACGATAGAGCTTATTTCTTATTGACTATTATTATACCCACACTTTTAGGTTTAGTATTGATGACGTATATTATCTGTATATTTGCATTGATATTATTTTTGTGTATTTTTACTAATAAATACTGTTAAAAATAGTATCATCAGACTTCAATGGATACTCCTATCTTTGCTGGAAAGACACCCAGTTATAGGGTTCGTAACAAATGAATGTCCTGTTTTACCTTGTTTCCGTAAACTGTAAGATAAGGAAAATAATGTAATCAAAGAAGATAACGTTGAATTAAGATGTTATAGCCCGCAACTGCTAATATTGTCACAGATAATTTCAGCATTGCAGGTGCAAAATGTAAAAAATCTGATGTAGAATCATTTCTATTTGGATATCATCTTTTACCGGCATCAATAAAGTAGTTCTCACAAAAAAATTTGCACAATTAACTGACAACTGCTCCATTTTGATATCCTTTTGGAAATTTGTCTTCTTCAGGTGAGGTCAGATGTAGTCAAATTCACCTTTGGTCACTTCTGTGGAATGTGGAATACAAAAGCAGTGGCAGGTGACACTCCACCAAGGCAGAGTTCCCTTCACATCAAGGCATCTGAATTTCAGAAGAGGGAAGCAACTGAGGATCAGTTTCTGCTCCACATGCTGTATTTGGAAATCCGGAAGAGTTAAACAAAATATTGTGAACTGTAATGAAGCTGTTAGATTAGATGAACTGTAAATAAAAATCGCATATGCTTGGATTGTGCTGGACTCGGCCTTCTGCATAAATTCACCTTCCTCTCAGACTTTTATTCAGAGACTGAAAGCCGAAAGGTGTGATCCAGAGTGGCACTGCATGAGACAGAATGGGCTCCAATCATTGAGCAGGCCTAAATTCCAGCCCGATAATCTTTGTTGATAATTCTGATAATCAGAGATATGCAAGGACTATTCAAATAGATACAAAACTTAATTTAAATATGTTGAAATATTAAAAAGTAGAACCAGCTAAATTAATTAAAGTAAGCGAAGCATTTATCATTTTCTACAGGAAAATAATGGGGTCACCATTCCCATGGCAACCCTTCCCAGAACAAGCTGAGGACCTGTCTCTTCAATTAAACAGTGCCATAACTCTGGACTCAGTGGCAAGTCCAACAAGAATGCAGATGCTTGGTTGTTCTGGCAATAACCTTCAGGATGTTTCAGTCTTCCTCACCAGGATTTGGAATAATTGATTATCAGTCAGTATGATTCAACTTTTGCATCAAGCAACATAATAATTGAGAAAATTGAACGTAATTTTGGCAACAGGAAATATAATTATCTTTTACAGCTATTAAAAGAAAGTAGGTGGTGCATAAAGTATCTGTTCTATGCCCAATTAAATCTTTCTCCCATGGTTTTCTTTCTTTGGGATGAATACATCCTTCCATAGACTGTCTTCCACTGCCTCACTTGAGTCAGAAAAACAATCAGATGCACAGTCTTTCAAATTCACACTAGTAATTGATCCAGCACAGTAGATAGTCACATGTAAGTGATGGAACAATGGAGTGATATATAGAAAATACTGGAAAAACTCTGCAGATCCAGCAGCATCAGTGGGAAGGGAGGCGAAGTTTTATGTCTATGACCTGAAAGGTTAACACTATTTCTCTTTCCGCAGATGCTGAGTGTTTCCAATATTTTCTGTTTTTATTTCAGATTTCCAACTACTGCATTGTCAATAATTTCCATGACCTATGATTGGAAGAATATATGCTTCAGTCAGACTTCCCATTCCCATATTCAATGTCTGCCCATGACTTCCATTGCCACGACGAGGCCAAATGAAGGCTGGAGGAGCAACAACTCATATTCTGGCTGGATTGTCTCCAATCTGATGACACCAATATAGATTTATCTAACCTTTGGCAACCACTCCCCTCCTTGTTTAGACCCCCTCCTTTCTTTTCCCCTATTCTCATGGCCCTTTCACCACTTCTCTTCTCCTTCCCCACCTTCATTACTTGCTAATCACCATCCTCTTGTTCCCCATTTCCTTTCTATTATTCTATGTTGCAGTGTCCTCTCCTATCAGATTTCTTCTTCTTCAGCCCTTTATCTCTTCAACCTATCACTGCCGAGCTTCTTACATCATTTCCCCCTCACCTGGTCTCACCTATCACCTGACAGCTTGTATTCCTTCCTCTCCCCTCACATTCTTATTCTGGCTTGTTCCTTCTTCCTTCCAGTCCTGATGAAGGGTCTCAGCCCAAAATATTCACTGTATATTTCCTCCCATAGATGCTGCCTGACCTTTAGGGTTCCGCCAGGATTTTAGGTGTGTTGCTCAAGATTTCCAGCATCCACAGACTCTCTCTGATCCATAAACTTGCTTGCATATCTCAATTATTTATCACCTCCTGTACTCACTCACCTAAAGTTGCTCCTACTTAAACACTGACTCACTGCTGTTTAATTTTAATATCTCAACTACCCTATTTCTATAATATTGAGCAGCCAATCTGAGATATCCAATTTTTGATTCAGATACCTTCAATTTCTTGATTTATTTGCTTACAATGGCCATGAACTCTGGTGTTCCATCCTTAGGCACCTCTGCATCTCCTTTTCTATTATTGCTTGTAAGACTTTTATTTAGAGTCTACCATCTTTACCAGGCCTTAATATCTCACATGGCTTAGTGTCAAACTCTATTTCAGAACATTTCTAAGCAGTGCCTTGAGCTGCGTACCAGTATTAAATAAGCAACAGAAACAGCAGATGACAATTCCATCCTAAGCAATATTATTTCTCGCTTTTATGTTTCTTTACTTTGTTTCACAGCTGGTGGCAAGAGTCTCTAACCATATTATTACAAGGGTGATACATTGGTCATTAGATTATCCAAAAGATATGACCTGATTATCAGCCAAAACATTGACCAGGTAGAAGCAAAAGGTTGCTAGTTTTCATGTCAGGATTGGCTTATATGTTTTTTATGTAGTTTCAATCAATCAATATTGTTTTTCCTGTGTTTTTAATAAATGTAAATGTGATCACTTCTGCCATGTGCTCAGAATCAGGGACACAACAAAAATATTCTCTTTACGTGGGAACCCTGTATGAGATTACTGCAAGGTAGTTAAGTAAGTGCTTGCTTACTCAATGACAACACTATTTATTGAATCATTATGTGCTTTTGGTGAAAAACGAATAAATAGTGTCATTGTAATTAACGTTCCCTGTCTCTGCAAATCAATATTTATCACTTCCAGTGCCTCGGGTCACAAAGTACGTAGATGCTGTTTATTTTTATATATTGCAGAGCGCAGGTAAATCTAAAGCAGTCATACGTTCAGAAAGCTCCTTTTGTAGATGTGGATTTATTTAGAACACTATACCTCAACATTTAGAAAATGGTTTCCAGGTTTGTACTTGGCGAGAAAAGGTTGCCACCTACTTCTCTCAGGAAAACAGACTAGCATTCTGAGTATTTCCAGGCCAAGGTGCGGATGGTTCTGGGGAAGTTCAAATGCTGAAGCACTGTCTCCTCAACAGTATTAACACCACTGCAGCACTGAAGAAAATCACTCGTTCTATAAACTGATGAAAGCAGACTTAAAATTAGTAACTGAAATCACAAACAAGAGAAAGTCTGCAGATGCTGGAAATCCAAGCAACACACTCAGAATTGCTGGAGGAACTCAGCAGACCGGGCAGTATCTATAGAAAAGAGTGCAGCTGACATTTTGAGTTCCTCCGGAATTTTGTGTATGTTGATTAGTAACTGAACACAAGCTTCTTTGCTTTCAAAATGTTTCTTAACCTCACTCTTGCTAAAGCTTGCTTGGTATTTTCAATGTATGTATTCTATTTCCTAGATTCCTTAGCCGGCAGAAATAATGTCTCTCTATCTGATCTACTGATTCTTCTGAACATCGCAATGAATTTCCTCTCAATTTTCTAAATATTATTTAATACTTATGTTGGCCTTAGATGAACAGTAGGTAAATATCCGAGTGAATGATTGTGATTTACTCATTTTTGGCTACCTCTAATATTGCACTTAATAAGTTGTGGCTGATTAATAGCTTTAAAGTTCACAATATTTGCAGTCATGTCAAGCACACAGTCAGCATGTTGTAGAAGCATGTACTTCTGAATATAAGTTACAATCAAACTTCTGAGACTGACATCTCTTTTAAATTGATTTATTAAAGTAAGAAATGATGATGTGTTCTAAAAATGTAATTCCTGTATGAATGTCACTGGAGACTGAAATCCTTTGGTAGGATTTCAGTAGATCATAATTTTATAGGCTTTAAAGAATTTCTCTCTCCATTGCCTATTTTCTGTATATCCTTCTCCTTATGGTACCTCCGGTACCTAATAAAGAGGACACTGAGTGTATGTTCATGGTTTTCTGCTGCTGTAGCCCACACATTTGAAGGCTCTATATGTTCTACATTCAGAGATGCTCTTCTGCAGAAAACTGGTGTAACATACACGAGGAAATCTGCAGACGCTGGAAATTCAAACAACACACACACAAAATGCTGCTGGAACATAGATTTGTTTGCTGTTCTGTCACTTTCCTGTCTGTTTGAACCAATCTGGCCACTCTCTTCTGACATCTCTCATTAACAAGGTGTTTCACCCATAGAATTGCCGATCACTGGATGTCGCTGGATGTCACTCCATCTTTTTGTCAACTCTAAATTCTGTTGTGCTTGAAAATTCCAGGAGATGGGAGATTTTCTGAGATACACCAACTATCCTGCCTGGCACCAACAATCATTCTGTGTCCAAAGTCACTTATATCACATTTCTTCCACCATTCTGAGGTTTGGTCTGAACAATAACTGAACCTCTTGCCCGTGTCTTACATGCTTTTGTGCATTGAGTTACTTCCGCATGGTTGGCTGATTAGATATTTGCATTAATGAGCAGATCTACAGGTGTATCTAATAAAGTGCCAACGAGTTTAACTTCAAAGTGCCGGAACAGGTAATTCTATGGATCACCAATAGATGGTAGATATAAGGCCAAAAGGCAGATCAATTAGTAAATATGATCTAATTATCTTCTTCTCCTTTTCTACACCATTGATGTTAGAAACAGAATTATCTTTTACTGAATATATAATAGTTGGGGATAAAAAGCAGCTTGGAAATAAAATCAATATGGAATTTCTAACTCATTTCTAACTCATGGTCAGTTGAACCTGTTGTAGTTGTACCAAGAAGACTCTTCTCCTGTGAAAGCTAATGGAAGGTTAGAAATGGGGAATGTGATATTGAAGAAAAAATTTGAGCATTCATTTCATGATGCATGGGTAGGTAAACATACAGCCAATCTTTTTACTATATGTAACCTTGGCTGTAATAAAGAAAATATGACTGATAATTAGTATGCTGAATGTTTCAACAACAACATGGTAAAAATCAGATTACCATTTTTACTGGTATTGTTTGTCATTGAATATCAGCCTTGACTTTGTGGATTGGTGCCAAGAGGGATTTCACATTCAAAAGTTAGACAGATTCTCAGTTCAAAGGATGGAGCCTCTGACTGTGTGATTTTCTCTGTTCAAACAGAGGAGAGTTGATGTATGTACTTAGCTTTGTAGCTAGGCAAGAATGCTATCACGAAACTGAAGTAGGAACTTGACAGCACAGACTTGTCATTTATTTCTGTGCTGTTTTGAAATTTCAATAGAGCTCTTATTAGTTGTGAATTCCTGGGCATTAATGTATTGGACCACCTGTCATGGGCCCAGCACACATATGCAATCATAAGGAAAATAAGCTAATATTTTTACTTTCTTAGGAGGTTAAGAAGGTTCAGTTTATCATTGAACAGTCCTACAAACGTCTCCAGGTGCCTGACTGGTTGAATCATGGTCTGCTATTGGAATTTGAATGCGCAGAAATGTAAGAAGCTGCAGAGAGTTGGGAACTCTGTCGAGTACATCAGGGCACATCCTTCCCCAACATTGGTAGCATCTACAGGAGGCACTGCCTCAAGAAGGCAACACCTATCATCGAAGATTGTCACCATCCAGGCCTTACCTTTTTTTGACACCTACCATTAGAAAGGAAGTACAGAAGCTTGAAGTTCCACATCAATTCAAAATCAGCTAATTCCCTTCAACTATTCAGTTCTTGAGCCAACCAGCAAAACCTTAATCATTATGGTTTAGCAACACTGTTATCACTTTGTGCACATTGTACTAAAATAGAGTTTGTTTTTTTTTTGTTCTTATTGTGTTATCTTGTGTAAAAGTTGTGTAGAATTTATGTTTCTCTTGTGAATGATTTTGATATAATGCTATGTGACTTGTTGCGACAGCAAATAAGTTTCTCATTGCACCTGGGCATACATGTAATAAAGCAGGTAATTGTCAGGCCTGCATAGGCAGGCATCTCCAAGTCTCCACTCAGGTAACAGGAGTCACTTGCCACTCATTGCCAACTCGTCACCTGCAACCTATTTAAACCCAGCTCTCAGCCACAGTGCTTGTTCACTCACACAAACCATCCAGCTTTAACCAGTTGTTCCTGGCCTTCCAGTACCTCATCATGTTAAGAGTTAAGTGTTTTCTCTTGTGTTGTGGTTCCTTGTGGCATGCTATTTTGTAGTCTATTAGTTCAATTTAATTCACAGCTGCATCATCTCTGCTGCTCTGCTTTTGGACCAAGCCTCCTACGTTTCCTGACAGCATGAGTGAACCAACAATTGACCCAGCAGAGTATGGTCGCTTATCGGAAATCATTTGTCAAGAGGAGCACACGATCCTGAAACAGTAGAAAACCATTGACTGCTTGCCATCTTCAACTAACTCTTCTTCTCATTACAGCAACCTTGCCCAGTCAAACTCCTCCCTAAGTCTCAGATTCTGGTAACACATACAAAATGCTGGTGCAATGCAACAGGCCAGGTAACGAGTATGGGAAGAAGTACAGTCGACATTTTGGGCTGAGACCCTTCTTCAGGACTAACTGAAAGAAAAGATAGTAAGAGATTTGAGAGTGGGAGGGGGAAATCTGAAATGATAGAAGACCAGAGGGGGGGGGGGTGAAGCTAAAAGCTGGAAAGTTGATTGGCAAAAGGGATACAGAGCTGGCGAAGGGAGAGGATCATGGTACCAGAGGCCTAGGGAGAAAGAAAGGGGGAGGAGGAGAGCACCAGAGGGGGATGGAGAACAGGCAAAGAGTGATTGTGAGAGGGGCAGAGAAAGAAAAAAAAAAGGAGAGAAAAAAGGGTGGGGTGGGAATAATAAATAAATAGATAGATAGATAGATAAGGGATGGGGTAAGAAGGGGAGGAAGGTCATTAATGGAAGTTAGAGAAATCAATGCTTATGCCATCAGGTTGGAGGCTACCCATGTGGAATATCAGATGTTGTTCCTCCACCCGGAGTGTGGCTTCATCTTGACAGTAGTGGAGGCCATGGATAGACATATCTGAATGGGAATGGGAGGTGGAATTAAAATGTGTGGCAGCTGGGAGATCCTGGTTTCTGTGGTGGACAGAGGTGGGCAGATGCTGGTGCCGGATTGCTTCTATTGATCCCCAACTCAATGCCGCAACTTCCTGTCTCAACGTATCTTGCAGCCATCCCTGTTTCTTACAGACCAAGCCACCTTCATCATCCCTCTCTTGACTAGTTGAGCTCTGTCATTGGCCACTGCTAAATGGGACACTTATACTGCCATCAGCATTAAATATGAGGAATTCACCACTGGGAGGGGCTGGGTTTTTGACCATCCAGGAAGTGGAAGGGAGGCAGAGGGTCGAATACTCTCTCTGCATCAATGCTCACACTCAGTGCTGTATTACACCATGGATTTCAAAATGCTTGTGGCGGCGTGTGGCAGAAATGCCGCTTGCTCTTTACTATCTTGGAGCACTTGAAAGGTGAGCTTTGATAGTAATGAGCCGGCAGTGCTTCTGCATTCCCACCACACTCTGCTGGGACATGCCCACCAACCTCAAAAGCCTCATCATTCTAGCCCTCCGTATTATCAAGCGTCTTATAGAAGAACTTTCCAGATCACCAGCCAGAACCCCAGTTCTGTTCCCAGAACATTTCAGGCTGCAGGACCCTCATTAGCAACATCTCCAGAACTCATACAGTTAAGGAGAATTCCTTTAACACCCAGCACCCCCAGCCACCAGGAGCACGAGCATCAGTGGAGAAATAACTACTGTGGAGCAGCCGATCACACGTGCATGCATTAAATGCCCATTGCATCTGAGAAAACGGTACCATCAAGTAGAGACAAGGGGCCTTTTGTCTAGTAATCTCCCTTGGCCCCTCATTCTAACACTGTAGCACAACTCACCCTCTCTGTCCTCTTCCACAACCAGATGGCTCTGGTGATTTCCAGTGCAGCAGGAAAGTTAATGGCTCAAAGTTCAAAGTAAAAATTATTATCAGACTACATACATGTTACCACGTAAACTCTAAGATCCTTTTGCTTGCCACCATACTCAGCAAATCTATAGAACAGCTACGGTTAAATAGGATCAATGAACAACAAGCTGTGTAAGTGCAAATATAAATAATAATAATGATAAATAATGAGTATGACATAATGAGAAAAAGAGCCCTTAAAGTGAGACCATTGGTTGAGGGAACATCAGAAATGGAATGAGTGTAGTTACCCCTTTTGTCCAAGAGCCTGATGGTAGAGGGGTAGAAACTGTTCTTGAACTAGGTTGTGCGAGTCCTGAGGCTCCTGTACCTTCTAGATGATGGCAGCACCAACGAAAGAACACGGCCTGGGTGGTGAGGATGGATGCTGCTTTTCTATGGTAATGTTTCACGTAGATGTGCTCAATGGTTAGAATCATGATCTACTGAGCTGAAACCACTACATTTTGAGGGATTTTCCTAGTATTCCTATAATGCAGCCAGTCAGCACACTTTCCACCACACATCTATAGAAGGTTGCCAAGGTTTTTGATGACATGCCGAATCCCCACAGACTGGGGAAGTAGAGTTGCTGTTCTTTGCAATTATATTTGTACGATGGGATAGTGACACCCAGGAATTTAAAGTTACTGACCATTTCTACCTCTGATCCCCCAATGATTACTGGGTCATGGACCTCTGGTTTCCCTCTCCTGAAGTCCACAATCAGTTCATTGGTCTTACTGACATTGAGTGAGATGTTGTTATTATTACATCACTCAGTCAAATTTTCAATCTCCCTCCTGTATTCTCTCAATATTACCTTTCATATGGCCCACAACAGTGGTGTCATCAGCACACTTGTATATGTTGTGTGCAGACACTGTGTGTGCAGCTTGAGATCGCTGCTGAGCCCACCTCTCACCCCTTCTGCATCATGGTCATTGATGGACATTCCTTGTGGTCCGGGATCCTAAGACTGCACACTTGAGCCGAGAACATGATTATTGGAGAGCATCTTGAGTCCACCCAATTCCTCCTTATTGACTCACCCAAGACTCCACTAATATTGAATTATTATTAAAGTTACCGCTCAACACTAAATTATCTCCACTGTTCTGTGTTTGGGTCAAGCCTCCTCTACATCTCCTGACAGTGACAGTACACTCAACTCCAGAATATAACTTTCCACTTTTCCTTGTGCAGTTTCTGCTAAGTATTAAAATCATAAAAAATGCTGTAGTAAAATCACCAACTTCACATCATAGTTAACAGCAATGGTCTGTTTGGGGTCTTTAACAGTCGAAGACTTCAAGGTGCTTCATGATTACGAAAAGAAAATTTGACATTGAACCACATAAAGAGACATTATCAGGAACTTGATTAAAGTGCTGGGCTTTAAAGAGAGGTTTAAAACAGGAAAAGGTCACAGAGTTAGTAATGCCCAGGAGCATCGGTAGTAATCCTCAAACCCACAATATCTACAAGCTAGAAAGGAAAACAGCAAATGTGCTGGACCATTTGCACCATTACCTACAAGTTCCCCTCAAACTACACGCTTTCTTGACTTGGAAATCTATTATTACTGTGGAGCCCCTTTCTGAATAAGAATGTGGATTGTAATTTTTTTGCAGTGCTTGAAGGAGAAGCTTTTATGAAGGGAATTACGAATGATCAGTAAATATCTTGCCAGTAATTCCCAATTACAGTAAATGGATTATAAAAAGGGAAGGAATTCCCAACTTAGAATCTCCATTGTAGGAAAAACAGAAACACTGTAGAACGATTTCAGAGAAATAGTGTTTCACAGAGAGTAGATATTGTAAATGAAAATCAGGCACATTCATGAAATTCTGGTCACCTTATCACCTTCCGTCTTTTCCAATTCCTGTTTAGCTGCCAGCAGTTTGCGTTCAAGATCAGTCAGCTGCTGTGCCTGAATAGAAAAAAAGATATAAGTTCCAGTGGACAATCACAAGAAAATATGAGTGCATATTCAAAATCTATCCAACGTATAATAGAGTTACTGCACAAGACATGGAAAGGTCTTTGATATATTATTAAACCTTTTAGATAGCAGTAGATTGAATTTAATGTCACTCTATGTAAGGTGCTGCATATAAGGTTATAATACATTTGTCTATTATATGATTTGTACAGAAGATGACACATTAAACTCAGGGGCAGCTCATTTTTGTTCATCTATTTAGTCAGTCGTTCCCAACCTATTTTATGCTCCTACCATTAACCGAGGTGTCCATGAACCCCAGGTTAGGAACTCCTGATCTGTTGAAATCTTAAAAGCCCCTCTGTGAAGCATGAAGCAAAGCTGTGCTAGTAACTTCGCAAACCCTATCATGCCAAATAAAATATTACCTTCCTGATGCACAACATCGAGAGCTACACGGGCTTGGCCTTTTCCAGCGGTGACAAGCAAAGAATATTATCAACACAAGAAACATACACAGAACGCGAGAGGAACTCAGCAGGTCAGACAGCATCCATGGAAATGAACAATCAGGCCAAGGCCCTTCTTCAGGATGGAAAGGAATGCGGAAAATGCCAGAATAAAAAGGTTGGGGGAGAGAAAGGAGGACTAGCTAGAAGGTGATAGGTAAGGCCAGGTGGGTGGGAAAGGTAATGGGCTAGAGATGAAGGAATCTAACATGAGAGGAGAGGAGACCATAGGAGAAAGGGATGGAGGAGAGGCATGGGGCCGGGGGGGG
Organism: Hypanus sabinus; assembly: GCF_030144855.1. NCBI lineage: Eukaryota > Metazoa > Chordata > Chondrichthyes > Myliobatiformes > Dasyatidae > Hypanus > Hypanus sabinus. Next base: position 160,175,831 of record NC_082712.1, read on the forward strand.
GGGGGGGGGTGACCGGCAGGTGAGAAGAGGTAAGAGGCCACAGTGGGGAACAGAAGAAAAGGGGAAGGGGAGGGGGGGAGGGATTTTCTTTACTGGAAGAAGAAAACAATATTCATGCCATCAGGTTGGAGACTATCCTGAGAGAAAATAAGGTGTTGCTCCTCCACCCTGAGGGTGGCCTCATCATGTCATGAGAGGAGACCAAGGAACATGCATTAATGCCTCCACCGGAACTGGAAGACAAGCCAGCAGCTTTAGTGAACAGGAAGGTCTTTCAGAGTTGCATCATACAGTAATATAAATAAATCTCTGGTCAACCTTTCAAAAGTTATAATATGTTAGTGGGGAACTTCTAAGATGTTCAGTGGCAAACATTATCAGCAGATAAAATACTCTGATTCCCTTTTCTGGGGGAGCAAACATTTTCCTCACAATCCATCCACCTAATGTTTTTGAACTTAAAAACTGGAGCTCATAAATTTCTCCATGTCTTAACTATTGACCCAAATGCATTAACATCTTCAGTCTTCATCAGACCAGTTCCAATGCTCAAGTGCTTCTCTTGTGTCAGTTCTCAAGGTGGCATCAGAAAGATAAACAGTTTATTTTCTTTGCTCTATGCTACAACAGATTATCCTGAGATTAAGACTCTGGAGTCTTTTTAAAATAAATAAATAACTGTAACATAATTTTCTGCTCTTTAAAATCTGTCAACCAATTAAATGCTATAAAGGGAAATTAAAGTAGATTACTTCCATTTTGTAAATAAGCTTTTATGTTGATAGATAAATTCAGAAAAAAAGATCAAACATCAGAAAATCTGCAGATGTCGAAACTCCTATCAACACAAAGAAAATACTGGAAGAACTCAACAGGACAGGCAGCATCTATAGAAAAGGGTGAACAGTCGATGCATTGGGCCGAAACCCTTCATCAGGACTGGAAAAGAATGAGAAGTCAGTGTAAGAAGGTTGGAGCAGAGTACAAGGTAATAGGTGATAGGTGAAACCCCTATCTGTGTGTCAGAAATAAATACGTTTGTATATTTAGATTGGGTTCATTATTAAAATATTAAAACACCTTCGTTTAAAAGGCTGCACATTTTTCTGTGGATATTCATGCAATTTTCATATGTAAAACAAGATTTTAAAGAAAATATTTGAATGTGTAGTTAATAAACAATGTAAAATAGGACAGTTGGACATAATGATGATAGAAAATAGTTACATTCCCATTATCTTGGCCTGAGTTCATCTGAAACAGATGAGAAATAAACACAGGCTGTTGGAGATTTAAAAGTGCAGCATGAAAGAAATTTTAGCAGTCTTCGAATCACTTAGAGGACCATAATTTAAGAAGCCAAATTGTACTTAATGTGGTTCTCATAGAATGCAAATTAGCAATAATCAGAGACCAGAACCAACATCCTTAATATCAGAGTTGAAGGAGATCTACAATACATCAAAAACATTCTATACTGTCATTATCCCTTTTATAGAATGCAATTACAGTTACATTGTGGGGCTATTACCAATCTTTTCTGAAGTGCACACATTTGACATTTATGTATTTCATTTTAATGTACTTGTAAAAGTAACACTGGTTGAATCTTTTCCCGTACAATTCCATTCCCTAGAACTACAGTATGTGACATGTACACAACTGGTGACTGATGTTGAATGCCAGGCTTACATTCCTCCAACACTGACAGTCTTCAATTTCAGTAGGGTAAAAGTCTTTTCAAATATACTGTACATGCTGTCATGATAAGCAATCTCCATGTTATGGAGAACAAAAGCTCTTTGTCAATGTTTCAAAATTAAGTTTCCTATGGAAACCTTAAAAATCACTTTTAGTGGTTCTTTTACTAATGAAAAGTTAGTTAACAACATAGACCAGAAGGGAAAAGACTGATTCCGAGATTATCTTGAATAGTGTAATAATGTTAGTGGGCATGGTTTTTAGCACTGACACTCAGGTTGAGAGGGCATCACATGATCGTCAGCTCGCCCCAGAATTCCTGGTGGCCAGTGCTATTTATTGTTCTTGCTTTAAAATGCATTTGTGGGATTATGGTGAGATGTTGAAGTCCACTTGTTGTTACATTTTTGCTTGGGTTATACAGTTGTTCACTTGTCAGTTTGTGGGTCACACTGACTGTAACCATGTAATAATCACCTCAACCATCTGTATGTGACTGAGTGGCTTCTCACCAAGCAATGGCAGCCTGTCCATTATTGTGATTGTCGCAATAAAGTTCGCTGTTGAGATAAAGGAGCTCTTTACATCTGCCATCGTGGACATGGACCGAATGCTTGCCACAATATTACAGAGAGGAAAAAATAAATATGAATCCAAACAACTTTCCTGGATTATACATTGTCTAAAGTGGAAGAAAATTCAGAAAATCAGGATTCATTAAAGGTTAACTTGTAGGTTGAGTAGTGGTGAGTGTTATATTTTCTAACTCCAGAAACTAATTGTAAGAAAAAACATGGGAATCCGGGAAAGTGTATGTACTTACTTTTAGTCTTTAGTGAAGTGTATACATATGATGTGGTGGTGTAATGACATATTCCATTCACATACTTCTTCATTTAACCCGTCATGATTTGTATAAACAAACAATGTTTAATAAAACAATATAATTACAGTATTATTCAAACATTACTGAAATATTAAACACACCAGACACCTACCTGCACAGTTATAAACTTTAACTCAATATTATTAGAATGCATCTCAACTTAGATATATAATGTATTGCACTCTCTCTATACATACATAACATACTATATAATGCAACTTCTATAAATGTATCCACAGCATAGTAAATTTTAAATTGTCCCATTCAAGCCTAAAGATTTAATCACTGTGGAGGATTGTTACTCTCGTGGAATAACGTCTTTCCTGACAAGGGGATCACTTTGCTTGGCAGGTGAGAATTGTGGCTGTGAAATAATTTCAGGTTCTGCAGCCTCCTTTGTGGTGGTCATAAGAGTTTACTCTGGGACTGCAGGGAGTGGTTCTGACAGCTCTGACACCTTTCTTCTGGGCTTGCTGGCATCCTGAACTGCGCATGGCAAACTGCTCGATCTGCTGATCTATCTCAGGCCACCCAGGCAAAGCTTTGAATCAAAGCTATCATTTTGAAAACACATATATGATCAGCATATTGCTCCTCCAACTCTTCAGCTCTCAGCTTGAATGATACAACGACTTTCAATCCCACATAAGATAACCCCCATCAATGGCAAGTTCATTCCACCGCTGGTAAGAATTGGGGAACTGCACATTCCGGTCATTTTGGGTGGGCATCTAGACCTGAGAGGGTGTGAGGTCTTCTTCTGGGTTCCTATAATAGGGACACTTTCAATTTGCATTAAGGAGATAATGTCAAGGCGCGTGTCCTCTTTTGTATATTTTTCTGATTTTTCCTTTACCAAGGTTAAATGGGAAAATCCATCAACACTTCTATGATTAGTTATCCTCTTGAATTCAATTTTGCATTGTGTCCCCCAAGAAACAGAGCCCATCTCTGAACTCATGCTGCTGCTCTTAGTGGATTGGAAATGGACATAAGTGGCTGATGATCAGTAATGAGGGTAAACTCTCTCCCACAAGTACTTGTTGAAACAGTTTAAACCCCAAGCCTCAAGGCCTCTCTGTCAATCTGTAAGTACTTTTTTCTCTGTAGCGGTAAGGGAACATGATGCAAATGGTGTTCACTTCAATCACTCATCACATGTGACATGACAGCACCTATACCATAAGGTGAGACATCGCCAGCAAGCTTCATTGGACAGTGTGGATCATAAAGTGTCAGTACAGTGTCTGACATCACCATTTCCTTTACCTTTTGACAGCCATCTCACACTACTTTGTTCATTGCCATTTCTTCCCAATCTGTAATAATGTGTTCAAGAGGTGGAGCACAATAGCCAGATTTGGCAGGAACCTATTATAGTAGTTGACAAATCCTAAAAATTACCATAACTCTGACATGCACTTTGGCCTTGGGGCTTCCACCACAGCTTGAATTTTCTCAGCACACCTATGAAATCCTTATGCGTCAATCATATGATCACAGTAAGTGATGCTTGGTTTAAAGAATTTACACTTGTTGCATCGTCCGCTGAACCCTTAATCTTCTAATCTTTTTAACAGTGTCTTGAGGTTCTGGCAATGTCCCTTGTCATCTCGCCATATACAATGATGTCATTCAGGTAACACTGAGTGTCTTGCAGACCTGGTCCATAGCTTTCTGCCAGAGTGCAGGTGCAACTCCAGAAGTGATAAAGCCCTTTGTGAGTGTTTACGGTGAGAGACCCACTTTGAACTTTTCTTCCATCTCTGTCTGTGGGTAGGCCTCATTTAAGTCCATGTTCCTTAAGAGTTTCTCTCCAGAAAGGTTTGTAAAGATATCCTCTAACCTGGACAGAGGGTATTGATCTACTTTCAGTACTGGGTTCATCATGACCATAAAGTCACCACAGATCCTGAAGACCCATTCTTCTTGGCTACAGACCACTGATGTTGCCTGTGGGCTCTGCTCAGTCATGGAAAAAATACTTCAGTCTCCATGTGGTCTAGTTCACTGGCTCACTGGTTATTTTATCACCGATGGTATAAAGAACTGGACAGGCTTTGTCAAACTTGGCTGTGACATTTTTACGTAACACTGTTTTCCCCTTGATATGTTTGAGTTTTCCAATGCCATCCTTGAACACTGCTGTGGCATCATCTTTCTTAATTCACTTTCAGTTGATCTGTTGCGGTAGATGTGGCATGCAAATGGTGGATGAATCCCCAATCAAGTTGTAGTTGTCTCAGCCAAATACAGCCCCATAATACCGGCCTCTTGTTTTTAACATAGACTCATCCAATGTGGTTTGTTGAGTGTTTTGTTTCACTGTTACCAATGTCATTTGTATGGGAGTTATCTTTTCTGTGGAATAAATTCTGAGTTGGATATCTGAAGGCTTTAGTTCAGTATCTTTGAAGTGCTAATCAAACTCATTTTATGTAATAACTAAAACAGCTGAGCCAGTGTCCAATTCCATTTTAATTAATTTGCCATCCACTTCTGGTGTCATCAATATTGCTTATCTCTTGTTAGTTTTCACATTGTAAATCTAAAGGTTATTCAGTCCTTCATTGCTTTCATCGTGATCAGATTTTGCTTCAGTAGCATGTTGATAAGTGCTCTTATTGAAACTTCAACTTGACCTTTTATCTTTTTCGCTTGTCTGTGTAGTCCATTTATTGGTCTGCTCAACATCTGTTTTGAATGTGTTTATTTTGTGGCATTCTCTGTAAGTTTCGCCTTGCATTGGTCTGAGGTATGTAAGCCCTTGCCATAATGAAAACACAATTTGTCCAGCCAGGCAAATTTTCATTAAGATGTTGCAATTTTGTTCACACTCACCTTCATTGCTAACTGCAACTCACTTGTGTCTCTGTCTGTTGTTTCTATTGATACTGAAATTTCAACTGCTCTTTTAAATGTGAGTTGTGTTTCAGCTAGGATCCATTTTTGAAGGCTTTCTTGTAGGATTCCACAAACTAAACAATCTCTCAGTGCATCAATAAGTCCATCACTGAACAGACAATGCTTGGGCAATCTCTTCAATTCAGCCATGTATGTCCTTCCTTTTGATTCTGTTTATGAAACCTAAATTGTACTACATTCAACAGTGGTTTTGGTTCTGAATGTACATGTTATACATTCATGATATCAGCAAAGTTCATTCTAGCTGGTTTGATTGGAGTAGTTAAACTTCTAAGTAAACTGCTTTTCCACCTACTGCATTCAACTAAACTGAAACTCATTTTTCATAGGTTATTTAATTTGCTTCACGATACTGCTCAAGTTGTTCAGTACATATCACCCAGTTATCTGCTGTGCAATCAAATACGTCCATCTTTCCAATATAGCCAGGAATTTCTGCTTTTATTATTTTTGATTATCACCAAAAAGATCTCACTATTTATGAACCTGTGATTTTTCCCTTTTCTGCCTTTTTTAACTCAAACCATCTTTCTCCTCTTGTGAAGAAATACATTGTTATGCTGTTTTTTTTAAACTCAAACAGCTCTCCTTCTCTCCTTCCACAAGGAAAAAAGTGCTGTGCTTCAACATGTACATAGTCTTTTCGAGTTTATTTAAAACTTACTCTTCACCACTGTTATGTTTTAGCTCCAGAACTTAATCTTAAGTAAAACACAGGAGCTGGCACACGCATGTGTGCTTTGTTTAATTCTTTAGTAAATCACGCACAAATGACATTCACATACTTTTACATCTAACCCTTAATGAATTGTGAATATAAACCAACAAAGCTTAATCAAGCAATATACTTACAATATTACTCAAATATGAATGAAATATTAAATACACTACAGCAAGGAAGGCAAATGAAATATTGGCATTCATTTAGAGGGCTGGAATATAAGAACAAGGATGTGATGCTGAGGATTCATAAGGAAATGGTCAGACTGCACTTGAAGTATTGTGAGCAGTTTTGAGCACTTTATCTCAGAAAAAATGCTGTGGAAAGAGTCCAGAAGAGGTTCATGAGAATATTTCCAGGAATGAAAGGGTTAACATGACATCCTTTGGATGGGTCTGGGCCTGTACTCACTGGAGTTTAAAAGAATGAGGGTGGGAATCTTGTAGCCACCCACTGAATATCGAAAGGCCTAGATAGAGTGGATGTGGAGAGAATGTTTTCTATAGTGGGTGAGTCTGGGGCCAGAGGGCACAACCTCAGAATAGAAGGACGTCCCTTTTAAACAGAGATGGGAGGAATTTCTTTTGCTCAGAGGGTAATGAATCTGTGAAATTCATTGCCACAGATGAACCTGGAGGCCAAATCTTTGGGTATATTTAAAGTTGAGGCTGATACATTCTTGATTGTCAGGGAGAAGGCAGAAGAATGAGATTGAGAGGGAAAATAAATCAGTCATGATGGCACGGTGGAGCAGCATCGTTAATTTTTAAATAGCCCATTTTGAAGAAAAATCAGAATAAAATTAACTTGCAGCAGTCAGTGATGCCTGATGGTGATTTCTAAGTGGACCTCATTCTGTGCTGAGTAAATATACACAGCATTGTTTTCCCAGTAAACCACTTTTGGCTGAATTACTCAGAGTAATTTAGAAGATATGCTGCTTTCAGAAAAATATATTATCATGAAAATAATTTATTTTATTTAAAATCTGTGGATTTAAAGATTGTCCTGGCCTAAAAACAGTGTAAAACTAAAATTATTAGCAGGATTAGTGTAGTTTAAAGGGGTGGGTCACCATCATCTTATCAAGAGCAATCAGGAATGGAGAAATGAGAGATGGAAGAGAAAAATCATAAAGCAAAAAATAAACTTTGCAAATGCCAGGAATTGGAATGATAAATAGAAATGCCAACCTGTGGGAGAGAAAGAGAGTATCTGGGTTAATGACCGCCTTCTGTTTTTTTTTGTGTATAAGCACATCCTAATCTGCTGAGTAGTTCTTGAGTAGTTTCTGTTTTTTAGTTTTAAAATGTTGCATATTTGCTGGCCAGAGACATCCAAAATTTGTGGATAATTAAAAAATAAATTGTTTAGACTTTAATTTAACATGCAATAAGTGATGCTCATTAATATGCTATTTTAAGTTGTCAAATGGAAAAGTCATGTTTTCTAGCTGACTAGTGGGTTAGAAGAGAGTGTGCATGTATGTGGAGATGGAGGAGAAAGGAGGGGAGAGGAGATGGAGGAGCGGAGGGGAGTAGGGAGGAGAGAGGGGAGGGGAGAGAGGAAGGGAGCAGGGAAGGAGGAGAGGAGGGAGGAAGGAGAGAACAAAGAGACGTGAGGGCAGACAGAGGAGAACAGAGGCGGAGAGAGGAGAGAGGTGAGGGGAGTGGGAAAGGAGAAGAGGAGAGGAGAGTGTAGAGAAGAAGAAGAGGAAAGCTTTTTCCATTGAGAGTAGGGGGGATTCAAACTAGAGGACATGAGTTGAGAGTTAGTGGGCAAAAGTTTAAGGGTAACACGAGGGGGAATTTCTTTACTCAGAAAGTGGTAGCTGCATGGAACGAATTTCCAGTAGAAGTGGTAGAGGCCGGTTTGATATTGTCATTTAAAGCAAAATTGGATAGGTATATGGACAGGAAAGGAATGGAGGGTTATGGGCTGAGTGCGGGCCATGGGATTAGGTGAGAGTAAGCATTCGGCATGGACTAGAAGGGCTGAGATGGCCTGTTTCCGTGCTGTAATTGTTATATGGTTATAAGAAGAAAAGAGGAGAGAGGATGGAGGGGAAAGCAGTGAGATTGTTTGTGTATATATATCAAGGAAGGGAGAGAGGTAGGAGAAACATCAGAGTTTGTATTATTTAAATACTGTATAGTCATTTATATACGTTACTTAAAGGATTGTGAAAAAAGCCAGATCCAGTTAAATGTTCTTACCTATGCCTAAGCATGATGTTAAATTGAAGGACATTAAAGTGAGTCAACAGCTTAATTTAAAATTAAGCTTGAAGATAATTTGTAGTGTTTATAAAGCTCTGAAGCATGCCAACACACCTAAATACTGACATGGCTGTGAAGAGTAGCAATTCTGAAACTAAATATGTATATTTATAAAGCTCTCTTTATTAATTCTGATCTTCTTTGTGTACCAGATCACACTAATAGAAATAATCATTAATTATTTACAGGCTAAGTATTCAAAGAATGCATTAATTATTTGATAATTATTATTTAATAAGCTGTGGATTAGAAACTTCCATTCAATATTTACAGTTGCTTTAATGGAATGATATGGACATCATTAAAAAGACTTTATAAGACTGTAAGAAATGCAAGTGAGAGTTGGCTACTCAGCACTATACAATAGGCTTTTGTTGGAGTGAAGGATTTGGCTGGCTGGATGAGGGATGCTGGCAAGCCTGACTGATGAGGGACGTAAAGACTCCAGTCAGCAAAAAAGAAGGAAGTATATTTCAGGTATAGGCAGCTGGGAATAAGCAAGTTCCTTGAGGGGCAAGAGTGGTGAGGAGCACATGTAAGAAGGAAACTCTGAGGGCAAAATGCAGACATTAAGCAACACCTGTAGACAAGGTAAAGCTGAATTCTATAATAGTCCATAACAATATTAAGAGTAAAAGAGTTTGGCAATCTGGAGCTAGGCAATATCTGAAACGAGTGCTTCTCATCTGTATTTAACACGACCGACATGGAAGCTGGTGAGCTCAAAGAAGAGAATCAGAGTCAAGTTTAACATCACTGACATATATCATGATAGTTGTGGCAGCAGTGCAATGCAATACATGATAATAGAGAGAAAAAACCCTCATGTTTCCCTTACATTTCTCAACTTCCACCCTTAACCTATGACCTCTAGGTGAAGCCCCACCCAATTTCAATGGAAAAAGTCTGCTGGCATTTACCCTATCTGTACCCCTCATAATATGCACACCTCTATTAAATCTCCTCTTAATCTTTGACATTCTAAACAATACAGTTCTAACCTGTTCAATCTTTTCTTATAACTCAGGTCCTCCAGACCTGTCGACATCCTTGTAAATTTTCAGTTCACTCTTTCAAATTTGTTTACATCTTTCCTGTAGGTAGGTGACCAACACTGCACGCAGTACTCCAAATTAGGCGTCACCAATGTCTTATACAACTTCAACATAACATCCCATCTTATGTACTCAATACATTAATTTTTGTGCCAAAAGTTTTCTTTGCGACCCTATCTGCCTCTGATACCACTTTCATCCAATTATTTACCTGTATTCCAAGATCCCTTTGTTCTTCCCCTCTCCTCAGTTCCCTACTGTTCAGTGGGTAAGGCTTACCTTGATTGGTCCTACCAAAGTGTAAAACTTTGCACTTGTCTGAGTTAAATTTTATCTGCCATTTTTTAGCCCATTTTTCCAGCTGATGCAGCTGCTTTTGTAAGCCATGATAGGCCTTCCTCACTGTCCACTAGACCTTTAATTTTGATGTCATTTGCAAATTCAGAGGTTCTGTTGTTTTAGATGTGACAGAGTGGGAGGGGTAATTAAAGGAGTAGGGGTGGCATTTATCAATCAGGGAAAACGTTACGGCAGTGCTCTGTCGGCACAGACTGAAGAACTTGACTAGTAAGCCGTTATGGGTGGAACTGAGAAATAAGAAAGTTATGACTATGTTAATGGGGCTATATTACAGACCATCAACAATCCTAGGGATTTAGAGGAACAAATTTGTAAGCAGATTGCAGACTGTCACAAGAAAAAGAAAGTTGTTACAATAGGTGATTTTAACTTTCCACATATTGATTGGGAATCCCATACTGTAAAAGGACTAGATTAGATCAGATGACCACAATGCCATTAGTTTCAAAGCTGTCAGATCCTGCTCCTCCTGCAACCATGTCTCTGTAATGGATACAACATCATAATTCCAGGTGTTGATCCAGGCCCTGAGCTCATCTGCCTTTCCTATGATATTTCTTGCATTGAAATATATGTCTCTCAAGACACTAGTCGCACCATGCTCAACCCTTTGATTCCTGAATTTGTCTGAGGTCTTACCACCATCTGCCTCCACAACCTCTCCACTAACTGTCTGGCACTCTGGATCACATTCCCCTGCAATTCTAGTTTAACTATATATATAATGGTTAACTTAAATAAGTAGTGCAAAATAAAACAAAAAAATAAAAGGAGTGAAGTAATGTTCATGGATTCAGTGTCCATTTAGAAATCAGATAGCTGAGGGGAATAAGCTGTTCCTGAACCCTTGAGTGATTGAGTGCGTGCCTTTAGGCTTCTGTACCTCCTTCCTGATGGTAGCAATGAGCAGGGGGCATGGCCTGTGTGATGGGGGGTCCTTAATGATGGATGCCGCCTTTTTGAGGAATTGCTCCTTGAAGGTGTCCTGAATACTATGGAGGCTAGTGCCCGTAATGGATCTGACTAAGTTTACAACTCTCTACAGCTTAGTTTGATCCTGTGCAGTAGCAGCCCCTATCCCTCACCCCCACCATATTAGATGACGATGCAGCCAGTTAGAATGCTCTCCATAATATATCTGTAGAAATTTGTGAGTACCTTTGGTGACATATCAAATTTCCTCAAATTCCTAATGAAATATAGCCACTGTCATGCTTTCTTTGTGGCTGCATCGATATATTGGGCCCAGGATAGATCCACATGGATGATGAATTCCAGAAACTTGAAATTGCTCACTCTTTCCACTTCTGGTCACTCGTCTTACACTTTCTGAAGTCTACCATCAGTTCTTTGGTCTTACTGACAACGAGTGCAAGGTTGTTGCTGTGAGACCACTCAACAAGCTAATACATATCGTTCCTGTATGCCCTCTCATCACCATCTGAGATTCTGCCAGCAATAGTTGTGTATATCAACATTAACAAGGAGTTGTTCATGGTCTTGAAGCACACAAAGGTGCATAGATCCCTTAGAGTTGACCAGATGTATCCAAGAAGTGGGAAGTAATAAAGGATACTACTGTGGTGTCAGGAAAACTGAAAGATGGCTAATGTTATGCTTTATTTAAGAAGGGCTTTAAAGATAAGCCAGGTGTCTACAGGCCAGTGAACCTTAATCAGTGACAGGAAAGCTACTGGAAGTGATTCTAAAGGAAAGATTTTATTTACATTTGGAAAGGCAAGGACTGATCTGTGACAATCAAAATGGTTTAGTTTGTGGGAGATCATGTCTCACAAATTTGGTTGAGTTTTTTTTTTGGAATTAACCAAAATGAGGGTAGGACAGTGAAATCTGGCCAAATGAAGTTTAGCAAGGCCTTTGACAAGTTGGGGGAGGTAGCAAACTAGATAGAGATTTGATTTGTGAAATATAATACAAAATAGGATTAGGGGGGGGGGGGTTACATGTCAAATTAGAGACATGTAACCAGTGGCTATGTGACAGGGATCAGAAGTGTGTCCTTTATTGTTTATCATATATATTAACAACTTGGAAGAGAATTCAGGTGGCATGATTTAGAGGTACATAAATAACATCAAATTTGGTGAAGAAGGCTATCTAAAATTACAACAGGATCTAAACCAAGTGAATGGCTGATGAAATTTAACTTGGACAATGTGACGTGGTGTATTATGTGAAGTTGTAGCAGGCCAGAAAATACAGTATATAGTGAATAGTAGGGCTTTGGGTAGTGCTATTGAACAAACAATGCTAATTGGAAATAATGTGCTGAGATAGAATGACGTCTGAAGCTTGCAGGTTGCAAAATTCAGGGCAAAAGTGAGACCATAGTGTTTTGCTTGTAGTAGGAAGATAGCCTGGAAGAGAACAAGTACATTCAGTCTGTCCAGAACATGCTAAGCAAGTACAATATGGCACCTGAAATATGAGGAGTAGAGTACTGATTAAGAGATTGAAAGTGAGGAAGAATTTTACAAATGGTTAATTCCTCTTCTATATGTGCTAAACATGCTTTAATACAATTTAAAATTGTACATAGAGCTTATATGTCTAAAGATAAGCTTGCTCGATTCTACTCTTATATTAACCCTCAATGTGATAGGTGTCATCTAGAAGTGGCTTCATTGACCCACATGTTTTGGTCATGTCCCACTTTACATAACTATTGGAAGGACATATTTGTTACCATTTCCTCAATTTGGAATATCAATTTATAACCTCATTTTATTACTGCAATTTTTGGTATACCAAATGAGGATGGTATTCAGTTTTCCCCTTCAATCAGATGAATGATTGCTTTTGTAACATTAATGGCCAGAAGGTCCATATTACAAAACTGGAAAGAAGTAAATCCTCCTACCACGTCTCAGTGGCTTTCCCAAACTATTTCATATCTAAGTTTGGAAAAAATCAGAAGCACTATTTTTGACTCATCAGTCAAATTTGAAGAAACTTGGGGACCGTTTATTCGACATTTTCATATGAATTAATCTGACCTTTTCCAGACCTTTTTACTGCTTATTTTTGTTCGGGTATGGAGTTCCGGAGTTTTTTTTGACACTATCACATACTTATAAACTGTTACTATTGCCCATGTTAGTTTAGTTTAGTGTTTTTTTTTCAATATACATTTTCTTTTACTTATTTTCAATTTTTTTTTCTTCTTTTTTGATGATTATTTTTGTTTTTTTCATATATAGTTATACAGACTTGATTGATTAATGTACTTTTTTCTGTTGATGTTTAATAGGATATTATTATCTTATTACCAATGTAATTTCGTCTATTGTATTCATAACCTATTCATTATTATGTTATGTTTTTCTTTATATATATATGAAACTCAATAAAAAGATTGAAAAAGAAAGAAAGTGAGGGAGAAGTTGAGTCTTCTAGAAGATCCCTTTGATCAAATCAGAGTGTTTGTGACAGATTTCTAGAAAATTAATCAGTTATGGAGTAGCTCCATTTGTGAAAAAGTAAACGGGGACAATAAGTAATGGTTTAAACTGTAAAGAAGAGATGACAGTAGTAATAAATGAAATAAAATGTATTTTGGAACGAACAGAGGTAAAGTAGCTTTCAAAATTGATGGCTGAAGAAAACTGGAGAAATTTAGTGTACAAAAATTGGGGTTAGAGAATGAAAGGCACCAAGCAAAACCAGAAGGAAAGGACTTGAGGTTAAGAGGAATTAACAAGACAAGGCCAATCATCCATTCATTCAGGGGTGAAGTTGTAAATTTCAAGGGAGAGAATGTGAATATTTTCCTTGTTAAATATCACGTATCTGCTCTGGATGCTTAATTAATAAATCTGTTGTGTTTATAACATGATATACACAGATTAATTTGTTGTAGTTTTGAACAAATCGGTTGATCTGGATTAAGAATGATTTAGTAAAGCCCACAGTGGTGACTTAGATGAGACTTGACTAGCAAATGAAGGCAGGTACCTTGAGTAGAATAAAACAAGAGCCTGCTCTTGACAAGAGGTCAATCCTTGTAGATTGTTAGTTATGCTGAATGTTAGTGTCTCTTTAACATACACCAGGATGTTGACTGAGGACCTTTAGAGAGACTTTAAAGCTAAGGTGAGGAAGATGAGCAATGATGTGCGTGTACAGACGTCGTTAGAGGAGTGCCAAGATGATTCAGTGGTTTTCATTGGGGGAAAAAGTCAATGATAACAGTCCAAAGGTGTGCTGGATAGTAGGTTAATTGGACATTGTAAATTGTCCGATGATTACGTTAGGGTTAATCGGGGTTGTCACGGGTTGCTGGGCAGCGTGGCTTGAAGGGCCAGAAAGGCCTATTCTGTGCTTACCTCTAAAATAAATGAAATAAAACAAAATAACCAGACAGGGAATGATGTTGAAGATGTGCTCCATACATATTGTGTTGAGAGATATTATGACAATTACACTCGTTTTTGATTTTGGACAGGATAAAAGGGTATCAGAGTTATCAGATATCAGATTGGGCCTCTGTAGTGTCAGATCACCCAGGCTGCTGACGTTACGCAGCAACAATGTGTGCTTATTTTATTTTATCAACACACACAAAATGCTGGTGGAACACAGCAGGCCAGGCAGCATCTATGAGGAGAAGCACTGGCGACGTTTCGGGCTGAAACTTCGTCCTGACGAAGGGTCTCAGCCCGAAACATCAACAGTGCTTCTCCTTATAGACGCTGCCTGGCCTGCTGTGTTCCACCAGCATTTTGCGTGTATTGTTTGAATTTCCAGCATCTGCAGATTTCCTCGTGTTTATTTTATTTTATGTTGATTTTTATTGATAGACAGAGCACGGAACAAGCCTTTCTGTCCCAATAAGCTGCACCACCCAGCAATCCACCCCAGCCTAAAAACAGGACAATTTACGATGACCAGTTAACCTACTAATCAGTATGTCTTTGGAACGTGGAAGGAAGCTGGAACACCCAGAGGAAACAAACACAGTTCTCAAAAGAACGTACAAACTCCTTATAGAGAGCGGCGTAGTTGAACTCCAAAGTCCGAAACACCACAAGCTATTGCAGCGCCATGCCTACCACTAGGTTACCATGACTTAGCCTAGCTCAGCATAGCAGAATCTTGAGAAAGCCAAGCTTCGAATCAATATGCTGCCTAAAAATAATAACAACCTCAACAGTTAGAGGACTCACAGGGAACGTTAGGAGAAGCTCTCCTACACGTTCAAAGAGAGACAGATCATGCTCTTAATCAGAAGTTCATAAGCAGATGGGTAAACCAGGTGCACTTGTAGAATCGGCAACATTTGGAAACTCTAAAGTTGATCGTAGCTAGAACTGGATAAACCTTATACAAATATATATGCCTTCCTCTGCATTAACTCTTCCACCTTAAGCTTAAATGTAGTAAGAGGAAATCACATATATGGAGAAAACTTCTTACATTGAGAGTGTTCTGATCAATCACCAATTGCAGGAAATCCAGTGATTATACTGAATAGGACTCAATTCTTTCTACCATCTGTTGGAATAGGAGGTTGTCGAGTAAATGCAGCAGCAGATGCAACTTTCTCATGAGACCTATCGGCAGGTGCGTACATACAGTTCTAATTATGAGGATAGTCTGAGTTACAGGCCGGTGTCCAACAGTTAAGACCACTAACCTCAGAAGTCTACATTTGATACAGAAACTGCTTTGGAATAAAGAATGAAGAACTGGCAGAAAATATGCATCAACCAAAACAAGACCCCTCATTACGCCTATGCTTTTGAGGAAACCACTTACATTTAATTTATTGGATGATACAAGGATATTCCAATGAGGGAAAAAATAAGTTGTTCTTTAAAAATGTACAATGTTGAAGTCTGCTGTAAGTCAGCATATAACTGTAGCACCAGAGGTCCCAACATACTAGACCTCTGTTATCCCAAAATAAGGATGCCTACTATTCCACGCCCCATCCATCTTTTTGGAAATTTGATCTCTTGGCTGTCCTTCTCCCATGTGTGTACAGTCAGCGTCTAAAGAGCACAGCTCCAGAGATATTGACAACAACGAGGTGGTCACAGGAGGCAGAGCAGTGATTGGATTGCTTTGAGTCAGTAGACAGGGCTGAGTTCAATGACTCATCTAACGATATGAATGAATACACCGAGATGTAACTGACTTTATTAAAACAGCTGTAGATAAGCATGTCTCCACAAAATAATTCTGTCTTGCCCAATCGGAAGTCCTGGATGAACCATGAGAACTGAAATCTGCTGAGAGCCAGATCAGAGGCATTTAAGTCTGGTGGCTAAGAAAGTTACAGGAAGTCCAGGTACGATCGCAGAAAAGCCATATCACGCATGAAGTGGCAATGCCGGACTAAACTTGAATCATTGAAGGATGCTGGATACTATCACTCTTATAAAGCTAAATCAGGCAACATTAGCAACTACAGGGTTTTGCTTACAGGTGATCAAAACACATAGGAACCATCACAAACTCCCACAGTCCCCACAGAGCCAACGATTTCAATCTCTGAAGCTAACATGTGAGCAGCCTTCAGGAGAGTGAACTAAGCCCTGTGCTGATCGGCTGGCCAGTGCGTTCACTGAGATCTTTGAGTTCACTGAGAACTGTGCTAGTGCGTTCACTGAGATCTTTGAGTTCACTGAGAACTGTGCTAGTGCGTTCACTGAGATCTTTGAGTTCACTGAGAACTTTGCTAGTGCATTCACTGAGATCTTTGAAGCAGGGTAGATTCCTGCTCCCGCTCAGCGGATGATAGACTTATTGGCTAGGAGAGCCACTTTACTTAAATGGAAGGATCCTAATCCTCTTACTGTCTTTTATTGGCTTTTTAAGTCTAGAGAAAATAAGAAGTTGGACATTGGATACATCCTTTAAATTTGAAGAAATCTGGCGACCTTTTATTCAATATTTACATACAATCTGATTCTCTTCCAGCTATTTTTTCAGAACCTTGGATTTTTCTCTCTTCTCTTGGTTTTTCTCTCAGGATAGACTGCCCAGTCCTTATCTTTTTGTTTAGAATAGTGTTTTTTTTCCTCTTTTCTTTTATATAAAAATTTCTAATAGTCCTTCCTTTCTTCATAAATTGCTAAGAGGAGAATTATATATTCTATATCAAATTTATACTTTGTAGATCAACACTATGTGTGATTCTGATATTGTTTATATTACTTTCTGTATTGTACTGCTATAGACATATATTCCAGAGATATTCTCTTCCTATTTATAAACTGTTATGAATGTGCCACAGCTCTGAGGGGCCGAAGGGTGCGGGGTAGCCCCCTCCTTTTTGAGAATCGCAAGATCACTAATGAGTCATTTCAGGAGACCCAGGAAATGAGAGAAAGACATGCAGAATCCACAAAGGGTTTGGAATGTGTCCGGGCCTCTGAAAGGCGGAACCATGGATACTGGCTATTGTCTCTTGGAGACGGAATTGTGTATTGAATTTTGTACGATGCATCGAAGCACCCAGGCAAAGAACCGAGGGGGAGGTTGGTGGAGGGATTGCATCATCTCAGCCTGATTGACACCTGAGACCCTGTGAGTCAGGATAAAAGAGGGTCTGTGGGAACAGCCCCTTCAGACGCACCAGAAGACACGCTAGCGATCCCCTAATAACGAAAGCCTGTGGGAAGGCCACGTGCGTCTGTTCCCATTTGCCCCGGAATCAGCGGGCCTTTACCACGGAAGAACGGTTTTTAGCTAACAATGGGGAAATCAACTCCCAACGACTCTCGAAGGATTGACATCATAAAAGGAATGGACAAGTTTTCACCTGTCTTTCTCTCCAACCAAAAAAGCTGCAGCTTGAGTGAACTAAAGTGACTTTTATATTTCCATCGGACAATACATTATCCCCTAGACAACGATAGAGCTATTACTTATTGATTATTATTATGCCCATACTTTTAGATTTAGTATTGACGACGTATATTATCTGTATGTTTGCATTGATATTATTTTTGTGTATTTTTATCAATAAATACTGTTAAAAATAGTACCATCAGACTTCAACAGACCTTGCTATCTTTGCTGGTAAGTGACCCAGTTACGGGGTACATAACAATACACACTTTAAAATCAATAAAAAGACTGAAAAAAGCAAAAAAAAAAGAAATCTTTAACCACTTGCTTCAACTGTGTTTGGTACCCACCTCCTTCAAGCAGGCTTCAATTATGACCAAGAAGAGCATGGGGACCTGCCTCAATAACTGTTGCCCGGTGGCACTTACATCTACAGTGATGGAATGTTTTGAGAGGCTGGTGATCAAATTTATCAAGTATTGCCTGAGAAATGACTTAGATCCACTTCAATTTAGCTACTGGAGCAACAGGTCCACAGCAGATGTCATCTCATTGGCTTTTTATCAACCCTGTGTTACAAATCCCGTAACTGGAGAACTTACCAGCAAAGATAGAGAGGTCCGTTGAAGTCTGATGTCACTATTTTCAAACGTTTTTATTGATAAAGGGACACAAAAGTAGGGTTAATACAAACATTCAGATAGTGCACATCGTCTACACTCAATCTAAAGCGCGGGTATAGTAATAATCATCATTAAGAAGTGAGCTCTGCTGGTGTCTAGGGGTCAATAGATTGTCCGTTGGAAATATAAAAGTCACTCAGAAAGTCTGCAGGCCTCAGCCCTTTGAAAATCGCTGGGTTTTCCGTGGGGCGACCGAGAGAGAGAGATTGGGGGAGAAGAGAAAGAACTTGCCGAGTCTCGATGAATCTTCCATGAAATCGGGGGAGCGTTGGTTTCCTCTCCCCGATGTTAGTTAAAAGCGGTTTTCTGTGATTCCAGCCACAGATTCCAATCCTGGAATCTAACGCACGTGGCTTCCTTCAGAATGGCTTCCCGCTGCTGTGGGACCACTCTCTCGTGTCTTCTTGGTGCGTCTGAGGGGCTGTCCCCCTGAGACTCTCCTTTATACTTCCTCACGGGGTCGCAGGTGTCAATCAGGTTGGGATGATGCAATCTCTCTCTCAACCAGCCCACCTTGCCCGAGGGCTTTTTACGTGGTCTCCATGAGACAATAGTCGCTGTCATCTTATTCTGTATCCCAGGTGGGACGTGCAATTTGGCACGTTTCTCTCTCTCTCTCACTTCCTGGGTTTACTGACCCCCCCCCCCCCCCAACGGGTGCTCTTGCGATTCTCACAAAGGAGGGGGCTGGGATCATAACACCTCCCCTCTTAAAACGTTTTTACCAGCGGTTAAAACGGAGTGGTACACAGTCTTACAGGAGTTTTGAATCTAACACAATACACAAGTTTTTCTTTTCACAGAGTACTACCGTTATACATTCATCAGTATCTAAATAGTTAACGATTACAGTGTCCCTTTCTTTAATATCTTACATTGCGAACCGTACATCAGACTCCAATTCAATAACCACCTATTTATTTTTTTTCTCCTAAACAAAACTAAGGAGGTGTGACCCCAGCTTAGGGGCATTTACAAAAGTTTACGCGAATACTAATCGTTTCAGTCGTTTAACTTAACAGGTCTCCAAAGAGCTGTCTTTATTATTCACAGGCTTTGGCGCAAACCCGTTCAACCTGCTTGGCTGTCTAACAATGGCATCCCCATTAACCGTCGCCTCTTTTTTGGCGGTTCCCCCCCCCCCCCTTGGGGAACTTGAGTAGTTTTGCGTGGTGAACTCCCACCCGCCCCGTTCATCGGGGTTATTTTAGCAACATCATGCCCCAGACTTAGACCATCTCCACCCAATTCTGTGACTTCACCCAGGTGGCTGGCCCTTTTATCAGTCCCCTTCAGGCTATTGGTGTTTGATTGAACTCTTCGCTCAAGTAGCCTGTCGAAGGCAGCCTTTTCACACCCCATCCTGGCATAACAATAGAGTTGGGGGCCCCGCTATTCCCCAGCTCACTCTGTGAGTGATCTGCCAGGTTTAAGATTTCTTCCTTCGATTTGGAAACTACAGACTTTTCGTTTCCTTCGCTAACAGTCCTCACCCCCCCATTCTTAAATTCGGCGTTAACTTTGAACCCACCTTCGAGTACAAACACCGGGGAACTCACACTTCCCCCAGTTACCAAGGTTAACCCTTTTCCCACTGAACCGAGTCCATCTGACCCACAAGGACAGCCGCCCCGTTCCACTGAATCAGATACCTCAGACTTCTTCTGAGCTCCGTTACCAGGTTCAGCACCTCGTGCATCCCCATCTCGGACACACTCAAACGGGACATTGGCCTCTTCCAGGCTTTCAACACCCGTACCTTGTTCACATTCTAACTTCCTCCGATCCTCCCAGTTACTCTCTGGGCAGCTCCCACCCGGGGAAGGCGCAACCCTGCGAGCTGAAACAACCTCCTCGGCCCTTTCAGCAGACCCCTTCGAGGCAAGGGTATCCTTTCCATCTAGGACTGACCTCACCTCATTATCGGGAACACCTTTAGAACTCTCAAGTTCTTCAAACAACTCTGCCAAACCAGACAGATCATCCATGTTCAACTCTGGACCTTTTAAGAGCTTTATCTGTTTCTCATCTTTATCTCCTACCTTTAGGACCTTTCTCTTCGCTAAAGGCAGATCTATCTCCTCTCCCTTACGCCCTTTCACTTTACTACTCTTCATCTTACCACCCTCTAAACCCTCATGGCACAGGGTCAGCAAAGACGTCTCGGCCAAATCAAAACTGGCCAGATTTAAACTGCTCTCGTTCACAGCTCTCTCTCTCAACAGGCTGCGAGTGACCGCGCCGGCGAGATGGTCCTTGGGCGCAAGGGACGGGGCCACCACACTCTCCGGTCGCCAGGTTGGCAGCATGGCTGACCAAACCTTACCCCCTGCTAAGTCGTTTCCCAGCAGGATGTCCACGTCAGCTCTCGGGAATTCTGAGGGCACCCCTATTTCAACTGATCCATACACCAGCTCACAATCTAGAATGACCTTATATAAGGGCACCATTTCTATCCGTTTATTTGTTCCTTCCACCTTTACCATGCCCGTTTCTCGACCAAATTCTAGTACCTTACGGCTAACCAGGGATAGTTCAGCGCCCGTACGGGAACTGGTGTGTCTCCCTCCGTCACAGACACGGTTCCGTGCGACAGACAACTCCCAGAGCCTTCTCGTACTCTGTCTACCCTCAGCTCTCTGGTTGATTTACTGATTACCACGGCACACCTGATAGGGATTGCGGCTTTCCCTCTTCCTAGCTCCTTCCTCGGAGCAAAGCATCGAGATGCAATGTGCCCCTCCTTTCCACAATTAAAACAGGTCAAACCCAGAACCCTCTGGCGGTCTTGCCTTTCCCTCTCTCTCTCTCTCTCAGCCACTTCCAGCTCTTTTAACTTAATTTCACGTTCCAACTTCAATTTCTCCACCTCTAATTGAACCGTCCCACTTGATGGTACCTCTTCAGGGATATCTCCCAATACCTCAGCTTCAAACACCTTCTTCCCAATGTAATACTGAGTTATGGCCCTTCTTACCTCCCGCTTTTTCATGGACGACCTCACTTCTGTGAGGTTCAACCCCTTCGCTAAATTTAACAAGTCTGATTTTGTGGCCCCCTTTGGTGCCCCCACCGTCAGGTTTTCCATAAATTCACCCACGTCCATCTTTGCTGGTTTCCCGTCTGGCTACCCGTGTAACCAGATTCAAGTTTTTGATTTACAAGCCCGATTCACTGGCCTCCCAATTTGGTGTCAAATCCCGGACGAGCCCCCAACTGTTACAAATCCCGTAACTGGAGAACTTACCAGCAAAGATAGAGAGGTCCGTTGAAGTCTGATGTCACTATTTTCAAATGTTTTTATTGATAAAGGGACACAAAAGTAGGGTTAATACAAACATTCAGATAGTGCACATCGTCTACACTCAATCTAAAGCGCGGGTATAGTAATAATCATCATTAAGAAGTGAGCTCTGCTGGTGTCTAGGGGTTAATAGATTGTCCATTGGAAATATAAAAGTCACTCAGAAAGTCTGCAGGCCTCAGCCCTTTGAAAATCGCTGGGTTTTCCGTGGGGCGACCGAGAGAGAGAGATTGGGGGAGAAGAGAAAGAACTTGCTGAGTCTCGATGAATCTTACGTGAAATCGGGGGAGCGTTGGTTCCCTCTTCCTGATGTTAGTTAAAAGCGGTTTTCTGTGATTCCAGCCACAGATTCCAATCCCGGAATCTAATGCACGTGGCTTCCTTCAGAATGGCTTCCCGCTGCTGCGGGATCATTCTCCCGTGTCTTCTTGGTGCGTCTGAGGGGGCTGTCCCCCTGAGACTCTCCTTTATACTCCCTCACGGGGTCGCAGGTGTCAATCAGGTTGGGATGATGCAATCTCTCTCTCAATCAGCCCACCTTGCCCGAGGGCTTTTCACGTGGGGCTCAACGGGTGCTCTTGCGATTCTCACAAAGGAGGGGGCTGGGATCATAACACCTGAAACATCTAGATAGCAAGGATGTAAACATCAGAATGCTCCTTATTGACCACAATACTGCATTCAATACTGTAATCCCCTCAAAACTAATCAATAAGCTCCAAGACATTGGCCTCAGTACCTTCTTCTGCAATTGGATAAGGATTTCCTCACTGGTTGACCCCAGTTGGTTTGGATTGGGGAAAACATCTCCTCCATGATCTCCATCAGCATAGGTGCACCACAAAGCTGTGTACTTAGCCCCTTCCTCTACTTACTTTACACTTTTGACTGTTTGGTTCTAATGACGTATTCAAGTTTGCTGATGACATCACTGTCGTAGGCCAAATTTTAAAAATCCGGTTGAGTGGTGTCATAACAACTTCTTCCTCAATGGCAACAAGACTAAGGAGCTGTTTATAGACTTTAGGAAAAAGAAACCAGAGGTCTAACAGCCAGTCTTCATAAGAGGATCAGAGGTGGAGAGTTTTAGCAACTTTGGATTCCTAGGTGTTATTATTTCAGAGAATCTGTCCTGGGCCTAGCACTTAAGTACAATTATGAAGAAAGTAGAGCAGCACCTCTTTGGGAACTTCCTTGGGAGTTTGTGGAGATTTGGAGATTTCTAAAACTTTGACAAACTTCTATAGATGTGTAGTGGAGAGTATATTGACTGGCTGTATCACAACCATTGAGCACATCTACATGAAATGGTGTTGCAGGAAAGCAGCATTCATCATCAGAGACTCCACCACCCAGGACATGCTCTCTTCTCACTGCTGCCATCATGAAGAAGGTTTAAGATCTTCAGGTCTCACACCACCAGGTTCAGGAACAGGTACTACCCCTTAACCATCAGGTTCTTGAACGAAAGGAGATAATTTCACTCAGCTTTATTTGCCCCATCATTGGCATATTCCCACAACTAATGGTCTCACTTTTAAGGACCTTTTATCTCATGGTCTCGATATTTATTGTTTATGTATTTATTATTATTGCTTTTTATGTTTGCATTTGCACAGTTTATTATCTTCTACACTAGTAGTCCCCAAACACCGGGCCGCAAAGAAATGATATGATTTGGCGATATGAAACGATATGAGTCAGCTGAACCTTTCCTCATTCCCTGTCACGCCCACTGTTGAACTTGAACGCACGTGAGGTCATTATCCATGCAAGGTCATTAGTCGCCTAAACACAGTGGTACCCTAGCACCAGGGATCACTGGTCGGCCTCGGTTAACCAGCCAATTTTTAAGTGACTTACAGTTGACTTATCACCTGTATTCCAGCCCTGATTAACACCCCCCACCCCACCGTTGGCTGGTCCGCAAGAATATTGTCAATATTAAATTGGTCTGCTGTGCAAAAAGGGTTGGTGACTCCTGTTCTACACTGATTGAATGGCCTGTTTGGGTGGTCTTTCATTGATTCTGTTATGATTATTATTCTAAAGATTTATTGAATATGCACACACAAAAATGAATCTCAGGGTTGTGTATGGTGGTATAAATGCACTTTGATGTTAAAATTTAGTTTAACTTTGAAGTCTTAGCTCTTGTTCAGATTTCCTCCTGGAAAACTCCTATGAGATTCAAACAGTGCATTTGCTAAAAGTCAATGTTAGCAACTGCAGAAAGTAGAAAACATGTTAATTTAGCAGATGGCACTTCCACTTTTTTATCTGTGACAAGCCTGAAGAGATTGGAAGTGTTTTAGTTGTGATACAGTTTGACATATTGTCCAGGAATGTATGTACAGTCAGTCCTCCTTATCCGCAAGTTCCGCATGCACAAATTCAACCAACCGCGAATCGAGAAAACCCGGAAGTGCACTTCCAGCACTTGTTGTTCGAGCATGTACAGATCTTTTTCTTGTCATTATTCCCTAAACAATGCAGTATAACAACTATTTTACATAGTATTTACATTGTATTAGGTTTTATAAGTAATCTAGTGATGATTTAAAGTATACGGGAGGATGTGCGTAGGTTACTGTAGATTGGGATCGAAAAAAATTGTAAGTTCTCTTACTATGTAAGTCGGAACAGATACATCCAGTATTATTTAGCGTCAGTTAGTCAAACGTTTTTCTTAGTATATAGTATATATTTTACCTTTCTGTGTATCTAAAACACTTAGGAACATATGTTTCAGCGCCGGGCTCGAGAACAGAAGTTCTTGAGTTCGATCCAGTGACAGACCACTCCCGAGCGCGCTCTCCATCTGTGCCTGGTTGATGTGCAGGACCAAAAACCCAAAACCCCAAAGCCCAATAATTAAACCACTGCATTGCTAAGTAATAATTGCAGCTTTCATCGGGGTAGGGCCGTTCTCACTTCATCCTTTAAAAAAGTTCCAATCGTTGACTGACTGTAGCCTAACGCTTTTCCAATTTCTGATGGCATTTCACCTTTTTCCGATCGCTTTATTATTTCCACTTTATTTTCAATCGTGATCGTGATTATTTTCATTAACAGAAGCACTGCGGATTCAGAGTGCCGCTGCCGGGTGCTAATGTCCACCACACTGAGCCAGGTTAAATAAGGTCTGGGGTTCCGTTAGGTCCTAAGTTCCACTGCATTGAGACAGGATGACTAAGGGACTTGAGCATCCGCAGTTTTGGTATCCATGAGTTATCCCGGAAAGGAGGGCTGACTGTATGATCTAAATTCCATCATAAATCACAGTTAAAAGGTGAGTAAACTGAAGAGCTGTTGGAGTTTTAATTGATCAGCGAATGTTTAAGGTTGCCCATTCATTTTTATTATTTAAATCTAAAAACATTATTATTATTAATATTATTGTATTTTTATTTTTCCTCAGCTCAAGCTGATAAAACCTGAGGTATGGGCATAACCAAGCAAACTCATTTTTCATTTGCTAAGAACTTTTGGACTATTCAAGCGGTGTTTAGTATCGTGGCTTTCTGGGGATTTACATAGATATTGCTGCGCAGGCCTAATTGTTTAATGCGATTGTGTAGTGACTTTGAGATGATATGTGTTGTCAATATTACCATTAGGTCAACATAGAGCATGTTCATGTTCCATAGTCTATCAATTTCCTCTTTTAATTCAATATATTTCTTGTGTTTTCCACTTATATGTTATGTGTGTGTGTGGAATGGCTATATCTATTAGATAAGTTCTGGCTTGTTTATCTTATAGTATTATATCCGAAAAGTTATTATGGATTTTTCTATCATAATAATGGATCAGTCATATGACTATGGTGAATGATGTTTGCCACTTGGTTATGCCTGTGTAAGTGATGAGATTGAGTTAAACAGCTGTAAGATCCTGTAACATGTTGGATTGTTTCTGGTTTTTCTTGGAACTTACTGTATTTGTTGGTCTTTTATTATGTATTTTTGATCATTTGTTGTGTTACTTACCTGGTCCCGTACTGCCACTAGGAACACTTCTGACTCTGGGAAGTGGTATCCAATTCTGAGCCAGGCGTTCGGTGCTTCATTGTCGACATCTAGTCTGCTCAGATTGTGGGGATGTCTTCCATGGAAGGTTATGCTTTTCCGTTGGTAAAATTTTTCTTCTGTAGTGATAATTTCCTCAGTTTTCTGGATTGTGCTTTCATTTAAATTTATTAGTGTATATTTCTTGTCCGAATTACATATGCTCACTTAGACTACTGAATCCAGCTTTCATTGATGAAAGTATATCCTTAGAAGTTTTATCTGCCTGTTGTGTCAATTTTTTATGTCTGTTATTCCTTTTCATAGGTAGCGTTCATCTAAATGTGTTTGGGTGTACATAGTGTTTTTCTAAAATTTGTCATTTCAATTCTTATTCTTCTTTATAAATTTTCCAGATTAGTTTCAGACCAAGATGGTGGTGGCATCTGTTAGTCTCACGAGACCATGGATCTGCACCTGGAAAGTCTACTGGAGTGTCCTCTCCATGGCACAGGCCTGGGCAAGGTTGTATGGAAGACTGGCAGTTGCCCATGCTGTGAGTCACCCCTCTCCACGACAATGATGCTGTCCAAGGGAAGGGCAAGGGCCGGTACAGCTCGGCACCTGTGTTGTCACAGGAGTTGCCAGAATGAGGTTGAAGGCAACATCGAACTGCCTTAGGGACTCCAGCTCCGGATTTGTCCTCAGGGTTTACTCCCGAACCCTTTCCCAAGAGTGGGTATGGCCGCAAGGCAGCGGAGGTTTGAAATCAGAGTATTCCCTCTCTTAGGTGGACTGCCTTCCGAGGCTGACGAACTCCATCTACCCGAAGCACTGGCTTTAAGGCACCAGGACCCACCTTCGTCCCTTCTCCTGTCAGTAGAAACAGTTCCGCCGGGCTTAGAGGCTAAGCCACACAAGGCAGCCAGAATTTGGACTTGGTTGTCAGAGGCTATTTGAGGTGCATGCCGTGAGGAGCACTTTTAGGTATTGGGAGCTTGTCCCCACTCCCACTCCTCGGCTTGACAATATCAGACCAAGATACTATGCCAATATAACATGTTAATATGGATATAGTGAAAGTGTTTATTGCCTTTGTTATATTTTTACTGTTGAGCTTTGTTTGGCAGATTTCCTTAAGCCTTGAAGTAAATTCTGTTGAAAGTTTTCCTATTATCGCACTATGACCTACTTTCTTTGCTTGTTGATACTGCAGATGCTTACAGTAGATGTTTCATGTTCATCCATCAGTTGTATAGAATTCTACTGCTCTGTTTTATACTCTGTTCCATTGCACCTTCCTTTATGTTTAAAGTTCTGCTCTTATCTCGTTCAAAGTTCATGTTTACATCTTTTGAAAACAGTTCTACTATTTCAATTAATTGCTTTAGTTTTACTGATGAAAAAGTGTATATAATTTCAAATCATCCACGTGTAGAAGATGTGTCAAGGTATAATTCACTTCATTGTTTTCTGATTTGATACCCAACTTCCACAGGATCCAGTAAGTTAGAGAGTGTGTTTAAAGCTACTCAAAACCACAGAGGTCTTAGAGAGTTATCTGGAAAATGCCTTCATTTATATTGATAATGGTGATTGTTCTTTTTTGGTAGATAGGGTGATTATAGTACGTCAGTAGTTCATCAGATGTTGAAGGAATTTCACAAGTATTCGGCATAATTTATATACATTAAGAACTTCTATGAACTATGAGTGAGGGACTCAATCCAATGCTTTTTGGTAGTCATTATAACACCATGAAAGATAAGGGCTTAATTAAGAATTACAGAATCTATTAACAATTGTTCTTTACCTCCTTTCATACCCTTATGGCATTTGTTATTTATTTATTATTATCTAAAATTGTTCTCCTATGTAGGATTAATTAAATAAAGGAATACTTTTTTAGTCTGTGTGGTGGAAAAATTTTGCATATTCTTCAAGTTCTAAGGGGATCTAACAGAATATAATTTTCAAGCATTTAAATTTCCAAACATATTTGTTTTCTGTTTTTAATTCCCTTGAGATGTTCCAAGCAGTATTTCTAAAACAGTCTGCTTGTTCATTAACTTATTGCTGTTTGAGGGATCTTTCTTTGAAAGTATTGTTCACTATATTTTCTAATTTAAAACGTACTTCAGAAAGACCTTTTAGGCTGTAAAGTAGTTCATGAGCTTCTGAAATAAAAAAGATACACTATAAATTGTGATGAACTACATATAACTGTCTGGACATGCCCCCCTTGCTGACTGCTCCTGTGGCTCCTCCCACAGACCCCGGTATAAAGGCGATTGAGGACATCGCCCTGGTCTCAGTCTCCAGGATGTAGTGTGGTGGTCATTTGCTGCTTGTTTCTTCTTCCATCCAATAAAAGCCTATATCTCGCCTCTCGTCTCCGAGAGTTATTGATGGTGCATCATAAATGTAAACCTATCTTTTTCTTACTCCTTTGAATAATTAGTAGAGATAGCGAATGAAGCACTCCAGTAGTTTGATGTTGATGCTCATGGCAGTCATTTCTACATCAGTTCTAATGCAGTCAAGAATTGAGCCAAATTTACTATATCCTGGGCAATGAATATTATTCAAAGAACCAAAGTCTCATCCTGCAGAATTTTCTGTTGAGTTCAATTGCTTTCTTTTGTATCTTCCCTGAACTGCTGCAGTTACTTTGTGCCAGATTATACACAGTCATACACTGTGATGTGTGTAAGCTGCGATCAAGTGAAACAGTCAGAGACTTTTCATGTCAGATCCCATCAATTATTCTGTCAGCCTGCTTTGAACTCAAGACCAAACTACCAAGAAGAAAAGAAGCTCTAAGAACAGTGAAGAAGCTCTACATGATCTAGGACAAAATACTCCACTTGATCTGTGCTCCATTCACCATCCTGTGAGAGATCTACAAAGTTCCCTGCACTAAATCATGTAGCTTACTCCACCAATGTCTCCTAACCACTATCATTAAAGCTCCAAGTTTGGAGTAAATTTATTATCAAGGTACCTATATGTCACCATATACAACCCTGAGATCCTCTTTTTGTGGGTATACTCAATAAATCTAATAACCATAATAGAATCAATGAAAGACCACGCCAACAGGGCGGACAACCAATGCACAAAAGAGAAAAAAAACTGTGCAAATACAAAAAGAGAAAAGAAATAAATAACAGATAATCCATATATATCGCAAACTTGAGATGAAGTGTCTTTGAAAGTGAGTCCATAGATTGTGGGAACAGTTCAGTGATGGTCAAGTGAAGTTGAGAGAAGTTAACCCCTTTGCTTCAAGAGCCTGATGGGTGAGGGATCACCAAGAAGAACAAGGGCAGCAGGTGCATGGAAGCACCACTACCTCTTCCGAGTCTTACACAATGTCTGCGTCAAAATATACTGTATTAATGTTCCTTTATTAGTTCAAGCTTATCGTCATTCAACCACACACACGAATACAGCTAAATAAAATATCATTCCTCTGGGTCAAGGTGCAATGCACAATTATAGTTATAGTCCTAAAGAAGGATCTCAGCCTGAAACGTTGGCTGTTCACTCTTTTCCACAGAAGCTGCCTGTCTGCTGAATTCCCCCAGCATTTTATGTGTGTTGCTTTGGATCTCCAGTATCTGCAGATTCTCTCACGTTTGTGACATATCGCTATGATCCAACACATACAGTCACAAAATAATATTAGCACAAGTTCCTGAGTGGGATGGCCTGAAGATTGACAGGCTGACCTAAAGTGCAGGGTGCAGACTTATGTTACTGGTATTAATACAATAAAATATGCAGCGGTATAAATACGTGAAACTGCAGCAATAAAAGATGAAAAGTGATCAGTTCAGGTTGAAAATATGTCTGTGAGTGAGGGAGTTGGGTGAGGGGGTAAGTGGCAGGGCATTCAGATAGGCTGCACATGAGTGCCGGGTGGCAGCAGGGTGCTAAGAAGTCAAACAGCCTGGGGAAGAAGGCTGATGGTTCTGGTTCTTATGCTGCAGTATCTCTAGATCTAAATCCCAAACCTCCCTACCAAACTATACTGTGGATGAATGTTGATTAGAAAGACTGCAACTGTTAAAGAAGACAGTTCAACAATATTGTTCTGTACAGAAGTCTATATGTATGTGCCAAAGAATTTTGCAAAGCACTGTACCATCTCAAGGGCAGTTAGTAACAGGCAGTAAATACTCATATTGGGCAACATCCTTGTTCTTATTAAAGCAGGTACCTACTGAGGTAAAAGCTCAGCCAAGACTCAATCTATGGTGAACCAGGCACAAGGAACCAACTGTTCTACTCTCAGTTATATTCTTGTTAAATTAATTTTGAATAAATCCCAAAGGTTACAAATTATAAATAGAAGGGAAAGTAGTTTGTAGGCAGGATTAATTGCCTGTGAAGTGCGGACCAACCAGTAAAAGATTGAGTGCAAGGAGGGGATACTGGTCAAGCTGGCATCACCACCTCCAATGGTTTTTATACATTTTGCCGCTATCTGGAGAAGACAAGTGTCAGAGTTGTATTGTACATGCATACTTTGACAGTAGAATAAACCTTTGAACCTTTGGAGTTCTGAGGTCTTCAGTATTGTAGATAGAACAGGTAACTTGTGAAAATATAATATTCAAAAGTATCTTGGAGTTTTTGTACAAGAAAATCTAAAAATTCAGTGCAGCAAGTAACTAAAAAAAAACACAAATGGAATATTGACCATAATTACAAGAGGGCAGGAGAGCTTTTCACAGAACTGTGAGTGTCATTAATGAGCACTGACTGCAGATTTGATTGCCTTATTTAAGGAAAGATGTACATGCCTTGAAGTGCAGCAAATGTTCACTGCAACAAGAGAATATTCTGAGGAAAGACTGAAGAGAAGGGGATGTGATTCCTTTGAACTTACCTACCTCTGATAGATTCTGGATCTGAACCAGACCCAGAACCAGAATTAGTATTAATATCACTGGCATATGTCATGAAGTTTGTTGTTGTTCTGCGACAGCAGTACATTGCATTACATAATAAATTACAATAAGAAATATATATTAATAATAAACTAAGTAAGTGATGCAAAAAGGTATGAAAAATTACCATGGTATGTACGTGTTCATTTTCCATTCAGAAATCTAATGGTGGAGGGGAAGGAACTGTTCCCGAAGCATTGAGTGTGTGTCCTCAGCTCCTACCTCCTTCTTGATGGCAGTACAGGGTGATGAGGATACTTAATGATGGATGTCGTCTTCTTATGGCATCGCCTTTTGGAAGTGTCCTGGTGCTGGGGATGCAAGTATCGATGGTAGAGCTGCTTGAATTTACAGCTTTTTTCAATCCTGTGCAGTCCCCCCTCAACAACTATACTTCATTTGGAGTTTGAAGAGATTTTTTATGTCAATAAAAACGTCTACAGATGTACCATGGAGAGCATTCTTACAGGCTGCATCACTGTCTAATGTGGGGGGGGGGGTGCTTCTGCACAGGACCAAAAGAAGCAGCAGAGAGTTATAAATTTAGTCGGCTCCACCTTGGGTACTAGCCTAAAAACTACCCAGGACACCTTTAAGGACAGTGTCTCAGAAGGGCAGCTTCCATTATTAAGGACCTGCAGCACCCAGGACATGCCCTTTTCTCACTGTTACGAACAGGTAGGAGGTACAGAAGCCTGAAGGCACACACTCAGCGATAGAGGAACAACTTCTTCCCCTCTGTCATCCGATTCCTGAATGGACATTGAACCCATGAATGCTACCTCAACTTTTCAATATATATCATTTCTGTTTTTGCAATATTTTTAATCTATTCAATATACGTATACTGCAATTTATTTATTTATTATTATTATTATTATTATTATTATTATTATTATTATTATTATTATTATTATTATTATTATTATTATTATTATTTTTCTTCTATGTTTTGCATTGCATTGAACCGTTGCTGCTAAATTAACAAATTCCACAACACATGCCGGTGATAACAAACCTGATTCTGATTCTGGTTCTGGCTACAACCAACCTTTCAAAGCATTTAATCACAGCATATGTGGGCGATAGCCATTAAAGCAGCTCACCCTGCTCTTCTTGACCAGTCAGAAGCTATTAAAGGTGTTTTTTTCCTGATACAGCTGTCAGGAAATAAGGAATTTACCATAGTCTCAGAATAAGGAACCAGCCACTGAAGCTGAAGATGAGAGGGGATTACCCCTCCCCGACAGTTCTTTACCCCAGATATGAACTTTGGATACTGAGTTGTTAGCTGATTTTAAATGTAATATGGATACCAATTTGATTGGCCTTCTTGGATATGGGCAGAAAGTAGGATAATGTAGATGAGCCTTTTGCTTTACTGAATGGTGGAACTGCTTTCACTGACCAGGCAACCTATTCTTCCTATTTTGTATGTCCATTCTTGTGTAGAAAAATGGTGTAAAATCACATACATCACATCAACCTTTCCACTTGCAGCATTGTCATCCCCTCACCTCACCCAGTCGATAACACTATTCATAATCTCATGAAACTTTTGTCTGAAGAGCTTTTTATTAAAATCTTTAATTCATAGCTTTTTTGTTACAGACATTTTATGAGTTGCTGCCTTGCCAATAGACCAAAGGCGAAAGACAATTAATTGAATTTTTAAGGCATGATTGAAAATGTTGAAGTTGTTTCTATTTTAAACTAAAGTTATGACATACCTGTTGGATTCTTTGCTGCTGCCCACTCATGTATGAATCCATGTATTGGATGGAATGTCTTGGCTTGTCCACACTGCACCAACTGCCGCCACTGGGCTATAAACGTGCAGGAGCAGTGTGTGGTTAAGTGCCTTCCTCAAGGACACACACGCTGTCTCAGCTGAGAGCTTGAACTGATGACCTTCAGATTGCCAGCCTAAAGCCTTAACCACTTGGCCACGCGCAATGTGTACATTTTCCATGAAGGTTGCTCCCTTTCAAAAAAAAGTACATAATGGCACTGACTGGGAGTGATTGGACTGAGCAGTACTTCGTTAAAGAATTGTAAGCTTACTAGAACAGATTTTAAAATGTCATGTTAATGGAGACTTCCGGTAAGATGGCGATAGTTTATTCGCGTAACACTACCACTCCATTTCATTTCTTACCTCCGCACTCTTTATCTCCGTTTTTTTTACTCCAGACTGTTAAATTTTTTGCTCTCATACCTGCCTGCGAATACGTCTGTCCTACAATAGCCACAAAGTTCCCTAAATCTTGGAAAAAAGAAGTCTATGACTGTGACTGTCTTGGTTCCTCTGCCGAGATTATCTCCATTTTGGAACAACAGATTTTAATGAAAAGCTCTTCAGACAAAAGTTTTATGAGATTATGAATAGTGTTATCGGCTTGGTGAGGTGAGGGGATGAGATTATATTTGAACTTAAGTCTGAATATAAGTCTTCTTTCAGTTCGTTGGAGTCAAAATTGGATCAAATTAATGCCAAAGTGGAGGATCATGCCAAAGGTCCCTCTCATCTCGAGTCAGCTACCGAAGAATTAAAATGTTGTGTTCAGCAGCTGGAAGCCATCTGTTGACAATTTGAGTGAGCATAACACCAAGATAACATCCAAAATAACTGATCTTGAAGGTTGGAGCAGAGGTCATAATCTACAAATCCTTGATCTGCCAGAGGCTATCGAAAGTGGATCTCCTGTTGAATTATCTTCTTCTTTACTCTGTGAGATTTTTGGGAAGGATATTCTTCGAATCCCACCTGAGTGAGACAGAGCTCAGCATACATTTCTGGCCAAGCCAGAGTTGGGCTCTAGGCCACACCCAGTAATTCTGTATTTTCATTGATATCAGGTTGATTATGGAAGCACGTCAGAGAGGAAAGTTGGATTTCAAGGGTCATTTTATCAGTATTGTTGAGGATTAGGTTCTGAAGCTGTGCGCCGAGAATAAAGAAGTTACAAAAGAGTTTTACAATCAGACCCTCTCTGCGTTATCCAACCCATCTCTGAATAACTCTTAGTACAGGACAAAAAAAATGGTTTAACTCGGTTACAGGAGCTCAGAAATTTATTGAAAGTCTCCCGTCAAACTCAGTCTGATTATTTAAAATGGGCGATAAATAGTTTGATTTTTTTTCTTTCTTTTTTTTGTTTTCTTTTTAAATTACCGTATTTTTTTCATAGTTTCTTGTGGGTAGGCTACTCTGGATTATTATTTTGAGTTAAGTTTAATACTTTTTGATGAAACTGTTTCTCTTTTCTTTATGTATAATTTTAATTTGTAGTGCATAAGATCTCTAGTTTTTGAATTGTTTGTTAAATGAAGGTTACAAAATGTTAAGAAACTGGAAGTTGGTTTTTGGGGTGTTTTTTTTCTCTGAAGAGCTTGCTGTTGTTTTTTGGTAGCTTTCTTGTTCTGGGATTTGGGGTGGGGGTGTGAGGGCTCTATAGTGCCAATACCATACATAGAAACTTTAGTTATTCTTTGTTACACAGGACATTTTTTTGTCCTGATTCTCTTGTCTTATATTTTTTCCCCAGAGCTGTTATTTGAATGCTTGATCTTGTTTATGCCTACTACCCTTTATGTGTTTTTTTTAAATGACAATGTTTAGCCCGTTGAATCTTATAAGCTGGAATGTTTAGGGATTGAACCATCCTGTTAAAAGAAGGAAGGTGCTTTCACATCTTAAGCAGCTCAAAGCTGACATTGCTTTTTTGCAAGAAACACATATTAGTAGTTTTGATAATTCTCGTCTTACATCAAGGTGGGTGGGACAGCACTTCCATTCTACCTTCCCAGCTAAAGCCGAGGGGGGGGGGGGGGTGTCTCAATCCTTATTAATCAAAATGTTCTCTTTGGGCTTCACGACAAAGCATCTGATACAAATGGTCATTTTAGTATTGTCTCTGGGAAATTGTACAATACTAGGGTAGTCTTGGCTAACCTGTATTCTCACAATTCGGATGATGTGAACTTCTTTGATTGTTTTTTCTCTTTATTGCCAAACTTGTGTTTATATTCTCTTATATGGGGTGGTGATTTTAATTGTTGATTAGATCCAGTTTTGGATCGATCGTCCTCTGTTCCTAGACAACCTACAATTTCTACTTTATCTATTCACTCTTTTCTTTCTAATTTTGGTATCACCGATGTGTGGCATTTTTCCATCCTACTGAGAGAGATTATTCCTTTTTATCACATGTCCATCATACTTCTACTATAATTGATTATTTTTTAATGGATAACCAGCTGATTCCATCTACTCACTCTTGTGATTAGTATATTGATTTCGGATCATGCCCCAGTTACCCTGTCAATAAGTTTTCCCAGTCTCCCTCAAATGAACAAACGTTGGTGTTTTAATCCGACCTTGTTGTCGGATAATGATTATGTAAAACTTATGAAGGACCAGATAACTTTTTTTTAAATACTAGCACGTTATCTGAAATCTCACCCCAGGTTGTCTGGGATGGCGTGAAAGTATATTTGAGGGGTCAAATAATTTTATATACTGTGAAGCTGAAAAGGAAGACCTATTTAGCCGATTAGGTTTGATCAGTTAGATCAAAGCAACAGACCAACTATATGCCCAGACCAAAAATCCCAAACTGTCCAAAAAGCAAGTAGAACTTCACACTAAGTTTGACCTTATTTCCACTCAACCAGTTGAATGTCAACTTCTTGAAAGCAAGAGCCGACTTTTACATTCATGGTGATAAATCCAGCAAGGTTTTAGTCAACCAACAAAGATGCTCTAAAGCTAAACAACAAATTACAAAAATTTGAATGGGAAATGGGAACATTACTTCAAATCATTCTGAAATTAATGACGCATTTAAGAAATATTATTCTTGACTTTATACCTCTGAATCTTTAAATGATAGTATCACTGTTGAGCATTTTTTAAACAGTTTAAATATTCCTTCGCTTTCTTCTGATCTTAAAGAAAAACACAATGAGCCATTATCACTAGAAGAAATATCCTCTGCCATTTATGTACTGCAGTCGGGTAAATCTCCTGGACCTGATGGGTTTTCTGCAAAATTTTATAAATCATTTTCCTCACTGCTTTCATCCCAATTATTCTTAGTTCTGTCTGACTCATCAGTTAATAACACATCGGGTGATTGATAAGTTTGTGGCCTAAGGTAGAAGAGATGAGTTATTAACTTGAAACTTTCTGCATAATCACTCAAAGTGTTGAACTACATGTGCATGTAACGAGAGCTGTATAAATCATCTTCTTCTACCTTAGGCCACGAACTTATCAATCACCCATGCTGTGGACACTTTCTGGAGGTCCAAGATCTGTATGCTCCATGACCGCTGGACTAGGTGTGTAAATGTAGGAGGGGACTATGTTGAAAAATAAATGTGCTAGGTTTTCTAAAATTGACTCTTTCTACCTTGGGCCATTAACTTATCAATCACCCCTCATAGATATTCCAGATGAGGAAACAGGAAAAGTTGATCCCTTATCTTGATTTGGGAATTAACTGGGATGTATCTCCCTATCACTGTCATGATTGTCCTGGAGTCTAAAAGGTCTGTGACATTTTAGGACATGTGACAAAGTGATGAATGTTAAAATATTTAGTGAATTAATATTATCTATGCAAATTAATTGGTAACAAACTGAAAATTTAGCCTGAAGCCATCTGGTATCTAAAGAGATCTTGTAGAGAAAAGTGTGAAAAGAAGAGAACACTATTCCACAGAGTAATATTTTCTATCAGCTTGTAAGCATATTTTTACATTTTTGAATCGTGATGCATGTGACATTGTATTACAAGCAAAATAACAGACTAGACTTCCAACAGTCCAACTGAAGCTGCTTTGATTATTGTTGCCATGGATACACATGAATGGAATCTATCTGGGCTCATGCCAATACCTTAGGCACCAGCACTCTGAGCAAACTGAACTGAAGTTGTTGAATGTTATATATCCTTTTATCTTTGGGATTAAACATTGCCATTTATACGTTAAAATCAGTTCCCTTTCTGTGCAAGTGCCTAAACATATGACCATCCATGTGTACTAATATCTGAACAACTATCTGTAGGGATTATTTCCATACTTACTGCTAAGTGTTGTTCACGAGTTCATATAGCACCACGGAACTGCATGAAAAATAATTGATGGGAGTAATTTGGACTATAAGAACTGTATTTACCTTTGATAATATTGAACTCTTCACTTTCCATTTATGTCTATTTGCACTTGATAGGTAATTAAAATTTTACAGTCTTTGTTGCACTTTCTTTTCCTGATTAGTAAAATCTGTCAGTACATTGCTTAGACAAACAT
Source organism: Hypanus sabinus (assembly GCF_030144855.1). NCBI lineage: Eukaryota > Metazoa > Chordata > Chondrichthyes > Myliobatiformes > Dasyatidae > Hypanus > Hypanus sabinus. The sequence goes on from NC_082712.1 coordinate 160,212,852, forward strand.
GTATTCATTGGCAGTACTAGAAAGGCAAGCATGTAATGAGGATGCAAATATTTGGAGCGGAAATGAAAAGATTTGTTGTTACCAACACTCCGACACTAGGCAAGTTCACTTTTAATGATTATGAAAGCCCTCATTATTGCTTCTGCTCTATTGTCATAGCATCTTGGGAAGCGCGCCTGAACCTTTGTCTATGGACCTGAAAGATCTACTGGTATTTCTGTTAAATGATATTTGACATTAGGAGGAACAATCACGGATATCTAACAATCCACATTGTTTCCTTGGCCCTTCTCTTCCGTGTCTTATGACAAAAGAAATCACTGCATGTATCTTTATGTGAACTAAACATCAGCGATTGTCACACTGAGGCCTCATAAATGTGGATTACCTACAACAAGCTTCATCAAATGAACTGCCGAGGTTTTGCTCAAAATCCTTCAAATCCACTAGTAACATAAATGAATCAACATCTCCAACATCCAGGGCTCAAAAATTTTAGTCAGGTATACTGAGCATTTGATTTTATATGCATGTCCCACACCAGGCTTTCAAAATTAGCATGATACTTTGAATTATGTTACAGTAAATGATGCTCCAGAAGATTGAGAGGAGACTTGGATTTTCTCAAAACATTCTTAACAATTGTAACATGCTTATAAACTCATATAAGCACTTGGTTGTGACCCACTTATGATGGATGTTCCATCATTTAGATGTTTCAAAAGGAGCAGAAAGGGAGGTAGCAGAGGTGGGGGAGTGGCTTTGGTAATCAGGGATAGCATCACAACTGCAGAAAGGGAGGATGCAGCAGTGGGATTGTCCACTGAGTCAGTATGGGTGCAATCACTCTAAAAGCACGTCCTATGTGGAAAGAGTGAGAAACTAGGGCTTTTCTCATTGAAGCAACGGAAGACGAAGTGACATGATAGAGATGATAGAGTATAAGGTGATAAGAGGGCAGATTATAGGATAAGATTATAATGGACAACAGTGCCTTTATCCCTGGGCAGAAATGGTGTGTGAGTGAGAGAGAGAGAGAGAGAGAGAGTGTGTGTGAGAGTGAGAGTGTGAGCAAGTGAGAGAGAGTGTGTGTGTGTGTGTGTGTGTGTGAGAGAGAGTGAGTGTGAGCGAGAGAGAGAGAGAGAGAGAGAGTGTGTGTGAGAGTGAGAGTGTGAGCAAGAGAGAGAGAGTGTGTGTGAGTGAGTGAGCGAGAGAGAGTGTGTGTGTGTGAGATTGTGAGAGAGAGAGAGAGAGAATGTGAGTGAGTGAGCGAGAGAGAGAGTGTGTATGTGTGTGTGTGTGTGCGCGCCCTTAACTCCTGGTGGAGTCGTTGGGGTGCCCTCATGACAAGCTTTGCACCGTTCTTTTTGGTGATTACTCATCATACAATGTGTCTTGGGCATTTGAAAACTCGCGGAGCCCATCCCTCTCCAGGTTTTCGGAGCCGGCTGGATTTGAACTCTGGAGCCTTCACTCTGAAGTCTGGTGCTGATGCCGCTATGCCACCAGCCATATGAGTGTGTATAATTTTTAGGTGATTCGAGGAAAGAATAGGTAGAAAATCAGATGTAGGTTTTTTTTTTTACACAGAGTGGTGGATGTGCGGAACACAGGTGACGATAGAGGCAGATATATTTAATATATATAGAGGAATATTTAAGACAGTCTTTGATAGGCACATGATTGAAAGAAAAAATGAAGGACTACAGTATGTGGGAGGAAAAGGTTAGATTGATCTTGGAGAAGGTTAAAAGGTCAGCACGACATTGTTCTACACTGTTTCATGTTCCATGCACCAAAAGCATGAGAATGCTCAGAAAAAATGTACAAGAAGTGTGCTATCCCACAAAACCCCACTCTTTCATCTCATCAATCACATCCATCTCACCTATGGCAGAGTCGCATACAGGACTTTCAATCATCCAGAACCTGTACAGCTGAAATAAAAGCAAGTCAGCCATCTCTGTGGAATTGTTCTTTGAAAGAGTGATCCAATTAGTCTCACTACTCTTTTCATTCCCTTTCATTTTGATTCCCTGTTAAAAAAATGATTTAATTCCCTTTTCAAAATTTCTGCTTGAATTCGGTCCCATCATCAAATTCCACCACTGACATTATTCCATGGTTTTACAATGTTTTATTTCCTAGAAGGTGTTATAATTTTCCTATTGTGGCTGTATTTTATCTTCTTTTCTGTTCTCCAGACATCTTTTTTTTTGAGATCACTGTGACCAATTCATATTTGCTAAAAAGAATCAAAACAAATTTTGGAAAATTTCTGCAAATTGGGCAACACCTGTGGAAGGTTATAGAGTTAATCTTTCAAATCGAGCCAGTTCTGATATTTTACATTAATTCTATTTCTTTAGTAGAGCCATGCAAGAAATTACACACATTCATCCCTTCTCCATAAAGCTGCTTATCTTTCCTCATCAGACTTTATCCAAATTTCTCTTAAATACAGCAGTAGCTTTTCCTTGAACCCTATTTCATCCTGTGGATTTCAATCTATCCTGACTAAAAATGATCTTCTTGAAGTGAGGAATTTCGATTTATTTTTGAAGGGCCTGTGAGGGCTCTGTTGGTCAGAGTTGACCAAGGATATTGCATCCTAGCTGTCTAGATAAACAACCCAGGGCAGTATGATATAGAGTGCAATCTGTTGCCCACGTAGCAAGCTCTCCCTCTCCATGCATCTGACTCTAAGGCTCTCTAAGCCTACCCCATGTGGGGTATAGCCGCAAGGCCACGGAGGTTTGAGATCAGTTTTCCTTCTCCTTGTTGAGCTGCCAACTGCAGCTGACAAGCCCCATCTTCCTGAAGATGGTTTTAAGTTACCGGTAAACTGACTTTGCCCTTTCTCCCATCAGTAGAAATGGTTCTGCAGGGCTTAGTAGCTAAGCCACATGTGAAGGCCAGGAGCTGGGCTTGGTTGTCAGAGGCTATTTGAGGCACACTTGAAGGATCTGTTATCCTTGTTTCTCTTTCTGCAGATGCTGCCTGACCTGCTGAGTGCTTCCAACATTTTCTGTTTTTTGTCTCTCATGTTATCCCTGTCATTTTTAATAATAATTGGTGTGCGTGTGTGTGTGTGTGTGTGTGTGTGTGTGCGTGTGCGTGTGCGTTTGCGCATGTGCGTGTGCATGTGTGTGTGTCCGTGTACGCGCGCAATGCTGATCCTGTATCCCACTCAACCTCATACACTTGCCTTTTTGCCATATCCTTTGATGACCTGACTGATCAGGAAACAATCAACTTCTGCCTTAAATATACGCATGGATTTGGCCTCCACTGCAGTCTGTGGCAGAGCATTCCACAGATCTACTACTCTCTGGCTAAAAAAATTTCTCCTTACTTCTGTTCTAAAGGTTCGGCCCTCAAATTTGAGACTATGTCTTCTAGTTCTGGATACCCCAACCACTGGAAGTATACTCTCCACATCCACGTTATCTAGTCCTTCCAATATTGGGTAGGTTTCAATGAGATTCCTGTGAGTACAGGCCCAAAGCTGCCAAACTCTCCTCAAATGTTAATCCCTTCATTCCCAGGATCATCCTGGTGAACCTCCTCTGGGCTCTCTCCAACTGTATCACATCCTTTCTGAGATATGGGCTCAAAACTGTTGACAATACTCTGTGTAGCCTGACTATAAAGGCTCAGCATTATCTCCTTGCTTTTATATTCTATTCCTATCAAAATAAGTGGCAACATTTCATTTGCCTTCTTTACTATAGAATCTGTGAGATTCATATTCAGATTAATTTATTAATCATATGTATATTGAAACACACGGGTGGTGGGGTGAAGATATATCTCTAACTAAGGAGGTGTAAGGTGCTGCTTCTCTCCACTAGCCTGCAGGTCACCTTTGGGTAAGGTGAAACATCTGCTTAGCCCCCTGATCAGGGTCATGTGAAGCCATGGGAGCAGGCGGTGGATGGTCGTATGAGCAGCTGGTGCACATCACAAATCCTGGTTTTGCGACCACAGTGCCAGACAGACAATCTCTGAAGAGTATTGATAATGGCTGGGGTCACCTGTCTTGTAAACACACTGCCTAGAAGATGGCAATGACAAACCACTTCAGTAGAAAAATCTGTGAGGACGATTATGGTCATGGAAAGACCATGATCGCCCATTTCATATAACATGGCACAAAACAAATTAATGATATTGAAACATACAGTGAAATGTGTTGTTTGCATTAACAATAATACAACCTAAGGAGACGCCTGCAAGTGTAGCCACACTTTCCCATGCTAACATAGCGTGTCCACAATACTCAGCAAAACAACATCATGACAGGGATGTGTGGTCATGGTGAGTTTTCTGTGCAATCTCTCACAAAAGAATTTAGTTAGCTCTTTATAATAATAAAGCATCACAGTAAACACAGTAACAGAAGCAACCAAGCTGCTGGGAGACTATAGAAAACACTTGAAAGTCATTTTCCTGCCTTGACAATGTTACTAAAGAGTGACTCATCTTTTACAAAACTATCAAGTGTTAAATCCTCTCATGACTTCTGAAAATCAAGTTAAATCATAATAAATACCCATAACGAAGGTCAATAGCCCATTCTGTCTTTTTTTCTCATATGCGTGAACCTTTCCTATAATTGTTTTCCATTCCAAGGCAAATCACAGTTTATGTCTTTTTAACTGGAGTTCTAAGTTTGCTTTTCTTTGATAGCTTGAACCTTGTTCTATTGTCCTGCATTCATAGCTGGTTTCAAAATAGTAATCTCTTTTTTTGTTATTTTTTATGAGTTTTTACAATGCAACATGACAAAAAAAGACAAACATATCAAAAGTACAGTTCATAACAATAAAGAAAAGCACCCATAGTAAAATGGTATAAAGTTAGTTACCACCCCAACCTCCCACTACCCATCTCCAAGCCAACCTTAGGATATATGAGAAAGTTAATCAGAACTAAATCACCACAGAGCTGTATTTATAAAAAGAAGGTATATTGCCTACTACTTAACCTATAATACGTTTACACATCAAAAAACATAAATCTTAACTGTAAGAAGTTAGAAGTAAGGGATTTAAATGCAAAGGAAAAAAAAGGAGAGATGTCTCCTTAATCTAAATGGGAATTATGAAAATATTCAAGAAAAGGTCCCCACACATTTATAAATAGAAATAGTAATGTGTTCCTATTGCTGTAAAATACATAAACACATTAACAAATTTTATCTATCTGTCGCTGAATTTTAAGGCTAAACGTTCACCAGCTTTTCCTCATAAGCATTTATCTGACTTCACAGATCAATCTCCTGGATCACTCCTATTATTCAAATGTTTTGCTTCTGTCTGACTGATTGATACTGAACAAGGTACTTCACTATTCATGCTGAAATGCGACTAAAGGACTGTTCAGATCCACAATGAATCAGTACTTCACTGATTTAGAAATAATGAATGGCAGCCATCCTTTGATTCAATTTCTCCCTCAATGAACATGAGTTGATATGTTTAACATGGTAGAAACAGTGCTTCTGCAGAGAATTTATATTTGGAGATATTATTCAGCGATTTGTCGACACCACAATGCCATTGTCTTATCTCTGCCTTACACTCTTTCCAGATCAAGTCCCTAATCGGAAAAGTAAAATTTATTTGCTGATCACTATATTGCCTGATAATCTTCTATCAGGATGTTTGTGGTGGAGAGGCTTGTGCGTTTGTAGGATCCCAAGAGTAATACCCTCTGGAGTTTACCCATTTGACACTTAGCTCCTGTTAGGGTCACCTTTGGTGGTCAGGTCAAGGAGGAGGTTCTAAACTAAGATTGATCTCACCAAGACCTCAGTGCTGGAGCCAGCGGAAGTTAATGGTAATGAAGACAGACAAAGGGAAGGGTCCACAGATGTCTTGCGGTCTAGAACATCCCTGACATCGATCTGTCCAAGACTGCGTTGTGGCTGCACATGCATCAACTTTCCTACAGTAAACAAAGCCACACACAGGCATTCTCGATTAGGGAATCCACCCTTAAATCCTGGTTATGTCTACCCCCAATTGGCCTCTACAGCCACCTGAAGACCCATTAATAAAAAACATTTTAGGAGAAAATCATAGTGGACTGAGTGATCATACTTCTCGTACTAGTAGTAAAAATAATAACATTGTGTGAGTTTTCCAAGTTCTCACTAAGCCGGTGGATGCTAGAGTCAAAAATCCGAGCTGCTTTTTATGTCTCATTTCAAATAACTCGTATTGGCATTAAGCATCCTTGAGTCAAGTAGATACTTTACATTGAGAATGTAGACAGAAGACAATGTAGATGGAGCAAGAAAAACAATCCACTGATGGAACTCAACAAGTCAATCAGCCTCTGCATATGGAAAAGGATGTTTAATGTTTTCCCTAGACTTCTTACATCAGGACGCTGGCTCTCAAACAAAATAGTTTACTATCCCTTTGCCTTCACATGTGTTATGGGCACATTGACTTCCACCAATAGTTCACTTGTTATTTCAAGTAAAATTTAAGTTTTTTGTCATTCGATCTTGCATGTGAATATATTGCACCAACTGAAATTATATTTCTCCAGACTAAGGTGCACAACTTAGTACATACAACTCTCATACACACACACAGAGTACATAAAGTATAATTACTACAAACAAATTAAGATATAATAAGGTGCATTCTGACACCTCCTGCCTGATGGTAGGGGTCAACGAGATTGTGGGACAGATGGGAGGGATCATCAACAATGCTAAGGACCTTGCTTAGTCAGCACTCCTGGGTGGGTGGAAGAGTGTCACCGAAGATCCTCTCAGCCGTCCTTACAATCCTTTGTAGGGTTTTGTGGTCACATGCTTTGCAATTCCCATACCAGACAGTGATGAAGCTAGTCTGGACACTCTCAATGGCACTCCCATAATAATTGGTTAGAATGGTGGTGCGAAAAGGAACCCTGCTTTTCTCAATTTCCTCAGTAAAGTAAGTAACTAATGAATTCATTATCAAAGTGATTTACTCTAGTTCAGCAGCATGCTGGTTGAGGGGTAATAATTATCCCTGAACCTGATGGTGTGGGATCTTTACCCATAGTATAAGAGAATTTGTCATTGCAACAGTTTAGCAGTTTCTTCGTCAGCCATTTCAACTCAGGACTTGCACCACCAAATTCAAGAACAGTTACTACACCTCAACCATCAAAGGGAATAAATTAAGGACTCTTTTATCTAGTTATATTATGCTCGTTACTTATTACTATTTAGCTATGTCTGCATTTGCAAAGTTTGTTGTCCATTGATCCTGTTTACAGTTACTGTTCTATAGATTTGCTAAGTATATCTGCAGAGTAAAGAATCTCAGGATTGTTCATGGTGACATGTATGTACTCTGATAATAAATTTTACTTTGAACTCACAAATGCCTACCTCGTTCAGCTCTAAACTTATGGCAATTCAGTGCACATCTACTAAAACCTGGATTATAATAACTTACATTTTTCTTAAGTTGGAAAAAAATACCCCCTTTGGCTTTGTTGGATATTTAGATTCATGCTGAATTATAAATCACTCTGTTCTCATTTCACCTAAAATTTATGACACCTTTTAAAATATTCTTCCTTTAGGAATGGGACAACTGATGTGATTTATTTTCTTCCAACCATGGGATATAATTTACCACGTGACCAACCCAGAGTATAGCACATTTGAACGTAGACTTCGCAAACAGAAACATAGCATTTATTTTCTACATCTCTCAATGATTCTAACGTGTATCTAAGTAAATACACGTGCTGTGTTAACATACAGTTTCTTCATTATACCTGCCTTACTCCCGTTCATATACCTTATGGCACCTTGCTCAGAACTTCTCCAGTCTTCATAGTGAAACCAAGGTCAAAATATAATTCACAAAATTTTACTTTCTTAATTCTCCATTTAATTATCTATTTTGCCATTCTTGTATGGATTAGCTAAATGAAAAAACAAACCTTGAGACGTGATGGTTTTATTTTGTAATTGCCAGTATTTTGTGGTGGTAATGGCAGCAAAACTCTTAATCATTTGCTCTGTGAAACTACCAACAGGTTTCAGATTTGCAAACACTTATGCGGTTTAATTACAGCAAATTCAGCTCCCCTGCATGGACTGCACCAATTACAACCGTCTCCCCTGCAAGCAAGAAAATCCATTTGAACTGAAGTGAATCTAAGCACTGCCAAGAACCACTGAAGTAAAAACCCAGATATTCTCATACTTTGTGTTATTGTCTGTGAATTTTAAGATGGTGCCAGTGACTGATAAACAATGTGCCTAGCTCCAAATTGCAGTCACGTATGTGCATTGCAATTTCCACACATAAAAATGGCAAAACATGATGGATTTTGAAACAAATGCATTTTTATATTTTAAGTGCTCATTTATGATATTCCTACTTTTAGCTTATATCCCAGTCTTTATTTATACCTCTGTAATAGATTTTAAAAGCAAGTTGGAAATTGTGTTTTCTGCAATTTTGTTTGCTGCTAAGAGTACTCAGCTGTTCTAATGTTATCACACTTGATGTTTCCTAGGGGATCATTTGAACTGATCCCTGGCAGCAATAAACTTTGGAAAATCGGAAAGTCTCTTTGGATTTTTGTAGGCAGAAATGCTCAGGGCCATTGACAAATAATAGCCACACAAGTTGGGTCAATACCTAAAACTATTCTACTGATTACAAAAAAATAAACCAACTACTTCATAAAAATACAAGTGAATTTCTGGAAATCAGAAACTAAAATAGAAAGTGACCATTAGAGTTTTGCTAATAGTACAGTTAACCTGTGAATATTTTTATAAAATCTCTAGAGGTGATTCTGGAAAGTGGGTTGTTTCCATTGGAAAATCAAACTCCATTGCTTCTAGTTGGTCTAGTAAGAGAAAAAAAAACTACTTTATTTGTTATAATTCTCAACATTAAAACTAATTTTATTCAGCTACATTCCCCATAATTAGTTCATTTTACTTCAAAGCTATATAGAGATTGGACTGTAAATCCTTTAAAAGGAATAAAAGCCTTAATGATATAATATACTAAAAAGTATGGGTGATAAGATAGACAATACATCTCTACCAAAGAAGATGTAAGACACTCCTTCCCTCCACAAGCCTGCAGCTCATCCTTGGACAAGGTGGAACACTTGCTTAGCTCCCCTGATCAGGATCACGTGAACCCATGGAAGTAGGGAGTGGATGGTCGAAAGAGAAGCCGGTGAATATTGCAAGTTCTGGGAATACAGCAGCTGACGCCCGGTCTCTGAAGAGTATTGATTAATGGTTGGTACAGCCCATCCTGTGAATGCACTGCCCAGGGAAGACAATGGCAGACCACTTCTGCTGAAAAATTTGCCAAGAGCTATCATGAAGACCATGATTGCCCATGTCATATTGACACAGCATATAAAAATGATGACTAGGAAAAGAAGCAGTAACAAAATAATGGAAATACTCATTACAGCAGTCAGGAGCAAGACTTAAGCTAACTCAAAATTCATTCAATATTACATCTGAGTTGAGATGAAACATTAGCTCAACTGCATTTGTCACAACTGTTGCCTGATTTGTACAGACTTCCAGAATCTCTAGTATTTGCCTTGATGGGAATAAAGTTGAAAATGTCAAATAATAGAGCAATAGCTTTAAGGTAAAGGGGGACAGTTGGCCAGTTTTTTTTTTAAACACTGAATTGTCCCAACAAAGTGGTAGAAACAGATACAAGCAGTGTTTAAGAGGCTTATAGATAATCACATGAACAGGCATGGAATGGAAGGATATAGAACACACACCATTAAGGGAGATTACTGTAAATTAACTTTATGGTCAGCATTGATATCACGGGCTGAATATCCTTAACCTGTGCTGAACTGTTTTATGTGATATGCTCTAAAAAATAATCAGCTGTTTTGATTGGTGATGGTGAAAAATAATTTCTCCAGAAATAATGTCTGTAGTTTTTCCTGATCAGCTGTACCCTCACTGGCCACTTTACTAGTAACCTCCTGTACTTAATAAGGTAGCCACTGAGTGTATGTTTCTGGTCTTCTGCTGCTGTGGTCCATTCATTTCAAGGTTGGACATGTTGCGCATTTACAGATGCTCTTTTACACACCACTGTGATGACATGTGGTTATATGAGTGTCTGTCACTTTCCTGTTAGCTTGAACCAGTCTAGTCATTCTCCGCTGTCCTCCCTCGTTAACAAGGTACCTTTGCGCACAGAAATGTCACTCCGTGGATTTTTTTTTTTGTTTCTCACAGTTCTCTGTGCCTGAAAATCCCAAGAGATCAGCAGTTTCTGAGATACTCAAATCACCCTGTCTGGCACCAACAATCATTCCACAGTCAAAATCATTCATATCATATTTCTTCCTTGTTCTGATGTTTACTCTGAACAACTGAACCTCTTCACTATGTCTGCATGTTTTTATGCATCGAGTTGATGGCACATGATTGGTTGATTAAATATTTGCGTTACCTAGAACGTGTATAGCTGTACCTAATACAATGACCACTGAGTGTAGATTTATGACTTAGAAGTTTTTATCCTCTATATATTTGGAAATGATATTTAATCGGTACTTGTTCAGAAGTGGAAATATTAATAGTCTTATCATAGTGTTACACCTTACCTATGTAAATCATGCTGACTCATGCAATTGTGGTCTCACCTTAAAAATCAAATCCTTCTTCCCATAACGTAGCTCCTTAAGCTGTGACTGGATCCGTTTGGACTGCAGAAGCAAGATAAGGGATGAAAAATATCAGCATTAATTTAAATGCCTAAAGATACTTCTAGCTTATTCAAGTGTGTTTACCAAATCATGACAAAACAAACCTACCTCTTCTGCGTGAATGCCACACTGCTTGTTCCCAGACAGAAGTTTGTTTTTCAGACTTTTATTCTGTGTAAGAGAATTACTTCATTATTTCAAATGCCTTAAATTATTAAAACCTGCAAGTAGACTAAATATTTTATGATCACTTTGCAAAGGTGAAGTTATCATTCCCATGTTTTACAAATGAGGCAGGAACTTCATGGTAATTTTTTAAAAAAATCTTTTTAGATTTAAATTGTGCATCTACCTCTTTCTGATTTCTGCTTGGTAGAGTTAGATTGTTTTAATCAGATTAATTACCGTGGAGGTGTTTTTGCAGTCTGATTATAGTGAATGCAAGCCACTTTCCTGCAAGTCCTTATCCACCTTGTCCTCTTTTTACTATATACCCAACAATTCTGAATAGTTCATCTTCAGATGAATTTTAGATAGGGTAGGCATTAATAAAAAGGTTTTGGTTCTCAATTACCATTTCTTTTGTGATGGACATTGATTGCTGCAGCCTGCTTCCCTTGTTTGGAGGTAAGGCAGGCGGCAAGGCAGCAGTGTCACATTGGTTGTAGCTAGGACTAGACCTCAGGCTTGTGTTGTAGCATGTCATCCAAGCTCGGCTGGTGTTGTCTGCTCCTGTTGGTGTTGCCCTCCAATGTTAGATCAGTGGAATTACAGACTGGACTGCCAGGAATCATCAATTTGCGGGACTTGGACTAAAAATTTGTTTTCTTACATGATAATGTTCTTTTCTTTCTCCCCCCCCCCTTTTCTTGGAATGCGCTTGTAAGTTTTTCCTCCTTGGCTGCAGAGAAACACTGTCTCATTCAGCCATGTCCAGGCGTGGTTTGAATAGCAATTAAACTTGATTTGATTTGAATTGATTTGAAATAGTTTATTTATTTACTTATTGAGATAGAAAACAGAATAAGCCCTTCTAGCTATTTGAGCTGTGCCGCCCAACGACCCCTGAATTAGTTGTTCAGTCATTGTCAAGTCCGACTCTTCGTGACTTCATGGACACCTGCACACCGAGCCTTCTGTTGGAAACTGCCTCTCTAAGATCCCCCAAGGTCATACTCATTTCCTTGATTTAACCCTAACCTAATTACTGGACAATTTACAATGAACATTTAACCTACCAACCGGTACAACTTTGGACTGAGAGAGGAAACCAGAGCACCTGGAGGAAATACATGCAATCATGGGGGAAAATCTTACAGGCAGCAGTGGGAATTTAACCCAGGTTGTAACACCCCTGCAAATTTATTGAACTAGGGGAAACAAAATCAACATTTTGATTTACTTTAAGTGGTGAAAAAGGATCATTGGCGAGTTTCTATACATGAAGTATTGGCCTTTTTGAATGATTAGCAAATTTACGTTCCTCACACAATGCAGTAATAATTATCATTACATGTATAACAACATTATAATTTCTGATCCAACCTTTCCCTTCTTTCTGAGGTGCAGGATTTTGACCTGAATTGAACAAAAGTGGAAATAGCACCTCATCTGCTATTCTGTATGCTTTTATTTAAAACACATTAGCAGTTTCTATTTTGCTGGTGTGGTCATGACGATATCGCTATGGTAACAAAACACATAATTCCGGAAGAAATATCTAGCTGGTTCATACTTCAGTGTCTCATAATTTGTTCCAGCAGTAAATCTGCCCTTGAGATGATACTCCGTCATGACAAAATGACTTTGAAGAGCAAGCTGCATGTAATTTAAATGAGGCAAAACTTTATTTCCATTTGTTTGTTTGTTTAGTTCTTCCATCAAAATCTCTGTGAGTGAAGAAACAACACAACTGGACCAGGCAAACCAATATGTAGGTTTTGAATATCATTAAATCCTCAGGTCTACTAATCAGCTTGCTGATCAAACTTCAAAAAGTCAGTAGTGATTTTTTGCATTATGTTAATTAACCAAATCTTTTGTGGAATCCTGTATTTGTAACTGAACTGTTATAGGAGAAATATTACTGTAGGAAAAAAATTCAGTTTTCATTGTGGAAATTATATTGTGAAACCATTGTAAACCTTTCCACAATGTAATCAAATACCACATTTGGAGAACAACTAAAGGACATTTAAGAACACTACAGCACAGAAACAGGCCCTTTAGCTAATCCAGTCTGTGCTGAACTATTAATCTGCCTACTCCTCTCGACCTGTACCCAGACAATTGCCCTCCATATCCCTCCCATCCATGTACCTATCCAAATTTCTCTTAAATGGTGAAATTGAACCCGCATCCACCACCTGTGCTGGCAGCTCGTTCTGTGCTTTCACCACCTGTGAGTGAAGAAGTTCTTCCTCATGTTCCCCTGAAACATTTCACCTTTCACTCTTAGCCCAAGTACTCTATTTACAGTCTCACCTAACCTCATTGCCACTGATGCACCATCAATAACTCTCGGAGACGTGAGGTGAGATATAGGCTTTTATTGGCTGGAAGAAAGAACAAGCAGCAATTGTCCACCATACTACATCCTGGAGACTGAGGCTGGGACTCAGTCTCCAATCGCCTTTATACCGGGGTCCGTGGGAGGAGCCACGGGAGCAGTCAGCAAGGGGGGCATGTCCAGACAGGTCTATGTAGTTCACCAAAGCAACATCCTTGTAAATTTTCTTTGCACTCGTTCAATCTTATTTACTTCTTTCCTGTAGATAGGTGACCAAAACTGCACACAGTACTCCAACTTAGGCCTCACCAATGTCTTATACAACTTTAACATAACATCCCAACTCCTGCACTCAATACTTTAATCTATCAAGGCCAATGTGCCTTAGTCTTTCTTTACCACTCTAGTTACCTGTGATACCACTTTATTCCCAAATCCCTGTATTCCACCACTTTTTTCAGTGCCTTTCTGTTCACCAATGTAACACCTATCCTGGTTGGTCATACCAGAATGCAAATCCTTACACTTCTGCACTTAATTCCACCTGCCATTTTTCAGCCAATTTTTTCCAGCTGATCCAGATACCGCTGTAAGCATTGATTATCTTCTTCGCTGCGCTGTCCTCTGTACTCCCAATCTTGGTGTCACCCGCAAATTTACTGATTCAATTAATCACGTTATCATCTAGATGACAAGCAACAGCAGACCCAGCACCAAACCCCATGGCACTCCACCAGTCATAGGCCTCCAGTCGATAAGATTGATTAGACGTAGCCTACCACACATGAACTCGTGCTGACTATTCGTAATCAGTTCCTTTTCCTTTCTATCCAAATGCTTACATATCCAGTCCTTTAGAATACCTTCCAATAACTTGCCCACTACTGATGTCAGAGTCACTGGCTTTTAAGTTCCTGGCTTATACTTAGAACCTTTCTTAAACAAAAGAACAACATTAGCTATCCTCCAATCCTCTGGCACCTCACCCATTCCTGAGGATGTTTTAAATATCTCTGCTGGACACCCTAAACTTTCTACACCAGCCTCCTACAGGATCAAGGGAACGCCTTGGCAGTCCCTGGGGAGTTATCCACCCTAACTGGCCTCAAGACAGCAAGCACCTCCTTCTCTGTAATCAGTACAGGGTCCATAATCTCGCTGCTGCATTTCCTCACATCTATAGACTCCGTGTTCATTTCATCAGTAAATATCAATGAAAAAAAAATCCATTTAAGATGTCCCCATCTCGTTCAGCTCCAAGCATAGATTACCGCTCTGATCTTCCAGAGGAACAGTTTTGTCCTTGCTATTCCTTTTGCTTTTAGTATATCTGTAGAAGCCTTTGGGATTCTCCTTCAACCTCATGTCTTCTGTTTACCCCTCCAGATTTCCTTCAGTGTTCTCCTGCAGTTATCTCTCTCCTCCAGTATCTTATTTGTTTCTACCTGCCTATACCTGCTATGCACCTCCTTTTTTTTTTACCCAGGGCCTCAATATCTCTCAAAAACCAACGTTCCATAAATCTGTTTTCTTTGCCTTTTATTCTGACGGAAACATACAAGCACTGTACTCACAAAATTTCACTTCAACTTACCAGGTACGCCTTTGACAGAAAACAACCGGTCCCCATCCACACTTACCAGATCCTTGCTGATTGCCTTTCGCCAATTTAGGACCTCAACCTGAGGACAAGACCTTTCCTTTCCCATAATTACCTTGAAGCTAATGGCATTATGATCACTAGATGCAAAATGTTTCCATACACAAATTTCTATCACCTGACCTGTCTCATTCCCTAACAGGAGATACAGTGTTGTACTCTCTCTAGTTGGGACTTCCATGGACTGATGAAGGTAATTTTTCTGAACACTTGACAAACTCTATCACATCTCAGTTTCAGTCAATATGTGAAAGTTAAATTCGCCTGCTGTCAGAACCTTATATTCTTGCAACAGTCTGTGATCTCTCTACAGATCTGCTGCTCTAAATCCTACAGACTGTTGGGTAGTCTATAATTATCTCATTAATGCGGTCATACATTTCCTATTCATCAGTTCCACCCATAAACTGTCACCAGATGAACTCTCCAGTCTGTCCTCTCTGAGCACTTCAGTGACATTTTCCCCGACTAGTAATGCCTCCCCTTTCCCTTAATCCGTCCCGCTCTATCACATGCAGAACTAACAATCCTTTCCACTAGGACATTAGTCCCCCACCATTTCAGCTGAAAACCATCCCTCTGTACAAGTCTCTCCTTCCCTGGAAGAGTGTCCAATGATCCGAAAGTCTGAAGCCCTCCTCCCTGCACCCAATCCTAAGCTGTATGATCTTCCTATTTCTGGTCTTACTAGCTCATGGAATGGGTAACAATCCTGGAGATCCTCTCCTTTAACTTGGCACCTCACTCCCTGAATACACCTTGCAGGACTTTGTCATCCGTCCTACCCATGCCATTGGTCCCAACATAGACCATGACCTCTGGCTGCTCACCTGTCCAAATTTGAATGCCGTGGATTCAATCCGAGATGTCCCTGACCCTGCACCCAGGAGGCAACAAACCATCCAGGAATGTCATTCTCATCCACAAAACCTCTTTTCTGTATCATCAGCCAACACATTCCCTATCACTACTGATCACTTCTTATCCTCCCCTACACTTCTGAGCCACAACACCAGACTCAGTGCCAAAGAATGGATCAGCTCTCCCTGGTAGATTGTTTCCCCATCCCCATGGCCCCAGAGGAGCCCTGCTCTGGCTGCCTATTCCCTTTTTCTCTCCTGAAAACCACCCAAGTACCTGCCCTTTCAACCTAAGGGTGACTCTCTTCCTTTACCTCCTACCTATTGCTTCCTCATTCTCTCTTATGGGCCGCAGGTCATTAAGCTGTGGTGACAGTTCCTTAACATGATCTCTAAGGAGTTGCAGCTTGGTGCACTTTGTGCAAATATAGTTATCAGGGAGACTGGAGGTCTCACACAAGAAACATCCAACTATCTCCGGACCCATTCTTAGCACACTATCTATCACACTAAAACTTACTGGCAGCTTACTTAGAGCCTACATCTCTGTTTCCTCTAGTCTGTTATCGACCTGGTCTACTGAGCCATAGCCGGGCCACTCTAACACTGCGCCACTCCAACAATGCTTATATCTCCTTTCTTTTTATTGGCTCAAGCGATGACTCACTCTTAATGACACATGCAGTTTCAACAGTCTCGCACCCTGCAAGATGTCATTCTCTCACTATTTCAAACAGTGATACACTCCCGACAAGACTTGCAGTTTCAAATCCCCTCCCCCCCCCCCCCCCCCAACCCTGTAAAATGCCACTCTCTCATTCCCTACTTCAAACTTCGGTTTGATATCTTATTTCATTCAGTGGTAACTGGGGAGAAGATACTTTTGCATTTGGAAGAACAGTGGCTCACTTTCACACACTCAACATGTGAGTGCCAATGAAGTCCTTATGATTTGCATCTGTTTGCAAAGATACTGGTGCTATCCCTACTTTGAAACTGAATCATATGAGAATAGAGCTATGGGTTAAGAAAATTCATTGCAGGTGGAATTGGTCAATGGAGGACAAAACAGCACCAGCATAATGGGAGATCTGAACTGGATGCTACCTGCGGCTCACAGCCCCTGCCTACTCGGACTTACCTGTATCAGATACAGATGGACAATTCACTGACTGGACGTACCAGGGAGGCATCTATCGAGGCAGAGATTGGAAAGGTGAATTCCCCATGTGGAGTTCAGTGATGAAGCGAAGTGACAGATGCTGTCACCCAATATTACTTTGTACTACCACTGATCCACATCGCTTCATGATATCTTTCTTTGGAAGAGATTAATGCAGTTGGCTGCCTTTACAGCAGCTGCCACAAACCAGCCAAATCAAAATATACAGCAGGGGAATTCAGAATAAAAATAGTAGGTAAAATTCATTTGGCAAATTTTGATAAACAATTACATCAGTAAAATAAACATGAGAAAATCTGGAGAAGTTGGAAATCCAAAGCAACACACAAAACAGTGCTGGAGGACTTCAGCAGGTCGGGCAGCATCGATGGAAAAGAGTACGTTTTGGACTGAGGACCCTTCATCAGGATTGAAAAGGAAAAGGAGAAGATTCCAGAAAAGGAGGTGGGGGAGGTTAAGGAGGCCAACTGGAAATGTGATAGGTGAAGCCATGTGGGTAGGGAAAGTCAAGGGCTGGATAAGAGGGAATCTGATAGGAGAGCAGAGTGTACAATAGAAGAAAATTAGAGAGGAGAGGACCCAGGGGAAGTAATAGGTAGGTGAGAAGAAGTGAATGGTCAGAGTGGGGAATAGAAGTAGGTACGAGGGGAATTTGTTCACCAGAAGGTGAAATATAAGGCTAAATTTTTGAGTTTCCAGTCAGGAATATGCAACTCTATCTAGCACTGAGTACTGTTGCTGTAATAATTATTAAACAGTAAAATAAATAAAATAATAAAGGAACATGTCTGATACTTGGACATTGAGGTGAATTATTAGCTTTGTTTCTCTCCCCACAGGAACTTTCATATTGACAGCTCCAGCATTTTTGTTTTTTTTTAATTTCAGATTTTGTGTATCTACCATATGTAGCCTCTGGGCAGTTAAACAGAAGTTTACTATACTGAATTTTAAAAGGAAAGTGGGAATAGATCACCCACAGGACGATGAGGTAAATTTTGTTATGATATGCTTCCCACGTGCACTTTTGCTAACTGCAAATTCTTACTCAGTCCCTAATGAATTGGAAAAAGCAATGATTTTTAATTGCAAGTATGACATCCTTGTTCTGCTTTCTGGGTTGCACCTCCACTTAATGTTTAGTCATGCTATTCTACATCAGTGATGTTATTTTCAATCAAGCAGAGATTTATCAAAATTGCACTGGACAGTCTGTTTGGATTATTCAGCAATTTCACATGTCGTGAAATGGGATCCTTTTTAAACGGAGTGATCAGACTGCTGTGCATTTGCCCTTCAATATCTTTCTTTATTGTTGGCTAATACTGCTACAACAGCAAGTGTGTTAAAGGGACTTGTTAAATTAGATCTGATAGACAGGCATTCTGCACACATTTCTTGACTCTTCTATAATGAATATGATATTTAGAGTTAGTTTGTTCTTAACAATTTCTGTATTAAATTGAGGAATAATAGTTCAAGTATATTTGATTTGTCACTCATCTGAATCTGATCATTTATGTAAATCATCAATAAATTATGATATAGAATGCAGCAATGAAATGTCTTTTCAAAAAAAATAACCTGCAGATCAATAAATTTATTGACATTTTCATGAAAGTAAGTATTAATCAACATTTATAATAAGAAGAATTTTATTACAGACTTTTGTGGCTTTTCAGAAAACGATTTCATTTTTAATTTGAAATGCGAAGTAGAAAGACCAAATAAGACATAAATATGGAATACCAATAGAAATTTCAGTTTGTTTACCTAATGTGTCCACAATGATAAAAGGCAAGGACAACAGAAAAATGAATGGCCCGCATTAAAGAGAATCATGTCAAATTAATAATGAGCTGTAAGTATATTGGAGGCAAAATAAGAGGAGAATGATGTTTTGAAGTTGTTTGATAAGAGATTGATGCATCAAAAGATGCAGTTGAAATAGATCACTCCAGTGGAATAACTCTGCAAGCAATTATCACAATGATAACATATAAATGCCAATGTGTTTTCTGTTTCTGCACATTTCAAAGGACTTGATATCGTCGATCAAGTGGGCCAGATTGAAAATCAAACCCAGCAAGTCACAGAGCTTCTCCATAGTTAAGGGAGTGCTGAAAGACAAAGTTCTTCATTGGTGATGACCCATTTTCAAATAGTGTCTGAACAGCATGTCAAAAGCCTGGGATGGTGCAACACCAGCCTCACAGACAAAAAGTAGATACAGCAACTAAACCAACACATTGCCAATGGCCTGGATAACACTGACAAGACCACACTGCCTGGAAAACTGAAGTTCTGGTGCATAGTTTGGACACCTACTCCGGGTAATGAGGCCAGTCACTCTCTATGTGGTCCCACTAACAATCGTGAAGAAGCCCGAGCCAACCATCACATCATTTGTACAGAAGTGGCTCAGTGCCCCAAGGTGTGTCAGTAACAACAGTCTCTATAGCAAAGGAGTCCTTGAACTACGTTTCACTGGCTTTACAGAGGAATTAAAGTGGTTTAAGGTACATCTACAGATGACGCTCTAAGACTCTTATGACAAGACCATCAGTAACGCTGCACGGATCTTATCAACTGGGTGGAAATGGACTCCAGCTGATGTGGTGCAGGATGCAACAGTAGTCCTTAGATATAGAGACATTGTGGGGCAGGTCCCACAGAGCAGGAGTGGATTTGGTCTGGCAGCAAGAGGATCTATCTAGAACAAGGCCTCAATTCCAGAGTGAAGGAAGATGGTTGTCCAGGACATGTGGTGACAAGAAGAGTTGGTCAGATGTGCAAAGGTCATCTCCTTGGCTAAACAGGGGGCAATGGATGGAGTGAGAATGCACTGAGTGGAGGAAAATCAGCTGGAAGGACATATGGGAGATGGAAGCAAACAGCTTTCTCTTCAGAGCTACATATGTTGTGTTTCCCTCACAAAAAAAACTCCACCAGAGGCTCGGTGAGGGCCCAACTTGTGCCCTGTGCCCAGTTCTGGCAACCCTCAAGCATATCCTGGCAAGCTGCAAAACCAGCCTCACACAAAGCAGATACATGTTGCATCATAACCAGGTCTTGAACCGTCTGGTAATAGCAATCAAGACGAAGGGGATAGCAAACAACTCCTTGCCTTCTAGAATGACTAATGCTCTGACACCAGCAGCATTCGTCTGGGAGGGAGGGAAAAGACCAACTAATCTCCCTTCCAAGCCAAAAATAGGACAGATGAACGTGGTCTGTGACTTGAAAATGCTGGTGAATATCAATAAACCACTCACCTTTCCACCAGCCTTAGGCCAGATTTGGTTCTCTGGTCCAATTCATTACAGGTCGTCTACATCATATATGTCAAACTCAAGGCCCGCGGGCCAAACCCGGCCCGCGGTGGAATTATCTTTGGCCCGCGAGATAATATCTAATTACTATTAAAGCTGGCCCCAGTAATTGAAGTGCCAATGGCGTATGATATGGCTAATGCTGAGTTTATTCAGGTACCAGGTTTTCAGGGTTTTTAGTGTTTATTCGGTTTCCCTGGCTTATTTCCTGAATATCATTAATGAATAATTTTTTTTTCTATTAGAGCTGGTCTGCCGGTATATTGCATGCACCACTAATACTACAAATCCCACAATGCACTGCCAGTGCATTGCTCACGCTTGCCTTAGTCTCTCATCAGCATCCTTATGGCGCTAGTCACGTGTGGTCAACTTTCAGCTATCCCTCACCCCAAAAATGGCTGAAGGAAAGGTGGACTTTGAAAACAGGGGTTTTCAAGGCAGGTGGGAGGCAGAGTATATGTTCGCAGATATAAAGGGCAAACCTCTTTGTCTTGTGTGTGGAGACAGTGTGGCTGTAATTAAAGAATATAACGTAAGACGACACTATGAAACGAAACACCACGACAAATACAAGCATCTGGACAAGAAACAGAAGCCCGCGATGTGCAGTCAAAAGAGTGGATTGGTGGGCAGGATCCGGGAGAAGATGCGGGAGGAAAACGGCGCAGGTGAGCTGACAGCTTATCACTGCATCATACACCAGGAATCGTTGTGTGGCAAAGCCTTGAAAATGGAACATATAATGAGCACCATAACATGAGCAGTTAACTTCATAAGAGCCAAAGGTTTAAATCACCGCGAGTTCAAATCGTTTCTGGAGGAGTTGGGTTCAGAATATAATGATTTGCCCTATCACACAGATGTGCGATGGTTAAGCCAAGGAAAAGTGCTGAAAAGATGTTTTGAGTTGCGTGAGGAGATCTGTCAGTTCATGGAAAGCAAAGGGAAAGACACAACAGAGCTCCGGGATAAAAAGTTGCTTTGTGAAATGGCGTTTCTGTGTGACATCACAAGCCATCTCAATGCGCTCAACCTGCAGCTTCAGGGGCGGGGTCGTGTGATCACAGACATGTATGCTGCAGTGAGGGCTTTTAAAACCAAGCTGCGCCTGTGGGAGACGCAGATGCAGCAAGAAAACTTGAGCCATTTTCCGTGTTGCCAAACTATGAAAGAGCAGGTTTCTACCACAGTGTTCCCACGTGCAAAGTTTGCCGAAAAACTTAGCATACTTGGTGCCAACGGCGATTTGCCGACTTTGAAGCCCAAAAAAGCAGGTTTGAACTGCTCAGTAATCCATTTGCAGCTGACGTGGAAAGCGCACCAACCAACATACAAATGGAGCTGATTGAACTCCAATGTAGTGACACACTCAAGGCAAAGTATGACTCGGTGGGTGCTGTACAGTTTCTACGTTTCATTCCCGACACAATGCCCCAGCTGCGTATCCAAGCTGCTCAAATGCTCTCTATGTTTGGCAGCACATATCTGAGTGAACAACTGTTCTCTTTGATGAAGATAAACAAAACATCACACAGGAGTCATCTTTCTGATGAACAACTTCACTCAATTCTGAGGATTTCCTCAGCTCAGAGCCTGACTCCAAACATTGATGAACTTGCATCCAAGATGAGATGCCAAGTATCTGGCTTAGACTAGTGTGAGTCACAGAGTGTTGGCCTGTGGAAAAATGTTTTAATTAGAAACTACTCCGGAAAAAGCTGCAGATAAAGCCATAAGAAATAAATGCAACTGATTATTTATTTATTTGTTTAATGTTCAATGTTGTTTCTGTAGGCAATAACCTAAGCTTTGTTAGTTCCAGGTTAATATGTGTAATAAATTCATTTCAATAAGTTTTGCAATAAACGCTGAACCAGTCCGGCCCTCAACTTGTACCGATTTTAAAATTTTGGCCCACTGTGTATTTGAGTTTGACACCCCTGGTCTACATGGTGGAACTCACAGTCCTGTGGGAGAATTCAGTGGCTGAAGCATATGAGTGCACGAGGCTTTGCTCTGTAGATCCAGTAGCTGAAGCTCAGCGATGGGGCTGGAAAGCCACAGTTTGTCTGATGGACGTAGCTGTAGGGACTTATAGCCACATTCACCATTAAATTACTGAAGGAGCTGGGGGTCCATAGTCAGACTCTACAGCAAACCATCAGAGCCACTTCAGAGGTGGCAGAAAGAAGCAATCACTAGCTTTGGATCAAGCATAAAGACTTCTCCTGGATAGCATCAAGAAAGTGGGAAGACACAATGGGGGGGGGGGTGCAGGTGGAGTCACTCTGGGACACCAGAAGTCATCGTCGAGCCCTCCGGAGATGTAGCGGGCTAATCGATGAAAAATGGAGGGAAGATGGTGCCCACTTGAAAACACTTGCGTGTCAACCCTGTGTTGTTCTCGAGATCAAGGCAGTCTTGAGAAAGTGCTCATGATCAGTTAGAATGAGGGATATTGAATTGAATTGACCTGATTTCTTACATCCTACACATACGTGAGGAGCAAAAATCTTTACGTTACATCTCCGTCCGAATGTACAATGTGCAAATTATAGTACAAATGTTTGTAATTTGTGATAAGTAGTATGTACAGTAAGACATACAACAAAACAGTCAATATAGCTTAGAAATACAATTGTGTCAGCATGAATTAGTCAGACTGAATACCTGGTGGAAGAAGTTGTCCTGGAGCCTGTTGGTCCTGACTTTAATGCTGCGATACTGTTTCCCAGATGGTAGCATCCGGAACAGTTTGTGGTTGGGGTGACTCAGGTCCCCAGTGATCCTTCGGACCCTTTTTACGTACCTGTCACTGTAAATGTCCTGAATAGTGGGAAGTTCACATCCACAGATGTGCTGGGCTGTCCACACCACTCTCTGTAAGTTCCTGCGAATGAGGGAAGTACAGTTCCCGTACCAGGCAGTGATGCAGCCAGTCAGGATGCTCTCAATTGTGCCCCTGTGGAAAATCCTTATGATTTGGGGATTCATACCAAACATCTTCAACTGGACTAACAGCTTATCCTGCGCTTTTTGATTTTGACATGGGTCTGAGTGTGGGTTTGTCAGAGCTCCAGCTCATTTTTCCACAGGAAGTGTGAGAAATCATATTTACTGATTTATTAATATACACCGCGGAATAGGCCCTTCAGGCTCCTGGAGCCACGCAGCCCAGGATCAGAATCAGGTTGAATATCACCATCGTATGTTGTGAAATTTATTGTTTTGCCGCAGCAGTACATTGCAATACAATATGATAAGAACTATGAATCACAGAAAGAAATATATTTATATATACTTCTTACTGTAATTCATAGTTTTTATTATTTAACTATATATAAGTTAAATTAACTTTGTGGCAGCAGTACAATGCAATACATGATAATACAGAAAAAATTTAAATTGTGAATTATATGTATATCAAATAGTTAAATTAAATAAGTAGTGCCAAAACAGAAATAAAGGAAGTTGTGAGGTTGTGTTCATGGGTTCAGTGTCAATACAGAAATCTGATGGCAGAAGCTGTTCCTGAATCATTAAGTGTGTGCCTTCAGGCTCCTGTATCTCCTTGCTTGTGGTAGCAATAACAAGAGGGCATGTCCTGGGTGATGGAGGTCCTTAATGATGGATTCTGCCATTTTGAGGCATTACTCCTTGAAGATGTCCAGGATACTGAGGAAGCTTGTGCCCATGATAGAGCTGACTGAGGGGAAAATAAACTAAACTCTGCATTTTCTGAACATCTGAATCAAAAGGAGAAAATGATAAAAAAATGTAACTTCAGCTGCTCTGTTCCTTTAACAGAGGTCTAAATCTATACCAAAGTAGCACTGGGAAAACTGCAGCTCTGAAAGCCCATTACCATTTCTATATTTGTGTTTAGACAGATTCTAGTAGATTAGGTCAATGGCTTAAACAATTGGAACTGCTTGGCTTTGAAAGGAGAAGGATGATTGGGATCTCATAGAGACACATAAAATACTCAGTGAAATAACAGAAAGCTCACCCAAAGCAGTATTTCAAGACAAATTGTGACTGCAGGCAACTGGTAAGAGTTCACAAGCGAAAGGTTCAGAAAAGCTGACAAGTACCTCTCTTTCACACAATGCGCAATTAATTGCTGTGACATAAACACGAGAGATTCTGCATGTGCTGGAAATCTTGCGCAATGCAAACAATATACAGAAAGAACTCAGCAAGCCCGACAGGATCTTTGGAAATAAAGAGTCAGATATTTTGGGCCGAGACCCTTCATCAAGATTGGAAAAGAAGGGGACAGAAGGCAAAATAAGAAGGTGGGGAAGTGGAAGGAGTAGGGAGAGAGGTGATTTTGTAGTATTTGCTGTGACATATTTACTACAAAGGTAGTGGAGATAGAAGACCTTGAAGGCAATATAAATACAAATAGTTGTAATATGAAAATATAGATCTCAATGAAAGATTCTCAAAATCTGCAATTGAGATGATGGCCATTGTGATTATATCCAGATTTGTTCTGTATCCAGGCTGCAATACAGAAGTACTATATCAAAGGCATCAATATGAAATGTGGCTTCCCTCTTCATAGATGCCAGCTGACTTCTTGGATATTTCCAACATTATCTGTTTTTACTTCAGGTTTCCAACATCTGCAGTATTTTATTTAAAAATAGAAGTGACAGCATGTGGTATCAGGTCGCAGTATTGCTGCTCTTTCACAGAACAACACAACAAGAAATGTCACTATTTTGTCTTTGGTAAAGCTATCTAATTATCTCCACGTCAATGCTCTATCCCTTGTTAAACCACTTCACTACAAATATGTATTTAATTCTCTTTAAAAAAACTTTGCTGATGAATTTGTTTCCACCAACTTTTTAGACAATATCTTTTTGAACACAGTTGTTAAATATAAAGATTCACAATGTAGCCTCAGGTTCTTTTGTCAGTCATTTCAAATATGTGTTCCCTTTGTCACAGAAATCATTCATCATTTACTCTATCAAAACAATTTTTGTTGTTAAACAACTCTATCAAATCTCATTTACTTCTACTGTTCTCTTCATGTCTGTTGGAGTTCTAATCACTTCATACTATAAGACCATAAAACCATAAGACATAGGAGCAGAGTTAGTCCATTCACCCAACAAGTCTGCTCTGCCATTCCATTATGGTTGATCCTGAATCCCACTCAACCCCATACACCTGCCTTCTCGCCATATCCTTTGATGCCCTGACCGATCAGGGAACTATTGGCTTTCAGCTTAACTTGGACTTGGACTCCACTCCAATCCTTGCAGTTAGGGTCATCTCTCAGTCTCCATGTGACTATTCCAGTCAATCATCTTGATATCCTAAGGCTTTTAGTGTTCTTCTTAAAATGCATTGTCCAACATTGAATGTAATTTACCAGATGAAGCTTTCTAATATTTTAGAAAGGTCCAACACAAATTGCTTTTCTATTCAGTACCTTTATTAATAAAGACTCTTGTGTATTCTTCAGCACTGTTGTTCTGCTGTCTCTAAAGTTTTTTTATAGTTCCTCCCCATTAAAAGTGTCAACTGTTTATTTCCCTCCATAGCTGCTGTCTGACCTGTTGATTGCCTCCAGCATTTGTGTGTGTTATTGTGGGACCATTTAATTTATTGTCTTCATTATTCATTCTACCAAATTGAATTGCTTCAAAAGTTATTCCTTTAAAATAGGCTAGTGCTCAGATTGTGTGCCAGACATTCATTTACATCGCCCTATTAAAAGTTCAGAGGATGCATGAAACAAGATAGCAGTAATTTTGTCTTGTACAATACTCTAGTAAATAGCACATATTTTACAACTCTTCCTAAAGCATTGTGTACGCTTCGGAATAAATAACTCACATTGGAAGAACAGCGGCAATGAAAGGATGATAGAATCATTCCTGCACAGAAGGAGGTAATTCTAAACTTGCACTCCATTCCATTTCTTAGCAGATCCTTCCCCACAGACCCATTTTTACATTCTTTCTCCATATCCGTGTGATAAAGTGGCATCAGTAACCAATGCCACTCAATGGCAACGTCCAGCTAACAGTTCATGAAATTACTTCTTCACTATCTTCTTTTAAATCTACTACTAATGTGTGTGTGATTGGAGCCAGTCGTTTATGTTTTGATCATGTTTTTTTTGGGCATACTGAGTGAACTGGTGCTTCCGCTGTCTCCAAGGGAATTTGGTGTGGCTGAGAGCGAAGTTGAGAACCGAATGTACCGAATGGCAGAGCGCACACCCATGATCGGTTCCAATTCTCGACCAACTTGCCGATTGAAGTGTAGAGCAAGTGTGAAATCAACAAAGATGAGAGCAGATGGTGAGAAGGTGCTCAGCCTGGTCTGCCTCTCCCTCTCATTCGCTGCTGTCATAGTAGTAGTCTTGGGTGTTGGGCAAGGTTTGATTGACACAGTCTGTGGACTGGACTCATTTTTAGAGGACTCTGCAGTTCATGTTATGTGTGTTTTTGGTTTCTCGTTACTCCCTTTTTATCACTAATTTGCATAATTTTCTTTGTGGCGGTCTGGCTCCGCTACCTGCAGTGAATGAGCGACCCAGCACTAAATTGAACCGAAAAGAACTAAACTGAACATTCCAAGGATTCTACGATTTGATGTTTAATATTCTGTGTGCTATTCATTCATTTTTTTTTGCCATTTGCACAATTTGTTGTTTGTTTTGTGTGTTGGATGTTTGATGTTTCTTTGAATGGTTTGTTTCGTAACTGTCTGCGGGAAGACAAATCTCAGGGTTGCATACTTTGATCTTTGAATCTTTCAAATAGCTCTGCAAGTATTTCCCTCTAGTATGCCCATTCCAACTCTCTTTTAAAGACATGGATTGATTTTGTTTCCACCAGTCTTGTAAAAGCAACTTCCAGATCATAAATACTCCCCATTTTTAACTATGCATTAAATTTTGAGACTGTAATCCCCTGTTCCCTGAACTATCCAATAATAAGAACAGATTCTCCAATATCTACATTGACTGAAATAGTCATGATCTTTTATTCATTTATTCATCTGTTAATATTTTATCACAATAATGGTGGTCAAAGTCAAAGTAAATTTATTATCAAAGTACTTATACTACCATATGCTACCCTGAGATTCATTTTCTTGCAGGCATTAACAGGAAAATAAAAAAATACGATGGAATTTATGAAACACTATATATAAACAAAGACTAACAAACAACCACTGTGCAAAAGAGGACAACTGGGAAAATAAAGAAAAAGAATAATACTGAGAATGGCAGCTGTAGATTCTTTGAAATGAGTATGTGGTTTGTAGAATCAGTTCAGGGTTTGGTGGGTGAAGTTATCCGCACCACACCAGTTCAGGACCCTGATGGTTGTAGGGTAATGCCTATTCCTGAACCTGGTGGGGTAGGACCTAAGGTTCCTGTACCACCTGCCTGTTGGTCGTAGCAAGAAGAGAGCATAGCTTGGATGGTGAGGGTCCTTAATGATAGACACCTTATTCTTGTGGCAACGCTCCATGTAAATGTGTTCAGCGGTGTTTGGAATTATGTAGATCAATTAGGTCAATGGCTTGAAAAAAAAAGAACTTCCTAGCATTAAAAAGAAAATGATCATGGAACTTCTTTGGGTAAAAAAGTTTAAGTGAAGCAGCAAGACATTAAACTGAATGACTACTTGGTGTTAAATTCTGATGGTAAGGCAAGAAAACAGCAAAAATGATAGAAGAGATATATTCACAAGTATTGAGAGGAAGCAATTCTTTAGAAAAAACAATAATCAATATCTGGATCAGGTTAACAGTTGGGAATGCAGACAAAAACCTTTAGGTCATTCAGCTGAACATTTGCAATTTAGATCCATTGGTTTCCATAGAAGACTGGATTTAATAACCTTTGATGAGTCATTGTGATCTCCAAATAACTTCAGTAAAGACTGACCTTTCAAACTCAGGTATGGATACTGTAGTATCAAGTTTCCACACTGACTTCCTTTAAGGAGTCAGAATGATAAGGCACAGAGAAAAAAAAACAATTTGACCCAAAGTGTGATGTCATCTTTTGGTGGGGAGCCATTGCATTTTTTCTATTGTTTGTTATGAAGCTGTGGAAAGATTACATGTGAGTGTGTGGAGGGCCAGATGGTGGGATGAGCAGGGAATGGAAAAGAAGGTTGAATCTTTTCAAAAGTGATAAAAATAGAAATTGCACCCCAAATTGTAGTAAATTTGAGATTGGACTTCTGAGACTGTACTCAAAACTTTGTGAATCATTAAGCGCAAAATCAGCCTTGAACAAGTGAACCTGGTCCATGATATAAAACACAACGCTTGAATAAAATAGAACTCTAAAAATACTTCTGTGGCACAGGTAACTTGGTTTAGTTT
Source organism: Hypanus sabinus (assembly GCF_030144855.1). Taxonomy (NCBI): domain Eukaryota; kingdom Metazoa; phylum Chordata; class Chondrichthyes; order Myliobatiformes; family Dasyatidae; genus Hypanus; species Hypanus sabinus. The sequence goes on from NC_082712.1 coordinate 160,241,521, forward strand.
AATCAATGTAATGGAAAACTACTTTCATAATTGTTCACAAACCATCACGTGTAAATTGACTTTATGTAACTGAATGTGCTTGTTAGAAAGATATAGAAAATAATTTGTCATTTATTCTAGGGTTCCATAATTTCCATAGACCATATGCCCAAAAGACATAGGAGCAGAATTAGGCCAAGACTGTTCCGCTGTTCCAGCTTGGCTGATTTATTACCTTTCTGAACCTATTTCTACTGCCTTCCACCAAAAAACAGAGCTCGTCTGGGATTTGAACCCGGGAGCTCTTACACATCAGACCAACATATCCCGAAGCAAGAATCAAACCCCTAGACCGAGTAAAGTAAAAAGTAATGCCATTAAAAAAATCTTTAAATTATGCTTTTGGCACAGGTATGCCAAAGGAAAAATAAAGTTTAGTCTTGAAATTGATTTGAACCTGCAAAGTCATGTTTATTCATTTGTGCAGGCAACAATCAACACAACTCTACAAAATTCAGTAGATGCAATCAAGAGTGGGTGGCATTGAAGTACAGCACATAGTGCTGATGCCTTGTACCTCTAGTGACCATGCTATTCCATATTCTACCTCTGACTGTGTGGTCCAGTTTCCTCTCACATCCCAGAGACGTGAGTGGAGGTTTGTAGCAGGAGAATCATGGCCATTTGAACGAGAGTGGATTACAAGGGGAATGAGTAAAAAAGAATAGGATTTCTTTGAGCTGGAATGGTCTTGATGACCAAAGTGGCTTCCTTCCATTTCATGAGAAATATAAGAATGTAAGAACACATATCCAAATTCAATTAATCTGGGTCCTGCCATCGAGTAATACACACATACACACACAAAATGCTGGAGGAACTCAGATGGTCAGGCAGTTTCTATAAAGAGCCAACATTTTGGACTAAGATCCTTGGATGAAAGCTGATGGGAGGAATAATTCGGGATCAGTCCATCACTGGTGAATCCCTTTGCTATTGGGGCACATCTACAAGGAGAGCATCGCAGGAAAACAACGACTCTCATCATCCATGCTATGCTCTCTTCTCAGTACTGCTATCAGGAAGGAAAAACATGAGCCTTAGGTCCCACACTACCAATTTAGGAACAGTTATTACCCCTCAAGATTCAAAATTCAAGACTCAAATACACTTATTATCAAAGAATATATAACTTATGCAACCTTGACAAGCTTGCTCATGGGTACTCACAAAGCAAGAAACCTGAAAAAAAAAACCAATTAAAGAAAAAAAATAAAAATAAAAATAAAAGAACAACACCCAACATGCAAGATAAAAAAACACAAATCATGTAAACAATTTTGGTTTGGTATGTTGTGTTTGCTTCAATTGTTTCCAAACCCCAGAGCAGCCTGGAGCAGGCCCAAAGCCTCACTTATCAGTTCATCATATTATTAGGCATGAAGCACAGCAGCCGGGGCAGTCTTCATAGCCTCAGTGCCATGGGGAGAGGATGGACCATTGTGGAGAAAGAGCAAAATCAGCTCTTGCCTTGGATCCCAACAACCAGTCTTTTCAGTCTATCTGGGCTGGCGGTTAAATTAACCAAACAGCAGTACAGTGCTCAGGCACCTTGGAAAGAGGAGTGAACATCATGGAGAGCAAGCAAACTTCGCTCTTGCCTCTGATCTAGGCTGACATTTAAATCGCCTCAACTATCAGGTTCCTGAACCGGAGTGAATAATACTGAATTGTTACCATAAACTATGGATTTGTACTTTTGAGAACACTACAACTCATGTTCTCTATATTATTTATTTATTATTTTTTAAAATTAATTTTTAAAATTAATTTTGTATTTGAGCCATGTGTTGTTTTTTGTGCGTTGGTTGTTTGTCCATCATTATTGTGTGCAATATTTTATTGATTCTTTTGTCTTTCTTTGTAATTAATGTGAATGCCTGCAAGAAAATAAATCTCAGGATAGTATATGGTGATATATATGTACTTTGAGAATAAATTTATTTTGACTTTGAACTTCAAGAATGAATGAGAAAAATGCCTACTGGCAGATGGAGGAGTCATGATAGTGGTAGTGGACTGGAGGGTATCAAACTAGAGTTCAACTGCCAGTAATCAGCAGGGGTGGGGAAAGCGATAGATCATCAGAGTATGTAATCAATGATATCGGATAATGAAGAGGTCTGTTGTCAGGAGGGTGAAAGTTAATGATCAAGGTTTTGAGATGACAGGAAGGGAGAACAGGTAAGTGGGGTGCAGAGTGTAGCAAGGAGATGGATTACTAAAAGGGAGCTCGAAAAGGCCTATATTTCACTGCCAGATAAGAACCCCTTCAAGAATCATTAAAAATATGTTGCATGGGTATCCATAGATGAAATGGGCACATCAAGGACTCAGGAGGAATATTATGAACAATGGAGCAAGCTCTCAATTTTCAACTATGTTTATTATGCAGTACTGAAATACATAGCCCTATGACAGGAGTTCCCAACCTTTTTATGCCTTGGGCTTCTACCATTAACCAAGGGGTCCATGGACCATGTTGGGAATGCTTGCCTATGAGATCCTAGTTTGAGATTATTCATTTATAGATCAGCCCCAAGGTCCCTCATTTGAGTGGAGCAGTGGAATTCTCTAACAGCGATCAATGCATTGTTGGTGATTGGTTCTCTAAATGGGTTGGCTTCTAGACTATTATTTTTTAATAAACTGTTACAAAGATCACACAAACTCATTATGTGCTGTGATAATTTGAGGCTGAGATTCCACAATAATTTGCCAGGGTTATACTGATACAGGGCAAATTTCTCCAAAACATCTATCCCTCCATGTTTAAAATTCCTGCTCTTGGAAATGATCTTAACTCAACCAGGCTACAACAGTTGAGGTCATGCAATGATTTGGTTGAAAGTTATTTTATGGGCAATATCACTTGCATGTGATGAAACATAAATAGTGCTCTCTGAGCCAACCCTCATTCAGCCTCCTGCAGTTCAATACGAGTTTGGCTTCTGCCAACATTGCTTCCAGTGAACTGGAGATATGAGCTAACTAATTAATACAAATTCTCCTCTCAAGCAGACATTTTCCTTTGCTCTTTTATAAAGCCAACTCATCACCAAATGTTTACCCAGCAGTACTACATCAATTTTAAATTTATTCATATTTTCCTTTGCAGTGCACATTATTTCTATTTGTTTAAACTCATGGTGTAAACAGAATGCTGTTGATGGCAGTAAGCTGGGGAGTGTAAGCAGATGCAGACGCAGTGCCAGAAATGAACCAGGCTTCCCCTGCAGATTAAAGCTACCTCAAAGCGTCATTGAGACTTTGCTATACAGCACGGAAACAGGACCTTTGGCCCAGCCTGTCCATGCCCATCAAAGTACCTTTCTCAACTTCTGACCACTCTCTTGATCCTACCATCTTCTACAAGCACAAGGGTCTTTAAAATTATTGAGTCAGTTTTTGATGGGTTCTTTATAGTACTTGAGACAGCCCACGCCCACGGTGGAGTAACATAGAACATAGAACAGCACAGAACAGGTCCTTCAGCTCATGTTGCTTGCACTGAGCAGGATGCCTAATCAAATTAATTCCTTCTGCCTGAACATGGTCCATTTCCCTCCATTCCCTGCATATTTGTGTGTCTATTAAGAAAACTATCAAATGCCACTATCACATCTGCTTCCATCTCTATCCCTGTCAGCCTATTTCAGTACTCCCAGTATGAATACTTGCCTGCAAATTTCCATTAAACTTCTCCCCCTCTCACCTTAAATGCATGTCCTCTAGTATTTGAACAATGGGATACTTACAGTATTTCATTGGGAAGGAGGTACAGGAGTCTTAGGTTCCTCACCACCAAGTTCAGGAACAGTTATTACCCTTCAACCATCAGGCTCCTGAATCAGCATGGATAACTTCACTCACCTCAACTCTGAACTGATTCCACAACCTGTGGAATCTCTTCACTATTTTTCTACTCATATTCAAGTACTCTACAACTCATGTTCTCAGTATTATATATGTGCACAGTTTGTTTGCTTTTTGAATATCAGTTATTTGTCAGACCTTCAGTAGTTTTTTTTTCTCATCAACTCTATTGTATTACTTTGTTCTACTGTGAATGCCTGCAAGAAAATTAATCTCAGGGTTGTACATGGGGGCATACTGTATATGCACTTAGATTTTTTTTTAACTCTGAACTTTGAACTGTACAGTACTTGGAAACTCAACTGTGGGAAGGAAATTACCCTGAAAATTGACTCTGAAGCTTAATTAATCATTTTATCTGATCCAACAGCCAATTAAAGCTATCAAAGGTAAGCAATTACCAAATTCTTTCTCTCCATAATGGACTTTCCTGTGAATGCTGATAAACCATCATTGCTCTTTCAGCAACTATGGAGTAACTGATGTAGAAGGTAAGAAAAATGTTCTGCCTATTCAGTATTGTTCCTATTCTAACAAAAATGTAAAGACATTATCTAAGTTTCTGTTCTGTAGTGCTCTGGCAGTTACTTCCCATTTCTAACCTCTGACACCGGTCCTCACACTTCTCCTTTCTTCATCTTGAAATGTGAGTCAAAAGCCATTACTAGATGTGGAAAGTTATGAAATATGCAGCTGCAGTATAATTGAAGTCTCCTAATTTTTGCTCAGACCATGCACTCCCTAATCTGCATTTTCATTTAGTGTTAATACATTTAATTGTTTGATAATAGGGTTTAATTGGTGGATAATGTGTGCAAATAAGATAATTACTGTCCAGGTCTGAAACTTGGACACGAGTACCATGCAGCGTTAAGCTGGCCTGTCAGAATCTGTGCTTTCCCGTTGCCACAGACCTGTCCAATGGACCTAGTTCATAACTTGATTCACCTGCAAGTATTTTCACTGAGGTGACTGTAATTCTCAGCTATGCAAAACTAATAGACATTACATTATTAATTACATTTACTGAGACTTTTTACTTTTTGGCCATCATAGATCATGTGGTTCAATGGTGCCATGGAGGTGGGAAGGAGGATATGGGAAAATTGGAGGAATGCTGAATTCCTGGTAAGAACTTCTAGGGTGATTAGCTGGAAAAGCCAGAAGTAAGAGTAAAAGAGAAAAAGTCCAATGTGGAAGAACAGTTTCTATCCACTGTTGCAGCTTCTTTCCCACTGTTATAAGACAACTGAACAGACAAATTGTGCATTAAGATGAATTCTGACTTTACAATTGACCTCATCATGACACTTGCACCTTATTATCTCCATGCCCTGCATGTTCTCTGTAACAGCAGCTCTATATTCTGTGTTCTACCAGCATTTTGGGTGTGTTGGTGTTTGAATTTCCAGCATCTGCAGATTTCCTCGTGCTTGTTCGGTATTATGTTGTTGATTTCCCTGTGTGTGCTAATGTTTTGAAGCGGATGGCCTGCAGAACTAACTTTTTCACTGCACCTTGGTCATCATCATCATCATCATTATGAGCCCTGTGGTGAAGTAGGCACTCATGGTCTATCCATGACCATGATTATTCTTGGCAAATTTTTCAGCAGAATTAGTTTGCCATTACCTTCTTCTGGGCAGCGTCTTTACAAGATGGGTGATACCAACCATTATGAATACATTTCAGTGATGTCTACCTGGCATTAGTGGTTGCAAAACCAAGACTTATGATATGCACTGGGAGCTCATACAACCCTCCACCACTTGCCCCCGTGACTTCACATCAACCTGATCCAGGGGCTAAGTAGGTGCTACTACATGCCCAAGCTAGCGGCGGGAAGGAGTGCTTTATACCTCCTTAGAGAGAAAAATAGTGGGAAGTCAGAGGATTGGGAATATTTTAAGATCCAACAGAAGGCAAATAAAAAGTCATTAAGAAGCTAAAGATGGAATACAAAAGTAAGCTAGCCAATAATATTAAAGAGGATACCAAAAGTTTCTTTAGAAACATAAAGTGTAACAGAGAGGTGAGGGTAGATACCAGACCACTAGAAAATGTGCTGGAGTGGTAGTAATGGGGAACAATGAAATAGTGGGTGAACTAAGTATTTTGCATCAGTCTTCACTGTGGCAGATACTAGCAGAGCATGATTTGGGTGTTGGGACTCCTTAATAACAGGTGTCACCTTCCTGAGCCACTGCTCCTTGAAGCTACAATGGAGGCTAGTACCCAAGATGGAACTGACTAATTTTGCAACTTCTGTAGCTCCTTTGATCCTGTGCAGTAGCATCCATGTACCAGACAGCGATGCAGCCTGTCAGAATACTCTGCGCAATACATCTATAGAAGTTTGAGTGTTTTAAGTGACAAACCAAATCTTTTCAAACTCGTAATGAAATATGGACATACTCTTGCCTTCTTTATAGCTGCATCAGTATGTTGGTACCAGGTTAGATCCTCCGAGATCTTGACATCCAGGAACTTGAAATTGCTCACTCTCTCCACTTTTGACCCTTCTATGAGAATTAGTTTGTGTTCCCTCATCTTCCTGATGTCCACAATCAGCTCTTTCATCTTATTGATATTGAGTTTAAGGTTGTTGCTGTGACACCACTCAACTAGCTGGTATATCTTGCTCCTGTACACCCTCTCATCTCCATCTGAGATTCTGCCTACAATGGTTGTATCATCAGCAAATTTATAATTGGCATTTGATCTACACCTAGCCACACAGACATGGGTATAGAGAGAGTCGAGCAGTGGACTAAGCACAGTCCCCTGTGGTGTGCCAATGTTGGTCATTAATGAAGAGGAGATATTATCACCAATCCGCACAGATTGTGGTCTTCCTGTTAGGAAGTTGAGGAGCTAATTGCAGAGGGAGGTACAGAGGCCCCAGTTCTGTAAGTTATCAATCAGGAGGTGGCTGAAGATATCGTGGAGGCATTAGTAATGATCTTTCAAGAATTATTAGATTCTGGAATGGTTCTGGAAGACTGGAAACTTGCAAATGTTACCTTGCTCTTCAAGAACAAGGAGACGTCAGAAGAACAGAAACAATAGGCCAGTTTGTCTGACCTCAGTGGTTGGAAAGATGCTGGAGATGATCATTAAGGAAGAGTCCTCAAGGGTACTTGAAGACACATGACAAACGGGCCATAGTCAGCATGGTTTTCTCAAGGGAAAATCTTGCCTGACAAGTTTGTTGGAATTCTTGGAAGAAATAACAAGGCAGATAGACAAAGGAGAATCAATTGACGATGTGTACTTGGATTTTCAGAAGCCCTTTGACAAGGTACCGCACATGAGACTGCTTAACAAGTTACTAGCCCATGGTATTACAGGAAAGATTCTAGCATGGATAAAGTAGTAGCTGATTGGGAGGAGGCAAAGAGTGGGAATAACGGGAAACTTTTCAGGCTGGCTGCTGGTGGCTAGTGGTGGTCCTCAGCAGTTTGTGTTGGAACTGATTCTCTTTATGTTATACATCAGTAATTTGGATGATGGAATTGATGTCTTTGTTACAAAGTTTACAGTCGATATGAAGATAGGTGGAGGGGCATGTAGTTGTGAGGAAGTAGAGAGGCTACTGAAGGACTTAGACAGATTAGGAGAATGGGCAAAGAAATAACAGATGGAATACAGTGTTGGGAGCTGTATGGTCATGCACTTTGTAGAAGAAATGAAAGAGCTGACTATTTTCTAAATGAAGAGAAAATACAAAATACTGAGGTGCAAAGGGACTTGGAAGTCCTTGTGCAGGATTCCCTAAAGGTTAATTTGCAAGTTGAGTCTGTGATGAGGAAGGCAAATGCAATTCATTTGAAGAGAGCTTTGAATATAAAAGCAAGGATGTAACGTTGAGGCTTTTTAAAGCACTGATGAGGCCTCACTTGGAGTATTGTGAGCAGCTTTAGGCCCCTTGTTTTAGAAAAGATGTGCTGAAACAGGAGAGGGTTCAAAGGAGATTCGCAAAAATGATTCCAAGATTAAATGAATGGTTTGTCATATGAAGAGTGTTTGATGGCTCTAGGCCTGTGTTCAGTAGGATTCAGAAGAGTGAAGGGTGACTCCATTTATCTTTTGCATAGCAGGAGAGTTAATGGCTACAAGGAAAAGGCAGGTAGGTGAAGATGAGTCCATGTCCAGATCAGCCATGATCTTATTGAATGGTGGAGCAGGCTTGAGAGCCAAATGGCCCACTGCTGCTCTTTCTTAAGTTCTACAGTCTTAAACCTATCAAATGATAAAAGGACTTGATAGAGTGGATGTGGAGAGGATGTTTTCTATGTTGGGATAGTCTAAGACTAGAGGACACAGCATCAGAATAGAGGGGAGTCCTTTTAGAATGGAGATGAGGAGGAACTTCTTTAACCAGAGAGTGATGAATCTGTGGAGTTCTTTGCTACAGGCAGCTCTGGAGGCCATGTCTTTATGTATATTTAAGGTAGAGGTTGATAGATTCTTGGCTGGTCAGGGCCTGAAGGGATATAGGGAGAAGGCAGGAGATTGGGGCTGAGCGGGAAAATTGGATCAGCCATGATGAAATGGCAGAGTAGACTCAATGGGTCAAATGGCCTGATTCTATTCCTATATCTTATGGTCTTTGATAGAAATGTATATCCACCCAGTACCTTAGTATATGTGATAATAATAAATAAATAGCATGTTTTACTAATTACTAAATAAAGGCCATTGTGAGTTATGGGTTGGGAATATCAGCTGTTTACTGGACAGGCAAATCAAAAAAGGCTCTTTATCAAAGTAAGGGTGGCAATGTGTTATAAGAAAGGGTATCAACACTAGCCAAATATTCCTCTCCCCACTCCTTTCTATTTTCCCTCGGGACTCCTCGCTTCATAACTCCCTGGTTCACTCAACTGTAGGAGATGTAACACTAGTTCCTACATCTCCTTCCTCACCATCATCCTGGTTCCGAGACAGCCCTTCCAAGTGAGGCAAAGGTTCACCAGCACCTGCTCCAACCATTTCTGTGACACTTGGCCTCCCAACTCCACCACCCACCCACTACCTGCACTTGGTTCCTCTGCCCATCATTTCTCATGTTTCACTGAATCTGCATCAAAGTCAAGTTGGTTATCAATGACATATGTCATGGAATGTGATGTTTTGTGGGAGTAGTGGGATATAAAACTAACTATGATACATTAAAGTCAAATAAAATAGTGTAAAAGAGGAATAGTGAGGTGGTGTTCATGGGTTTATGGACCATTCAGAAGGGAAGAAAATTTTGATTGTGGGTCTTCGGGCTCTTGTACCTCCTCCTTGATGATATTAATGATGGTGACCCTCCTTAATGATGAGTGCCACCTCCTTGAGGCAATGCCTTTTGAAAATATCCTTGATATTGAGGAAGCTTGTGCCTGTAATGGAGCTGGCTGAGTTCACAATCCTCCGCAGCCTCTTACGATATTGTGCATCTTGCACAGATGATTTTTTACTGGTGGGGAGTGGGGAGGTAATTGCTTTGCTAATGCTTGTGGGTGGGAGGGAGAAGCTTTGGGGTTCTAACATTTACCTGTCATTCGTTCTTTGGCGCGCCGCTCTGTTTTCATGGATGTTTGCGAAGAAAAAGAATTTCAGGATGTATATTGTATACATTTCTTTGACATTAAAGGTACCTATTGAAACTTATTGAACCATACCAAGTGGTGATTCAGCCAACTAGAATGGTCCCCATGTCTGTAGAAATGTTTTAGTCTTTAATGATTGTCTCGCTCTTCCCCCTCTGATCTTTATGCCAACCATCTTCCCTTTTCACTCACATTCCTGAGGCAATGTCTTGAGCAGAAGCATCTCTTCCCAGATGCTGCTCAACCCACTGAGTTCCTCCAGCAGTTGATTTTACAGCCCGTTAACAGACTGGATATGACTGGGTGCTGAAGTCGGAGTTGAAGGATATCGAATGGATTTATTAACTGGGGGAATGAGTTAAAGGTGGGACTTGCTGGTGCATCGTTGTCAACTGAACAATGGATGGAACGTTTAAGAACAAGTCTAAGTGAAAGAAGATGCCAGGCAGTTAGACAACAGATATTTTAATCACTACTTGGTAGAGGGAAGAAAGAAATCAGTGGACATGTTGTGTGAGGAAGTTGATGGGAGAAGAAAATGGCTGATTGCATCTAAAAGATCAGCAAGAAAGGAATCTGGACTGTTTAAAGCTTAGGGATTCTACCGACCTGCAGGTAGTGCCAAAGAAAGTACTGACATGCTGCAGCTATTTACTCATGTCTCCAGTTAACTGTTGGATTTTCTGAACCCTGAGAACTTATGCCAGTGACTGTTAACTTGAAACACGCTTCCAATTAGCAATGACCCAATTAAAATGCCGTACTAAATCATCCCACATTTCTGAGACAGAAGCCTTGTACCACAGGTACACAAGCTGCCTTTCCCAGTTTTTAATTTTTAAACTCCCCCACTTTTTTCCCCTGTGTGCCCTTGCTTGAACAGCCAAACCCAATAGTTCTTATTCCCATCAAGACACACATTTCTTTGTCTCCCGCCACTACTTGCCTCTTTCAAGCATCACCCTAACCACTGGAAATCTGTCTTCTTTTGTTTGTGCTACCAGTGCCAATCTGCTGCCTTGTCAGGAGCTTGCAGCAACGTTGTCGACAGGCAAAACTGACACTCAGACAGGAATGGCTGTGCAAATATGTCAGGTGAACGCTTCCCACTGCACATCACTCCAGCCCCCTAGAGCACTCCAAAAATAAACTTCTACTGATATTAAACCCCGGTAAGTAATTAGCAATGGCACTCATTTCCCCTGTGGATACAATAAAAACACTGTCCAAAATCTGGAGAGGATGAACCACAGTTGGATTAGAGGTAGAAATTCATTTTTGGTCACTGACCACAAAGCTATTTGCAAATGTCAGCTGCTAGTTGCACACATCTCAAAATATCTGTCTTTGCTCACTCGCAAGAAACCAGAGGACTGGTTTCCTCTGTACAACTAGAGGGCAATACTCCCTCTGAAGATCAAATAAATATTTTTTAAATAACAAGGAAAGAGTATTGTTGCAGGTGGGATGTGGTGACAAGCAAGTTTATGAACCCCAGTTTCCAACAATTATTTGACACTCTAAGGACTCTTGTGAACACGGATACGATGCGTATTTAACATGCTGCACCAAAAGCTGGTATATTTAAATTCCTCTGCATGCCTTTGATTATTGAATTATATAGGTCTCCAAATATGATCTAAATGTAACAGATTTAAATGTATTAAATGTTGTTACAGTAGCTTGACTCTCTGACTCTCTCATCCTCATTCAAGTACGAAATTACACTTGAACAGCCATTACATCCATGCTTATAATCCTTGATGAAATCGTAGAATTACCACTCTGACTTTTGCTGTTAATCTAAAAGTGCTTTTCACTTGGTCTTCATACACTCAGTGATCACTTTATTGGCTTCCTCCTGTACCTAATAAAGTGGCTACTGAGTGTCTGATTTTGGCCCTCTGCTGACGTAGCCCATCCCCATCCACTTCAAGGTTCGACGAGTTGTGCATTCAGGGATGATCTTCTACTCACCACATGGTTATCTGAGTTACTGTCACCTTCCTGTTAGCTTAAACCAATCTGGCCATTCTCTTCTGACCTCTCACATTAACAAATCACATTTGCCCACAAAACTGCCACTCACTGGATGGTTTTTGTTTATTGCACCGGTCTCTGTAAACTCTAGAGCAGGTGTTCCCAACCTGGGGTCCACAGACCCCTTGGTAAATGGAAGGGGACCGTGGCATAAAAAAGGTTGTGAACCCCTGCTGTAGGGACTGGTGTTTGTGAAAGCTTAGTAAATCAGCAGTTTCTGAGATACGTAAACCACCCTGTCTAACACCATGGTCGAATTTCTTCCCCATTCTGATACTTGGTCTGAGCAACAACTGAACATCTTGACCACAAGACAGAGGAGCAGAAGTCGGCCATTCGGCCCATCGAGTCTGCTCCGCCATTCCCTCATGAGCTGATCCATTCTCCCATTTAGTCCCACTCCCCCGCCTTCTCACCGTAACCTTTGATGCCCTGGATACTCAGATACCTATCAATCTCTGCCTTAAATATACACAATGACTTGGCCTCTACTGCCACCCGTGGCAACAGATTCCACAGATTCACCACCCCCGGATAAAAAAATCATGTCTTCATGCTTTTATGCCTTGAGTTGCTGTCCCATAATTGGCTGATTATATGTTTGAATTAATGAGTAGGTGTACAAACATATCTACTAAAGTGGCCATTGGGTGTAGATGGTACAATATTTGGTATATTAATTAGAAAAGCAACTATACTATCTATTAGACATCTATATAGATAGCCCAATCTATGAAACACGATGCTTAACATAATCGCAGAAGTAGTAAAAACTGAGCATGTCTTTTGCATATTAATTTAGTATCCCTTGATATCCTTAATAACTAAAATCTAGCAATGTTTAAATGTACTTAGTGATAGAGTCTCTACACAAATTCCATTAGGTGATGAATTCAAAGACTCACTTCTGAAATCTTCACTCCATCTTCAGTGAAGATATTTCTTCTCATTATTCAATTTCTAGAGGATGCCTCTGTAGGCAAGTTAAACGCTTGTATCCTCGGGAAATTTGCGATCAACTGCGGTAATTTCTGTCTTCCGATCATCTTTACAAGATCTTGGCTAAAACTAATTTGGGAGATTTCAGGCGAGTTCCCAATTGTTACAATGCAGTGCCAGATAGTCTGCAAACTGTCACTAATTGAACAGTCACATTTAGAAGTGCCTCGAGGGCGGTTTGCATGGAAAATAGAAATATGACAGGAAGATATTGATGCCTGGATTCCCCATTTGTTCATGAAATAAAATTCCTGACATTACAATATTTTTTCTTGAACTTACATATTCATCTGGGTGGGTTAAGAGACCAGAACACTGCTCCTCACTGTCTGTCAAGGATGAATCTTTAGTTATGGTCTAACACTTACACCTCATTATCTACCTGCATTGCACTCTCTATGAAACTGTAACACTATATTCTGCATTTTGTTATTAATTTTCCCTTTGTACTACCTTAATGTGCTTATATATTCTAAAATGATCTGTGTAGGTGGCAAGAAAAAACAAGTTTTTCACTGTATCTTGCTACATGTGGCAATAATAAATCAGTTACCCGTTGCTATATATCGTCAATAAATTGCCTTGACGTGATAGCAGTAACAAGGACACGTATATAAAATGGGTGCAGCGTTAGTGTGACACTGTTATAGCCCTAGGTGTCTGAGTTCAATTCTGGTGTGTTCTGTAACAAGTCACTGTATGTCTGCCCTATGGAATGTGTGCTTTTTGCCTTGGGTACTCTGCTTTCCTCCCTCAATCCAAAGACGAATTGGGTAAGTTAATTGGTCCTATGATTAGGTTAGGCTTAAGTCAGAGTTGCTGGGAATTGCTGGTGTGGCAAGGTCTGAAGGGCTGGAAGGGCCATTCTCTGCTGTATCTCTAAATAAAAATTGTGAGAGGTATATGTCAGGTCTCAGAATATTTATTGTAACCTATTCGCTCTTGCATTCTCTTCAACTCCCTTTTAATCCTCTTCCCACACTAGAAGTAATGAACCTACCAACATGTTCATCCTTGGGAAAAATCTGGACTACCCAAGGCAAAACATACAAACTCCATACAAACAGCAATGGAGGTCCGGATCAAACCTGGTTCACTGGAGTTGTGAAGCAACACTAGAAGCAATTTACAGTGGACAATGAACCTATCATCCTGTCCATCTTTGGGATGTGGGAAGAATCTGGAGCACCCAGATTTGTGAGGGCTACTTCAAGGGTGAAGAGTCAATTTTGAATGAGGTTGGAGGCAACATCAAATGTACAGCAACTCTGGCAGGGCTTTCAAGACATTACTTCCTATGAAGCGAAACCCAATAGCATGAATGGCAGTGATGCTTCACTACTAGATGAACTCAATGCTCATTTTGAAAGGGAAAATACAACTACAGCTGTGAAGATCCTTGCTGCACCTGATGACCCTGTGATCAATGTCTGAGAGGCCGATGTTAGGCTGTCTTTAAAGAGAGTGAACCCCTTGCAAAGTGGAATGGCCCATTGGAGTACCTGGTCAAGCTCTGAAAACCTGTGCCAACCAACCGGCAAGAGTATTCAAGGACATTTTCAATCTCTCACTGCCACAGATGGAAGTTCACACTTGCTTCAAAAGGGCAACAATTATAACAGTGCCTAAGAAAAATAATGAGTGCTGCAGCACTCACATTGACGGTGATAAAATGCTTTGAGAGGTTGGTCATGACTAGACTGAACTCCTGTCTCAACAAGGACCTGGACCCATTGCAATTTGCCTATTGCTACAATAGGTCAATGGCAGATGCAATCTCAATGGCTCTTCACCTGGCTTTGGACCACCTGGACAACACAAACACCTATGTCATGATGCTGTTCATTAAAGCTCAGCATTTAATACCATCATTCCCACAATCCTAATTGAGAAGTTGCAGAACCTGGGCTTCTGTACCTTCCACTGCAATTGGATCCTTGACTTCCTAATCTGTGTGGATTGGTGATAACATATTCTCCTTGCTGATGATCAACCTCAGGCGTGTGTGCTTAGCCCACCACTCTACTCTCTATATGCACATGACTGTGTGGCTAGGCATAGCTCAAATACCAGCTATAAATTTGCTGACAATACAACCATTTTTGTTAGGATCTCAGGTGGTGTCGAGAGGGCATACAGGAGTGAGATATGCCAACCAGTGGAATGGTGCTGCAGCAATAACCTGGCACTCAACATCAGCAAGACCAAAGAACTGATTGTGGACTTCAGGAAGGGTAAGATGAAGGAACTCATTTCAATCCTCATAGAGGAATCAGAAATGGAGAAAGTGAGCAGTTTCAAGTTCCTGGGTGTCTTACCTAGCCCCAATATATCGATGCAGTTATAAAGAAGGCAGGATAGCGGCTATACTTCATTAGGAATTTGAAGAGATTTGGCATGTCAACAAATACACTCAAAAACTTCTGCAGTTGCACTGTGGAGAGCATTCTGACAGGCTGCATCACTGTCTGGTATGGAGGGGCTACTGCACAGGACCGAAAGAAGCAGCAAAAGCTGTAAATCTAGTCAGCTCCATCTTGGATATTAGCCTACAAAGTACCCAGGATATCTTTAGGGAGCAGTGTCTCAGAAAGACAGTGTCCATTATTAAGGACCCCCAGCACCCAGGACATGCCCTTTTCTCACTGTTGCCATCAGGTAGGAGGTACAGAAGCCTGAAGGCACACACTCAGTGATTCAAGAAAAGCTTCTTCCTCTCTACCATCCGATTCCTAAATGGACGTAAATGAACCCTTCCTAAATGAACCCTTGGACACTACCTCAATTTTTTAATATACATTATTTCTGTTGTTTGCATGTTTGATTTACTTGTTTATTTATTATTATTATTTTTATTTTGTTTATTGTTTTTTTCTCTCTGCTAGATTATATATTCCATTGAACTGCTGCTGCTAAGTTAACAAATTTCACGTCGCATGCCAGTGATAATAACCCTGATTCTGATTGGCTTTATTTCTAGCAGTGATGAGACAGCCTACAGAGGAGAGGTTAGCACCCTGACACAGTAGTGTCAAGATAACAACCTCTCCCTCAATGTCCAAAAAAACAAAAGAGCTGATTATGGATTACAGGAGGAACGGAGACAGGCTCACACCAGTCAACATCAATAGGACTTCAGCTGAGAGGGTGAGTAGTTTCAAGTGCCTCGGTATACACATCACTGAAGATCCCTCCTGGACACTGGCTGTGTAGCGAAATAGCATAAGATTGTCTGTTCCAACTCAGGTGACTGAAGAATTTCGGCATGAGCCCCACAGATGAGGATCTACAGGGGCACCATTGAGAGTATATTGACTGGCTGTATCACCACCTGGAATGGAGAACTGCACAAACCTTAATCACTGGGCACTGCAGAGAATGCTACAGGCAGCCCAGTGCATCTGTGGATGTGAACTTCACTCCACTGAGGACATTTACAGCAGCAGCTGCATAAAGAAGGCCTGGAAGATCATTGGGGATATCAGTCACCCCAACCATAAACTGTTTTAGATGTTTCCATCTGACAAATGGTACCACTGCATTAAAGCCAGGAACAGACGGCTACGGGACAGCTTCTTTCTATAAGCCATTAGACTTTTAAATTCACATGTCTGTACATTGCGACGGAGTCATAATGCAAAGATCTTTACTCCCTCACGTTGTGGGATGGATGTCAAATTTAAATAAGTTCAAATTCAGATTCAGGTGTCAATGTATAAGTAGATATATTATCGCACTGCACGCATATCACCATGATGCCTTGTGATTCCTTTTATTTGCAGGTAATTACAGGAAAATAATGATATAGAACAGAATTTCCAGTATGAAAAATGGTGTACAAGACTGACAAATAACTAATATGCAAATAAAGACAAATTGTACAAATAAAAAAAGTAAATTATGCTGAGAATATGAATTGTAGAGTCCTTGAAGTTTGTAGATTGTGAAATTAGAATAGTTATCCACGCTGGTTCTGGAACCTAATGATTGTAGGGTAATAATTGTTTCTGAATCTGCTGGCCTGGGACCAAAGGTTCCTATACTTCCTTCTCGATGGTAGTAGGGTAGTAATGAGAAGACAGCATAATCTAGATGGTGAGGGTCCTTTGATATGGTTGTCTTGTGGCAATATCCCTTGTAAATATGCTGAATGACAGGAAAACTTTGCCTGTGATAGATCAGGTTGCATTCCCACCTTTCACTAGATTTTTCTGTTCATGGGGCATTGGTATTTCCAGACCAGACCATATATGGCTCCCACTTAACCTTAAATCGACAACGTTGCACCTCTTACAGCTCAGCATTCCCTCAACATTAGCCTCAGTCAAGATTAATTTGTACCTTGATTTTTGGTGCTGTTCTTCAACCCTTAAACAATAACTCAACTGACACATAGCTGACACTATAATGAGGTCCCCAGCACTCCAAAAGAGGTACAAGTTATTCTCTCCATTTAAGCTGAGATAACTTCGACTTTATCTCCCACCAACATCTCCCCTCACTAAAGTGAGTAAGTTTTGTTGTCTCAATCTTATTGCCTAGAAATAGACACCAAGCATTTTAAAAAAATCAGGTAAGAACAAAGGTCTTGTTTTCTCTTTGTAAGTATGTTGCAAATCACTCTGCAGTTAGTGAAATGACTTTTGAAGTCACTCTGCCACTATGGCGAAGAGTTGAGATTTTGAGATTCATTTGTACTAATCCACAAAGGTGAAGGATGCGTTGATAAAACTGTAAAAGAAGACAGGTTTTATAAATGTGGGGATTTAGATGCACCATTAATGTATTTAGCAGCTGTTCTATCATGTTATTACTTCTCGTGCTTCACTGGTTAGCCCACCTTGGGAATTATAATGTGTGAGTTGCATCTGATACAGAAACTAGCAAAGGTTACTGAACAGATGTTAATTCTTTGAGAAACCACGGCAAATTAATGAAAAGCCGAGTAGCTCCTTTAAGTTTGCTTCCTGGGGGGCATTAATGTAAAATACACAAGTTCGGAAAAGTTTTATTTTCATGCCCCTCAGTCCACAGATTCCTTATCTCAAAGGTATATCTTCAATGAACGAACTTTTCTTTTCTTCATTTGTGGATTCCCTGGGAGACATCTTCAGTACTAATAATTTGTAACCTTACCAAGTTGGATTTCAAGCATACAAACTCACACACCGGCCATATGAAATGGGGATTTGGATGAATAGACTCTATGGTCTTCCATTCATTCTTTTTAATAGAAAGTCCTCATATCCCAATTCTGTAATATACAGTTTCAACAAGTGGACTCCATAATAGAAGCACACTTTATGAAATTTACCCTTATATCCTTATGAAATTAATAGTGTTTTCAAAAAATAGTTATTCACGTGTCATCATTAACACAGAAAAGGAAAAGGAATAAAATATCAGAAAACATGCATTGAAATTTGCTGAAGCAACACACTTCTGGAGGTATTTTATGGAGTTTTTGTTTGCAGAGATGCAGGAGGCTTCCTTGAAGAAGGTCGATGACTCAGCTAAATATGTATTTTATGGGAACGTTGGCAATCCATCTTTCCAGCCGTTTATGAATCTTCCACCAGTCTTCTTCTGGCATTGTTCCCTGATGAATGGCCTCACCAGGATCTCATTTTACATTTAAGAATGTAATAAAATCTACAAGAGGCCAATGATCTTGAAGATCTTACGTGAGTTGTACTATGAGGCAACATTAATTGGCAGAAGTTATCGGCAGTAACTGAATGAGGATCTTTGGCCCAATATGCTGACCATTTATTCCTTTCTGTAGATGCTGCCTGATCTGTTGAGTTTCTCCAGTATTTTGTGTGTGTTGCTCTTGAAACAACTCAGTGTCATTTGGTTTTCCATTGCAATAGGACAAAGGTTCCCAATACAATTGCTTAATTGTATTGGCCAATGGCATAAAAAAAGGTTGGGAACCCCTGTGTTAGAAGGATACATGTTTTGGAGTCAGTGCAGGGTAGACTCACTTGAATGACTCCTGGAACAAAAGCATACCCTCTGAGTAGAGGTTGAATATGACTGGCTTATGTGAAGCATGTGTTAATAGTAGCATTGTTGTGATGAGAAGGGAGATCAACTATATCATATTGGATGGCAGAGGAGCATTAGGAGACAAATAGCTTATTCCTGCTTCTGTTTCTTACATAGAAACATAGAAATCTACAGTACATTACGGTCACTTTGGGCCACAATGTTGTGCCGACCATGTAACCTACTCTAGAAACTGCCTAGAATTTCCCTACCACACAGGCCTCTATTTTTTTTTAAGTTCCATGTACCTTGTTTCCTCTGTGATGTATAGAAGAACACCAAAAAATGTCATTTGCATTAGTTTAGTAAGTACTAGTATGCAATAGAAAATTAGAGTGGGATTTATTGTTTATGGTTTTAGTTTTACATATGAAGGTAGATTAACAGTCTTTGAATCACCCTGCATTAGTGTGCAGTGACTAGTACCATAACAAGGTTCTCAATCAGTAAACTGATAATGAGCGCAATCTAAATTATCATAAACATGATTTAGATTTCATCACAACGTGTCAACATTAGCTAGGCTTTGATTTATTAGTATGCAATAAACTAACATTAGAGATTCAAGGTTAGCAAGCTTCAGAATTCCATTGAGTGCTAAGTGGAAATATAATACATTTATGATGTGCACAGAGAAATTCAACTATTTGAGATTTCTGTTCACCACCCTTGAAGAGAAAGTGACCTGAGGCTCTTGGCTTTTCCAGAAAATTCCAAGAATATTAAATGCTTTAGCATAAACAGATGAAATATGATATTAATTCCATTTTGAACCCAGAAAAGTAGAGTGTTTTTATCACAATGAATGTCAAGTTCCTGGGGAGAGCTGTAAAACAGAGTGACTGAGGGGTACTAGTATATGGTTTTCTGAAAGAGGCAAGGGAAATTTATTTAGTTCAAAGGAAATTTATTATCAAGGTTCAGTTATATCAACTGAGATTTATTGTCTTACAGGCATTCACAGTAAAACAAAAAAAGGGAACAAAAAAGAACAAGCAAAAGAATATTAATAATTAAATAAACATTAAATATCAACAATATGAGATGAAGTGTCCTTGAAATTGAGTCCATAGGCTGTGGGAACAGTTCAGTTTTGGGATGAGTGAAGTTATCCCTTCTGGTTCAAGAGCATGATCAGAGTCAGAATCAGGTTTAATATCACTGGCATATGTCATGATGTTTGTAGGGTAAAAGCTGTTTCTAAATCTGGTGGTGTGGGACCTGAAGCTCCTGTACCTTCTTCCTGATGGCAGCAGGGAGAAGAGAGCATGGACTGAATGGTGGATCTGTGATGATCTGCGACAAAATTCCATGTAGATGTGCTCAATAGTGAGGAGGGCTTTACCCTTAATGGACTGGGCTGTATCTACTACTTATTTTAGGCTTTTCCATTCAAGTGCTTTGGTGTTTCCATACCAGCCTATGATACAAATAGTCAATATACTCTCCACCGCACATCTACAGAATTTTGTCAAAGTTTTGTGGGTAGCTTACAGTGAGGAAGGTATATGCATACTTGCTTTTATCAGTGAAGGCTCTGGGTAATGGGCCATTTCATACAGCTGTACTGTGCTAGGAACATTGTGCGCCGTTCTAATTACCGTACTATAGGAAGAATGTGATTAAGCTGGAGATGGTGCAGTAAATATTCACAATGAGGATGCAAGGACTGAATATTTTGAGTTATCAGGAGAGATCGGCTAAGCTGGCACTGTTGCTCCTGGAGTGAAGGAGGCTGAAAGGGGCCACATGGAAAATTCTAAAATCACGACAGGGCTTAAATAAAATGGATGGTCACAGTGTATTTCTTACCAGAGTAGGGGATTCTCAAATTGGATGCACTGGTTCCTGGTGAGAGGGGAAGTTTTAAAGGGAACCTGAAAGAAAATGTATCTACACAAAAGATTGTAGGCATATGGATTGAGCTGCCAGAAGAAGTGGTGCAAGGAGACATAATTGCAACATTTGGAATATTTGGGCAGATTTACTGATAGGAAAAATCTAGAGTGCTGTCGGCCAACCACAGGCAAATTAAACTAGCTTCAGTGGACACGTTAGTTGACATGGATGAAGGCACCTGTTCCATTCTGTACAAGTCTACGAGTCTATCAGAGGTAAATTGTTCCAGGATTGATATCTGCACCTTGGCGGAGTTGAAATCTACTCAAATGCATTTCCGTGCCCCAAAAATAACTATACTTTGAGCTCAGTTCCACGGACCACTGGGAAATTTCCTCAGATATTAGAAAAGTGTCTTGTGAACGTAAAGTTGTATAATTTCCCACCATGGGTTGTGGACTGGCTATATCACTCGAACATTCTGCCTTGTCTACTTTTGTCTCTGGAGTCCATCTCTGACAAATCACTGCCCATTTCTTATTTCCCTTTAGCAATATTAAGTGATGGTGTGTGGAGTTGTCATTTATTTTCCTTGCTGTTTGTTATACTAAACAGATATCCTATGATTCAAAATATAAATGATTTAATTCCTTATCAGAGTACATTTTGCATTCAATATTTCTAAAGGTTTAGAAGCAACCAATTAAGCCTTCTGGATTTGTATCTTTAAATTGTCTTTCAAATTTCAAGGTCCTTCCTGATCAATTGAGTTGCCTTTGTAAACCATCAGATTCAGCCACATAATATCTTACCTTAAACTTCGTGCATACACACAAAATCTGAACTCCAAATAATGTGACCAATTACAGCTAGTAACTTATCTGCGTGGATTAGTTTCAAAAACATTGCATAGCGAAGCTATCATCTACAGTCGTATTCGGTCAGTTTTCAATTAGATTTTAGAAGCTCCTCCTCCAATTCTTTGAATCCCTTCTCTTAGTGTGTTAATGGAATAATGAAACTCTGGAAGTATTTCCTCCAATACAGAAGAGCAATGCAAGTACGTCCTCCCCTTATTTTCCTTTCATCCAACTCTATCTTAAAACATTCTATTAGAGATTAGTATGAATAGTATTGTAAAATATTTATCTGAACTTTGGAACAGTTTTAGAATATTATGTACTTGCCTGGAATGCAGTTAAGGATACCCGTGATCAATCCTTGAAAATTGTAATGCTATTTTTATATGTGAACGTATCTCAGATTCCCGATTCAGATTACATGGTTGAAGTGTGTTAATTTTCACATTCTGTGGGGCCAGTAAACTGGGAGGAGCAAATAAATGCTCTTTTCAATTCTTATCTAAGGGGGGGTAGAGGGGGTGAAAACTAAGCAGTCAATCCACACCCACAACTGCAAACATAAAGTTATAATAATCTTTTTCCTTAAGCCCCATCGATGTTCTTCAATCATCAATGTGAACATCACCATCGAAACCGCCCGAGTCCAAACTCTAAGCCAGTGGCTCACCAGGACAAGCAGAATGGGCTGAGTGGACTCTTTCAGTGCTATAAAAATTCTATGTTTCAGGCCAAATGTGACATCAAAACTCCTGAGCAAAATGTGACTCATTCAGATCTCTGCAGTGACATTTTACTTCTGTGACAATATTCCCCCCCCAATAAATAATTAAATTCAACATTTTACCAAAAGTTAAAACACAAGTTTTTAACACACTATCCAAAAAAAAAAGAATACACTTATTCAGCTTAAAATTTCATACAAAACTGGAAATAGTTAACCTTGTAATGCCACATTAAGAGGAATGAATGTTGAATCAATCATGGTCAACCACCTATGTAAGACTCAGCATTTAGACTCAGGCTCTTCTGCCAAATTATTTTCCTTCTCCTCCGGCTTTTGCTCATACCCCTAGGAAGTCATGCACAGCTATACAAGTTCTTACCTCTTGCTGTAAATCTTTTATCAGCTTGCTCTTCCTTTCCACCTCAGCCTTTAAGAAGTTGATCTGTAACAGCAGCAGACCTGCAATATTAAATTACAGAGCTCCAACTACTACAACAGAGCGCAAAATAAACACACTTGCTTTATTACTGTGAAGAGCACTATTTCTTACATTTTTTCGAGCCATATTCAGAAAATAAACAGCCACATTTTGCTTGTGACAGCTTACCCCAGCCTGCTGTTTCTCTGCTTTCAATGCAGCTTCATTGATCTGTTTCTGGAGGGCTTCCTGCAGAGATTTCATTTCGTCTCTGATTGAAAAGAAAGAATTGATGCCTGAAAATACTGACTGGATTCTGAAAAGTCTTGGAGATACAATTGCTTTCTGCGTATTGAAACACCACACTTTTCTGCTTTAATGACTTAAAGCTACAGTTTGAAAGAAGTTGTTAAAAGTTTGACTATCCTATAAACCCTACCTCACACACTATTGGACTTTAGATGGCAGTTTTTGCAGTTTGACCTGTTTTATAAACTGGCAGTGCAAGGTTATCATCATCATCATGCTTAATTTCTAAGGTGAGGACATGTTTGGCAAAGCTTTGTGGGCCAAAGGGCCTGTATTGCACTGTAGGTTTTTTACATTTCTATATTTCATGTTGTATGACATGGGCATTTATGGTCTTCCATCTGTTTTTAATTACTTATTCTTTTCTCTAGTCATGACCATTATTGTTCTTGGCAATGTTTTCTACAGAAATGGTTTACCATTGCCTTCTTCTGGGCAGTGTCTTTACAAGATGGGTGACACCAGCCATTATCAATACTCTTCAGGGATTGCTTGCCTGATGTCAGTGGTCACATAACTAGGACTTGTGATATGCATCACCTGCTCCTATTGTGACAGGGACATGGCAGGAAAACAAACCCAAGTGCAGGACTCCGACGCGGAGGCAGAATCTCCTTAGCGAGTGTAGAATCAGGACCAGACTGAGTCAGGACCTAGGAGACTTGGTTTACAAAGAGATACAGGGTTGAAGTCTTGGAGCAAGGTTCCTCTCTCTCTGAGAGCTGACCAACAATCTGGCAAGGGCTGACCAGAGCAATCGGAGTCTTATCCTCTGGTGGCTAATGGAAACCAGGTGCTGGTGATTGAGAGGAATTGGGAAAGATTGGGAATCAAGTGTGGGGATTAAGGACCAATTAGGGAGGACAGCAAAAGGTGGGAAATGCCAGCCAGGACCATGACACCTATGGCCTCACATGGGGAGGCTAAGCAAGTGCTACACCTTTCCCAAGGCTAGCGGAGGGAAGGAGAAACTTCTACCTTCTTTGGTGGAGATGTACCTCCACCCCACTGCCCTGCAAGGATATACAGACAAAGAAAACATCAGGTTGATGTTGATATTCTCCTACTTAAGTTGTGATATAACTGATAAAAGATCAAGGAGATTTTTAAAGCTGAGATAATGAATGCACTTAAGACATAGGGATGAATACACTTAAGAAGATTAAACACATAGGTAGAGAGAGCCAAGAGAGACACTTATAAACAAGGCTAATGGATGCTGTGGAAAACAAATAGATCTGAAGATGCTTGAATTTGAAGTACAAACAGAAATGCTGGAATAATTCAGCATTTTGGATTACTGGGAAGAGTCACTGGCAAGAATTGGGGTGGCACAGTACTGTAGAGGTTAGTATAAAACTATAACAGCGCCATCAACCCAGGTTCAATTCCCGCCACTGCCTGTGTGCGTATCCTCTGAGTGCTCTGGTTTTTTCCCGCAGTCCAAAAACGTACAGGTTAGTAGGTTAATTGGTTACATGGATATAATTGGGCAGCACTAACTTAATGGACCTGATAGACCTGTTACTATGCTGTATTTCTAAAAAAAAATGGTGCATTAGATATTGCTTGGCTGGCTGAGTTCTTCCAGCATTTCAGCTTTGGGTTTTCTTCAAGGGATGGTCAATTTAGTTACAATCAAAATGAAGACAGTTCACAAAAGTTCTCAAACTACACAGAAAGTAGCATGATGATGTGTGAATAGCTACACCCGAGACAATTGAGAAAATTGATTAATTTTG
This sequence comes from Hypanus sabinus, assembly GCF_030144855.1. Lineage (NCBI taxonomy): Eukaryota > Metazoa > Chordata > Chondrichthyes > Myliobatiformes > Dasyatidae > Hypanus > Hypanus sabinus. The sequence goes on from NC_082712.1 coordinate 160,266,021, forward strand.
CATTGCTTGATGAAAGAGATGGCCTGAAAGCATTGATTTGTGCTATAAACCTCTATAATCCTGAGAAGAAAGTAGAAAGTGCATAAGAAATGAGTGTAGTGTGTTTGATATAAGAACTATTAAGGGAGTTCTTTCTGGCTTCCCACTCAGGGAGAAGGAACTATCGAGATTTCTGAATTTTGGATAATTGGGCATATTTCTTTACAGATACGCACTTTGATCTCTGATTCTTCCAGTTGTTTATATTGGCCAGCAAGGGTACTTGAACATAAATTTGGGTAAATGTTTCTACCATTCTTCCTTAGTTATTAGATGATCTGTCATGTGCTTAGTGAAGATCCTTAATGTCTACTTAAGTCATTTCCATATTTACATACATCAGACTTGAGTCATACAAAATCGATCTTTTTTTATTCAAGGACATTTGAAAATTTGCAAAACTTTTTTTCTAACTTTAGAGCAATTAGCCACATAGTACTATCCTTAAAGGGGTAACAAACCCAATTTAACAATCATTGTCCAGAAGAAATATTAAAAATTCTGCATGTTGGATCATTTTATCTTAGTTTTCAGATCCACAAAACTAGAGTGCAAATTATAAGCGGCATATACAACATCCTGGAGGAACTCAGCAGGTCAGGCAGCATCTATGGAGGGAAATAAAAAGTCAAAATTTTGGCTGAGACACTTTATTGGAATTCATAAGTCCTGATGAAGTACCTCAACCCAAAGCGTCAACTGATTATTTCCTTCTGTTGATGCTGCCTGACCCACTGAGTTCCTCTAGCATTCTGTGTACGTTCTCAAGATTTCCAACATCTGTAGAATCTCTTATGACAAGTTATGGCCTCTCTTCAGGCTTGGCATCAAAGGTCAGGGATTTGTTTTATTGCAAATACCAATCAAAGTGAGTGTAAATACTCAAAGGAGTCCAGCCAATGTTCTGTGAAATCTCTTCTGAAATAAACATACGGTTCAAAGTCATTTCTAAGTACGCTGACATCAATTAGTAATCTATATTGTATCATTGCCATGAGATTCCCTCAGTCTGTGAACATATGCAGGAATGTGTTGAATTTGTATAAGACAAGCATTTTATCCTACACACAGGGTCTGAACCTACCATTGAGTTCTTATGGAACAAGTTTCTTTTTGTTACTGAAGGTGACTTAATGGAAATGCTAGTTGTTCTGCAAACACAGAAGGCTTGCTGAGTCATTTCTGCTTCCCTGCATCCTATTTGGAATTCAGCCATCCTTCGGATAATCTAACATTATTTTGCCTTAGAGAAAATGAAGAAGGATGAATCGACAGATACCAACACAGTTCAATATACTGTATCAGAAGAGGACTTTTAAGCCTTCCCCCTGAATATTCAGGGAAAACAAATGTCCTTAGAACTGTCAGAAAAGCTGTAATTCTGGAAAGCTTACTTCACAAGGGTCTGTCAACAGACCTATCAAGTTGAAGTTCAAGTTCATTGTCATCTGACCGTACATATACTATATATAACTAAATGAAACAACATTCCTCTGGACCTTGGTGCCCCCACAAAACATTTATAACATACAGCACACAAAACAAAATATTACCACAAACAAGTTAATAAATTATAATTCAAAATACATGTAATACACAGCGCAGGTAAACAATAAACCGTTTGCTGTCTTAGTGACAGGACCTTGGTGGTGGTAGGGTATTCATTAATCTCATAGCCTAAGGGCAGAATCTGCTACCAAGTCTGACATTCTTAGTCCTGACACTCCTGTACCTCCTTCCTGTCAGTAGTGGGTGAAAGCAGTTAGGGGATGGCGGGGGGGGGGGGGGGGGGGGGGCGGGTACGGATCCTCAGCAATGCTTTGAGCTCTTTGTGGACAACACTTCCAGCAAGTTACACAAAAAGGGGGAGGGAGACTTCAGTATCCTTGGCTCTTTTTACTATGCTGCCTGCAGTTAATTATCTTCCTGAAAGAAATAAGGACAAAATGCTGAAGTAAAGGGCAATTCAAGTCTGAACATGCCTATTCCAGGTAACTTCTAGGCTGCCACATTGGAAATCAGTAACATTTCCTAAGCTGCACAGCACACAAATATAAAACTGATGACTAACTTGCTTGTCTGAGCAGTTTTAACACTTGCTGTACATAGTAGGCCAATGAGAAATGTTTAATTGGCATGTTAGTAATTAAGAGACCTTTAGGGAAGAGTGGTCATAATATTACAGAAATGTTATGTCAAGATTGACAGTTTATAAGTTCAACCGGAAATAATAGTATTAAATCTAAATGATGCAAATATAAATGTGTGGGACATATCTCCACTTCAGTAAATTTGGAAACGACAGAACAATGCAAAATGCTTGGAGATATATACTGAGTAAGCTGCCTAAAGCTTTTGCACAGTACTGTATTTGTCAATATGAAGTGGTGAGCAAGTTTGTAAATCAGGTGGGATCAAAAGCTGTTGGAAATGGTGAGAGTGGAGTGTCTCAGGGTGGGTGTGGGACAGGTGGCAGAAAAGGGGTGCTAGGGGCAGACTCACCCTCCCCTGAGTCACCAGGCAAGGTCACGATCTCAAATAACTAGTTGATTGATCATTACAAAATGTTTCTCTGGTGCTTCCCTCTCCCTTCCCCTTTTGCCAACCACAATTCCCCACTTACTGTCCCCTTCCCACTCTCAATCCACATTAGAGTCCCATATCAGGATCAGTTTTATCATCACTCACTTATGTCATGAAATTTGCTTTCTTTTTTGTGGCAGCAGTACAGTGGAATACATTAAAATTTCTACTGTGCTGTGCAAAAATTTTAGGCACCCTAGCTATATATATATGTATGTGCCTAAGACATTTGCACAATACTGCACATTGAAAAGTATAATATTAAATAGATAACAGCTTACATTTGAAAATACTTAGTTTAGAACTATATATATATATTATCTGTTTAACTTGCGTCTTTTGTGAATCTGCTTATATGATACTATGTGCTTGTGATGCCGCTACAAATAAGATTTTCATTGCACCTGTTTCTACATGTACTTGTACAATGACAATAAACTCAACTTTGACTTTACAAAACAAATAACACAAAAAACTGGAAAGTTTGTGGACAAGGTAAGTTTAAGATAATATTATATCAAAGGGTAAAGCTTATACGCTTCCATAAAAGACACTAAGGACTGGGACAACGTAAGAGACCTTCAGGGAAGAGTGATCATAATATATTAAAATTTTATGTCAACATTGGCAGTGCTTAAATTCAACATGAAACAATAGAATTAAATCTAAACTAAGCAAGTAGGAAGAATTCAACAAGGAGCAGCATTAAAAATGATAGAAAAGGAAGATATACAACAAGAGGAACCTGGAAATGAAACACAAGAACAGATTGCAAAAATGTGAATAAATATGTGAAGAATCTATTAGCAGAAGTTAATGGGGATCTGCTACAAACTGAGATAGAGGATGAAATCATATTAGGAACTAAGCAAATGCAGAGAATTAAATAAATATACTTTGTCTGCACTTTTGGAAGTAAAACCCATTGGAAATAGTGGAGTTCATCTCTGAAACTGTGAGTAAAATAAATTAACTTTAGTTTATAAATAAAGATATTGGGGAGAAAAGCTGCATCTCAAGATTTTAAAAGAAATGATAATAGACAAAGTGAATACATTAGTTCTTATCTTCTAAACTTCCATGAGTACTAGAAATATCTCCAAAGACTGAATGCAGCTTCAGAAAAAAAAACAGCTTTATCTGTGGGGGAAATGCTGGTATCTATTTGAAGGGTCTGGTAACAAGATCCTTGGAAAATAACAATAGCCTTGAGCTGACAGGCATATATGAAAGAGCCAGCATATTTGACAAACCAATTAGAATGTTTTGAGTTTGTAGCCAGCCCCACTGACAAGGCCAAAGTAATTAATGTGGTGTATTTGCTCTTTCAGAAGGCTTTTAACAAGGTGCTACACTTGAGGTCCAAAAAGAGAATTTTAAAAACTTGGGAATTGGGGTGAAATATGGATTTGGTATAGCAACCCAAGAAAGAAATGTGCAATTTTCTGGTTTGGTGGTTGTAACTTAAGGGTCCTACAGAAGCTGCCACTTGGACCTCAGCTTATCACTATCTACAGTGCCTATAAAAATTATTCCCTACCCCCATTGGAAGTCTTCATGTTTTTTTTCATGTTTCATGAAATCACAGTGGATTTAATTCGGCTCTTTTGACACTGATCACCAAAAAAAGACTTTTGTGTCAAAGTGAAGAGATCGCTACAAAGTGATCTAAGTTAATTACAAACATAAAACAAAGAATAATTAATTGCATATTTACTCACTGCCGTCAAGTCAGTACATGGTAAATGCACCATTACCAGGAGTTACGGCCTTGAGTCTCCATGGATAGGCCTCTATCAGCTTTGCACGTCTGGACATTGCAATTTTTCCGCACCTCTTCTTTACAAAACTGCTCAAGCTCTGTCAGATTGCATGGGGATCATGAGTGAACAGCCCTTTTCAAGTCCAGCCTCAAACTCTCAATTGGATTGAGCTCTGGATTCTGACTTAGCCACTCCAGGACATTAACTTTGTTGTTTTTAAGACATTCCTGTGTAGCTTTGGCTTTATGCTTGGGGTCATTGTCTTGCTGGAAAACAAATCTTCTCCCAAGTTGCAGTTCTCTTGCAGACTACATCAGGTTTTCCTCCAGGATTTCCCTGTATTTTGCTGCATGTACTTTACCCTCTACCTTCACAAGTATTCTAAGGCCTGCTGAAGTGAAGCATCCCCACAGCATGATGCAGCCACCACCATGCTTCACGGAAAGGGTGGTGTGTTTTTGATGATGTGCAATGTTTGCCTTACACCAAACATAGCATTTAGTCTGATGGCCAAAAAGCTCATTGTTGTATGTGCAGTCTCTCCCATCTTGACCACTGAAGCTTGTAACTCCTCCAGAGTTGTTTTAGGTCCCTCACTACTCCCCTTTTTGCATAGTCCCTCAGTTTTTGAAGATAGCCTGATCTAGGCAGATTTACAGCAGAGCCATATTCTTTCCATTTCTTGATGACTGACTTAACTGTACTGCAAGATATATTCAGTGACTTGGAAATTTTTGTGTATCCATCTCCTGACTTGTGCTTTTCAATAACCTTCTTGCAGAGTTGTTTGGAGTGTTCTTTTGTCTTTGTGGTGTAGTTTTTGCCAGGATACTGACCCACCAGCAGTTGGATCTTCCGGACACAGGTGTATTTTCTCTACAATCGAAACACCTTGACCACACACAGGTCTCCAAAAACAGATCTTCATTTAACTAATTATATGACTTCTAAAACCGATTGGCTGCACCAGTGCTAATTTAGTGTGTCATATTAGAGGGGGTGAATACTTATGCAATCAATTATTTTGTGTTTTACATTTGTAATTAATTTAGATCACTTTGTAGAGATCCATATTCACTTTGACATGAAAGTCTTTTTTTGGTGATCAGTGTCAGGAAAGCCAAATTAAATCCACTGTGATTCAACGTTGTAAAACAATAAAACATGAAAACTTGCAAGAGGGCTGAATACTTTTTATAGGCACAGTAGCTCAATGATTTGGTCGAGAAGACCAACTATAATGTTTTGATGATTTTTGAAAATACAACACCAATGCTCAGATGGGAATTGAGAAGTATTCAAAGAGGGTACAGAGGGATAAAGCTAGGCTCTGTGAATCAAAATCAGGTTTACTATAATGGCATATATCGTGAAATGTGTTTAACTGTGCAGCAGCATTTTACAAATCATAATAATAATAAACTATTCATTGCATAAATAAATATATATGTATATGTGTGTGTGTCTGTAAATACTGTAAACAGTGAACCAATAAAATGTGATGGTGGAAGGGAAGTAACTCTTTTTGAAACATTCAGTGTGTGTCTTCATGCTCCTGTATTTCCTTCTTGATGGAAGCAATGAGAAGAGGGCACTTCCTGAGTGTTGGGGGGTCCTTATTAATGGATCCCGTCTTTTTGAGGCATTGGCCTTTGAAAGTGCCCCCAGTGCTGGGGAGGCACGTGTCTCCGATGGTACTGGCTGAGTTTACGACTTTCTGGAGCATTTTACAATTCTGTGCAGTGGCCCCTCCAAAGCACACTGTAATGCAATTGGTTAGAATACTCTCCACAGTACATTTGTAGAATTTTGTGAGAGTTATTAGTGTCATAACAAGTTTCCTCAGATTCCTAGTGAAGTATAGCTGCTGTTATGCCTTCATTGTAGTTGCATCAATATTGTGGACCCAGGAGAGATCTTCAGAGACGTTGACACCTAGGAACTTGAAACTGCTCACCCTTTCCAATGCAATTCCTTCAACGAGGCCTAGTGTGTGTACTCCCGACTTCCTTTCCCTGAAGTCCACTGATCTGAGTGCAAGGTTGTTGTTTTGTCACTAGCTGATCTATCTCACTCCTGTACACCTCCTTGGCACCATCTGAAATTCTAATGATCATAATTGGGTCATTGGCAAATTTATAGATGGTGTTTGAGCTATGCCTAGCCACACAGTCATGTGTGTGTGTAGAGAGAGAGAGTAGATCTGTGGGCTAAGCACACATCCTAGAAGTGCATTAGTGTTGATGTCAGCGAAGAGGAGATGGTGTTTCCAGTCTGTACAGACTGTGGTCTCTCGATGAGGAAGTTAAGGATCCAATTACAGAGGAATGTACGGAGGCCCTGACGTCACAGCCTGACACAGGTATTGCTGTTGTCCAGGTGATCCAAAGCCGAGAGACAAACCAGTGAGATTACATCAGCAGTAGACCTATCGTGGTGATAGGCCGATTGCAGCGGGTCCAGGTCTTTGCTTATGCAGGAGGTGATCCTAGCCTTGACCAACCTTTCAAAACACTACATCACAGTAGATGTGAGTGCAACTGGGCAATAGTTGTTGAGGCAGCTCGCCTGCTTTTCCTGGGCGCTGGTATGATTGTCACTCTGTTGAAGCAGGTGACAACCTGCTGCAGCAGTGAGAGATTGAAGATGTCCTTGAACACCCGGCCAGGTTGGTTGACACGGGTTTTCAATGCCCTACCAACTAGACCATTGGGGCCTGATGCTTGTGAGGGTTTACCCTCTTGGAAGGTGGTCTGATAGAGATCACAGGATCAGAAGGTGCTGTGGGCATTTGCAAACTGTAGTCTTATTTTCACTTTCAAAACATGCATAAAGGCATTGAGCTCATCTGGGAGAGAAACAACTCTGCCATTCAAGATGTTAAGTTTTGCCTTGTTGAAAGTAATGACTTGCAAACCCTGACAGAGCATCCGATTCTGTCTCTATCTTCAATCAGAATCATTTTCTCCCTTTTAAAATAACATTCTGTATGTTGTACCTGGACTTCCTCTAAAGTTCTGGATCAGCAACTTTGAAAACCACAGATCTAGCCCACAGCAGACTGCAAATCCCCTAGTTAATCCATGGCTTTTGGTTTGGGTATGACAGGTATGTTCTCAAAGGTACACATTGATCTACTCAGGTCGATGACAACTGTGGCATATTCATTCAAATTCAGAGATGAATCCCTGAATTTTGTCCAGTCCACTGACTCAAAGCAGTCCTGAAAGTGCTCCTCCACCTCCCTTGACCATATCTTCTTGGTGCTCACCACTGGTGCTGTGCTATTTAGTCTCTGTCTATACACCATATTTGTAAGTACAGCCAGTTGATTCGACTTTCCAAACTGTGGGTGTGGGATGGCACGATAAGCGTACTTGATGGTGGTATAACAGTAGTTAAGCGAATTGGCTCCTCTGGTTCCACAGGTGATATGTTCCTGGTAGTTTTTCAAAGAATTCTACAAGTTAGCCTGGTTGAAATACCCCGCAATGATAAGGAAGGCAACTGGGTGTATTCTGTTGTGACTGCTGATCACCGTGCTCAGCTCCTGCAGTGCTGGCTGACATTGTCCTGAGGTGGAATCTACCAGGATGATGGCAGAACACTCCCTCAGAGGGACGTCACTTGACGGCTGGATGTTCCAGGTCAGGTGAGTCGGACTAAGACAGAATGCTACATCTGTGCACCACAATAAGGTAATCATAAAGCATACTCCACCTCCTCTATCTTTAAAATACTAAGCCTTTGTGGTGAATGGTGTAGCTGTAGCACTGCATCCAAAATAGCAGAGGATAGCCATGCTTCCGTGAAGCAAAGTACACAGCGGGAATGAATTGTGGAAAAATATACCATCATTCTCATTGGTAGATAAAATAGAAAAAACAGAGTATTTTTTAAATGGTGTTAGATTGAAAAATGGGATCTGGATATTCTTGGACATGAATAATGATTAGTCAAAGTGCAATTAGCAAGACAAATGGTATGTTGACCATTATTTAAAGTACATTGATTTCAGGACTAAATATGCCTTTTGCTATTATATACAGTAAATTGTGCATCTAGAATTTCGTATACTAATGTTAGCTCCCTTGATGGAAGAATACATTTGTAATTAAGGGAATCTAGAGAAGTTTCTATTTGTTTCCTGAGATAATATTTCTGTGCTGCAAGGAGAAATCAAGCAGTTTGGGGATATACGCTCAGAGTTAGAAGAGTGAGTGATTTCTTAGAAGTATATATTTTAAGGGTTTTAGACAGTGGTGGATGCAGAAATAGCATTTTTACCACCCTGATATCACTAGACCCTAGGAGGTACAGGCTATGAATTCACAATTGCACAGCGTGTTTGTCACTCCTTCTGAATATTCAGCTTTAAAATGATCACATAGTGCATAAAATCTTAAACTAAGTGGCCAAGTTTTCAAGCTTTCTTAAATCTTTTTCTCTCCTCAGACTCAAGGCACTCAAGGCAAACCTGAAGTTGAATAAGGACAAATGTCAGCTAGGAGGGACTGAACTTACCTTTGTGGGTGATATAGTTAGCAATGAGGGTGTGTGTCCTGATCCATTGAAGGTTTCTGCTATTGAGAGCATGCCAAGACCGCAATGTAAAAAGGATGTTCAAAGGTTCATGGAAATGGTCAAATACTTGGGAAAATTCATACCCAATCTTTTGGAACAGCTTGCTCCATTGAAGCAGCTAACAGAAAAGAAAAATGAATGGAGCTGGAATCATGAACAGGAGAAGGCATGGCAAAATCTCAAGTAAGTGCTCACTAAAGAACCTGTGTTGAGATTCTATGATGCTGAGAGACCCATCAAAATCTCATGTGATGCATCTCAAGAAGTCTTAGGAGCAGTATTAATCCAGAAACATGATAAGGAATGGCTACCAGTGGCATATGCATTTTGTTCATTATCCGACCAAGAAACAAGGTATGCCCAAATTGAAAAAGAATTGCTCAGCATTATGTCCGCTTGCGAGAGATTTCATCAGTTTGTGTCAGGGCAATCTATTGATGTTGAAACTGATCATAAGCCTTTGATTACGTTGTTTTGCACACCCTCAAGTGATTGTCCTTTGCGAATTCAGTGAATGATGATCAAACAGCAAAGTTATGTATTGAATGTGTCACACACACCTGGAAAATTCATGTACATGGATGACACACTTTCCAGAGCTGTGGTTCCAACAACAAAAGACAGTCACAGAGACGCTATTGATGCTCAGGCATTTGTTAATATGATTATAGACACTGTACCTCTTGCTTCCAAAAAGTTGGAACTGCTGCGTCTTGAGACAGAGAAGGACAAAATTCTCAGTCAGGTAATACAAGTGGTGATGGATGGATGGCCAGATAATAAACATGACTGGACCTCAGAGATACAAGAATATTGGAACCACAGATCAGAACTTTCTGTTGTGGATGGGATAATATACAAAGGTAGCAGAATTGTGATTCCTAAAAGTCTCTGAAAAGAAGTGTTTGGAAAAATTCATGTAGGCCAGCTAGAAATTGAAAAATGTAAGAGAAGGGCATGGGAAGTGTTGTTTTGGCCCAGGATAAATCAAGACATTGCAGAATTGGTGTGTTCTTGTCAAATATGCCTTAAATACCAACCTAGCAATTCTAAGGAGCCACTGCATCCACATCCTAATCCTCAAAGACCTGATCAGAAGGTAGGCGTTGATCTTTTTGTAACTGACAACAAAGATTATCTATTAATAACAGATTATTACTCATCGTATCCCGAAGTGTGTGGTCTGAGCAGAACAAGTGCGGAGAATGTAATTACATACATGAAATCAGTTCTTTCCAGACATGGTGTACCTGACAAAGTTTTCACAGACAATGGTCCACAATTCAATGGTGAATGCATGAGACATTTTGCTCATGAATGAGGCTTTGTTCTTACGACATCTACTCCATTTTTCCCTCAGTCCAATGGACCAGTTGAGAAGTTGGTAGGAATTATCAAGAAACTGATGCACAAAGCAAAAGATAGTGGAGGTGATTTTTATAAAGCTTTGATAGCCTATCGCAGTACTCCACTTGAATGTGGATTTTCACCTGCTCAGCTCTTGATGGGACGCTGTTTGAGATCCAATCTGCCAATAGATGAGAGCCTTCTGAGAACAGAGGGAGGTGAACAAATGAACAGATGGAAAGATGAACACAAAGCAAAGCAGAAAATATACTTTGACAGACGTTCTCGTCCATTACCTGAACTGCACCAAGGAGAAAGGATACAAGGCAAAATGAACATATGGACACAGAAAGCTACCGTACTTGAAGAAGTACAACCCAGATCATACATGGTCCAAACAGAAGAAGGAGCAGTGTTAAGAAGAAATCGCAAAGACCTCAAGAAAGGGCCAACTTCAGAGTTTCAGTTAACTGATGCAGACCAGACAAAACACGGAAATAACAAAGAAACACAAGAATTGTGTGAACCACTTAAAAGGTCTTCTCATGTTCATAAACTGATAGAGACATGTTAAATTATGCATTTGCTCTGGTCGATATTGCTAATCGTCTTTCTTTTTAAGGAAAGGAAGATGTGGTGATATGATGTGTAAGAACGTGATTGGAGAGAGTTCTGAGTATGCAAAGGAATGATTGAAAGATCAGGAAGATGGTATTGTAAACACATGGTGGTGGTTGTTAAATAAAAGTTCTATTTCTTCCAGAAGATGTTTCTTTATTAGTAACCCATGGTATGCATGAATATAAAGAATACAACAATAAGTAGTGCAAAAAGAGAGCAAAATAGTGAGGTAGTGTTTATGCGTCCATTGTCTATTAAAAATCTGATGGCAGAGGAAAAAAAGCTATTCCTAAAACATTAAGTATGTGTCTTCAGGCTCCTATACCTCCTCCCTGATTGTAAGAATGAGAGGGGGGCATGTCTTGGGTGGTGATGGTCCGTAATGATGGAGGCCACTTTTTTTGAGACATCATCTTTTGAAGATATCCTCAATCCTGGGTAGGCTAGAGCTCATGGTGGAGCTGTCTGAGTTGACAACCCTCTGCAGCTGGCCCCTGCATACCAGCTGGTGATACAAACAGTTAAAATGATCTCTGTGGTACATCGGTAGAAATTTATTAGAGCTTATGCTTTACCTAGCTTTGAGGTGCTCTAGAACACCACACTTGCAGCTGGAGAAGTTACTGTACATCGGCTGCACTTATATCTCCCAGCATCTTGGATCTTGAGTTCTCTGTCCAAGTGATTAAGACATTTACTTGCATCTCTTACAATTTGGTACTTGGTCTTCATGGGTCAAAATACAATCTTTTCTTCTTTAGATAAACAGACAATTAGTGATCCCATTGTGAAACAGCTCCACTCTGTCTAAAGCATTGACTCCGGGTTATTCCCTGCTTCATTTCCACACCATACTTCTTTTGGACCCTTTTTTTATGGGTTATGTCCCTTGATGACAAGGTCCATGCTAATCAAACACCATTACGTCCTTTAAATGTGGTGGTTAGCCATCTCCTTAAAGCACTGCACTTCTTATGGTGAGGATGCTCTTAACTTACTGTCAGGTAGAGTGTTCCAGGATTCAGATCAAGTGACTAAGAATTGGCAATATACTTCAAGGACAGGCTAGTGTGGGACTTGGAGAGAATTGGCTGGTGGTGGTGTTCTCATGCTCTCCTACCCTTGACCTTCTTGCTGGCAAAAGTTACAGGTTTAGATGCATTGGTGGTATAGACTTGGCAAATAGGTGCACTGAGTGGTAAACATTGCAGCCACCCGTATGGCAGTGATAGATGAAAATCAAGAGGGATACTTTGCTCTGGATGGTATCGCTCCTCTAGAGAGATTTTGAAGTTATATTCATCCAGGCAAGTGGAGAGCATTCCATCATGCTCCTCAATTGTATTTGGAGGAAAAGACCTTAGGATATAAGAATATGTCATCAGCCAAAGGATGCCCAGGCTTTGGCCTGCTTTAAGCACAAGAGATCCTGCAGATGCTGAAAATCTATAGTGACACACAAGATGTTGGAGGCACTCAGCACACCAAGCAGCATTAATGGAGGGGAATAAACAGTCAAAGTTTCAGGCTGGGTCCCTTCATTGGGATCTGTTCTTGTGTTCATGGTATTTTGTATCTCATCTTTCCTTAAAATTCAGCCCATCAAGTCTATGCCAGCTCTTAGTAAATACTTCAGTTCAGTTCCCCTAGTAATCTAAAACTTAATCCATTAACTCTCGCCAGCTCCTGTCCATCTATGCCATCAACACTGTGAAGAGGATGATTAGCCCACTGGATATCTTTGGGAGACCAGTGCATAGTGAAAACCTGCAAATGCCACAACCAGCACCTAAAGTCACGATTGAGTAAAGTTGACAGTGTCATGCAGCAACAAGATTAATTTCCGTGCCACTTTTCCAACCTCAGTTGAGTTTCTACTCAGTTGTAAATCCCCAAGATGCAAATGGGGACAGATTTAGCTGCAGGAATGCCAATGAAAAACAAAGGTGGGCAGATTCTTTTTTGTTGATAGCTGACAGTTTGTGTCACGGGTGTAACATGCTACTAGTCAGCCCATGCCAAAATGTTTCTGGGGCTTTACTGCATGCAGATATGGCCTGTTTTCTCTGCTGATGCGTTGCGGATGAAGGTGAACATTGTGGAATCATCAGACACCCCTACTTCTCACCTTATGACAGATGGGAGGTCACTGATGAAACAACAGAAGTTGCTGAGGCAGAGGACACTGCACGAGGAACTCCTATGGTGATATCACAGGACTGATATGATTGACCTCTGACAACTACAACCAATTTTCTTTCAGCAAGATATGACATTGCTTTTACTATTCTCTATTATGTCCATTGACTTCTGTTTACCAGGGCTCCCAATTCCCTTTCTAATGCCAAAGATATTGACTCCTACCTCTCTTCTCAAGCTCAAGCCCTTTGGTCCTGGTTTGGATTTTGATTTTGACCTTGCCTGGGGCTAAGAAGTCTAATGAAGCTTAAGAATCCTTCAAGTTGCATCTTTACAGACTTCTGGAGGTTATCAAGACTCCACATCATAATAGTGCACATCATAATAGTGTTTATCCAAGACAGTGAAAGGAAGATTGAAATTCCATTGTCAGTCAGTGTTACTGACTGGGTTGATGTAAGTCAGATTGAACGGATGTACATTTTCCAAGCATATATCTATCCTCAATCACTTTTTTTCCTGGTGAAATTGCTCTGAATTTATTGCCATTTTGTTGTTACTCACTTCTATAAGTTCAGCTTCTTCTGCTTTTGAAATAGACTGTTTTCTGTAAAATTGACATTATGTGCTATGCAACTGAATCTTGCTGTGAGTTCAGTAATCAACATCACCCTTCCTTTAGGTATCAGATAACATTGCATTAACAGGACAGAAACACTTCTGTCATTTCACGTATTATTACTTTCATTCCTAATCACAAAGGATGTGCATTTCAATTTTTTAGTTACTCCTATTTATATTATTAGTTCTGCAAATTAACTGTTCTAGCATTTCCCTCTCTCAAAACTTCCTCTTTATCTTTTTTAATAATTTCTCCATTTCCAGTAAAATATCATTAATTAAAATGTTTAACTTAATTCCTCTCTCCTCTGTTGCTGTCTATGTGTTGAGCATTTCTGTTTATATTTAGAAATAGTTCATGTTAAGTCTTTCAAAGTAAAGATTACATGCTTTCAACTGGGAATACTACATTCAGAGACTAAGATTCCACTTTACTCTGGAATCAGGTAAATGTTTGAGTCTAGATTTACTGTATATTATCCCTGACAAGAAACTTGACCTCCTCAAACTTCATTTATCTCTCATTAAACAGAGTACTGCCATTCATTGAATGGTTCAATGGTTCCATTTAATAATCAGATAATGTATACAGTATACAAACTAAAATTCTTACTCTTCACAAACATCCACAAAACAGAAGAAAAACCTCAAAGAATGAATGATAGAAAAACATTAGGACCCCAGAACCCCCTGACTCCCTCCCATGCACAAGCAGTAGCAAAGCATCAAACCTCCCCGCGCATTCCAGCAGGAAGCATCAGGGCCCACCACCCACCAAGCAAGCAATAGCATGGTCCCTAAAGAGACCATGATCTACAGTCCAAGAAAAAAACATCATTCACCCAACAGTTCGACGTGCCACAGACTCTCCCCCTCATGAACAAGAGAGAGAGAAGTGTCACCCCTTCCACCGTGAGGGGGGAAATGAACAGACTGCTGTTTCGTTGTGACAGTCTGAAGCAAAGATTATTTGAGCTCACCCTACTCAAGGAGGGAGGGAGAGGGAGAGGGAGAGAGAGAGGGAGAGAGAGGGAGAGAGGGAGAGAGGGAGAGAGGGAGAGGGAGAGAGGGAGAGAGGGAGAGAGGGAGAGATAGATTGTGATTGTGCAGAGCTCTCGGATAGCTGCACCCGCGGTCTCAATATTCCAATCTCCCATGACGCTTCTCTGAATAAGTTCCCATTCACCCAAGCAAGTCATTTCGAAGAGTAAGCTATCTCTAGGCTGTTTACTGAAGGATCCTTTAGTTTCCTGTTTTCTGATAATCTGTTACATTCCCCTAAGGATCCTATGTTTACTTTCATATCTCAAAGAGTCATGTAGTTGGAACTCTAATGCTACTCTAGTTAGCATTTCAGTCTTCCGCATTCAAATCCTTGGTATTTGAATTTACTTGGACAACTAATGGTCAGCTCTATTGCTTCCTCAGATTGGTACCTGTGCAAGAGTTTTCATTAGTAATTGTGTGTGGAGTCTATGGGATTAATAGAAAATAAGGAAATAAGTGCTGTGTTCTGATTACCTATCTTGGGAATATTATCCCCAACATTCAATCAAACTAATAAATCATGAGTGTTAAGATTATTTAAATATATAACAATGATTTCTGTAAGAATAAATTTCCATTAGAAACCATATTTATACTGTCCATAGAAAACTTACTACTGACAAAGTTGCGATAACATGGTGAAAATCTTGCCAGCATGTGTTATTAGATTGGAAACATGATAGCCATATGATTTAGACTGATTTGGTTGGCTATTGATATAGAAGCTATAAATATGTGCAAGATCTAATCCATCTTCTAAACCCAACTTTCAGGTTGGAGGAGCAGTACCTCATTCCGTCTGGGTAGTCCCAATCTGATGACATGAACACCAGTTTCTTTAACATCTGGTAATTTCTCCCATCCCCTTTGCTCCTTGTTCCATTCCACATTCTGGCTCTCCCCTTACTACTTCTCCTCTCTTACCTATTGCCTCTCTCTGATGCCCTCTTTCTTCCCTTTCACCCATGATCCACTGTCTTCTCCTATCAGATTCCTTCTTCTTAATCCCTTTACCTTTTGCACCTATCACTTCCCAGCCTCTCACTTCATCCCCACCCTCACCCACTTACCTCTCACCCCTCACCTGGCTTTATCTATCATCTTTTAACTGGTACACTTTTCCTTTCCCCTACTTTCTGACTTCTCTCCCCATCCATTCCAGTCCTGAAGAGTGGTCTCGAATGGAAACATCAACTCTTTATTCCATTCCATAGGTTCTCCCCGAGCTGCTGAGTTCCTTCAGCATTGTGTGTGTTACTCTAGATTTCCAGCATCTGCAGAATCTCTTGTGTTTTCCATCTTTTAATAGCTTTTTTTGTTTTCAAAAGGCTCAAATGGTATTGTTTATTCCTTCACTGAAAAATATATGGATTTTACAGGATAATTGCAGACATTGCAGACTAATTAAATTCAGAGCACAACCAACAGTCCCAACAGAATCAGACAAATTTGTCTTTATGCCACCCATTATTTCATCATTGACATTTTTCATTGTTCTGTGCAATTGAGTGTCGATGGCCAAAATGTCAATGGCTTGCCTATAAGTGGCATGAAGAAAAATTTGTCTGGTTTTGTTGAAGTACTTAAGATCTGAATTTTATTAGCTTACAATGTGTGCTATCACTCTGTAAAATATGCACATCACTTACTGAAGAAATGAAGAAAATAAGGAAACCAAAGCAATCCCATACATTTATTAATATCCTATTTACTGTATTGATGTGCTCTGTCATATATTGAAAGCATAAGTGTAGGAGAGAAAATATAATAAGTTAGGATTCAGTATGAGACTATAGTATCATATTATAAATCTTAAATCAGAATTCTTCCCTTAAAACCAAGTTCACTGGCATATGATTTAGTCTGACAGGGTTAGATGCTTGGTAACCAAAGAGGTTACAATAGGAGTAAAGACAGATTGCTTACTTAAATCTGGGAACATACGTAACACTATAATTATGAATAATATTACCAATATATTCTACACACTTACCACAGGCTCTTTTCATACACAATAATGAAAGGTAAATCACTCACTTCTGCTTCTGGCTTATCTCCAGAAGTTTTTGCACGTCATTTTTGGCAGCTGCTTCTTCAGTTTTCAAAGACTGTTGGGCAGTTTGCAAGGGAATAAATGGTGCAGTAAGAAAAGATTCAAATATATTTTAAAAATGCAATATAATTTCAATAATTAAAAAACATTAATAAATGCTGTACAGAGAACAATTCAATTTTCTACAATGATACTAAATTAGAGAACATCTATTCTATCAGTTTGAATTCCCCCGTTTTAGTGCTCCAAAGATACAATTAGACAAATTACACCTGCTTCTGGAAATATGGATGGGGATTAGTTATAATGCAAAATACAAACATTTCAAGTATTTACAAAGCATTATACCATCAGTACTAATTATATTATTCAGATTCAGTTTATTGTCAATGTGTTCCAACTGGAATAAATGTTTGAATATAAAGACATTTCAGTCTTTTATGATGTGACTCAGTTTCATTTATTTTAAATAACTATTTTCTGATATGAATCCTGTTACTTTTGACTAAATATTAGTTGATATTAAATGCTTAGATTGAACTTGATGTATTCTTCCACGCTTGAATTTCAGCTGGATTTTTAAATCCATAAACACCGATCCCAGATCTTGATGTTGGGGAGCATGATAGTATACCTTTTTACAGTGCTAGCAATTGGTGTTTAAAAACCTTGGCTGTGTCTGCAAGGAGTTTCTATGTTCTCTTTGTGACCACATGACTTTCCTCTAAGTGGTCCACATTCCAAAGATGAATGGCTTAGTAAGAATCGGGCATGCTATATTGGTGCTGCAACATGATGACCCTTCCAGGCTGTTCCCAGCACATCATTGGACTGTGCTGTACATTGTCACAAACAATGCATTTATGTTTTGATGCTTCAGTGTACATGTGACAAATTTGGCTATTCTTCATCACATTACTTCTATCTCACCTCACTGTTCCTGGGGATATATATACAGTAGGTTACCCTGGATAGTCAGCCAAGCAAAAATCTGCCAGTGGGCTAAGCAAATTACGGGAGTAAATCGAATCTTAGAATAAGAGTAATCAATATTATTATGCCACCATATGAATTTAATGTTTTTTTGAAAATATTCTAGCAACATTTAAATTTTCTGCAAATTTCCTTGTAAAATATTGGTTCCAGGGCAAATAATATTATTGCTTGAAATCAGAAAAAAATCTCAATAGCTTGGGACTTTTCTGTGAAGAAAGAAACAGAGAAAGTCAGTGGTGACTTGAGTCTCTAAAAAGTTCCATTTCTATTCTTATGCAAGGCCATTACCCTAAAAGTTCACTTTAATCTTCTTTCAAAAACTCAGGAGCATTTACTGGGTTCTATTAAAAATATAGACTTTAATTTATCATTATTTCAGATTGACTTAATAATTTAAAACTCGTGAATTTAAATTCCAATCAAACAGTCAAAAAATTCATAAATATTATTGGTATCAGAATTTACTCAAATTTGGCTTTGAAACTGAACCAAGAGGTCGAACGTGTTTAATTTCTCCAGAGCTGAACAACTTTTAGTAAGAGAACCGATGTAAAAATTCAAGTCATTTTTGAGAGCTGCAGGAGGTGAACTTTCTGCTGCATTCTTAAAGAGGGCCTTTTGTTCATAATTCTGGTTCACCAGGGTTTCCAGTGGCAGAATACCAACTTCCTCTGGCTGCTCTGTGTTCCTGCTGGAAATCTAGGTACTAAACCTGAGCCAGGTTTAAACTGGCAGAGCTTCAACAACATCATTCATTTGAATAGAAAGGAATGGCAGCTAAAGATAGAAGGAAATCCGAGTCATTTGCATTTATTTTGGAATTAATTTTGAATCAATTATAAATTTACTTAATCACTCAATAATTATATGTAGATTAATTTAATTATTTTACATGTTCCTGATTGTTTTAAATTTTTATAATATCTTATGATCATTAAGATCATGAATAATTAAAAATATGGCAGAATTTATTGGATACTCTTCAGTGACATTCAGAAAAATTACTCCTTTCAATGACTGATATGACTGGGCATGCAGATGAACTGTAGATGAACTGCTATTAAAGGATTGCATTTTACCACGGGAAGTTTTGATCAATCAGGTACCAGTTTCAAATAGTGAAATAGTGAAGTATTTTTAGCATTTTACCATTCACTAAAAGCATGGCTCCAAGATAGGTGTCTGAAAAGTGGGTTTGACTTTGTAGAGCATTAGCACCAGTATTGGGAAGGGAAGGGCTTCACCTGAACCATCCTGGGACTAAGGTCCTGACAAATCACATAACTAGGGCTGTGGATAGTGCTTTAAACTAAATAGCAGGGTGGATGGGTTCAACAGCTTGGAAAAAGATGGATAAAGTGGAAGGGAGGGAGAGTACAAGAGATGTCTCCAGAATAAAGTATAAGACAGAAAATTTAGAAAGGAATCTAAAATATCCTCAAGTAACGTGGAGACAAAATTGAGAAGAGTGACAAATACAAAACTGAATGTACTTTAATTGAAAACACAGAGTTTACTAAATAAGGTAGATGAACTTCTAGCATAGCTGTAAATTGGCAGGTACAGTATGACATCACAAAGTTGTGGTTGAAAAAACATCACTGCTGACAGCATAACATTGAAGGATACTCATTGCATTGGAAAGACAGACTGTTGTACAGAGGAAATGTAATGGCTCTGTTGATAAAAAAAAGGATATTACATCCTTAGAAAGAAGTGACATAGGATCTGAAGATGCAGAACCCTTTGGATAGAGTTAAGAAACTGCAAGGGTGATTAAAAAAAAAGCCCCGATGGGAATTATATGCAGATCTCCGAATAGTAACCAGGATGTAGGGTACAATGGGAGATAGAAATGACAGATAAAATTGGAAATGGGGGATTTCAATATGCAGATAGATTGAGAAACCTAGTTTGGAACGGGTACAAAGACAGGGAATATGGAAAATGCCAATGAGAGACAAGGAAATTCCACATTTGCTGTTGAGGAAGATTTGATAAAGGAGCTTAAAGGAGTCCTTCAGCAGCACTGATCATAATATGACAGAACTCACCTTGAAATTTGAGAGGGCAAAGCTAAAATTGGAATAGGAGTCTCACAGCAGAGTAACTACAGAGGCATGAGAGAAGAGATGGGCAAATTTAATTGGAAGTGGACTCTCGCCAGGCTGATGGTAGAGTACCAAGAGCTGGAGTTTCATGGAGTAATTCAAAATATGCAGGATCAATTCATCCCAAAGAATAAGAAGCATTCTAAAGATGGGATGAGGCAGCCATGGCTGACAAGGGATGTCAAAGGCAGTTAAATCAAAAGAGAACGCATACAATATAACAAAAATTAATGGGAAGCTAGAAAATTGAGAAGGCAGCTAAAAAAATCAACAAGGAGAGAGAAGATTAGATAAGAAGGTAAGCTAGCCAGTAATATTAAAGATGGTATTAATTTATTTCAGATATATAAAGTGTAAAAGAAAGGCAGGAGTAAACACCAAACCACTGGAAAATGGTGCTGGAGAGGGATCAACAGAGATTAAAGAAAAGGCTGACAAACTGAATAAGTATTTTGTATCACTCTTTGTTGTGGAAAACACAAAATTCCAAGTAAGTTAATTGTTGGACAATGTAATTATTGAGGAGAAGGTGCTTGGGAAGCGAAAAGGTTTGAAGACAGCAGAGCAGACTCGATGGGCCAAATGGCCTAATCCTGCTCCTATATCTTATGGTCTAAGATAGATAAGTCACCCGGACCAGCTGAAATATTGATGATGCATAGAGTTCCACAGCTCTCCCCCACTTGGAAGATCAGATCACAACCTGGCTCACGTCATGCCCTTGTTTAAGCCCAAAGTACAACACCAGCTAGACACCATTAAGATAATTTTAAAAATGGTCTCCAGAGGCCATTAAGGCTTTGAAGAGTTGTTTTGAGGTTTCTGACTAGAAACATATGCGAACCATATGGGGAGGACATTAATAGACTTACTGATTGCATCACTGGCTTCATCAAGTTCAGTGTGGACTCTGTAATACTATTAAGGACTGCTTACTGCATCCCTAACAACAAACCATGGGTCACCAGTGATCTAAAGGCTCTTCTCAAACACAACAAGAGAGCCTTCAGATCAGGAGGCAGGGAGGAATTCAAACATGTGAAAAGATCAAGGTGGCTAAAGAGGAATTCAAGAGAGAGCTGGAGAACAAGATGGGGCAGAATAGCATACAGGAAGGGTGGAGAAGCATGAAGAACATCACTGGCTTCAATCAGTCTAGCTGTAGAGCCTCGTAATGCAGCCATGAGTGGGTTAATAAGTTAAACCAATTCTTCAATAGGTTTGACAATGGTCCTCCTGTTCACACCCCTCTCAGCATACCAGTCCAACTGCTGAGGCACCCAATGCTCCCTCAGCACCAATGCCTCCCCTCCTTTCTGCTCTCTCCTCCCCTCTCCAGTTCAACATGCGGATGAACAACACAGGCTAGCACTATCTACCTTTTCGCTTTGCACCGACCATCCACACTTCTACATACCAACTGTTATTGTCCCAATCTTCGCCTCCCCCAACCTCCAACTTCCACCAACTCCTCAGTCACCACAGACTCACCTTCATTACTGAGCAGGTGAGAAGGGCTCTGGGGAAAATCAGATACAATAAAGCATCGGGACCAGAGGGTGTGAACCCCCAATGTCCTGAACCGCTCTGCACCGACCATCCACACTTCTACATACCAACTGTTATTGTCCCGATCTTCGCCTCCCCCAACCTCCAACTTCCACCAACTCCTCAGTCACCACAGACTCACCTTCATTACTGAGCAGGTGAGAAGGGCTCTGGGGAAAATCAGATACAATAAAGCATCGGGACCAGAAGGTGTGAACCCCAATGTCCTGAAGGAGCGTGCTGAGCAGCGGTGTGGAGTGAGTTCTCCAGCGCATTTTAAATCAGAATCTCAGCCTGGAAAGAGTCCCGACTGTGTGGAAAACATCATGTGTTTTCCCAGTACCCAAGAAGGGCCAACCAAAAGTCCTGAATCACTATCTTCTGGTGGCCCTGATGTCACATATCATGAAGATCCTAGAGAGGCTAGTTCTGCTTCACCTTCGACCACTTGTCAGATCAGCCCTTGGATCCCCTACAGTTTGCCTACCAGGAGCACATTGTAGTCAATGATGCTGTCATCTACCTGCTTAACAGACCCTACTCCAATTTGGATAAGCAGGGCAGCACTGTGAGGATCATGTTCTTGAATTTCTCAAGTTCCTTCAATACCATGCAGCCCTCATTGCAGGGGGAAAATCTCTGTTCACTGCATGTTGCCACTTTCATTGTATCCTGGATAATGGCAGGTCACAGTTTATGTGGCTTCAGAGCTGTGGTGTTGGACATGGCTATAAGTAGCACTGGGGACTCATGGGGGCTGTATTGGTTCCCGACCTCTTTACCCTGTATACCTTCGACTTCAGATACAACCCTGAGTCATGTCATCTGCTGAAATCCTCTGATCACTCAGCCATAGCTGGGTCAATAAAGGGAGGATGGGAGGATGAATATAGGACCTTGGTGGAGGACTTAGTCAAATGGTGCAAGCTGAATCATCTGTAGCTCAACATCAGCAAGACAAAGGAGTTGGTGATGGAATTTAGGAAGACCAAGTCTGCACTGCTCCCTGTTACTATTGATGGTGAGGACATGGATGTGGTAAGGACCTACAAGTACCTGGGGGTACACCATATGACTGACTTGAGTGAAGCACCAACACAGATGCTGCGCACGAGAAGGGCCAGAGTTGCCTCAGCTTCCTGAGGAGACTCTCCTTTGGAGGATGCCGGCCTCTCCTTCACTTGTTCTAGCAGTCTGTTGTTACCAGTACAATCTTCCATGTGGTGTTCTGGTGGGGCAATGACATCAGTATGGCTGATACCAACAGGCTCAATAAACTGATTAGAAAGGCTGGCTCTGCAATAGGAGTGAAATTGGACACACTGGAGGCTGTGGTAGAACAAAGGACCCTATAGAAAATCCTGGACCAATTCTGGACCATGATTCTCACCCTCTGCTTGCCACCTTGGCTGAACAGAGGAGCACTTTTAGTAATAGACTAAGACAAGTGCACGCTCCAAAGAGCACAACATGAGGTCATTCTTACCCTCAGCCATTAGGCTCTATAATGAGTCAAACTATAGCCAGTGAAGTGATGACCCCCTCCTGTTGGACTGTTTGAGGTAACTTAGTTTTTTTATTCTTTCTTATTTCTCGTCTAATATTTGTATATGTAATGCTACTGTGACACTGCAATTTCTTTTGGGATCAATAAAGTATCTATCTATCTATTTATCT
This sequence comes from Hypanus sabinus, assembly GCF_030144855.1. NCBI lineage: Eukaryota > Metazoa > Chordata > Chondrichthyes > Myliobatiformes > Dasyatidae > Hypanus > Hypanus sabinus. The sequence goes on from NC_082712.1 coordinate 160,289,150, forward strand.
ATACCCCAGAGTTCTGAAAGATAGGTAAGAAGATTGTGGAGGCAATAGTAGTGATGTTTCAAGAATCAGTAGGTTTTGGAATGTTTCTGAAATACTGGAAAATCACAATTGTCACTCCAGTCTTTAAGAAGGGAGGGAAGCAAAGGACAGAAAATTATAGGCCAGTTAGCCTGCCTTCAGTTATTGACAAAAATGTTAACGTCCATCTTTTAAGGATGAGTTTTCAGGATACTTGGAGGCACATGATAAAATAGACTGAAGTCAACATGGCTTCCTTAATGGAAAATCTTGCTTGACAAATCTGATGGAATCCTTGAGGAAGTAACAGGATAGGGAAATGAGAGTCAGTGGATGTTGTTGATTTGGATTATCAGAATGCCTTTGAGAAGAGGCCACATCTCAGGCTGCTAAGCAAGATAGGAGCCCATGGTATTATAGGAAAGATCCTGGCATAGATAGAAGATTGGCTGACTGGCAGAAGGCAAACAGTGGATATGGAGGGAATTTTTTTAATAGTGATATCTAGGACTCTATTGAACACTATAATGTCTTGACAGTGGACTTGGAGAGGAAGTTTCCAAAAGTGAGGAATATTGGAGTAGAGAGCACAACCTCAGAAGACAAGAATGTCCCTTTGGAACAGAGATGTTGTTCTAAAGGATGGTGGTGAATCTGCGGAATTCACTGTCACAGATGGATGTTGGGTATATTCAAAGTAGAGTTTGATTGGTTCCTGATTAGTAAGGGTTCAAAAGTTACAGGGAGAAGGCAGAGAATAGGGTTGATGGGGAAAATAAATCAGCCATGATCGAATGGCAGAGCAGACTTGATGGGCAGATTAGCCTAATTCTGCTCCCATGTCTTATGGTATTATTGTCTTCATATATATCTAAGCAACACAGAATACCACATACAAGGAACAGGATCTGAGTTTAATTTAAATTATTCATCATTTTTGCTGTTTTATTTTATGTTTCTTTACTGTTGAATCCTATTACAATAAGTGTTCAAGCATACTGTTTGAAATCAAACTGGTTTAATACTTCAAACTGAATTACCACATTCTTTCTTTAAATGCCAGTGCTAATGAAAAAGAATGTTCAAACTTATTTTTAACATTTTACATATGTTGAGAAATAAGGAATAAAGATTCTGGTTAATATTTAACTGAGTTTGTTAAAGCCGAAGGCTTTTTGACTATTACTTATGTATGCTGTTAATATTACTTAACAGAAGTTGTTCCCTCTAAGGTTATAATTTCAGTCATTTCAGACACACCTATGAAAACTAACTGGTGGAAGTGTTCAAGGACATTTTCAATCTCTTTCTCTGCTGTTGTTGGCAGTTCCTACCTGCTTCAAAAGGGCGACGATGTTTGTTACCTGTGTCCAAGAAGAGCAAGGTGAGCTGCCTCAACAACTATGGCCCAGTGGCACTTACATCTACTGTGATGATGTGCTTTGAGAGGTTGGTCATGGCTATAACCAGCTTCTGCCTAAGTAAGAACCTGGACCTACTGCAATTTGCCTATTGCCACAATAAATCTGGAGTAGATGCAATCCCACAGGGTCTTCAGTCAGCCTTGGTTTGCCTGGACAATAGTAATATTTACATCAGGCTGTTGTTTATTGACTATAGTTCAGCATTTAACACACTCAGTTCTAATCAGAAAGCTCCAAAACCTGGGCCTCTGTGCCTCTCTCTGCAACTGAATTCCCTGACTTCCTCACTGGGAGACCACAGTCTGTGTGGATCAGAAATAGCATCTTCTCACTGACAATTAACACTGGCACACCTCAAGGATGCATGTTTAGTCCATTGTTCTTCTCTCTCTGCACCCGTGATTGCCTGGCGAGGCTGCTCTCAAATGGCAGCTATTAATGGCAAAATTTCACATGGTGATAAGGAGGTGTACGGCAGGGAGATAGATCAGCTAATTTGAGTAGTGTTACAGCAACAGGCTTGCACACAATCTCAGTAAAACCAATGAATTGATTGTGAACCAGGAGGGGGACGTCAGGGGAGCACACACATGTCCTTATTGAGGGACTGGCAGCGGAAAGATTCCAACGTATTGATGCAATTACAAAGAAGGCACAACAGTGGCTATATTTCATTAAGAATTTCAGGAGGGTTGGCATGTCACCAAAAACGTTGGACAATTTCTACAGATGTACTGTACAGAGCATAATAATTGGTTGGTTCACTGTCTGCTGCAGAGGGACCTCTGTACAGGATTGGACAAAGCTGCAGAAAGTTGTAAAACTAGCCAGCTCCATCATGGGCACTAGGTTCCTTGGCATTGAGGACACCTTCAAAATGCAATGCTAGTGAACCACTGAGGCTTTCCGTGGGCTGTGTGGACAATACTTTTAAATATGCCTCTTTTCAATTACTCCCAATGTTATTTTAAGTTCCTTCTAAGCAATGTACTTTTAAATAAACTAAATGATCTACAGATTTCATAATGTTCTGAAGAACTCAGTGGACCAAGTAGGTACGGTGCCTTTAACGGACCAAGGTTCATTGCCATGGCTGAAAGAGAGGCAGAAGAAGATGATTCAAAGCCAGGCTGAAATGCAGAGGAATGATGTCCCATCTACCTAGCATCTTGTTAGCAAATGTGCAATCATTGGAGAACAATATTGGGGATCTGAGGGCTAGATTGCTCTATAAGAGAGAAATGAGGGATTGTTACGTTCTGTGTCTGAGCGAGATGTGGCTTTCTCCAGGCATGCCAGATACAGTGATCAAACCGGAAGGATTCTTGATTTACCATCTGGTCTAAATTGCTGACTAGGAAGAGACAAAAGGTGGTGGTGTGTGTTTCATGATAAACTCCCAGTGGTGCTCAGAGGCAGCGGTTTGATGAACCCGTGTTTCCCCAACCTTGAACACAAATGATCAAATGCTGACCATTCTATTTACCAAAGGTGCTCTCCTCCATAATCTTGACCGCAGTTTACATACCACTAACCGCCGACTATAATCAAGCACTTGAGATACAGCATGATGCAGTCTCCAAGCAAGAAACAGTCCATCCTGATGTATTTCACATCATAACCTGATGCATTTCAACCAGGCTTGTTTGAAGAAAACCCTGCCAATTATCATCGGCACATAATCTGTAGCACCAGAGGTCATGACACACTAGCCCACTGTTTTACTAAGAAAAGGAATGCCTGTTGTTCCATATTCTGACCGTATTTCAGTAAATCAAATCGTTTGTCTGTCTTTCTCCTCCCTGAAATCAGGCAAAGCTCCAGAGATTAGGATAATAGAAAGGAGATCATGGGAGGCAGTGGAGCGACTACAGGATTGCTTTGAGTCAGTGAACTAAGCCATGTTCAAAGAATCATTGTGGACAGGCAAACACGAGGAAATCTGCAGATGCTGGAATTTCAAGCAACACACACAAAATGCTGGTGGAGCACAGCAGGCCAGGCAGCATCTATAGGGAGAAGCACTAATGACGAAGGGTCTTGTCCCGAAATGTCGACAGCGCTTCTCTCTATAGATGCTGCCTGGCCTGCTGCGTTCCACCAGCATTCTGTGAGTGTTGAATCATTGTGGATTTCATTTTCTCAATATTTGTTGCTTATTTATTTATTATCATTATTCCTTTTTTCTTGCATTTGTACGATGAATACACCATTGTTGGCAATGACCTTTATTAAAAGAGTTGTAGGTGAGTGTGTTCCCACAGAATCAATTAAAGTCTTTCCCAGTTCAGAGGCCCTGAATGAAATCCTGCTGAGGGCCAGATCAGAAGCATTTAAATCTGATGACCTAGAAAGTTACACGAGGTTCAGGTACGATTTCCAGAAATCATAGTCTGGTATGGAACCACCAATGCCCTTGAACAGAAAATCCTATAATAAGTAGTGGATATGGCCTAGTCCAGCTTAGGTGACTCCCTCCCCACCATTGAGCACTTCTGCATGGAGCATTGTTGTAGGAAAGCAGCATCCATCATCAGGGACCCCCACCACCCAGCTTATGCACTCTTTTCACTGCTGCAATCAAGGAGAAGGTTCAGGAGTTTCAGGGCTCAAACCAGCAGGTTCAGAAACAGATATTACCCCTCAACCATCAGGCTCTTGAACCAAAGGGATGACTTCACTCAGCTTTACTTGCCCCATCACTGAAATGTTCCCACAACCTATGGATTCACTTTCAAGGACTCTTTACCTAATTTCTTAATATTTATTGCTTATTTATTTATTATGATTATTTATTTCTTTTTATATTTGTACGGGGACCTGAAAACACACACTCAACATTTCAGGAACAGCTTCTTTCCCTCCACCATCAGATTTCTGAATGGAGAATGGGCCCATGAACACTTTCTCATTATTCTTTCCTCTCTTTTTGCACCATTTATTTAATTTTATAGTTTGTGAAGAAGAAGAATTTCAGGATGTATATTATATACATTTCTCTTACATTAAATGTACCTATTGAAACTTATATATTTCTTACAGTAATTAATAGTTTTTATTACCATGTATTGCAATGTACTGCCGCTGCAAAACAACAAATTTCATGGCATATGCAGTGATTTTAAACCTGATTCTGTTTCTAATTTCCCTTCCAAATTGTAAGCTTATATTCTGTGGGAGCTTAAGTTAAATGTTCTCTACTAAGGTAATGGAAGTGAGACTTAATACTATTGCAGTTAAATTAATCAGCCTTCTTGGACCTTGAGGAATGTCAGGATGATCAACATATCTCCCTAGTGAAAGACATTACAAGACTAAAAGATGAAAGAGTAACTGAAGAATGAGGGAAGAGAGAGAATTTGATTCAATGAATTCAGTGTGTTGAATTAGTTACAGAAAGAAGAAACAGGAATATAAAAAAGTTGAATTAAAGAAAGAGGAAAAAAGAATAAAAATGCACTGACATTGAAGAATAAATGTAATTCTCATAAAGCAATTTAAACATGAGGGAATGATTCTCTATAATCACAAGTGTTCATCTTTTGGCCACTGGTTGGTCATTAATAGTTATCACATTGTTAATCTGTGATTTGCACTGTTGGTTAATTACTACAACAGTTTCGTACAGATCACGGTGAAGCCAAGGGCAAAATGAGCATCAGTCTTTCACAAGCAGAAGGCTATTTCTTTTCTCGCACGCAGTCACTAGACTGTCCCTACATAGGTAAAGAGAGCCCTGTTTCAGCACCAATTTCTGTTCATCAAGGGAATTTTGCTTGTTCCTCTCGTTCCCTCCTCAAATTCTCACTTACAGTCATAGAAAATGACAGCCACAGAAACAGCTCCTTCAGCCCATCTAGTCCATGCTGAACTTTTATTCTGCTTAGTTCCATTGACCTACTCTCCGACCATACCCTCTGTTATGAGATCTTCAGGAAGCAAACCCAGGTGTGGAGTAAACTCGTGACTTGAAGGTAGAAAGTAACAATGAGGATTTAATTGAAAAATAAAACCAAGGAATAACAAATGACCCAGAACATACTTTATTGAGAGGACTAGAATACACAGAACATTAGTTCACTCTGAACCAAAATTCAGGTGTTAGTGATGAATGATAGTCGTGATGAATTTAAATAATGCATCTAGCATGGTAAGCCCATGTGTAGCAACGTCAAAACGCAATAAACCAAAAACAGGATGCATGAGGACCCCCTTTTCAAAGAACAAGCAGCACACTAAAAAAACAAGGAAAACTTAACGACTCTACCAGTCACTTAACAAGGTTCACGGTAGAATGAATCCATGATGCTCAGGTGCTTGTGAGCGCGAGTCTCTCTGCTGCTGGTCCAAAGAGTTCATGATAGGACCATCCCTCCCCCCATGGTCAGCAGCTGACGGGCTATAACTGCTATGATAGTCCATAATTAACTGAGGATCCAAAATGTTATTGGAAAGGAACCCAGAATCTCTCCGCTGGGTCATAAACCCTCCCCATCTACAAGGTACTGTTGTCATGGTCTGGATTGGTTCCCCTTTAAATTTAGTCAGGTTGCGATCCGGACCATTGACGACTTGTTCCCTTTTAATTTTGTTTCACGCGTCCCTTGAGCTTGGCAATCAAGGTAATCTACCCTCGACCCGAACTGGCGGCTTATAAGCCCCTGGCTTTAGCCGTTCGAGGCAAGAGTGATAAGAAGCCTTCGCAAGTCGCCGCTGCCACCACGACAAGCCAGAGTGATCCAGCCCACATCGGAGTACCAGCAATTCACCTTCCTTCGCCAGAGTGGGTCCGGGCAAGGTCAATCTACCAGGGGTGAGTTGAAAGCGGAGTCCTGACTCGATGTTTATGCCCCTTGTCCATGTCTACCCATCGAAGAAATCCCGGCTCACTGCCTGAGTGGAAGGCAGAGTCCTGACTCGATGTTCCTACCCGTTGCCTCAGTCGGGCAGGTCCGGCTGGACCTTTCTACCCATTGCTCCCCAAGGGCCGTGGCGGTCCCAGTCCCCAGGGTCGAAAGCTAAACCCGCTAGCTCAGACAGAACAATGAACGTGGTCACCTTTGATGCTAGGCCTAATGCTGCTGGTGTTGGGAGTTGCTCATTAAAATTGATCTGGCCTTTGACCATGTTTACCTGAACCCCTTAGCCAACTCAATGACTGCAGGGACATCTACCTCAGACTCTTTTTCCAGGAATAGAGTAAAACTGCAGCTGAATTGACATCCCAACGGAGCAGTTTAAAAGATTATCATGCGCATTCTTTGCCCAAATAAGATGGTCACTTCATATAATTGGGTTTCCTGAAACCAAACACCTTAGGGATTTTTCCAAATCCTGGTTCACTCTCTGTCTGCCCATTCTTTCACAGATGAAACCCAGAGGATGGGCTAACAGTATCCTGAATGAGTTGACAAAAGGCCTTCCAAAATTTAGACATGAATTATGGACCACGGTCCAAAATGATATCCCAGGGAAGCCATGTATCCAGAAGTTATCTTGTAACATAAAATTGGCCATCTCCAAAGCCATAGGAAGCTTGGGAAGAGGGACAAAATGGCATGCCCTTGAGAATTGGTCCACCACAACCATAAAACAATATTCCCCTGGGATGGAGAAATACTAATGATAAAATCCATTGAAATATGAGACAAGGAAGAATGGGAATAGGTAAAGGTTGTAAGAGACCTTGGGGTGGTGATCTAGGTTCTTATTTTCGACACACACATTGCACACCGAAACATAGTATTTGACATCTTTGTTTATGCCTGGCCACCAGAATTGCCTGTTAATGAACTCTAATGTGCAAAAAACACCTGGGTGCTAGACTTTGTTCAGTACCTTGGAGCTCCCAATTCAATCTCTTGGAGCAAACCACCTCGGGGACAAAGACACAAACAGGAGGCAATGCCTGGATTGGCCTCCCATTGTTCCTGGGACTTCTGCACAATAGATTTGATCTCCCATCAAATGGGAGCTACTAGCCTTGAAATGGGAAGAATGGTCTTTGGTACTTCTTCCATCTCAGGTATATCAAACTGAGAGAGTGTCCAGCTTCTGAGTCTTGGAACCAAGTCCGTTAAGTTATAATAAAATTAAACCTATTGAAAAAACAATGACCAACATCTCTGCCTCTTTGCATCTTGGATATAAGCTAAGTTTTTGTGATCATTCCAAACAACAAGGTGATATTTTGCCCCCTCCCCTCCATTCTTTAAGCATCAGCTTGACAGCAAGCATCTCTCCGTTGCCAATGTGATAGTTGATCTCAGCAGCAGAAAGACACTTGGAAAAGAAGACACATGGGTGTAACTTCTTATCAGAGGCGATTAATTGAGAGAGCACAGCTCCTACTCTGATGTCAAGGCATCAACTTTCACAACAAAAGATAGTTTCAGATCGGGGGAACAAGTACTGATGCAATGGCAAATCTATTTTTAAAGTCATAGAGAGTTCTTCTCCCATAAGGCTATAGATCATGAAAGGGCCCTGCCCAAAAGCAGTGAAATTATGTCGGCCACATTACTCCTGTCCAACTGGAACTTAGTGCATTTTAACTCAAATACTAGAGAGCACTGATTTAAGAAACCATGGAAAGACTTGATGTCTTCATTGTACAGCTCTGGAGTTGCATATTAATAGACCCTTCAAGTTAGTCCTGGACAAATGTAGCAGGGCACACAGGTGAATGCTCAGAACCAGAGATAATCCCCAAAGAACATAAATATTGCCTACCAGTTTCAGAGACTTTCTGTAATGATGCTAGTATCTCCGGGAGTAAATGTTTATGCCAAAGAACTGCCTCTCCTTGGCAGGTCAATGCCGTATGTAATTGATCAATCACTACTGGGTCTTCGATAGCTGAGTCCTGCTGTAATTAGATCTTCAGGCGAACAAACTCAGACATTGTGTAAACTTGAGACTCCAAGGTAGAAAGTAATGACTAGGATTTATTCATAAAACATAACAGAGGAATAACAAATGACTCAGAGCATACTTACTCACGAGGATCAGAGTGCACGGAATGTTAGTTCACTCAGAAACGCAAATTTAGGACTCAGCGATTAATGCTCGTCATGACAAACCTATATTGTGCATATAGCACAGAAACCCCATGCGTATCAAAATTAAAACTCAATAAACTAAAAACAGGATGCTTGAGGAACATTTAAAAAACAAACCGCGCAAAAAAATAACACAAGGAAAACCAACTGCTGATGGCAGGCTCTCGGCCTATAATTTTCTGGCTTAGTCTTATTGACTTTCTTAAACTATAAAACAACATTAGCTATCCTCCAATCCTCCAGCAACTCACCTGTGACTAAGGATGTTTTAAATACCTCTGCTATGGCCCCTGCAACTTCTGCACCTGCCTCCCACTAGGTCTGAATGAACACTATGTCAGACCCCGGGGATTTATCCAAACTAATTTTCCTCGGGACAGCAGGCATTTCCTCTTTCATAATACATATACAGGCAATGACCTCACTGCTGTTTTGCCTTACTTCTAAAGATTCTATGTCTATCTCTCAAGTAAACGTAGATGTAAAAAATCCATTTAAGATCTCCCCCAACTTTTTTAGTCTTTTGGCTCCAGGCCTCAGTATCTCTTGAAAACTAAGATTTCCTAAACTTCTTATTCTTGCCTTTTATTCTGCCAGGAACATACAAACTCTTTCCTTTCAAAATTTCACTTGTGAAGGTCTCCCACTTAACAAGCACATATTTGCAAGAAAGCAACCTGTCCCAATCCAGACTTGTCATTACCTTCCTCATACCATCAAAACTGGCCTTTCCCCAATTTAGAATCTCAACCTGAGTACCAGACCTGTCCATCTCCACAGTTATCTTGAAACCAACGGCATTATGATCACTAGATTAAATGTGTTTCCCTACATATACTTCTGCCACCCACCCTGTCTCATTCTCTAATAGGAGATTCTGCACTCACACTAGTTGGGACCTCTTTGTATTGATTAATGTATTGGTCTTGTTCCCATTTCTAATGAAGCACCCTAGACTTGGAACATTGACTGCTTATATTTGCACACCTGCTGAAAGAGTATCCAGCCGGGTACAGGTATTGATTATAACCAGTGTTTTGATGACAAACTTTGCCATTTTCATCAGGGATGATGCCTGGGCATGTCTAGTTTAGTGGTACTTATACCCCCACCTGTACCTGGCTGGAAGCCCAAGAAAAGTTTATTTGTGAAATATGTTGGGAAAGCATCTGACCTGCTGAACATTTGCAGCATTTTCTGTTTTTTTGCTTTAAATGGGCTTGCTTGATATCATTGTTAAAAAGCATGAAAAGGGTGCACTTTTAGATTTTTCTTCAATCTTATTTATTTCAGATTTGATTTGTTCATGTTATTGCCGCATAAGTTTAATTTGCACTTAATAAGCAATTTCATCATTTCTGTTTTCCTCAATTAGAAGGAAGTAAATACCACAATGCACCTAGAAATGCCTTTTAAGTATTCAAACCACAAAACATTGTATTAAATAATACTGCTTGTCTTGCATCATTCTTGTGAAACACTTCATGTCACGATAGGTGTACAGTGGCACAAAATGCATCATTTTCATCTCTGGAACTGTGTTTCAGATTTGGTCCAAGCCAACCTATCTTTGTTCACAATTAAGGATTTCAGATGAAGATATCTGGAACAGTTTTTTTTTAATTTCCAGGTAGGCTAACAAATTATTTATGCAGTAAGGAGCTAACCAGCCAACATTACTCAACAAGGGCTTGGAAAATTGCTCTCCTGGGATGGAATGTTCTTCTAAGTTTATGGTTAATGGCTGTCATAAAGGAATGACAAATGATGCCGTAAAATGCATTCAATCTATAATGCTACCATTGAGTATTATGGCTCAGAACAGAACAAAAATAGAAAATACCTAGACAAAAAAAATATGATAGTCAAGTAAGTCATATTTGGATGCAACACACATTTCAAAGAACAATATATACTACAATATCTTTTGAAAGAGGCCCATTACTTTTCTGCAAAAGTACTTGTGTCATTAATCACCAGGCATACAATAGACAATAGACAATAGGTGCAGAAATAGACCATTCGGCCCTTCGAGCCTGCACCACCTTTCTGAGATCATGGCTGATCATCTACTATCAATACCCGGTTCCTGCCTTGTCCCCTTATCCCTTGATTCCCCTATCCATAGAGAGAGAGAAAAAAAAAATTTAGTTGTTTCTTTTTTCTCTCTCTCTGCCTATCACTCTGCCTGTTCTCCATCTCCCTCTGCTGCTCCCCCCTCCCCCTTTCTTTCTCCCGAGGCCTCCCGTCCCATGATCCTTACCCTTCTCCAGCTCTGTATCACCTTCGTCAATCACCTTTCCAGCTCTTAGCTTCACCCCACCCTCTCCGGTCTTCTCCTATCATTTCGCATTTCCTCCTCCCCCAACTACTTTCAAATCTCTTAATATCTTTCCTTTCAGTTAGTCCTGATGAAGGGTCTCGGCCCGAAACGTCGACAGTGCTTCTCCTTATAGATGCTGCCTGGCCTGCTGTGTTCCACCAGCATTTTGTGTGTGTTCTTTCCAATGGAATTGGGTGAGACCAGAACTAGAGGTCATGGGTTAAGAAGGAAGTGTGAAATGATTGAGATGAACATGAGGGAGAACTTCTTCACTCAAAGCATGGTGAGATTTTGGAATGAGCTGTCAGCAGAAGTGGTGGCTGCAGGTTTCATTTCAACATTTAAGAGAAATTTGGATGGGTACATGGATGGGAGTGATATGGAGGGATACACTCTGGGTTCAGGTTGATGGGACTAGGCAGAATAAGAAGTCAGCATGGCTGAGGGGCTTGTTCCTGTGCTGTAGCGTCCTATGACTCAATGATTCACAGTATACTGCAACATAATGTCCCAGCTTCTAAATTCAATGCCCTGATTTATGTAGTGTCAAGGGCTGTCAATAGTTGCAGTTGCTGCTTCCTCCCCATTATTTTATAAATGTCGTTAACCACGGTGGTGCTTTCTAACCAGCAGATTTACCTTCATTCCTTGCAAGTCTGTTGCTGATTTTGAGAGCTGATGCAGGAGGCTGCTTTTTTCCATTGAAATCTGTTTTAGTTTGCTTTCCAGATCTTCGTAACCCCGCCTAAAGAATAAGAAATATTGAACAACTAATAATAAGCGTATTGTGACTTAACTATATTCACAATTGTAGATTTTATTTTTGTTTATTTATTTAGAAATGTAGTGCAGAACAGGCCCTATTGGCCTAGCAAACCACCAGTTTAACCCTGGTCTAATTCTAGGACAATTATCCTACTAATTGGTACGTCTTTAGAATACGGGAGGAAACTGGAGCACCCGGAAGAAACGCACATGTTCTCCGGTGAGGAGACACAAACTCTTTACACTGGAACTGAACTCTGAACTGCAACACTGTGAGCTGTAGTAGTGTTGCGCTAAGCATACGCTACCGTGACTCAGAACTTGTATTCCTCAGGATATTTTTCTGTTACCATGTGTGGTCCAAAAGAAAGTTTGAGCAACCTGAGGATTGGCAAGATGTTCAAGACCAAGAATGGGAACTTTCACCTTAGTGAGGATGTGCTTTCAATGTGATTCTGGGTGGCAACAATGATTTCCATAAGAACATAAAGAAAGAAGTGCATGAATAGGCCTTTTGACCTTTAAGCTGCCTGACCATTCACTATCATCATGGCTGACCTATAATAGACCTTAACTCCACAGCTATGCCAGTTTCCAAAACTTTCAATTTCCTAATCCTTCAGAAATTTACCTATTTCTTCTCATTTCCATAAGCCTCTGGGGTAGAAAATTCCAGTGATTCACCAGGACTTTGAAGAATTCTCTTTTAAATGTTCCTATGTATGGAAGTTTTAAATGAATCACTACCCCTCTTCTTGTAAATATGTGCCCTCATTCAAGATTCTCACACTCTTTGACATCTACTATGCCATGGCCCCTCAAAATCTTCAAAATATCAGTTAAAATCATCCCTCAATCGTCAAAACTCAAAAAAATGTAAATGTAATTTCTTTATCTACCGGTAAAAGTCACGTTTATATCATGAATTAGCCTCGTGACTCTGTATTTGCATTACTTCCAAGGTCAGTATATTCTGTAAGTAAGCAGAACAAACCTGTTCACATCACCCCAGGCGTGTCCTCCAAGACGTTTGTACCAAGGCTATCCTATTTTTAAATTCAAACTATCTGCAATAAAGGTCAATCCAGCATTTTCCTTCTTAACCACATGTACAAGACCACATGATAGGTTCTCTACTTCACTTATCTGCAGTCATTCTCCATACAGATAATAGTCTGCCATTAGATTCCTCCTAACACGATGAATGACTTGAGATTAGTCTCCATCTCAGCAACTAATTCTTTTATGAACAATATAACCAAGATTCCAATTGACTACTGAAAAGATATCTTATCAATGCAAGTATATCCAGGGCTCAGGGAATAGAATAGGTATTGAATAGCAAAAGTAAATACAGATGTCGGAAATCTAGAATGAAAATTGTATGTGCAGGGAATGCTCAGTGGGTCAGGCAGTACTTGTGGATGGAGGAACAATGTTAATATTTCAGATTAACAACATTTCATCAGGACATCTGAACATGTGGGTGGAGGTCTGTCACAACCACGGATTCAGCACTGCATCAGATTCGGCAATTGCGCTCGTGAATGTGCACGTGTCAGCTAATTATTATTTTATTGTGATAATATTTAATTCCATCCATTCCATTGTAGTACCTGTCGAGAGTTGGACATGGACACAGCGACACTTTGCTTTCTGCATTCCGCCTTGCCTGAGATATTGGCCTGTTGAGTCAACTGAATCTGAAGGCTGCCGGCATTCATTTAATTCTCAGTTGTTATTTTCAGCCACAGGGTAGGTTTCATTTTCCATTGGAGAGTTTTAGTTAATGGCACTGTTTGGCCTGGCATTTATTATTTTCTTTCCCTTGAACACTGTTTGCATTAAAGTCTGTGATCTATTGATCCTGCTTCAGTGTCTCTCACTCCGCACTTGGGCCATATCAGCACCATCGGGTGACGAGGTGTCCATCTGAAACTCTTCTTCTCTCTCATCACAGTTGCCATGTCTCTTGCATAAAAAGCAGTGCCTGTTTTAATTGAGGTTCAGCAATGAAGCAAACAGTTAGATGCATCTGAACTTGAACTTTAGAGTATCTTGGGCTTGAGCATTTGATTGCACATTTGCAGAAGTCAAAGGCACAAAGGCTGACTGCTGGGGTTCCCTTTGGAACTGGCAGGTGTCAGCATGACCAGTAGGCCCTGTATGTTTTGGTAGAGTAGATACAGAAACTTTGTTTCTATGTGGGAGGATTTGCAAAAGTAGATGGTAGACAATATGTTTATTACAGCAAACCAAATAGAGAATTCAAATGAAGATGCTTAGCCCAGAAAGCCGCATGTGAATGGAACATAAATCGACTGGTTGGGTCAAATGCCAAATGTGGTACACAAGGATTTTGTACATTTTCCCAGTGAACTACGTGAATTTCCTCTGGGTACTCTGGTTTCCTCCCACAGGCTAAAGACAGATAGGTTAGTAGGTTAATTGGTCATTGTAAGTTGTCCTGTGATTAGCCTAGTGTTAAGTAGATGGTTTGCTCAGCAGCACTGCTCGTTGAGCATGAAGGACCTGTTCTGTGCTGTATCTCTAAATAAGTAAGGTGAAATATTCATCAACTATGTGTAGTTCGCACCCTCATTATATATGGTTATCCTCATTATCCTTAAATCTTTCCATCATATTCTGTATTACATGGGCACTTACTTTAAATTTAAGATAAGGTACATTTAACTGCATGAATGCTAAAGGATTGCAGTGAGAGTTGTTAAGAAGTATTAGTTGTGTAACACTTACCCAACAGGCTGGTATATGTCTAGGGGAAAAGGAGATCCAGCCACTCACCAACCCCACCTCCCGTACACGTAGGTGCTGTGAGAATCAAGTTTATGCCGCGCGTACATACACAATATCAAACTCACACCAGATACTGTTACGGAATACACTTCAAAGATACACTTTAAAGACAGTTGGTTACAAATCACTGCACTTGTTGAAAGAGTCTTCCTAAGCAAGGTGCAACGATACATTACAGAGCACTGGGTTTGTTGGTTGCTCAGTAAATAACCTCTCCTCCTGAGGCAGATCCTCTTGTGTGAGTGTGCTGTATTTCCCTCAGCTCCACAATTTACTCTGAAAGGCCATACCTCAGTGTGATTCATATCTGCGAGCAGAGACCAGCTGATCCAATTTGGAGCATTGTGTATGGTCTGACATTATTGTCTTGCTGAGGCATAAATGGGTTTCTTGTTAAACCTTTAGATAGTTTAGAAAAAAGTCATAAATTAAAAGACTGCTTGATGTCCTTTCATTAGACTTACAGAATAAGGGAAAATATCCAGGCTTTGGAACAGTTGAGTGAATGTTCGAGGATATTTTGAATGTGTTGTTCTTTTTACAATGAACCTCCAGGTACCTCTGAAAATGTACCAAAAATCAGTAAAATTCTCATATTCCATCTTGGTGTCACTTACAATAGAAACAGACAAGACTTTGACAAGGAGGCCTTCACAGCTTTGTTTAATCTGGTGTTAACTGGGAGGATGATGTCTTCAACAAAAGGCCACCGATTAAGATGCTATAGAGTTGGCAAATTACAGCCTTCCGGCTGTGCACCTGGTAATCAAACCTCATACCTTCCTATTCTTCATTGTTCAAAATCTCACATTAAACTGACCTAGATGTTATCATTGTAATATAGGTGCACGAGGCATCCAAATGATACGTACACACTTCATGCCAGAAATACGGACTTTGTCATAATGAAGGCTCACCATTCACTGCTTGTGGCCGAAACAGACATTACATTTCATACAAGGGATTGGATGAACAGCACTCCCTGATGGAGACCTTGCATTCAAGTCATATAAAACATTGCAGCACAATACAGGCATCTTTGCCCACGATATTGTGCTAGCCTTTCAAACTACTCTACAATCAATTTAACCCTTCACTTCTACATATCCATTTCTGTCATCCATATACCTATCTAGGAGGATTAATGGTGCCTAACAGTGACTCCTCTGCTTGCATCTTCGGAAACAGCTCTATTTCCATCTTTAATATTTCTATTTTTCCCTTTCAGGGTTCTTTTGAAGACCCTGACCCAGAGTTACACGTTGACTACGGTTCTTTGCGGGAATGGGAGCCGCTCTCACGGTTTCACGGCACACGAGGGCTCAGCTTTAGAGCTCAGCTCGTTTCGGAGGACCGAGATCTCGTGGAAATGGGCAGATCAAAGGTTGGTGTCCAGGCAGGAGATTGATGTGTCATGGGAGATGGAAGATCTAATGCTGAGTGCCCAGAGACACTGGGAGATCTTTGGGCATAGAGCTCAGAAAAGAGACACAATGGACTTTTAACATCATAAATCAGCGAGATGTTTGTTATGTTTCCCCCTCACTGTGAAATGGAGACACCTCTTTCCCCCTTATTAAGGAGAGAGAGAGAGCCTGTGGTATGTTGATTACTGGGTGAACAAGTAGTCTTTAGAGTATGGCAAGTCTGTGTCTTTGCTGTTGCTTTTACCACGCTTGAGTGCTCAGTGGTGGGTGCCGATGCCTTTGTTTGCCAGTGTGGGGAGGCGTTATTGTTGCTTTCTGCCACTTATACGCAGGACAGAATGGAGCTGGGGGGGACTTCGTCATTCATTCTTTGGGGATACTCCTCTGTTCTCATGGATGGTTGCAAAGAAAAAGTATTTCAGGATATATATTGTACACACTTCTCTGATATTAAATGTACCTTTGAAACTTTGAAAAGTTTCTTAAATGTCTCAAGTATATTTGCCTCTTGCACCAGCCTTGGAGTGCATTCCATACACCCACTACTCTCTGCTTAAAAATCTTACCTCTGACATCCCCCCTATACCGTCTGTCAATAACTGTAAAATTACAACCCCTTGCCACCCTGGGAAAATGTCTCTGTTTACACACTTGGTCATCCTGTACACCTCTATCAGGTCACCTTTCATTCTCCTTTGCTCCAACAATGAAAGCCCTAACTTACTCAGTCTAATCCAGGCAGCATTCTGGTAAATCTCCTCTGCAGCCTCTTTAAAGCTTCCACATCCTTCCTATAATGCGTCAACCTGAATTTATCACAATGTTCAAAGTGTGGTCCAGCCAGAGTTTTGTAGAGTTGCAATATTACCTCGTGACTCTTGATCTTAATCCTCAACTAATGCAGGCCAATACACTATACACTTTCTTAGTCTCATTTTCATTGTGCAGTTCAAAGAAAATCTTGGACCAACCTTCATATATATTGACCATAAATTCCTAACACCTCAACAGTAGCAACATTTGAGAAGTATAGCATCTGGTGATGCCCTGAGACATTGTGAAAAAAAAACTACAGTAATGCAAGTTCCTTTCATGTCTGTTTCAGGATCTCCATCCTCTTGTTGGCTGAGGGGAGAAATCACAAAGGTTTTGGTGGTTTGGGCATTGGTGTGCTCCTCTTGCAGAATATGGAAGGTTGACAAGTCCTGACAGACAACTCCTACAATTGGAACTGTAGGCAGACTTGGTATGGAACATCCAGGATGTGCAGAATAAGAAGTCAATGTATTTAGTGAGCTGCTTACCCTGCAGTTACAGAAGGAAAGAAGTTGAGTGACAACCAGGAAGAACAGTCAGGACAGTTTAATAGTTCAGTTTCATATGGTTGTTCTCATCTGTAACAAGTATACCATGTTTGACATTGATGGGATTTTGACCTCAAGGATCAACAACATCAAAAGTCCAGTCCATAGCATGGTGGTAAGTGAGACTGTGCAGAAGGAGGATCAGAACTAGAAGAGTGATAGT
The DNA here is from genome assembly GCF_030144855.1 of Hypanus sabinus. NCBI lineage: Eukaryota > Metazoa > Chordata > Chondrichthyes > Myliobatiformes > Dasyatidae > Hypanus > Hypanus sabinus. The sequence continues at coordinate 160,306,512 of NC_082712.1, forward strand.
GGTAAAGGAATCTATTGTCAGGAGGTCAGATTGGTATTTCTTTGACTGCAAAATGTAAGTTGCCTCCTTGGTTCTAGGGTCATGGATATCTTGGGGGGTCTGCAGGACCTCCTGAAAAGAAAGGGTGAACACACAGCAGTCATGATACATGTAGATGTCAGTAATATAGGCAGAATAAAGATGAGCTATGGCAGCATATGTTTGGTGAAATTGGTAGCCCTATAAAGGACAAAGTTTGTAATCTCTAGATTGATTTTGGTGCCACAAACTAGTGAGTTTAGGAATAAAAGGATCAATCAGATGAATGTGTTGCTGAAGGGATGGTGCTCTGGTGCAGAAGGTTGTAAATCCCTGAATCCTTGGGACTGTTTCTGGGGAAGGTAAAATAAAAACAAGCAGGACAGTTTTCTCCTAAAAAGGGCAGAATAAAAACAAGTAAATGCACATGCAAAGAGTTGCACCATTAAAGATGTTGCCAGATACTGCCTGACCTGTTGAGTTTCTCCAGCAGTTTTATTAATTTTGGATTGCTCTAGCTTTAAAAGCTTTAAAGGAGCAAAGTTTTCCAAGTGTACAGGAGATCCTTTGACATAGTATGTAGATAGCCCCTTGAGGGAAGGGGCATTTACTGGACCTTTTCTTGGACAATGTGACTTGTTAAGTGGAAGGAATTACAGGGGAGATCATTCATTTTGGAGTTAGATATCTGTATATTTAAAATAGTTACTGAAAAGGATATGGATGAAAAAGTATAATAAAGACTTAAATTGGATAATGTCAATTTCAGTAACTTAAGGAAGGATATGGCAAAAGTAAACTGGGAGCATCCACTTACAAATAAGTCAACATCTACACAGTAGGAAACATTCAAAAGAGAAATAGCAAGGTTCTGGTGTAATAAGTACAGAGAACCCCGGTTGTGGAAGGATAGTAAGGAATAGATAAGGAGAAACAAGGAACTATATACTTGGTGTGAGAAACTAATGAAGTGTGAGACCCGTCAAGAGTATAAACCACTGTTTAAATCTGAAATTAGGAAGGTTAAGAAAGGCACTGGAAAATTACTGGTACACAAGATTAAGACAGATTCTAAGGTGTTCTATTAGTATATAAATGATGAAAGAACAACAAAAGAAATAGTAGAATCCACTGGGGACCACATGAACAATCTGTGCAATGAGTAAAAACTAATAGGCAAAATCCTAAACAAGTACTTTTCATCAGTATTCACAAAGGAACCTCTAGTTGCAGAATTTAAAGAAGGCAGAGGTGAAAATCTAGTGCAGCTCTCCATAAATAAGGAGGGGATATTCAATATCTTAATGGGCTTAAAGATGGATAAATCCCCATGACTGGATTGGATTTATACTGAGCTGCTGTAGATGGCATTGAGATTGCTATAGCTCTGGCAAAGCCTTTTTATATCTTTTCTGGACAAACCAGATGACTGAAGGGCAGTGAAGGTGGGCCTGCTTTTCAAGAAAGGCGGCAAAGAAAGGGCAGGTTAAACTGAAATCTCAACACAAAACATTAGGTGTTCATTTCCCTCCATTGATGCTGCCTGACTTGCTGAGCAACCCTCAGATATTTTATGTTGCTTTGGCTTCACTATCAGTAGTTTCTCATGTCTATTCTGGATTTCTGGATACTTTGTTTGACTTCATTCCTTATAGGGAGTTCTGACCTTTGCAGACATTGCTGAGACGTGCAGTCTAACATCACCCCTGAGTGTCTATGCACTAAGTTTACATAGCAACCACAGACTGGACAGGGGACCAGATTATCCCAGACACAGCACACTACCTGAAATCACTACCTGCCCTGTCCTGATGTGTTTTAAAAGGGCTGATCATACCTGCACCTCACATCAAAGGGTCCTCCTGTGAAGCGAGGCAGATTGCAAGTTATATCTTGACTTCTGGTAGCTCTCCTGAAACCTCTCTCCCCAAATGTCAGGTACACTTTGTGTCAGCCCCAATAAGATAAGATAAAACTTTATTTATCCTGAAGGAAATGATCAAAAGCATTTCAAGATATGTCATTCAATTTTAAATAACTTCCAAAAGAGCATAGAAATACTAACATTTGATTGAAAGCATTTACATGTAAAAGGTATTTATTTGTTTATTTAGAGATACAGCACAGTTACAGGCTTTTTTGGCCTGAAAACACTGTGCCACCCAAGCCCACCTCCGAAATTTTATACAGAGGCATAAAATGGTATTGTACGTTTGTAAGTGGAGAGGTCATCAAACACTGAAGTAGGTTAAAATGGGTTTTAAGGCTATCTTTTGTGTGGTTTAAAAAGCCCAGCCTTACCTGGGCAGCAGCTGTACAGGGGGTCAATCTTCTCTCATGTAGATGCCATCTGAAAGTTTCCTTGGATTTGGTTGCCTGGGCATAAGCTACCTTGCTTTGGCACCTCATACCTAACCAATTCCTACATATTCTAGCTGATTGCTAACCCACACAATTATCTCAGAGGACCTATCTTGGGCCTCTAATAAAGGCACACCATCAGATATACTTCATTAGGAGTTTGAAGAGATTTGGTGCTGTATGTCATCAAGGACTCCAGCAATTTTTTATACATGTACGGTGGAGAGCATTTGACTGGTTTCATCACCACCTGGTATGAAGGCTCAAATGCACAGGATCAAAAGAGGTGGCAGAGGATGGTAGACTTGACCACCTACATCATGAATGCAAGCCTCTTCAGGATCGAGGACATCTTCAAAGGTGCTGTTCAAGAAGCCGATATGCATTGTTAATAACCTTCACCATCTAGGACATGCTCTCAGCCTTGTCAGGAAAGCGTTAGCAGAACCTAAAAGCCTGTACTCAACATTTTAGGAAGAGCTTCTTCCTCCCTGCCAACAGATTTATGTATGGTCCATGAACACTACCTCACAATTCCACCTTTGCCTTATTTATCTATTTGTTAATTTCCATATTTTTGTAACTGAGAGTAATTTTTATGTCTTGCACAGAAGTACTGTCAAAAACCAACAAATTTCATCACAGATGCCAGTGATTATGCTGTAAACCTGATTGTCATTCTGAACTCTTTCACTGAAGCTGCCTCAACTCCATTCATTTCCTTTCCAATACCACACTTCTCTTCTCTCTGTGATCAAATAGCAGTATTATGCATACACCCATATTATTTTGTATTAATATTGTTTAATATGTTATTCACATTGATTGTTAAAACCCCAGTTACTGAGTAACTCAGCAGTATATTGCTGAATCAAGGAGTGATGATTACAACAACTCTGTGACGTGCAAAATTTGGAACCAGTGGAGCTGAACAGAATAATGGTTCAGAGAGAAGATAAAGATGACATGCTTATTGACATGTGTGTGAAAAACGTACATGTGGGGGAGATGATATAGTCAACACCTGGCCCTAACACTCCCAATGACCAGCACTACTGATTGTTCTTGTGTTAAAATGCTTTTGTGGGATTATGGTGGGATGTTCAAGTTTGTTTATTGTTACATTTTAGCTTGGGTTATGCAGTTGTTTACTTGTGTGTTTGTGGGTCACCCTGACTGTAACTGGGGTGTGTAATATTGTCTGTATGTGACTGAGTGGATTATCTCCCCAGGTCATAGTACGTGGTCTGCTTTTGTGCTTATCACAGTAAAAATAGTTGTTAATGAGAACCAAAGGCTATCAATTGGATGGAAGTTCTATTAGTCTAGATAGAGTTTACAAAGAATGGGTAAATGCCAAAGACAAGAGAGAGAAAAAATAACTGAGTGACTTAAATATGTATGTTATTTTGTTGTTATTCTGTGCAGTTTGATGTCAAATATTTTGTAAACCTACATAAACTGTGCCATGTGTGCATTCAGTACACACATACTTTTATCACGGAAAAAAAAAATTGCACAACATAAGATTTTTGCACACACTACTAAAAACTAGAGGGAACATTGGCAGCAGATATCTCCTGCAATTGGTGGTCCCCTGGAGGTTTCACACCATGGTGCTATGGTCAGTACATGGACTGGTTATTTTGGGTTTGCAAAGATGCTGGGAGAGCTGAGCAAATGCTTCTACTGGCCTAGGTACAGGTAGGATGTGAAGCTGTCTGAGCACTGCACAAAGGGGTCAGACTGCTTGTCCAGGAGACCAGTGTGGGAGTACATTGTGGGGGCTCCAGTATGGGTTCTTTGCCCCTGCTGGAGAAAGGGACTATCTATCTCCCAAGCCAGCAAGCCATTGGAAACAGCCAGGAGAGGTTCTCAACTGCACCTGCTAAATTGGGTGCAAATCAACATTCTGGGAGCCCTGCACAAGGACTCCCAAGTCCCTCTGCCCCTGTGATATTTGAACCGACTCCCAAGTCCCTCTGCCCCTGTGATATTTGAACCTTCTCCCTATTTAGTTAATAGTCTGTACTATTGTTCCTTTTACCAAAATGGACTAGTATACATTTCCCAGCACTGTATTCCATCTGCCATGTTTTTGCTCATTCTTCCAATTTGTCTAAGTCCTGCTGTAATTTCATTGCTTCCTCAGCACTACCTACCCCTACACCTATCTTCATATCATCCACAAATTGACACAAAACTATCAATTCCATTATCCAAATCATTGACAAAAGATGTGAAAAGTATCAGTCCCAATACTGACCCCCGAGGAACACAACTAGACACTGGCAGCCAATCAGAAAAGGCCCCTTTTATTCCCACTCACTGCCTCCTGCCTGTCAGCCATTCCTCTATCCATGTCAGTATCTTTCCTGTAACACCATAAGATTTTATCTTGTTAAACAGCCTCATGTGTGACACCTTATCAAAAGTCTTCTGAAAATCCAAGTAAATGACATCCACTGCCTGTCCTTTGTCCACTCTGCTTGTTATTTCCTTGAAGAACTCTGACAGATTTGTCAGGCAAGATTTCCCTTTACAGCAACCATGCTGACTTTGACTTATTTTATCATTAGTCTCCAAGTAGCCTGAAGCCTCATCATTAATAATAGACTCCAACATGTTCTCAACCACTGAGGTTAGACTAACTGGCCTATAATTTCCCTTCTTTTGCCTTCCTCCCTTCTTAAAGAGTGGAGTGACATTTGCAATCTTCCAGTCCTCTGGGAGCATGCCAGAATCAAGTGATTCTTGAAAGATCATGACCAATCATGACCAACTTTATCTCTTCTGCAACCTCACTGAGGACTCTGGGATGTAGTCCATCTGGTTCAGGAAACTAACCCACCTTAAGGCTTTTGAGCTTGCCTAGCACTTTTTCCATATTAATAGCAATGGAACTCCCTCCTGCTCCCTGACACTCATGGACCATTCACACAGTGAAGAATGATGCAAAGTACCTATTAAGTTAACCTGCCATTTCTTTGTCTCTCATTACTACCTCACCAGCATCATTTTCCAGTGGTCCAATAAAAAATCTCACCTCCCTTTTACTGGTTATATAACTGAAAACACTTTTGGCATCCTGCTTTATATTATTGGCTAGTTTGCTGTCCTATTTCATCTTTTCCTTTCTTACAGCTTATTTAATTAACTTTTGTTGGTTTTTAAAAGCTTCCCTATCATCCGACTTCCCACTCGCTTTTGCTACCATATGATCCTTTCCTTTCTTTTAAGTAGTCCTTAGCTTCCTTTGTCAGCCACAGTTGCTTACCCCTGCCATTTAAGAACTTCTTCTGTGGGACATGTCTATCCTGTGCCTTGTGAACTAGTCCCAGAAACTTCAACCATCTCTGCTCTGCTGTCATCCCTGCCAGTATCCTCCAATCCACCTGGGTAAACTCCTCTCTCAGGCCTCTGTAATTTCCTTTTGTCCACTGCGATACAGATATGTGTGAATTATGCTTCTCCCTCTCAAGTTGCAATATGAATTCAGTCATATAATGATCAGGGCTTCCCTAGTGTTCCTTCACATTAAGCTCCCTAATAAGATCTGGGTTTTTACACAACACCCAATCTATGATAATCTTTCTCCAAGTAGGCTGAAGCACAAGCTGCTCTAAAAAGCCATGTCTTAGGCACTCAACAAGTTTCCTCTCCTCTGTTCCGACACTAACATAATTTTCCCAATTCCCTTGCATATTGAAGCCCCCATTAAAGATGAGTCAGTACCCTTATTACGTGCCTTTCCCAGCTCCTTTTGCAATCCCCCTTGTCGTTTCTTAACTCCACTCACAAAGATTCAACGTTCTCTGACTCTGTCACCTCTTTCTAAAGATGTATTTCCATCTCTTACCAATAGAGCCTCACCACTATCTATGCCTTCCTGTCTGATACAAAGTGTATCCTTTGATGTTAAGCTCCCACCTATGGCCTTCTTTCAGCCACGACTCAATGATGCCCACAAAGTCATACTGACCAATCTGTAATTGCGCCACAAGTTCGGCCACCTTATTCAGAATGCTACGCACACCTGGACTGCATTAACAAGGGGAATTTGTTTTACACTTTTTTATGATCTGGAAAACTTTGTGTGAAAGATTAGATGAGGCAGTCTCATTGGAATCTTTCACTGGAGAATTGAATAAGTACTTGTAAAAAGAATTTGCTTTGACCTATGGATAAGGAACAGCGGTTTAGAAACAGAAAATTCTTTCAAGGCAATGAAAGAAGAAAATACTGAGGAACTCAGGTAATATTTGTGGAATGATAAATATAGCTGGTGTTTCATATGGAAGACCCCTTTGTCTGAACTGGAAAAAAGAAAAAAAAAAATAAGTTAACTTTAAGATACAGGGAAAGCAGGGAAGGGATAGATAGGATGCAGAAATGAATTTGATTTGGTAACCTTAGGCCTACTGTGATGATAAGCTTTTGACAACAACATTTGTTTGACATGTTGATGAGGTAGTTGGAAAGAGATAAAAACAAAGGAACCCATAAAAGCTATGAAATGGAGGCTAGAATTTGAGATTTAAGGTACCAGTATGGGCTACTAGTATAGGCAAGAATGGGCTCAATGGCCTGCATCTCTGCTGTACAGGTCTATGAACAATTATTCATTGGACAGGAATATTATTTCAATGGTGCAACATAATGCATTTCCCTTTCAGGATAATATGTCCAAAGTAAAAAAAAATCACTTGTCTAGCTTATTGTTTTTATGAAATTTGATTGAGGACCATTTCACATTGCATTCTTCATGCGTTATTAAAGTGACTTGTGAAAGATGGAAGTAAATTAAACATTAATGAACAGACATGAATCGCCACAGAAGAAAATCATTTGCATCTGAATCTGGTATATTTGGCAAGTTGTAAGATAATTTGTTGAAGAAAACTAATAAGTTGAAGCTCCAGAGTGGCTTTAAGAGATAACAAGAGATGTGACAGTAATTGTAATTTGGCACACTCACCATAGAAAATACCCAGATTTCATCGCAGAGGAATTAATGTGACTAGTTTTAATATAAAAAAGTGCCATTGTGTCCGTAACATTCAAGTTATTGCTTAGCAAACTAATATAAATATAGGGGAAAGGCAGTGATTTTTGGCATCTACCCATTTTATGGAGGTCATTTTCTGCATGAATGTGGTAATTGTCTAGTTTCCATGCATGCTTTACAAAGCAAAAGTCAATTTCATGTCATATTTTGCAGGATTGAGGGCATTTTGCAATTAAGCTCCATGTTTTCATTACTCAACAGTCAATAAGGATGCGAAACATGTCATCGACCTGGAAGACCTCAGATCTAACTGTCACTAGGTAGGATTAATAAGCTGTTGACATTATTATTTGTTTCTCAGGCTGGGCCTGGGTAGTATTAACCTCAATCGTGGTGTCACAGAGGACAATCTCCTATTTTTAGCTGTTTAATAAGTTCAAGCTGGTGTTTTAATCAATTGCTAAAATGAACATGTCAGATTCAAAGAAAGGTCAAACAGATTTTAATCAATAAAATCCAGTGAAAATTGAAACAACCCAAGTTGTATTTTATCCCTTTGTTATTGTACAAAATATTATTATATTAGTGAGAATATTTATGTTTGTATTGTAATCTCCTGAAAATCTGATTTTTATTTAAGCTGTGATGAATAGAGTTAATAATCAGAAGGAAATGCAGTCACTTATTTATTATGTTCTAATACTACGTGCCAGCCATCCAACGTGGAAGCTCACTCATTTTTTCTCAGTCTTGATTATTCTTCACTGAAGCTAATCTCTGAATTTTGATGATTCTTTCCGTGGAAAGAGAACATCCTGAAAGTGGTGGAAAAACAGTAGGAAAAAGTCTTTGACTGATAAACCATTCCCTCCAGCTTAGCAGGCTCTCAAACCAATCAAGAAACTTTTTAATTCTTTTAACTTCAAATGTGTAATACACAGCAGCATTTAAACTATTGAAACAGGCCTCTTGTACACTAATAATAGTTAACTCTTGATTTCTCAATCTGCACTTTCTCTGAAACTCTAGACACTAGAATACTACAGCACAGTACAGGTCCTTTGGCCCTCAATGTTGTGCCGACCCATATATTCCTAAAAAAAGTACTAAACCCACACTACCCCATAAACCTCTATTTTTTTTTCATCCATGTGCCTGTCCAAGAGGCTCTTAAATACCCCTAATGTTTTAGCCTCCATCACCATCCCTGGCAAGTCATTCCAGGCACCCACAACCCTCTGTGTAAAAAAACTTACCCCTGATGTCTCCCCTAAACTTCTCTCCCTTAACTTTGTACATATACCCTCTGGTGTTTGCTATTCATGCCCTGGGAAACAGGTACCGGCTATCCACCCTATCTATGCCTCTCATAATCTTGTAGACCTCTATCAAGTCCCCTCTCATCCTTCTAAGCTCCAAAGAGAAAAGTCCCAGCTCTGCTACCCTTGCCTCATAAGACTTGTTTTCTAATCCAGGCAACATCCTGGTAAATCTCCTCTGCACCCTCTCCATAGCTTCCACATTCTTCCTATAATGAGGTGACCAGAACTGAACACAATACTCTAAGAGTGGTCTCACCAGAGATTTGTAGAGCTGCAACATGACCTCTCTACTCTTGAACTCAGTCCCCCTATTAATGAAGCCTAGCATCCCATAGGCCTTCTTAACTATCCTATCAACCTGTGCAGTGACCTTGAGGGGTGTATGGATTTGAACCCCAAGGTCCCTCTGTTCATCCACACTCTTAAGTAACTGACCATTAACCCTGTACTCAGCCTTCAGGTTTGTCCTTCCAAGATGGATCACCTCACACTTATCCAGATTGAACTCCATCTGCCTCTTTTCTGCCCAACACTGCATCCAGTCTATATTCTCTTGTAACCTTTGACAACCTATAGCTCCTTCCACAACTCCTCCAATCTTCATGTCATCCGCAAACTTACTCACACATCCTTCTGCCTCTTCATCCAGGTCATTTATAAAAATCACAAAGAGAAGGTCCCAGGACAGAGCCTTGCGGCACTCCACTAGTCACCGACCTCCAGGCAGAATACTTTCCTTCCACTACTACCCTCTGCTTTCTTCCTGTAAGCCTATTTTTTATCCAAACAACCAAGGTTCCACTGATCCCATGCCTCATAACTTTCTGGATGAGTCTATCATGGGTGACCTTGTCAAATGCCTTGCTAAAGTCCATGTAGACCACAACTACTGCCCTACCCTCATCAATTTCTCTTGTTACCTCTTCAAAAAACTCAATTAGCTCATGAGGCATGACCTTCCCTTCACAAAGCCATGTTGACTACCCTTGAGCAGACTGTACTCCTCGAAATGCTGATAGATCGTATCCTTAAGAATCCTTTCCAATAGTTTGCAGACCACTGACATAAGACTCACCGGTCTATAGTTCCCAGGATTCTCCCTATTACCTTTTTTGAAACAAGGGAACTACATTTGCCATTCTCCAATCCTCTGGCACCTCCATTGCCAAAGATCATAGCTACTGCTCCAGCGATCTCTTCTCTCACTTCCCACAGCAACCTGTGGTATATCACATCCAGCCCTGGGAACTTACCAATTTTGACGTTTTTAATAAGATCTAACACTTCTTCTTCCTTAATCTCCACATTGTCCAGCACACAGGCCTGTTCTATTTCGACCTCACCCTTTTTCACTTGTGAATAATGAAGCAAAGTATTCATTTAGGGCCTCCCCAACCTCCTCCGCCTCCAGGCACATGTTGCTTTCTTTATCCTTCAGTGGCTCCACCTTCATCCTTGGCATCTTTCTGTTCTTCACATAAGTATAGAATGCCTTGGGGTTCTCCTTAATCCTACATGCCAAGCCCTTCGAGCTCTCCTAAGTCCTTTCTTAAGCCCCTTCCTGACTACCCTATATTTCTCATGAGCCCCTCCTGCTTCTTGTTTCTTATATCTAACATATGCTTCCTTCTTCCTCTTGACGAGTTACCTCACATGTTTCGTCAGCCACAGTTCCCTTTTCCTACCATTTTTTCCTTGTCTCAGTGGGACATACCTATCTTGAACCCAGCACAAGTGGTCCCTAAACTTCTTCCACATTACATCTGTCCTTGAACATCTGTTTCCAATTTACTCTTGCTAGTTCCTGTCTCAGCCCTTCATAGTTAGCCCTTCCCCAGTTAAGCACTTTCCCATTTTGTCTGTTTTTCTCCTTTTCCATAGCTATGCTGAAGCTAAGGGAGTTGTGGTCTCTGTCACCAAAATGCTCCCCCATCAAGAGGTCTGACCAAGCTCAATACCCAGAACTAGATCCAGTATGGCCTCTCCTCGCATTGGCCAGTCCACATACTGTGTCAGGAATCGTTAAACACACCAGACAAATTCATCCCCATCTATCCCCCTTGCAGTCAAGTAGTGCCAGTCAATATGAGGGAAGTTGCAATCACCCATAACAACAACCCCATATTTCCTGCACCATTCTAAAATCTGCCTGTTGATCTGCTCCTCAGTGTCCTGGGGGCTATTTGGGGGCCTATAGGCTACTCCTAGCACTGTAATTGATCCCTTCCTATTTCTGACTTCCACCCACACCGACACAGTGGACACTGTCTCTGCAGCGTACTCCCTTTCTATAGCCGTGATACTATCCCTAACCAGCAATGCCACTTCCCCCACCCCCACTTTTCTACCTCCCATCCTATTCCTTTTAAAACACCTAAACCCCGGTACCTGCATCAGCCAATCCTGCCCTACCTAACATATTCTAATTCTGTTGTTGCTTTAACCTTTGTGCTGCTTTTATTTTTGAAGAATCTGTGTGGATGGCATGCAGCGCAAAGATTTTTCATTGCATCTCAGTACACGTGACAACAATAAACCAATTACTAATATTTAAGTAACTAAATTTTAAAACCTACAAATGACTTCATTCTTACTCTTTCTCCCTTACAGCCATACCTATTTGTTGAAATTAATAGCTCCTACCACAGTTTCAACCTGGTTTTAATATTCAGCCTAGACTGTCAGTATATTAGTAAAAAGCTGACCAGATTTCAAAGCCACTCAGTTTTTGAACCTGGTACAGTTTTAGTTGGCCAATGTAAGTGTTGGGAAATAGCACAAAGTCTGCAATCTGCTGCTCACCTCCCTGAGGAGGCAATGTTAGAAAATGTCAATGAAGAAGAGTCAGCTTCTTTTATTTCAAAACTAAACTTTATTCATATTAAGTATATACAAATTAAGAAACAGCACCAAAATCTTTTACATTCATTAAGCAGGTAAATTTTTGTTTAAAGAGCACCATATGGCCTCCTGGGGTAATTGTGCTATTTTGATTGTTCATGGTGATTTTGTACCCAACTCTGTCCATCCATGTGCATTTGCGGAGAGAGCCTAGACTGTGGTTCTTCCCCAGAGACTTAGCATTGGTTGCACCAAGTTTCAGTGCATCCCTCAGCACCTACTTCTCAGCATTGCCTAATGGATGTCCTGCCATATTGAGAGAACAACATATTCTTCATTGGCTCTTCACTCAATCCCGGAACATTGGGATGCTCTTTATCGACTACAGCTCAGAATTCAGTACAATCATTCCCTCAAAAGTAATCAATAAGCTCCAAGAACTCGGCTTCAATACCACTTTGTGCAATTGGAGTCCCAATTTTCTCACTTGTAGGCTGCAGTCAAGTCAGACTGGCAATATATCTACTCCACGATCTCCATCAGTATAGGTCCACCACAATGTTGTGTGCTTAGCCCCTTGCTCTACTTGTTTTGCACTGATAACTGTGTGGCCATGCACAGCTCCAATGACTTATTCAAGTTTGCTGACAACACTACTGCCATAGGGCAAATTAAAGGTAGGGATGAATTAGCATATAGGAGGGACATTAAGAATCTGGTTGAGTGGTGTCATAACAACAACCTCTTACTCAATATCAGCAAAAGCAAGGAGCTGAAATTTGACTTCAGGAGAAGGAAACCAGAGGACCTTGAGCCAATGCTCAGAGGTGGAGAGGGTCAGCAACTTTAAACTGCTCAATGTTATTATTGTGGAGGATCTGTCCTGGGCCCAGCCCATCAATGCAATTATGAAGAAAACATAGTAGTGCCTCTACTGCCTTAGGAATTTGTGGAGACACTTAAAATTTTGACAAACTTCTATAGATGTGTAATGGAGATTATATTGACTGGATGCATTGTATACAGATATGGAAGCAGCAATGCCCTTGAATGGAAAATCCTACAAAAAGTAGTGGATACGGCCTAGTCCATCATGGGTAAAGCCCTCCCCACCATTGAGCGCATCTACTTAAAACACTGTTGCCGGAAAGCAGCATCCATCCTCAAAAACTTCCACCACCAGGACATGCTTTCTTATCACTGCTGCCATCAGGAAGAAAGTACAGGAGCCTCAGGACTCACACCACCAGGTTCAGGAAAAGTTATTACCCCTCAACCATTAGGCTCTTCAGCCAAAGGGAATAATTTGACTGAATCTCACTTGCTCCATCATTGATGGATCATTGATGGTTTATGTAGTTTTTGTATTGTTCGTGTAGCACCATGGTCCTGAAAAACATTGTCTGGTTTTTACTGCATACTGTACCAACAGTTATGGTCAAAATGACAATAAAAAGTGACAACTTGACTTGACTTGACTTGAAATGTTCTCATAACCAATGAAGTCATTTTCAAGGACTTTTCATTTCATGTTCTCAATATTTATTGTTTGTTTGTTTGTCTGTTTGTTTGTTTGTCTATTTATTTATTTATTTATTTATCTATTTATCTATCTATATATCTATTTATTTATTTATCTATCTATCTAGCTATCTATTTATTTATTTATTTATCTGTCTATCCATCTATCTATTTATTTATTTATTTATTTATTTATTTATTTATTTATTTATTTATTATTATTTCTCTTTTTTATTTGTATCTGCACAGTTTTGTTATCTTGTGCACTCTAGTTGCCCAAGTGAAGTAGCCTTTCATTGATTCTGTTTTGGTTATTACTCTATAGATTTATTCAGCGTGCCCACAAGAAAATGAATCTCAGGATTGTATATTGTGAGATGTAGATACTTTGATAATAAGACTTGACCTGAATAAATGGCAGAGCGGGATTGGTGAGCCTGATCGCATGCTGTTGCTCCTGTTTCCTATGTTATAGAGTCATAGAGAAGTGAAATACAGAAACAGGCCCTTTGGCCCATCTTTTCCATGCCAAAACCATTTAAACTGTCTGCTCCCAAAGACCTGCACTGGGACCATAGCCCTCCATATCCCTACTATCCATGTACCTATCCAAACTTCTCTTAAGCAGTGAAATCGAGCTCGCATGGACTATTTGTGCTAGCAGCCCATTCTGCACTCTCACAACCATCTGAGTGAAGAAATTTCCCCTCATGTTCCCCTGAAAATTCTCACCTTTCGCACTTAAGCCATGACCTCTGCTTGTGGTCCCACCCAACCTTGGTGGAAAAAGCCTGCTCGCATTTACCCTATCTATACCCATCATAATTTTCTATACCTCTATCAAATCTCCTCTCAATCTTCAATGTTCTAAAGAATACAGTCCTAACGTACTCATTTTTTCCTTATAACTTAGGTTCTCAAGAACTGGTAACATCCTTGTAAATTTTCTGTGCACTCTTTCAACCTTGTTTACACCTTTCCTGTAGGTAGGTGACCAAAACTGCACACAACACTCCAAATTAGGCCTCACCAATGTTCTATACACTTCAACATAATATCCCATTTTCTGTATTCAATATATTGATTAATGGAAGCCATCGTTTCAAGAGCTTTTTTTTTACGACATGTCCTGATTTTTTTTTTGCAAGTCCACAGTCTGCAAAGCGGTGGGTGCCCCACCACCGATCTCCCGAGGGCAGCAATTTTGGGGTGACATGTAATCTACTCTGTAAGGCTCTAAGAGGATAGACTCCTCTCACTACCATCCATGCCAAGTTTTGGAAGTTGTTGGAGAGATATAACAAGGATGAATTTTGGGCCTTTAACATTTGGATGAGCATTTTGGGCTTGGTAAAACTAGATGAGGCTTAGTATAAAAGTTTCCAATGCCTATCTACCTTATTTGCTATGGATATGAGATCAATCATCCAGCAACTGAACATTAGGAAAACTGTCACTGTTAAGCTTTGATTTAATTTTCCATGAGTCTGCATTAACCCGGCAGTACATTAAATATAAAACAGAAGGTGCTCTTAGTTGTTAAAGTAAATACGTAATTTGCCTGTATAATTTATAACTATACAACACCTGTACATACATGCTTCATCCATTGGTTCCAGCTCATCTAGTCATCTTTTGTTTTTGCTATAGGTACAACTGCTAGGAAACTTTTCTGCATTCCTCGTCCTATTTTTCTATGATAAAAATAAATCTACAAAGTCATTATCTATATTAGTGAACAGCAGCATCAGCACCTTATCTATTATGGAGATGCCTAGGGTTTGTGTCACTAAAAATTACATCATGGACTGTCTGACTACTGCTCTTGGGAAAACTAGAAATAACATTGCCAAAAATATACACTAAATTTAGAGGTGAGATGAGTGATGACCGTAAACCAATAGAACCCTTCTGAAGCTTTTATCATTGATTATACCAGTTTTTTATTCAATCCTTGTGACCGTAGATCAGTGCAGGCCTTGAATGCCACAGTTTATTGCTAATTGTGACTACGGTAGTTCAATTTTGATCCATCCTGTAAGATGACAGTGATTCTGGTTGGTACCACTTTACAGAGCAAAATATATCAGAATGAAAATAAACATTAATAATTTATTTGAATTTTGTATTATTAGTCTGTGTTTCAAATAGTATTTAATGAACAATAGCTTCTGAAACTTTAATTAAAAAATCATTAATAAAATGGTTTTTACATTTGAATTATTTCATTTTATTTCTTCCTCTAGTCCCCTCAACATCAGGATTTTTATAGTATTGAAACATTAGCTCCTATCTCAACATTATGCTTTCCATTTTGATACTCTCTGTTAAAGTTTATTAGAATTATTTCCTTGATGGTTCCAGTTGCTTCTTGAAATGTCAAAAATAAAGCAGAAGGCTCTTTGATTCCAGGTTTTGTATAATTAATCTTGTCTTAGTTTCATGACTGGTGACACAAAGTATCTTGGGCCCATTTTGTGACCATATGTGCTGACAAATTATTGTTCCCAGGTGTGGAGGAATGACAGACTCCCATGTGGAGACAGAAACAAAAGTTTATTCATAGGAACTTCAACAGAACATTGATGGTTCGACCAAGTGACACCATGAGATGAATCATTCTCTTACTTACAGCAGACTGAAACGCTTGAACATATAGACATTAAGAAAGAGGATGTGCTGGAGGTTTTGAAAAGCATTAAGTTAGCTAAATCACTGGGTCCGGATGAGATATACCCCAGGCTGCTGTGGGAAGCGAGGGAGGAAATTACTGAGCCTTTTGTGATGATCTTTGTGTCATCAATAGGGACTGGAGAAGTACCGGAGGATTGGAAGGTTGCAAATGTTGTTCCTTTATTCAAGAAAGGGAGTAGAGATAACCCAGGAAATTATAGACTTAGAGTCTGACTTCAGTGGTCATTTTTATAAATAACCTGGATGAAGAGTTAGAAAAGTCTGTTGATGACACAAATGTTGGGGGTGTTCTGGATAGCCTGAAGGTTTGTCAAAGTTTACAGCAGGACATCAATAGGATGCAGAACTGGGCTGAGAAGTGGCAGATGGACTTCAACCCAGATAAGTGTGAAGTGGTTCGTTTTGGTAGGTCCAATTTGAAGACAGAATATAATATATATGGTAAGACTCTTGGCAGCGTGGAGGATCTGCAATATCTTGGGGTTTGTGTCGATAGGACTCTCGATGCGGCTGCACAGGTTGACAGTGTTGTTGAGAAGGCTTATGGTGTGTTGGCATTCACCAACTGTGGGATTGAGTTTAAGAGCCAGCAGGTAATGATAGAACTATATAAAACCTTGGTCAGACCTCACTTAGAGTACTGTGTTCAGTTCTGGTCACCCCACTGTAGGAAGGGCATGGATACTCTAGAGAGAGTGCAGAGAAGATTTACAAGGACATTTCCTGGATTGGAGGGTGTACCTTATGAGAATAAGTTGAGTGTGCTTGGCCTTTTCTCCTTGGAGCGACGGAGGATGAGATGTGACCTGATCGAGGTGTATAAGATTATGAGAACCATTAATCGTATGGATAGCCAGAGGCTTTTTCCTAGGGCTGAAATGGCTAGCACAAGGGGGCATAGTTTCAAGGTGCTTGGAAATAGGTACCGAGGTGATGTCAGAGGTAAGTTTTTTACACAGATAGTGGTAGGTGCGTGGAATGCACTGCTGGTGGTGGTGATGGAAGCGGATACAATAGGGTCTTCTAAGAGCCTCTTAGATAGATAAATGGAGCTTAGAAAAATAGAGGGCTATGCACGAGGGAAATTCTAGGCAGACTCTAGAGTAGGTTACATGGTCGGCACAACATTGTGGGCCAAAGGGCTTGTAATGTACTGTAATTTTCCATGTTCTGTTTTTTTGTTGTTGTATTGTAGAAACTCATTAAAAAACTAATTTAAAAATTTTTCCATGTTCCATGACACACAAGGACCTCATGATTAGCCCTGATATGGACTCTATGGGTTGGACTCTGCAACTCACTTTATGAGGTTTTTCTGACTTCTGGACACTCCTTTTATTCTGTTGATGTTTAGTGTGATTTTGATCAGGGAAGACTAACACTACAGCCTGTATTGAAGATAGCGAGAGATGAGATGCTGGATTGAACCACACTGTGCTGAACTGAATATGCTTAGATTCTTTCCATACTTCTGTGATCCGGTGTTTTGTATTCTGTGTTTTTTTGGCCATTTTTTCCCGTCATTTGCGCGATCTGTTCTTTTTTTTTCTATGTGCTGAGGGTTTGATGTTTTTTTTTAAAAGCATTCTTTGTTTTGTTGCTGTCTATGGGAAGACTTATCTCAGGGCTGTGTACTGCAAACAGATTTTGATAATAACTGTACTTCGAATCTTTGAAATCTTTAAATAATTACAGTACACAAAAAAAACTTGTGCTAGTCAAAATAAACTTGACAAGATTAAACAGAAATCATGAAGGCTTAATTACTCTAGGTAAGACAGCAATTAACAAATACAATGCACAGGCCCACAGGGCTGATGGCACATTAACCTGAAGACCACCTCATTTAATCAGAATCAAGTCTAGTATCACTAGGATATGTCATGATATTTGTTGGTTTGTGACAGCAGTGCAGAACAGTGCAAGACATAAAAATATTGTAATGTTACAATAAGAAATATTGTAATAATATAAGAATATTATAAATATTGTAATAATATAAGAAAGAATAAATAAATAGTGCAAGAAGAGAGAAAAATAGTGAGGTAGTGTTCATGGGTTCATGGACCATTCTAAAATCAGGTGGCAGAGGGGAAGAAGCTGTTCCTAAAACAATGAATGTGCATCCTCAGGGCCTTGTTCCTTCTTCCTGGCGGTAACAATGAGAAAAGGACATGTACTGGATGATGAGGGTCCTTTATAATGGACGCTTCCTTCTTCAGGCACCATCTTCTGAAGATGTCTTTGTTGGTGGGAGCTAGTGGCCATAATGGAGTCTAGAACACTGGAGTTTCTTTCTAGGCTATGCATTGGAGCCTTCATACAAGGCAGTGATGCACCTATCCAAACGCTGTCGATGATATACAGTATCTATAGAAACTTGCTGGGGTCTTTGGAAACATACCAGTTCTGCTCAAACTCTGAATGAAGAACAGTCACTGGTGTGCCTTCTTCATGATTGCATCACTGTGTTTTGCAAGCAAAATTTCAGCTTCAATCTAACTGTTAAAGACAGGGTTTGGCTTACATATGACTATGAAAGTGCAGGTAGACGGTTCATCTTGGGTTTCTATTCAAGTGCTGTTTATATTGAGTATACTTAGGTGTTTAATTTCAATCTGACAACAGATACATACACACCAATGCCCCACCAGACAATCGCTTGTTAAATAGTTTGAGTTGATGGTATGAAGTATACTCAGTGGCCACTTTATTAGGTACAGGGGTGGAACCTGGTGTGAACTTCTCCTACTATAGCCCAATCACCTCAAGACTCAACATGCTGCACATCAGAGATACTCCACTGCGCACTTGGGCAGTACTGAAGTTACTGTCGTCTTCCTGTCCGATTGAACCTGTCTGGCTAGTCTCCTCTGACCTCCCCCATTAACGAGGCACTTTCGCTCACAGGACTGCCACTCACTGTTTATTGCACTATTCTCAGTAAAGTTTAGAAACTGCTGAGCCTAAGAGTTGTAGGAGATCAGCATATTCTGAGATATGGAAACCACTCTGCCCGGCACCAACAGTCAGTCCATGGTCAAAGTCACTTGGATCATATTTCTTCCCCATTCTTATGTTTGGTCTGAACAAAAACTGAACCTCTTGACCATGTCTGCATGCTTTTATGCATCGAGTTGCTGCCACATGACTGGCTGATTAGATATTTTCATTAATGCACAGTGTACCTAATAAAGTGGCCGCTGAGTGTATGATGAGCATTAAAATTTAAATCATTGGGTGAAAGGATACAACTGCACACAGAATTTTTAAAATATTATCTTGTATGATTAGCGGCTAGCAGCATTGTCATCTTCGAAATAGAAAGAGACAAAATGTGCATCCAAGTGTATGTTGTGCCTACTGATCTGATTATAGTGTCTGATGAGATGAGAAGTTAATGTTTCAGCTATTTTATCCAAATTGCCTGATGCCAATTTGGTAAAAGTAGGATAAAAGATTTTAATGTTGCAGAATTCCAATGAATACAATATCTTCAGTAACACTTTCAGCGCATTCATTAGATGTATGAATTTCAAACTGTAATAGCTAAAGTTGAAAAGATATTTACTAACAAGAGAAAATATGCAGAAGCTGGAAATCCAAGCAACACACACAAAGTACTGGAGGAACTCAACAGGTCAGGCAGCATCCATGGAAAAAAGTACAGTTGACTACTCTTTTCTGTAGATGCTGCCTGGGCTGCTGAGTTGGTCCAGCATTTTGTGTGTGAAAATATATACTAGTTCATCTTCTATGTCACTTCTCACTGTTAGTTGGGGGTGTGGAGCCTAGGTATGAAATTCACTTGCTAAAATGAAAGCGCCTATTATTTTTAAAGTATAATGCAGTGGGAATATGATTTTAAGAAACACATGCAAAAGATCAGTTGAAAGATAGCTGCTAGAGTTTTTGTAGATTGGCAGGTTAAGTTCAGGTCTCACTTTTGGAAACAGATAGGTTTGTCGAGTAACAAAAAAGGCAGAAAATAGTTTCTTTCATTCATTAACATAATTGTTTTACACTTTCAAATATGATAGTTACAAGTTAGATGTTAATCAGTCTATTATGATGTTGGTAATGATGTTTCAAAAGTCATATTGCTAAATTGGGCTGTACAGTTAAAGATACGTTCATCTGCAGAGATATAATTCAGTGCAGGTTCTACTTAGAGACACGTAAGCAGGTGATTTTATTGTTTTAGAAATTCACTGAAATTAATCAACTGATGTTCGATTAATTGTCATTGTTTAACTGATGAAGATTCTCTCAGTAGATGCTGAGTTCCACCAGCAATTTTATGTGTTGTTCTGAATTTCCAGCATCTGCAGAATCTCTTGTGTTTATGTTTGTTGCTATTAAGTTTCTTTGTACAGCAGAAATACGTTAATTAATTATTTAGAATTCATTAAGATTGCAAAACAAATCACAATTCCTCTTTGGAGGTTCTTCGATGCTCTAGGAAATCTGCATTCTTCCTCTGCTGGCCACTTGCACATTTTTATATTGCTTTATATCACTCAGAATGTCAGTGCCTTCAGCTAATTTTGGAAATGCCTCCTTTAAACTTTCCAATCTCTTAACTTCTTTCTCTGACATGCAGATTTCCCTCCAGAGCTAACTGCAATCAAGCCTTTAGTTGCCCTTTAGGTTTAGACCAATTTGTTTCAGATTATGCTGCCATGGAGTGCTTGGAGACCTTCTACTTTGAAGGAGTTGTATAAATAGAAGTGATTGCTGCAGATGTGTGATGTAGCTGAAGAGAGAAATTTAGAGCTTTTCTCAGCTTGTATCAATAATAAACAAGGAATACAAGGGCATAACAATTGCCTGTTAATTTGCCATTTATTGGCTTAGGGAGAAAAGTCTTGAGATGTGACATTGTCATTCAACATGCTTTGCAAGCAAGGCAAAAGACACATCAGAAGCTCTTAGGTGTCTAGGATGCCAATCGGAGAAAGGTGACTGGTGCCAGAAATAATGGTCCACTTGCCCACTGCAGGACCCTAATGCAAAATTCCCATACAAATGAATAAAATTTAATGTGCAAACTTGGGTTTTACTAGGCATTGATTTGCCCACCCAAAAGTGCTCAGAAACCATTTGACAAATGAGTATAAACAGGGGTTCCCAACCTGAGGTCCACAGACACCTTGCTAAATGATCCATGGCATAAAATAAAGGTTGGGAACCCCTGCGTAAATGATTATAGAAATTTTTTTTCTGTGTTGTTTGGAATCACATGGTTCCGTACACATGTGACAGATTATAGTTCACTCAGAAACACTCACTCCTACCTTGAGTTCCATTCTTAGAATTGCCTCACTAAGAGGAGAATGATTTGCTCACAATCCAGCTAGTTGCCTAGGACATCTAAGTTTACAACAAGACAGTATGATAAATCCTGTTTCATCCACAAAGACTCATGGGGCAGGGAATAACTGACCTTTGTTCTGCTTTCTATAGCCATTGTTATTACACACGCATTGTTTCAAGCCTTGCTTCTTCTAAGGAAAAGGAAACACTTAACACAGATCAAGAAGCTGACTGGAAATATGACAGCATGATTACATACTCCAGAACCCAAAATCACAAGTCTAGTTGAAAATTGTGACTGACATCAATAGTGCTGGATTGTTGCAGCATCAAAAACTGCAAGCCCAAGATAATGACAGGCACTGACCCTTCTTCTCTAAAAAAAGAGAAGCTGGTTAGCCAAACAGTAAAGCAACTGCCTGAGGCATTCTCAGTATCCATTCTGCCATTTGTATTTGGCATGAATTAATACTGAGTCTGAACATTACCTACTGGAACAGTATTGCAGAACTCTCTGTGTTATAAAGCAAGTAGGTATTTGTGCACTAATTCGTTTGTCCTTTTGTTGCTGGCTATTAAAATGACATCGGCTAACTTTTGATTTATAGCAGATCACTTTCAACTTCTTTTTTTTTTATTTTTAAAGTTCCACATTTATTCCAACCCTCTCCTGTACAAATTGCCCCCCCACTTCAGAAAGCTTCCTCCCACCACAAAGCACAGCTTTCTCTCCCCTCCAATTTCTGCTTTCCACGGGGATCACTCCCTGTGCAACCCCCTTGTCCATTTGTTCCTCCCCACTGATGTCCCTCCTGGCACTTATTCTTGCAAGCAGAACAAGTGCTACACCTGCCCCTATACCTCCTCCCTCACTACCATCAGGGCCCCAAACAGTCCTTCCAGGTGAGGCAACACTTCACTTGAGAGTCTGTTGGGGTCATATGCTGTTCCTGGTGCTCTCAGTGTGTCCTCCTGTATATCTGTGGGACTGGATGTAGATTGGGAGACTGCTTTGCCAAGTATCTATACTCCATCTGCCAGAAGAAGCAGGATCTCCCAGTGGCCACCTGTTTTAATTCCACTTCCCACTCCCATTCTGATATGTCAGTCCACGTCCTTCTCTATTGTTGGAGGAACAGGTTGAAGGAACAACCTCTTATATTCCTTCTGAGTAGCCTCCGACTTGAAGGCATGAACAACATTTTCTTGAACTTCCAATAACGCACCCTCCCCATCCTTCACCATTCCATATCCCTTTTCCCTCATCTCCTTGTCTGTCTATTACCTCCCTCTGGTGCTCATCCCTACTTTTCTTTCTTCTATGGTCTTCTGTCCTCTCTTATCAGACTCTCCCTTCTTCAACCCTGTATCTCTTTCACCAATCAACTTCACAGCTCTTTACTTCATCCATCCCCTCCTGTTTTCACCCATTACCTTGTGTTTCTTCCTCCCCACCCCCCATCTTTTAACTCTACTCCTCATCCTTTTTTTCTCCAGCCTTGCCAAAGGGTCTCAGCCCAAAACATCAACTATACTCTTTTCCATAGATGCTGCATGGTCTGCTAAGTTCCTCCAGCATCTCGTGTGTGTTGTCTACTCCCTAAAACATACCAAATGCGAACAACAACCATGATTGAGTGGTAGAGCAGACTCAATAGGCCCAATGGCCTAATTCTACTCTTGTGGTCTTATGGAGATGCGAAGGGGGTGGAGGGTGGGTGGGAGGATGAATTATAAGGGTAACTGATTAGTCATCACCTCATTCTTAAAACAATCCCTCTATCCCACATCCCTCCCAGCATGATTAACATACATATTAAACCTAGCTTCTAAATGTAGGGTCTGCTTAAGGTTTGATCTAACTCTAACTGTACTCCTTCCTCAAATGAATTAGAATTCTTGGAAGATTCTTTGCCTCTTTGATAGTTTTGTTGTAAAGTCTTCAGCTACTGTAAAATTACTTCACAAAAATGAAAGTTATCATTAAAAAATGGAGAGTTTTCTTTTTCTCTGATTGACTCTTGAAGTGGTTTCCTTTAAAAGTAATCCGTAAGGCATCTCAAAGATCCATGCCCTCCTCTTGTGCCAAGATGAGACAATCCTCAGGGTGGAGGAGCAACACCTTATATTCCATCTAAGTACCCTCCAAACTGATGGTATGAACAAAATTCCCCACCACCCTCTCCTCTATTCCTCGCTCTAACTTTTACTGCTTCTCACCTGCCTTTCCTCCTGAGTCTTTCCTCCTTCCCTTTCTCTGATTGTCCACTCTCCTCTCTATGAGATTCTTTCCTGGCTTCACCTATCACCTTTCAGCCAGCCTCGTTCCCCTACACCCTTCCCTTGCAGTCCTGAAAAGAGTCTCAGCCTGAAATGTTGACTGTTTAATCTTTCCCATGGCTGCTGCTTGACCTGCTGAGTTTCTCCAACATTTGGATGGGTTGTGCTTTGGATTTCTAGCATCTGCAGATTTTTTCATGCTTGTGATTTACTCCTGACTTTTGTCTGTTATATGAACTTTTGGATGATTTTAAGTAAAAGAATGGACAATAAAAATGAATAATATGTAAAAATGCAAAGAATAAGATCATAATATCAAAAGTATTTTGATTACATTTGCAACTATTAGAAGACATGAGTCAGTGATTGCTGATTCATTCTATAGTGCACTTTTTCCATCGCTGTCAATAATTTTTAAAATATGCTGATATCTGATTTGCAATCTGTTAGACCTTTTATTTCACTCAATGTTTCCTCTAAATTGGAGTATTGTAATAACCTATATGCACTAATTGAATTCTCAATTGTAGTATATTGCATCACAAATGGAATGCAAAGATATCAGGCACAAAGTAGGATTCACAAATATACATATATTGAGTTATAGATGCAGCATTCTAATTGTATTCCTTTCTGACAGGTACATTTAATAAGATAAAATAGAAAGTAATAGCATGAAACTTAACATATTTATGTCTTTTTATCTTATGTGCTGTTGATATTATTGAGTTTATTGACACAGTGGATGTATTTTGTTTAGCAATGGAGGAACTGAATTTACTTCAGTGGAGATGGGATTATCCAGGGGTACTTCTGAAATCCTGACCTTTCCACTTTCTCCCACTCATCCAGCTCAAAAACTCCCAGAAACTAGTTTAAAGCAGCAAGGCCACTGAAGCTCACTCTAAACACAAGATATTTAAATAAATAAGCTGAAGGAGATATTAAAGGTGATAGCAATCTCCCTGCCAGGGTAATATTTTCTTTAAGTGACTGCTGGAATTGTTGGTTAGTTTTCAATTAAAGGGAAATCTATAGAGCATTCATAGCAAGTAAATAGGAAACATAAATCACACTCTTATGGTTGGTGGAATTACCAATGAACTAGTCCGTTGAAATATGTTACAAATAACAAAATGGAGAAAATGCATTTTATTTTAGCTTACCCAAAGGTTTTGCTACTAAATCATTGAAATTGGGGAAATGGAGCCAAATATTACCATTGTCTGTATTAGCAATGATGTGCACAACATTGATGGGGTTTGATTTGCTATATGGTTAAGAAGAAGGGTTTTGATGAATAGGGAATTTTCTAATTTAATTTTACTGAGGCTTTTTAAACTAACTGAGTTACAGTATATTGGGAACTGCCTTCCGTTATTAGAAATCAAACTGGTAAATTACTAATTGTGTGTCTGCGGATAAATGTCAAACCGTTAAAGTCAGAAACCAATTAAGTCCCAGTTGTTTTAATGGGACAGCTTCCATTGAACTGATAATATGACAGTGACTTTGAGAACTTATTTTGATTACTGTGTCATTCAAAGTGATGTCATCTTCCAGGCGATAACAGCCGACCTCATCAGTCATAAAATTCACTGTTTGCTTGAACATAAAGAAATAATGTTCATTACTGGAGAGGTGGTAAACATTTAAAATTGCTGCTTAATTGACCAACTTTTTAGATGAAACATTTAGGTGGTGTTCTGAAGGCAAAAAGTATCAGCTGGCATTGCAAAACTTGTAGTTTTACCCATTTAGTTCTTGCACTCTAGACCAACTTCACCCCCACTAATTCTACAGAGATACTATCACTCTTAAAGCAGTCAGCATTATTCTTCTAACCCATCAGTGCCCGATCTAATCTTGAACTGGATTTGAAACCAAGATTGAAAACTTATTTTGGAAACATAGAAAACAGAAGTAGAAATATGTTGTTTTACCAGTTGAGCCTACTTGGCATTCAATGGCACCATGGTAATTCTTTCAATTCTTTACTATCACACTCTGTCCCATATCCTTGAGCCTTCTAGTCCTCAGAACAATATAATTCTCCTTCTTCAATATAGATAATGACTTGCCTTTAACATCCTTTTGTAGTAAAGACTTTCTTTGCTATGTGCCAATCTCTGGATGAAGAAACTTCTCATCTCATTCTCAAATAGGTTATCTCTTGTTCTTAGATTGATACCTCTGTCCTGGATATGGATCACCGTTTAATTTATCGCATGCATTAATAGCTTCTATTGTTAAGGAATTAGTAAGTCCAACAATTGATGAGATATAACAGAATCTCACTTCCATAACAATTGATAAATTGATAAACAAGGCAATGAAAAGAGCCAAGCTAATTGCTTGAGTCAGTAGAATTATGCTGGAAAAAAAATTGAGGAGAAAAGTGAGGATACATTCCAGGGATAGGCATTTGTGGGTGAAGCCAATAGTAAGGTTTGCTGATGGAATTAGATGAGGGGAGAAATTTCAGTCAAGCACATTTGTGGAAAAGGATTCAATCCACTTCAGTAATATCAGTTGAAAGAATCGTCAACATTACACTGGCTTTATTTTTCTTGTCTTGTATGGTAGGAAGCAGGTGGAGTTTTATCGTAATGTACAGGAGGACGTAAATTGATTGCAAATGAATTGAATTGGCTTTATTATTTACATCCTTCATATACACGAGGAGTAAAAATCTTTACGTCACATCTCTGTCTAGGAGATGTGCAAAGGGATATTTTAGAGCATAGAACTTTGAACACTACAACCCTGTACAGGTCCATGACATTGTGCCGACCTTTTAACCTACTATAAGATCAATTTTACCTTGCCCTCCTACATAGCCCTTAATTTTTCTATCATCCATGTGGCTATCTTGTACGAATAAGCCTAAATGAATCTTGAATCCCTGGCCAAACTGTACACAAGTGGGACTGCAACAACTTGTTTCTGTCCATTTCCTCAATATTCCCTGACCTCTTGTCTTGCTCTACCTCTTCCTCCCTCTATGCCTGGTCTTCCTGCTGGTCTGAATCTTGGCATTCATTTCTAAAAGTATAGAATATAAGAGCAAGGATGTGATGTTGAGGCTCTATAAGGCACTCATGAGACCACAATTGGAGTATTGTGTGCAGTTTTGGCCTCCTTATTTTAGAAAGGATATACTGTCATTGGAGAGGCTTCAGAGAAGATTCGCAAAAATGATTCCACGAATGAAAGGGTTACTGTATGAGGAACATCTGGCAGCTCTTGGGCTGTATTCCCTGGTTCAGGAGAATGAGGGGGTATCTCATAGAAACCTTCTGAATGTTAAAAGGCCTGAATAGATTAGATATGGCAAATTTATTCCCCATGGTAGGAGATTCTAGGACAAGAACGTTCAGGATTCAGGATTGAAGGACATCCATTTAGAACTTAGATGCAGAGAAATTACTTTCGTCAGAGGGTGGTAAATCTGTGGAATTTGTTGCCACAAGTGGCTGTGGAGGCCAAGCCAATGAGTGTATTTAAGGCAGAGATAGATAGGTTCTTGATTAGCCAGGGCATCAAAGGGTATGGGGAGAAGGCAAGGGAGTGGGGATGACTGGAAGAATTAGATCAGCCCATGATTGAATGGCAGAGCAGACTCAATGGGCCAAAAGGCCTACTTCTGCTCCTATATCTTATGGTCTTATGCTGGCTGACACACAGTATTATGAAGCAAACATAGATATATAGATAAATAAATAAACATAAATAGTACTTTCTCCAAAGTACCTCTAAATCTACCTAAACTCCTGAGGTCAACAAAATGCCAATGATTTGACGAGTGACAGATCTTATGCTGATTCAACAGTCTTTGCAGTGCCCTTGCTCCTCATGTGCTGGATTTCTGAGGAACAACACCTGCTACTTTTTACAATGCTATAATTTATCCCAAAGCTCCCAGGCATGACAGCTGGAGGCACAGGACAAAGACATCCTGCAACTGCTCTGAGATTTGCATGCATTTGCATAAGCCTGTGGCTCTCTGCCAGTTTTATATTGACAGAGTTGAAAGCCTAACATTTGGTGAACACTTCCCAGTGACCTATACCTTAATCACCTCATCTGTGACTTGCTGCACCTTCGAAAGGCCAAGCAGAGCAGCCACCCTCAGAGCTTCCTCACTCTAATTGTTGTTACTGACATATTTGACTCCCTGGTCAGCAAGCCATTAGACCATAAGACATAGAAGATGTATTAGGCCATTCGGTCCATTGAGACTGCTCTGCCATTCCATAATGGCTTACTCTTCTCCTTCTCAACCCCACTCTCCGACCTTCATCCCATAACCTTTGATGCCTTGACTGACCAAAAGCATATCAACTGCTGCTTTAAATATACACAATGATTTTGCCTCCCCAGTTGCCTGTGGCAATGAATTGAAAAAAATAACCACTCGCTGGCTAAAAAAAAAAATTTTAATCGCTGTTCCAAATGGTGTCCTATTCTGAGGCTGTGCCCTCTGATCTTAGGCTCACCCACTGTAGGAAACATCCTTTCCACATCTGCTCCGTCTAGGCCAGGCATGGGCAAACTACGGCCCGCGGGCCATATGCGGCCCGTTAAGCTTTTTAATCCGGCCCGCAGAACTTGATGAAATTATATTAATAAACCTTGTTAACGTTTTTCCCCCGCAATTCTGGCGTTTTCCCAATAGATGACGCACTCTATATACATTGACCTTTGTTGAGGTGCAGCGTATTACTCCACATTTGCGCTTTACTTTGTGACCTTGTGGCGACCCATTTCCTGGCACATCCGAACCAGCTCACAATTAGCCAGCGTTCCGGCTAAGGGAGATAGCCTGTGGGGATTTGCGAGCACAGAGCTCCGCATACTGGCGCGCTCTCACTGTTCTGTCATCGTGCGGGTCGTTTTTGAGTTTTGGCACAGGGGACAATTGAATAAGAAGGAGCAGGACAAGTAGACCTGCATCTCCTACCGTTTTTGAAATAAAGACAGTCAAGAGGAGAGTGATGATGATAATATCTTGAAGGATAACAGAATTTTCAGTGCTTTAAAATAATAACTGTTACTATTAAAAAAAGCTGTATTTTATTCATTTAATTTTCAGTGTTTTAAAAGTCATTTCAATAAATAGCTAAATACCATGGGACTTCAAAGACAGATATTTTGTTGTAATGCATTTGTTCATTTTCAATTGAAATTAAAGCACATGTTTTCTACATATCCCATGATATTTTATTTTCTCTTATGAGGTATATTACCAAAACACTCCGTCCATCTGCTCCTGGTCCGGCCCCCCTGTCAAATCTTAGAACTCTTTGTGGCCCTCAAGTCAAAAAGTTTGCCCAGTCCTGGTCTAGGCCTTTCAATATTTGATAGGTTTCAATAAGATCCACCTCATTCTTCTAAACTTCAGTGAATACAGGCCCAGAGCCATCAACGAGTCCTCAGATGTTAACCCTTTCATTCCTGAATCATTCTCAGGAATCTCCTCTGGACCCTCTCCAATGCCATCTTTTATTAAATAAGGGGCCCAAAACTGCTCACAATACTCCATGCAGTCTGACCAATGCCTTAAAAAGCCTCAGCATCACAGCCTTACTCTTACATTCTAGTCCTTATGATGAAAGCTAGTACTGCATTTGTCTTCCCTACCACCAGCTCAAACTGCAAGTTAACTTTTATGGAATCTTGCAGAAGTCCCTTTGCACTGATTTTTGAATTTGTTCCCCATTTAGAAAATAGTCCACACCTTTATTCCTTCTACCAAAGTGCATGTCTAACAGGCTTCCTCAGTATAATGTTTACGTGTACTGCCAATTGCAAGACCTAGTAAATGTTATTGACAGAACCTGGTTGTGGCCTGGGTGATACTGAGAGTAATTTGGTCAATGATGTTACCAAATCCACCCTGCAATTAATCTAGTTCCAATACACTGGAAGGAGCTATTGTCACCTTGCAAGAAAACCTAAGAACTCCTGTGATTTAGATTGAGATTTAGATTTACTTAAGACATGTACATCAAAACATACAGTGAAATGTGTCATTTGCGTTAACAACAAACACACCGAAGGATGTGCTGGGGGCAGCCCACAAGTGTCGCCACACAGGCAGGTGCCAGTGTAGCATGCTCAGCAGAACAACACAGAGTACAGCAAAACAGAACATAGCAAGTCGCAAAGCAACCACTGCGAACCATTCCCCATTCCTCCCTCCCTCCCAGCCATGCTCTTATACAGTTGTGAAAGGACAGGATAGGCCATCTTCTTTGGTATCCAGCAGACTCATGGATTCACAGACACTAGGCCTCAGTTTCCCCAGCAGGCTCATGGATTCACAGACACTAGGCCTCAGTTTCCCCAGCAGGCTCATGGATTCACAGACACTAGGCCTCAGTTTCCCCAGCAGACTCATGGATTCACAGACACTAGGCCTCAGTTTCCCCAGCAGACTCATGGATTCACAGACACTAGGCCTCAGTTTCCCCAGCAGACTCATGGATTCACAGACACTAGGCCTCAGTTTCCCCAGCAGACTCATGGATTCACAGACACTAGGCCTCAGTTTCCCCAGCAGACTCATGGATTCACAGACACTAGGCCTCAGTTTCCCCAGCAGACTCATGGATTCACAGACTGTGGTGAACTATGTGCCTGTCGGGACACGCCCCTGCTGACTGCTCCTGTGGCTCCTCCCACAGGCCCCTGTATAAAGGAGACCTGCGGCCTGACGCTCGGCCTCAGTCTCCAAGACCTTGTATGATAGACACTCACTCCTGGTTCCTTCTTCCAGTCAATAAAAGCCGATATCTCGCCTACATCTCAGTGTGAGTTATTGATGGTGCATCAATTTTATTGACTGGAAGTTTTAAACCATGGAACCCGTTTTGCGTCCGGACCGGTTGGATTTGGACCCTCAAGACCCTGACGCAGCTCTCGCTTTTGAACACTGGCTTGCATGCTTCCAATCGTACTTGGCGGAGCTTTGTGCGACTGAACCTGCCGTTATGCACAGAATCCTACTCTCAAGGTCCCTCCCCCACCGCTGTTCGCCAACCTGACCCCCGACTGTAAACCTGTGGCAACCAAAAGCAGGAGGTACAGCGCGGGGGACCGGGCCTTCATTCAGTCGGAGGTGCAGCGGCTGCTCAGGGAGGGGATCATTGAGCCAAGCTCAAGCCCTTGGAGGGCCCAGGTAGTTGTTGTTCGGACTGGGCAGAAAGATAGGATGGTGGTGGACTATAGTCAAACCATCAATAGGTTTACGCAGCTTGACGCCTACCCCCTACCCCGCATCGCGGATATGGTCAACCAGATTGCTCAGTATAAGGTGTACTCAACAATAGATCTGAAATCCGCTTATCACCAGCTCCCCATCTGCCCAGAGGACCGCCCCTACACCGCCTTCGAGGCGGGCGGCAGGCTCTATCACTTCCTGCGCGACCCTTTCGGTGTCACGAATGGTGTCTCTGTCTTCCAGAGGGAAATGGACCGGATGGTGGACCAGTACCAATTGCAGGCCACATTTCCCTATCTGGATAACATCACCATCTGTGGTCACGACAGGCCAGATCACGACGCCAACCTCCAACGATTTCTCCAAGTGGCCGCAGCTCTGAACCTTACTTATAACAGGGACAAGTGTGTTTTTGGTACCACCCGCCTTGCTATACTTGGGTATGTCGTGGAAAACGGGGTTATTGGGCCTGATCCCGAACGTATGCGCCCCCTGTTAGAGCTCCCTCTTCCCACCACTCTCAAGGCCCTCAGACGGTGCCTGGGTTTTTTTTCCTATTACGCCCAATGGGTCCCCCATTACGCAGACAAGGCTCGCCCCCTGGTCAAGTCTACCTCGTTTCCCCTCTCTGCTGAGGCCTGCGCGGCCTTCAACTGCATTAAAGCGGACATTGCCAAAGCTACGATGCATGCAGTGGACGAGACCGCTCCCTTCCAAGTGGAGTGTGATGCCTCCGATTTCGCTCTGGCTGCTACCCTTAATCAGGAAGGCAGACCAGTAGCATTCTTTTCTCGCACCCTCCAAGGCTCCGAAATTCAGCACTCCGCGGTGGAGAAAGAAGCCCAGGCCATAGTGGAGGATGTTAGGCACTGGAGGCACTATCTTGCTGGCAAAAGATTCACAGTGCTGACCGACCAGCGCTCGGTTGCGTTCCTGTTCAGCAACCAACAGCGGGGCAAGATCAAAAATGATAAGATTTTGCGGTGGAGGATAGAACTCTCCACCTACACCTATGATATCCTGTACCGGCCTGGCAGACTCAATGAGCCCCCTGATGCCCTATCCCGGGGAACATGCGCTAGCACACAGCTCGACCAGCTGTACGCCCTTCATGCACAACTTTGCCATCCGGGGGTCACCCGATTTTACCATTTTGTGAAAGCTCGGAACCTGCCGTACTCCCTGGAGGACATCAGGATGATGACCAGGGACTGCCAAATTTGCGCCAAGTGCAAACCGCACTTCTACTGTCCTGACACGGCACAACTTGTCAAGGCCACCCGCCCTTTTGAACGCCTGAGTGTTGACTTTAAGGGCCCCCTTCCCTCCACTGACCGCAATGTCTATTTTCTCAGTGTTATTGACGAGTTCTCACGGTTCCCCTTTGCCATCCCCTGCCCCGACACCACTGCCACGTCCGTCATAAATGCCCTGCGCCAGCTCTTCACTCTGTTCGGGTATCCCTGCTATATCCACAGTGATAGAGGGTCCGCCTTTATGAGTGAGGAGCTGCGCCAGTACTTGCTAGCTAGGGGCATTGCTACCAGTCGGACCACGAGTTATAATCCCCGGGGTAATGGCCAGGTGGAGCGGGAGAATGCCACAGTGTGGAAGGCCACACTTTTAGCCCTTAAGTCAAAAGGGTTGCCGGTCTCTCGATGGCAGGAGGTCCTCCCTGAGGCACTGCACTCTATCCGCTCTCTGTTATGTACGTCCACCAATGCCACCCCTCACGAACGCCTATTCTCTTTTCCCAGGAAGTCTGTCACTGGGACAACCCTACCAGTTTGGCTGACGTCCCCGGGGCCAGTGCTGCTCCGGAAACATGTGAGGAGCAATAAATACTCCCCGCTGGTGGAGAGGGTTCACCTTCTACATGCGAACCCCCAGTATGCTTACGTGGTCTTACCTGATGGGCGGGAGGACACGGTCTCCATCCGCGACCTGGCACCCGCAGGTGCAGCAGACCACTACCCTGAAGGCTCTCCGGTGACTGTGAACCCTGCACCAGATTTGACACCGTGCTCACCAGGCCCTACACAGACTCCTCACGACACTTGTATACCGGGCGTTTCGTACACATTTATACCAGGCGCCTCGCACATGCATGAGGGATCACCGGCGCCTAGTGGGCAAGAACACGCGCAACCCCCGTCCCCTGTGCAATCACCAATGTTGCCGGCATCTATGCGGTCACAGCCGGTGCTACGTAGATCGCAGCGACAGATTCGACCACCTGATAGGCTTGACTTGTAAGAACCTTCGCCACATGAGGACTTTTTCAAACGAAGGTGGGGTGAATGTGGTGAACTATGTGCCTGTCGGGACACGCCCCTGCTGACTGCTCCTGTGGCTCCTCCCACAGGCCCCTGTATAAAGGAGACCTGCGGCCTGACGCTCGGCCTCAGTCTCCAAGACCTTGTATGATAGACACTCACTCCTGGTTCCTTCTTCCAGTCAATAAAAGCCGATATCTCGCCTACGTCTCAGTGTGAGTTATTGATGGTGCATCACAGACACTAGGCCTCAGTTTCCCCAGCAGACTCATGGATTCACAGACACTAGGCCTCAGTTTCCCCAGCAGACTCATGGATTCACAGACACTAGGCCTCAGTTTCCCCAGCAGACTCATGGATTCACAGACACTAGGCCTCAGTTTCCCCAGCAGACTCATGGATTCACAGACACTAGGCCTCAGTTTCCCCAGCAGACTCATGGATTCACAGACACTAGGCCTCAGTTTCCGCAGCAGACTCATGGATTCACAGACACTAGGCCTCAGTTTCCCCAGCAGACTCACAGAGATTCGCAGAGCTCAGGCTTCAGCCATTGGGCCTCAACTTCTGGACCTCTGATTGACCTTTGGGCTTTCATTAAGACATCTGATTAACATTTGTGTTTTGATCCATAACAGTTGTTTTCAAACTTTTGTATACAGCTTATCCTCTTTCTGTAATCCATGATGTCCAACATGTGTGGTGAACTACATATACCTGTCTGGACACCCCCCCCCCCCCCCACCGCTGACTGCTCCTGTGGCTCCTCCCACAGACCCCGGTATAAAGGCGATTGGAGACACAGCCCCGGCCTCAGTCTCCAGGATGTAGTGTGGTGGTCAATTGCTGCTTGTCCAATAAAAGCCTATATCTTGCCTCACGTCTCTGAGAGTTATTGATGGTGCATCAATTTTATTGGCTGGAAGTCTTAAAACAAGGGAAGTATTTTACGTCCAGAAAAATTAGACTTGGACCCCTAAGCTCCAGAACCATGCAAGCCTTTGAACTCTGGCTTGCATGCTTCCAATCATACTTGGAAGCGATTCCAGTGACTGAGCCTGCCACAATGTACAAAATCCTCCTATCCAGAGTAAGTCCGAAAGTATTCTCCCTTATCAGGGTCCCGCCGACCTACCAAGGGGCACTGGACGCCCTCAAAAGACAGTACCTGCGGCCGGTGAACACCATCTACACAAGACATCGCTGAGCGACGCAACGACAGCGACCTGACGAGTCGAGCGGGGAGTCTCTCCGAGCCCTACAGACACTCATGCAGGCTTGCGACTGCAAGGGGCTGACGGCGGAACAACATGCAGAGCTGCTAGTATGAGACACCTCTGTTACTGGGATCAGGTCAGCTGCTGGAAAATGCCGATCTTACCTTACGCTCGGCAATTGAGACAGCCGACACGCTGGAGGCTGCTCTGCAGAATGCTGACGCTGTCCAGCCACGCGATCCCCTGCCAATCCCGTGGACACCGCAGACCCCGCCGCCGCCACCCGCGAGCGAATTCACCACCGCTGCTGCCAGTCACAAGTCCGCGCAGTGTTACTTCTGCGGACTCGAAAGGCACCCCCGAAAACGCTGCCCGGCCCAAGAAGCTACTTGCTCCAGCTGTGGGAAGAAGGGCCATTTCGCCAAGGTCTGTAAGTCTGAACCACGAGCGGGGTCGGGCAGCGCTGCGTGGGAGGCATGGGGGCCGCCATCTTGCCTGCCCGCCTCGTGCAAGACATGGGGGCGGCCATCTTTGTCGGTGCCACCTCGCCCCGCCCCCAACCCACGGGTGCTTACCGGGCACCAAGACAGCGATTCAACTCTGGCCTCCGTAACCCTCGACCAAAGCGCCCCACACCAGCTTGCAAGGTCAATAATGGACATCCTGGTGGAGGGGCACAGGACTAGCTGCCTGTTTGACACGGGCAGCACTGAAAGTTTTATTAACCCGGACACGGTGCAACGCTGTGGACTCATGACACGGCCGGTAAGCCAAAGGGTCACCGTGGCTTCTGGGTCGCATCCCACAGACATCCGGGTGGGTTGTGTAATGACATTGGTGGTGCGGGGCTCAGAATATCGTGACTTTGCGCTATTGGTCATGCCTCAACTGTGCGCGCCTGTGCTTTTGGGGCTGGATTTCCAGAGCCACCTCGAAAGTGTGACTATGGCATATGACAGGCCCCTCCCACCACTCACTGTCAGGAATCCTCAGTTTTGAGGGACTTCGTCATATACACCGCTACTAACCACACACACACACCGACCCACACATCCCACCGAACACCATGCCGACAGCTGCGCTACTGACACCATTTGCAGCCTCTCCACCCTCAAGATCCCTCCCCCACCGCTGTTCGTCAACCTGACCCCCAACTGTAAACCTGTGGCAACTAAAAGCAGGAGTACAGCGCGGGGGACAGGGCCTTCATTCAGTCAGAGGTGCAGCGGCTGCTCAGGGAGGGGATCATTGAGCCAAGCACAAGTCCTTGGAGGGCCCAGGTGGTTGTTGTTCGGACCGGGCAGAAAAATAGGATGGTCGTGGACTATAGCCAGACCATCAATAGGTTCACGCAGCTTGACACGTACCCCCTACCCCGCATCGCAGATATGGTCAATCAGATAGCTCAGTATAAGGTGTACTCAACAATAGATCTGAAATCCGCTTATCACCAGCTCCCCATCCGCCCAGAGGACCGCCCCTACACCGCCAGTGAGGCGGGCGGCAGGCTCTATCACTTCCTCTGTGTCCCCTTCGGTGTCACAAATGGTGTCTCTGTCTTCCAGAGGGAAATGGACCGGATGGTGGATCAGTGCCAACTGACGGCCACATTTCCCTATCTGGATAACATCACCATCTGTGGTCACAACTGGCCGGATCACAACACCAACCGCCAACGATTTTTCCAAGTGGCCAAAGCCCTGAACCTTACTTATAACAGGGACAAGTGTGTGTTCGGAACACCCGACTCGCTATCCTTGGGTATGTCGTGGAGAACGGGGTCATTGGCCCTGATCCCGACTGTATGCGCCCCCTGTTAGAACTACCTCTCCCCACCACCCTCAAAGCCCTCAGACGGTGCCTGGGTTTTTTTTCCTATTACGCCCAATGGGTCCCCCATTACGCAGACAAGGCCTGCCCCCTGGTCAAGTCTACCTCATTTCCCCTTTCTGCCGAGGCCCGCACGGCCTTCAGCCACATTAAAGGGGACATTGCCAAAGCAACGATGCATGCGATGGACAAGACCATTCCCTTCCAAGTAGAGAGTGAAGCCTCGAATTTCACACTGGCTGCTACCCTCAATCAGGCAGGCAGGCCAGTAGCATTCTTTTCTCGTACCCTTCAAGGCCCTGAAGTTCGGCACTCCGCGGTGGAGAAAGAAGCCCAGGCCATAGTGGAAGCTATTAGGCACTGGAGGCACTATCTCGCCGGCAAAAGGTTCACCTCGTTGACTGACCTGCGTTCATGATCAGCAACCAACAGCGGGGCAAAATCAAAAATGATAAAATTTTGCGGTGGAGAATCGAACTCTCCACCTACAACTATGATATCCTGTACCAGCCTGGAAGCCTCAATGAGCCCCCTGATGCCCTATCCCGGGGACCATGTGCCACCTCAGAGCTCGACCAGCTATACACCCTCCATGCACATCTTTGCCACCCGGGGGTCACCCGATTTTACCATTTCGTGAAAGCCCGGAACCTGCCTTACTCCCTTGAGGACATCATGACGATGACCAGGGACAGCCAAGTCTGCGCTGAGTGCAAACCGCACTTCTACCATCCTGAAAAGGCGCAACTTATCAAGGCCACCCGCCCCTTTGAGCGACTGAGTGTTGACTTTAAGGGCCCCCTTCCCTCCACCGACCACAATGTCTACTTTCTCAACATTATCGATGAGTACTCGCGGTTCCCTTTTGCCATCCCCTGCCTCGACACCACTGCCACATCCGTCATAAGAGCCCTGCGCCAGCTCTTCACTCTGTTTGGGTATCCCTGCTATATCCACAGTGATAGAGGGTCCTCCTTTATGAGTGACGAGCTGCGCCGGTACCTGCTGGCTAGGGGCATTGCTACTAGTAGGACCACGAGCTATAATCCCCGGGGAAATGGACAGGTGGAGAGGGAGAATGCCACAGTGTGGAAGGTCACACTTTTAGCCCTTAAGTCAAAAGGGTTGCTGGTCTCTCGATGGCAGGAGGTCCTCCCCGAGGCAATCCACTCTATCCGGTCTCTGTTATGTACGTCCACCAATGCCACCCCTCATGAGTGCCTATTTTCTTCTCCCAGGAAGTCTGTCACTGGGACCACCCTACCAGTTTGGCTGATGTCCCCAGGGCCAGTGCTGCCCCAGAAACATGCGAGGAGCAATAAATACTCCCCGCTGGTCGAGAGGGTTCACCTACTACATGCGAACCCCCAGTATGTCTACGTGGTCTTACCTGATGGGCGGGAGGACCCGGTCTCCGTCCGCGACCTGGTGCCCACAGGAGCAGCAGACCACTAACCCAAACACTCCACAGTAACTATGAACCCTGTACCCAAGGTGACACTGCACACACCGAGCCCGACACAGACTCCTCATGACACTCATATACCGGGCGTCTTGCACACGCATATACCATGTGCCTCACACACGCATGAGGGATCACTGACACCTAGTGGGCTGACACCTCCAGTCAGGCCGGAACCAGCACAACCACCGTCTCTGGTGCAATCACCACCGGCACCTGTGCGATCACAGCCGGTGCTACATAGATCGCAGTGACAGATTCGACCACCTGATAGACTTAACCTTTAAATATACTTGTAAGAAACTTTGCCCCATGGGGACTCTCTTTTAAAACAAAGGGTGGGGGGGTGAATGTGGTGAAGTACATATACCTGTCTGGACATGCCCCCCCTGCTGACTGTTCCTGTGGCTCCTCCCACAGACCCCAGTATAAAAGCGATTGGAGACACCTCCCCGGCCTCAGTCTCCAGGATGTAGTGTGGTGGTCAATTGCTGCTTGTCCTTTCTTCCAGCCAATAAAAGTCTATATCTCGCTCCACGTCTCTGAGAGTTATTGATGGTGCATCAACATGGCTACTACCTGTGAGCACTAAGAATCTGCTCCATGTTTTCTTTACCTCTACCAAAAGTTAACCCTTCCTGTTAGGGTTCCATTCCAGTATCCACCACCTCTATTTCCACCATACTGTGACTTCCCAATTTTTGTGCAGTTAACATGGATTTCAATTTGCTTAACCATTACCTTCCTCTCTGCCAAAACTCAAATTCCTCTCAGCCATGTCTCCTCGACTTCATGCAAGTTTGCTCTCACTCTCCTAGATAAAGAAAAGAAAAAGATCATCTTGCCCTCATCTTCCATACACCTGTCCCCCGTTCAATAAATCACCTTCCATAGTTTCTATCACTGACAACTTCCCTTCACTTCCCTTTCAGCATTCCAATGGGTCTGTTCTTTCTGGAGTTTTCTGGTTCATTGCCAACCATTCCCCTTCTTGTGGCCGTTCAATGAGCAACCACAGGAGATACAACACCGGCTCTTTTACTCATCATTTCATTGAGCTGTCAAGTCAGGAGAAAAAGCCATAGGCTGCACTGTCCCATCACTTGTATGTATCCAGGACAAAGAAGTGGGGAAATCATTGTGGATACAATCCACCTTGCACAATGGCTTTTTCAAAAGCTCCCTTTTGGAAAGCACTGTATGGCTGGTAAAACAAAAACTTCACACCATCTTAAAAGTTGCTTCCCCAGTCAAATAATCTGACCAACCATTCTAATTAGCCCCCACCCTCTTCTATCAATTACCTCAGTTACTGCAGCACACTATCAATTCTCTAAATCACTTTTTATAATGTTGCTTACATTTCTGGTATTTATATATATTTTATTCCATATCCATATTTTAGCCTCTCGTTATTTTTATAAAATTGTTGAAAGTTGTTGTTTTATTGTTACGTAATGTGTCAACACACCACAGAAAATTCCTGATACATGTAACTGTATTTGATGGATAAATTTGAGTATTGATCCTTGATTTTCCACCAAGCAGAGAAGCAAAGAACATTCCAGGTGAAGCAACAATTCTCTTGTCTCTGTTTTGCAATTTAGAGTATTGCATATGGTGTTCACAGTCTGGTCTTCTTTACATCAGGGAAAGCAAATGAAGATTGCATGACTGAAGATCACCTCTGTTTGCACTATAATAGTGATCCTAAACTTTATGTCACCTGTCGATTTAGTTTTCTATTGCATTACCTTTCTGCCATCATTGTTCTAACGAGGAACTGTACTACTTTTTTTATCTTGTCACAATACAGCTTGAAGACTCAGTGCTACATATATAGAACACTGCTGTACAGGCACTTTGGCCCATGATGCTGTGCTGACCTCTTAACCTACTCTAAGACCAATTTAACCCTTCCCTCCTACATAGTCCTCCATTGTACTATCATCCACGTGCCTTAAATATTTTTTTTAAATATCTCTAATGTATCTACCTCTATCACCACCCCCTGTAGGTGTTCCACTCAGCCAGCACATACTGTGCAAAAATCTTACCTCTGACATCCCTCCCCTATACTTCCCTTCTATTATTTTAAAATTATACTCGCATGTATTAGCCATTTTTGCCTCAGAAAAAGTGTCTGACTATCCACTTAATCTATGCCTTTTATTTTCTTGTACACTATAAGACCATGAAAAACAGGAGCAGAATCAGTTTGACATCAGTGGTGGGTAAATTAATGGAAAGTATTCTTAGGGATAGTATTAATAATTATCTGGATAGACAGGATCTGATTAGGAGTAGCCAGCATGGATTTGTGTGTGGAAGGTCATGTTTGACAAACCTTATTGAATTTTTTGAAGAAGTTACGAGGAATGTTGACGAGGGTAAGGCAGTGGATGTAGTCTATATGGACTTCAGCAAAGCCTTTGACAAAGTTCCACATGGAAGGTTAGTTAAGAAGGTTCAGTCATTAGGTATTAATGCTGGAGTAATAAAATGGATTCAACAGTGGCTAGATGGGAGATGCCAGAGAGTAGTGGTGGATAATTGTTTATCGGGATGGAGGCCGGTGACTAGCGGGGTGCCTCAGGGATCTGTTTTGGGCCCAATGTTGTTTGTAATATACATTAATGATCTGGATGATGGGGTGGTAAATTGGATTAGTAAGTATGCCGATGATACTAAGGTAGGAGGTGTTGTGGATAATGAGGTGGGTTTTCAAAGCTTGCAGGGAGATTTATGCCAGTTAGAAGAATGGGCTGAACATTGGCAGATGGAGTTTAATGCTGAGAAGTGTGAGGTTCTACATTTTGGCAGGAATAATCCAAATAGAACATACAGGGTAAATGGTAGGGCATTGAGAAATGTAGAGGAACAGAGAGATCTAGGAATAACAGTGCATAGTTCCGTGAAGGTGGAGTCTCATGTAGAAGAAGGTGGTGAAGAAGGCTTTTGGAATGCTGGCCTTTATAAATCAAAGCATTGAGTACAGAAGTTGGAATGTAATGTTAAAATTGTACAAGGCATTGGTAAGGCCAAATTTAGAATATTGTGTGCAGTTCTGGTCACCGAATTATAGGAAAGATATCAATAAATTAGAGACAGTGCAGAGACGATTTACTAGGATGTTACCTGGGTTTCAGCACTTAAGTTACAGAGAAAGGTTGAACAAGTTAGGTCTCTATTCATTGGAGCGTAGAAGGTTGAGGGGGGATTTGATTGAGGTATTTAAAATTTTGAGAGGGATAGACAGAGTTGACGTGAATAGGCTGTTTCCATTGAGAGTAGGGGAGATTCAAACGAGAGGACATGATTTGAGAGTTAGGGGGCAGAAGTTTAAGGGAAACATGAGGGGGTATTTCTTTACTCAGAGAGTGATAGCTGTGTGGAATGAGCTTCCTGTAGAAGTAGTAGAGGCAGGTTCAGTTGTGTCATTTAAGGTAAAATTGGATAGGTATATGGACAGGAAAGGAGTGGAGGGTTATGGGCTGAGTGCGGGTAGGTGGGACTAGGTGAGATTAAGAGTTCGGCATGGACTAGGAGGGCGAGATGGCCTGTTTCCATGCTGTGATTATTATATGGTTATATATACATAGAATTAATTCATTAAGTGCATCAATTCTGCACCGCTCTTCTATCATGGCTCATCTCTCAACGGTCTCAATCCCAATTCACCTGCCTTTGATGCCTATAAACTTTGATGCCCATACTAATCAAGAACCTACCAAATTCCACTTTAAATAAACCCAATGACTTTGCCTCCACAGCTGTGGCAATGAAATCCACAGTTTCACCACGCTCTGTCTAAAGAAATTCCTCCTTATCTTTATTCGAAAGTGACATTCTTGTATTCTGAGGCTGTGCCCGCTGGTCTTAGAATTCCACACTATAGGGAACAACCTCTCCACATCCACACTGTCCAGGCCTTGCAATATTCAATAAGTTTCAATAAGATCCCCCATCAATCTTCTAAACTCCAGTGAATACAGGCCCAGAACCATCATATGCTCCTCATACAGTAACCCTTACATTCTTGGTATCATTCTTGTGAACCTTGTCTGAATCCTCTCCACTGCCAGCACCCTTTTATCTCCCCACCACAGTCCCCATTATTCTGTTTCCTTGCTTTTCCAGTTCTGATGAAAGCTCATTGTCTTGAAATATCAACTCTGATCCACTCTCCACAAATGCCACATGATCTGTTGAGTACTCCCTGCATTTTCTGTTTTCATTTCAAATTTTCAGCATCTGTAGTCTTTCACTTTACTCTTAGCACACGTACTGTGATTTCCATTTTCAACAAAGGAGAAAAATCCAATTATGAGCACTGAGTGCTGAATGACATTTTCAATGGTTATAGCTTCATCCCATTCAACTGCCATTATGTTTACACTGTAATTTCACCGGTGGGTGACAGTCTCCCCAGCAAACCTTTGGAATTCTTGTCCTAAATGAAACTCTTTGTCAAAATCTCTCCAGCTGAGCAATCAAAATATGTTTAAGGTTGTTGTTCAGAAAGAACTAAAATTTACAAATAGATGAACAGGAATGTTTCAAGGACAGTGGGAATAGAGAAAGTAAATGTCTGTGTTTTTGCCAAATGGTTGAAGAAATGGAGGCTGCCATTTTGTGAAACTGTTTTTGCAGCTATTTTGCAGAATTTCTTTAGTCAGAGAGTGATGAATTTGTGGGATTCGTTGCCACAGACAGCTGTGGAGGCCAAGTATTCATGTATATTTAAGGCAATGGTTGATAGAATCTTGATTGGTCAGGGCATGAAGGGATATAGTGAGAGGCAGTAGATTGTGGCTGAGAGGAAAATTGGATCAGCCATGATGAAATGGCAGAGCAGACTCGATGGGCCAAATGGCCTCATTCTGCTCCTTCATCTTATGGTCTAAATCTGAGACCATTTCCAAATAAGAAACTGTTTATTCAGTTATGCCAAAATGTAAGACCTGTAGAAAGAGCAGACTGAGACCGTTGTTTGGCTGTTGAAATGGTCTGAGTTTGCAAGAGAGGCGTAACTCTGGGGGGAGGAGCCATTAAGTAATACTATTTGTAGCCTTGGATCAGAGCCAAAAAGAAGCTGACACAGATCAGTCAGATGAGTCTGAACAAATTAAATTGCAACTTAACAGACTGATCTGGTACGGAGTGGAGGATTTTGGGAGCATAGGCAACGGCAACTCTGGAGACAAGACATCATGGAAATAGAACATTCCATGTCAGAGACATGGAGATCAAATCAGGATCAAACACTGTTCCAGGCCAGCCCAGACTCCTTTTCCCAGGAATAAACTTTTCAATTATTTGGCTGTTCAGAGAGAATCAGAGAAACCTAGTGGATGTGTGTACAGGTATATAGATTTTTTTTTAATTCACATGCTTATTGTTAACTGAACCAATACATGTATTTGTTAGTTAATACAGATTCTCCCTCTGCTTAACTGATCGTTACTGCTAAGAGTTAATAGCCGTAACAAGAGGAAATAAAATAGAAAATGCTAGAGATACTTAGCAGGTCAGGTCAGGTCTGTGAAAAGTGAAAAGCTAGTATTTCAGGTCCAGAAACCTTTGGGCAATTGTTATGGTTTCTTCATCTGCTCTATGCACAGTATTCATGTGCCTATTTAATTCCCCATTCAGTGCAGATTTGAGCACATCAGTTCAATAAAACCAAACCCAAAGTTTTCATTTGACAATCACAATCACAGGTCCATAAATCTATATTTCAGTGTAAATTTTCTCTAACATATTTCATGGTATATGTGTTGTCAGTACTAACTTAATTATTAACAAATCTCAAAAGTGAGAAATTGAATGTATTATTGAAGTGACTGTACGGACACAGTTTCAGACAAAGAGTGAATGTAGAATTACTTTGTACTATTATGCACCAGATTCAGTTTATCAAAGTGAAAAGTGTTAACTTTAGATATAAAAATAATATTAAAAATACACAGTATAG
The DNA here is from genome assembly GCF_030144855.1 of Hypanus sabinus. Classification (NCBI taxonomy): domain Eukaryota; kingdom Metazoa; phylum Chordata; class Chondrichthyes; order Myliobatiformes; family Dasyatidae; genus Hypanus; species Hypanus sabinus. Next base: position 160,349,860 of record NC_082712.1, read on the forward strand.
AAGAGCAGAATACTGTTCAGACATGAAGCTCTGTCATCAATGAATGTACCGGTGTGTTATTTGTACAACCTATTGTCCCACTAGAACATGGACTCTAAATTTCTTGAGTGTCACAAAGTAACTTGCTACAGCACTGGAAGAACTGGATTGGAGGTGGATGGGTGGGAGGGTGTACTAAATCTCCATTGACTCCAGAATATCTTTGTACAAAATCATGAGGCATAGATAAGGTGACTGCAGTCAGTAGTTTGCCCATGGCTGAGAAATCAGGAACCAGAGGGCATGGGTTAATTTGAGAGGCAACTTAATTACACAGAGTGTTGTGTAAGTGGTGGAGGCAAGTACAGTTGCAACTTTTAAAAGGCATTTGGATAGGCACAGGAAAGGTTTAGCAGATTATGGACCAAAAGCAGACAAATGGAGTTAGCTTGGTTTGGCATCTTGGTTGGTGTGGACCAGATGGGCTATGCTGTATCATTTCTGACTCCATTACTATGTACCTCTATCTTTAGAATCTCTGTGTGAATATAACTTCATCTCATCCTTTTCAGGAAAGTGGATAGTTCTGAGATGGAAAAATTCAACAGTACATTATTAAAGACCAATACAGCATAAGGCTTCAGGTGGAGCATTTTTCACTTTTTGCAAGGAAGCAGCTTGCACATTCAAAGAGAATGATCCTTTAGATCCCTTTGCTTGTGGAAGCAGTTGAGTAAAATCCTGAGCAGGAGGAACTGGATACCCCTGCTCTGAGTGGGGATGGAGCATTCTCCCCAGGCACATTGGAAAGAATAGAAAAGATATTGTGTTGGAAGTGTGCCCAGAAAGATCTGGGCATTCAATAACCCCCACACAGAGCTCAGATCTCAGTCGTTGGAGCTAAAATTCAAGAGAGTAAGAAGGTAGTTCCAGGTTTGAACCAGGAATTCTGATGGCTGATTTTGTGCAGTCAATATTAATGCAGTTTGTGGAGACTTTTTCTCCAAACCCATAGGTATTCCTACTAATGGTATTTCTAGTAATGTGCTCCTTTGCTATATTAGCATCTTTGCTGCTTCTCTCAGCAATCTTTTTAAATATGAAGAAATTTGATAGCTTTGTGATGTGTGTTCATGCATAGAATAAGCGGAACTGAAACTTTCCAAGCTTTATTCATATAATACATTTAAAGCCATTGAAAAAACATAAATACCATTTATTTGAACATAGCCTTCAGTACTGGTACTATCTCGTATTAATTCTCTAATTTACAGTATTTTAAAGTAGCTAAGTGCACAATAAGGAAAGAATTTTAGATGTTGTTCATAAGAAAAGCAAAAATCTGCAGATGTAGGAAACTTGAAATAAAAGCAGAACCTTGAAAATGCTCATCAGATTATGCAGCACCTGTGGGAACTAAAGTGGAAACTACTTAGATGATAGAAGTTTATTGTTTTATCAAAGTAAACTTTATTCATTATTTATTTATTTAAATATGTACAGGAATAAATTGTGCAATTTTCGTTCTTACATTCACAGTCAATGCTTTCTGTACTGTTTTCTTACATTCCTTAAAATCAATCGGACCATTGTCACACATTCAGCCTGCTTGGGTGGTACACTACCACAATACTACTCAATTGCCCCAACCAGTACTCTCCAGTACTGTGGTCCTTCCCCACCGAGCCCATGCAGAAGCTGCACCAAACTTCAGTGCATCCCTCAGCATGTGCTCCCGTAACCTGGTATGTTCCATACTGCTGCAATCCTTCCATTATATCTTTATGAGAGATATAGAAAGAAGTTGACGGCCAATCTCCTTTTCCTAATGTTGAAATGTCTAATATCGGAGGGAACACATTGAAGGTGAAAAGGGGTAAGTTCAAAGGAGATGTGCAGGGCAAACCTTTACACAGAGTGGTGGATATCTGGAATGAGCTGCCTAAGATGGAGGCAAATACAATAAAGTTATTTGAGAGTCTCTTAGATAGGCACATAAATGTGGTGGAAATGGAAGAATATGCACATTGCACAGGTGGAAGGGATTAATTTAATTGGACATTTGATTACTAATTTAGTTAGTTTGGCTCAACATTGAAGGGTTTGATTCTGTGCTGTGGTATTTTATGTCAATTTATCCTTAAGCTATAAAAACTATCATCCTAAATCTTTTACCCTATTAAGAAGCAAATTCTTTTTGAAAAATTATTTTAAATTTGGCTACAATACAGTATTTTTATTCAGAGCAATCTGGTAACCACAGTAAAAACATTTCTTTTCAATGTGAATAAAAAACTGAAAAATCTCTTTTAATACCTTGAACTGCAGCTCTCTGAACTTTTTCAAATGAATATTTAAAAAAATGTTTATATTTCTTAATCAGTACCCCCATTAATATCAAAATTAATGTAAAGATAAGTAATAATTTTCTGGATACAAACCAAATACTGTTTCATGGATCAATGACATTTTCATTAGAGTATTCATTGGAATATGAATTGCAGTGTGGAATGATGATGTTGTAGCCATTACAGAAACTTTGTTGAGAGTTTAGATACTTTATTTGTGATAGGAATATAAAAGAGTTGAGTGAGTTTCTTCCATCTATCCCCTCCTAGATTCTTACTTCATTCTTGCTCCCCCCATCCACCCACTTCCCCCTCGCTTGGTCTCACCTACCAGCTGCTATCTTGTACTCCTCCCCTCCCAGCCCACCATCTTATTCCAGCTTCTTGCACCTTCCTTTCGAGAACTGATGAAGGGTCTCATCCCGAAACATTAACTTTTTCTTCCTTTCCATGAATGCTACCTGATTCCCGAAGTCCTCCAGCATTTTCTGTGTGTTTCTCAAAATTGTAAATGAATGCTTCATATTGGTATTTACCAAGGAGGACATGAATGATAGTGTATTCAGGAGACAGTACACTGACGTTCACATGCATGTATTGTTTCCTAATTTCACCCCCGAGGTGCTATGCTCTAATTCCTAGATTCATCCAAAAATGAAATGTTTTCATTACCTAATCAATCACTTTTGCAAATTATTGAAAATTTTGATCAAATATTGTAAAGATATTCAGCACTTCTGCTGCTTTGAATATACAGTGCCGATAAAAAAGTATTCACTCCCCCCTTGAAAGTTATCATGTTTTATCTTTTTACAACATAGAATCACTGTTGATTTAATTAGACTTTTTTAGACACTGATCAACAGAAAAAAGACTCTTACATGTCAAAGTGAAAACAGATCTCTACAACGTGATCTCAATTAATTACAGGTATAAAGCACAAAATAATTGATTGCATAAGTATTCACCGTCCCTCCCATTAATGTGACACACCAAACCATCACTGGTCCAGCCAATTTGTTTTAGAGGTCACATAATTAGTAAAATGGAGTTTTGTTTTTGGAGACCTGTGTGCAGTCAAGGTGTTTCAATTAATTGTTGTAAAAATGCACCTGTATCTGGAAGATCAACTGCTGGTGAGTCAGTATCCTGGCAAATGTTGCACCGTGAAGACAAAAGACTCCAAACAATTCTACAAAAAGGTTATTGAAAAGCACAAGTTAGGAGATGGATACACGAAAACTTTCAGTCGCTGAATATTCCTTGGAGTATAGTTAATCATCAAGAAATGTAAAGAATATGGCACAGCTGTAAATCTGTCTAGAGCAGGCCATCCTCAACAACTGAGGGACTGTGCAAAAAGGGGACTAGTGAAGGAGACCACTTAGAGACCTATGACAATTCTGGAGGAGTTACAAGCTTTAGTGGCCAAGATAGGAGAAACTGCACATATAACTGTTGTCCGGGTGCTTCACCAGTTGCAGATTAATGGGAGAGTAGTAAAGAGAAAGCCACTATTGAAAAAAAAACTCACATGAAATCTCAGCTAAAGTTTACTAGAAGGCATGTGGGAGACTCTGAAGTCAGCTGGAAGAGGATTCTATGCTCTGATAAAACTTTTTGGCCATCAGTCTAAATATTTTGTTTGGTGTAAGCCAAGATCCACACAACATCAAAAACACTCTATCCCTACCATGAAGCATGATGGTGGCTGTATCATGCTGTCAGGAAGTTTCACTGCCTCAGGCCCTGGAAGTCTTGTGAATGTTGAGGGTAAAATGAGTGCAGCAGAATACATGGAAATCCAGGAGGAAAGCTTGATGAGGTTTGCAAGAGAACTGCGAAAGGGGAGGATATTTGTTTACCAGCAAGACAATGACCCCAAGCATAAAGCCAAAGCCACACAGGAATAGCTTAAAAACAACTAAGTTAATGTCCTGGAGTGGACAAGTCAAAATCTAGTCCTCAATCTAATTGAGAACTTGTCCCTGGACTTGAAAACCACTGTTCACTCACAATCCCAGTCTAACAGAGCTTGGGCAGTTTTATAAAGAAGAATGGGGAAAACTGCAGTGTCCAGATATGCAAAACTGCTAGAGACCAATTCAAACTCAAGGCTGTAATTGCTGCCAAAGGTACATCTGAAAAATATGGACCTGAAGGGGATGATTTTGTGTTTTATATCTGTAATTAATTTAGATCACTTTGTAGAGCTCTGTTTTCACTTTGACAAGAAAAGGTCTTTTTCTATTGATCAGTGTCAAAAAAGCCAAATTAAATTCACTGTGATTCAATGTTATAAAACAATAAAAGATGAAAACTCCAAGGGCATTGAATACTTTTTATAGCCACTGTATTTTTACTGAGCTGTATTTTCAAAATTTCTTACAGTACTACTGATGTAGTCTGGCAACAAGCTCATACATCTGCTGCATAACATCCATGCACTTACATACTAATACTCTGTATTTAAATATTATCTGTTTTCTGTTTTTGTATAAGTGGGTGACCCCACATTAATAACTTTAAAATCCATTTGATGCTCATTCACTAAATTATGATGTTTTAAATGCATGTTAAAACAACATGTCAAGCTATTAAAATGGGAATACAAATTAAGTTAACAATAGAACACGTGCTGGCTTTCCATTCCACCTTCTGGGTTATGCATAAGCTGAAGACTTCTGGTCTCAGTAGAGGCCCTGACAGGCAATTATTAGTCCTGCCATAAAATGTCCTACTCCATTGATGGTTCTGGAAACAATTCCAAACATATTCAAGAAATTTACTTTCATTCAAATACATGCTGGTCTATTTATCCCAATCTAAATGAAAGCTAAAATTTCACACTATAATCAAGATCTGTTCACTGAATGCTTACAACAACATCCTCTCGCTCAATGTCAACAAGACCAATGAACTGATGTTAAACTTCAGGAAAGGGAAACCAGATGTCCATGAGCCAGTATTTCTCAGAGCATCAGAGGTGGAGAGGGTCAGTAGCTTTAAATTCCCAAATGTCACTATGTTAGAGGACCTGTTATGGACCTACCATATAAATATAATTGCAAAAAAAGCAAGACAGCATTACTTCCTCAGGAGTCTGCGGAGATTTGGAATGTCATCAAAAACCTTGGTAAACATCTATAGATATAGGTGGGATGTGTACTGACTGGTTGCATTACAGCCTAGTATGTGAACACTAATGCCTTTGAGCAGAAAATCCTACAAAAGGTGATGGATTCAGCCCAGTACATCACAGGTAAAGCTCTGCCAACCATTGAACACATCTACATGAAACATTGCTGTAGTAAGACTCCATCTATCATCAGAGATCCTCACCAGCCAGGCCATGCCTTTTTCTTGCTGCTGCCAACAGGTAGAAGGCACAGGTGCCTCAGGACTTGCACCACTAGGTTGAAGAACAGTCACTATCCCTCAACCATCAGGCTCTTGAACAAAAGGGGATAACTACACTCATTCTATTTCTGGTGTTCCCACAACTGATGCTCTCACTTTAAGGACTCTTTATATTGTTATTTCATGTTCTCATTATTGCTATTGACTTATAATTGCATTTGCACAATTTGTTATTCATTGATCTTCTTTACAGTTACTGTTCTTTAGATTTGCTGAGTATGGCTACAGGAAAAAGAATCTCAGGGTTGCATGTGCTCTGGTAATAAATTTTACTTTGAACATCATTTCCACACTTATATCAGTTCAGATCCAGCATCATCATAATTCATTGTTTATTTCCTAATTTAATAATTGTATATATACAGTAACCTCTGAAGGCTTACATACTTACAAAGGCTGCCTCAGCCTGTCTATAATTTTCTGTAACTTTACCACTTACATCTTAAAGGTGTTATGGGAGCACAGCTGACAGAGCAGCACCAGAGGCTAAAATTTGGTCCTGCGCTTGGCTGCTCTCTGTGTGGAGTTTGCATGTTCTACTGTACCTGTGAGAAGCTGAGTTTCTTCTGGGTATTTCAGTTTTGTCCCATATTCTAAAGGCATTTGTGTAGTTCGGTTAATAGTCCACTGTAAATTACATCTGGTATAAAAGTGAGTGGTAGATCCTTTGGTTTTGATGAGAAAGTGGGATTAATGTAAGTTTAAAGTAAAATATAAGGTTGATGTTTGGAGCTGACTTGTTGAGTCAAAGGTCCAGATTTCATGCTGTATCACTATGAGCCTCCAATACTCTGTGTTACCAGGAATACCTATTTTTAATTATATTATATCAGTAATCGTAATTGGTGACATGTATTTACTGTGTTTATTATCACTGACGTATATTGTGAAATTTGTTATATTGTAGTACTAGTGCAGTGTAAGACAGAGCACGGTGTGTAGCAGCTAGCACAATTCTTTACAGCACCAGCAATCAGCAGATGGGTTCCAATTCCCACCACTGCCCGGAAGGAGATTGTACATTCTCCCTGTGATTCTGTGGGTACCTTTGGGTGCTCTGGCTTCACCCAAATTCCAAGTACATATGTGCTAAGGTTAGTAAGTTGTAGGCATGCTATGTCGGTGCCAGAAGCAAGGTGACATTTGAGGACTGCTCCAGCACATCTTCGAACTGTTTTGGTTATTGATCCAAATATAACACTTCACTTATGTTTTGATGTTTCAATGTAGATGTGACAAATAAAGCTAATCTTTATCTTTAAATGTATAAAAATTATTAATAGTTACAAAAATAGTGCTCTGATATAATTGATTAGCGTTGAATCTTAAATGTAGTCATATTGATGGTTATGTGGTGTTTATGCTATTGCTTTGACGTTGGTAAATGTTGTCATAAGTTTTTGAGCCTAAATTTCAAGTTGAAGTCTGAGTGTGAGGCCTCTGTAAGCCATGGTTGACCATGGTTGCATTCTAGCTGCGTCCTAACAAACCTGGGCAGTACGATATGGAGAGCAAGCTGGTGCCAATGTAGCAAGCTCCCCTCTCCATGCAGCAATAAACCCAGAGGAATGGTGGAGACCGACACCGTTTGGCACCAGCAGCATCACAGGAGCTCCCAGTCGACATTGAATTCAATGTAGGACTTCCTTAGTGGCTCCAGCTCCTAAACTTTTCCATGGGGTTTACTCCCAAAGCCTTTCCCATGAGTGGGTGGAGCCGCAAGGTTTGAGATCAGAGTCTTCTTTTTCCTAGATGAGCTCCCAACGATGGCTGATGAGCCATCGTTTGCTAGTCTGCCCAAAGCAACTGGTTTTAAGGCACCAGTAACCTGCCTTTGCCCCTTCTTCTGTCAGCAGAAACAGATCTGCCAGGCTTAGTAGCTGAGGCACATGTGAAAGCCAGAGGCTATATGAGGTGTACACCATTGGGTGCATTTGATAGGTAATTGGAGCTAATCACCTTCACCATCCCTGCTTATAATAACCTTAAGTTACAGTATAAAGCAAATATTTGGAAATTCTCAATTTAATGGGACCAATTAGAAATTACTGTTCTGCTAATCTAAAATAGTTGTTGTTAAAAGTTAGCACATTTTAAGTATATATTTGGCTTAATTCTTCACATCATAACAATTTGAAGGAGCTGACTATTCTATCAGATTTTTCAATAATTGAATATATTCTCTGGCAGATGAGGCCCAATGATTTGGTCTTTGTTGTGCTTCCCAGATCTCTGCTCTGCTTCACTCCACAAATCCGTGAGTGGAAAACATAAAATGCAGCTTCCCACCTGTATTACTGATAACAATGGACTTTTGCTACCTTTGGGGCACTTTAAAATAGGGTCTAAAATTGCTTGGTGCTCTTAGATGGACTTCTCTAGCCACGAATGATTCAAGGCTTGACATGTTATTTTGCAAGAGGGATTTGGAGCTTTTCCAGAAATCAGCAAAGTGTGAGAACAGTCGTAGTGGGAATATAGTAATTGGCCTTCAGCAAGTATTTATGATCAAATTTTACCGAGTCAATCCAAATACCTTTTTTTTAAAGTGAGAAAGATCTAATGTGATTAATGTATGAATTAACTAAGTATTCTCAATAGTCTAATCTTGCGAACTCCGTTAGTGTTTCATTTGTAACACCACGCATTCAACAAAAGAACTTGCTAGCCACTAATGGGAGAGGTACTGAATGATTTACACTTTCAATAGCAGAAGAAAAAAGTGCACGTTATGTAGAACTGCCATGGTAGTGTATAAATTAACTAATGGACTGATTTTGATGTGTTTAGGATATTGATGAGCTATTCTTTATTCATCATTTCTAATAGGAGCGTAGAGTGATTACAGTATTAATTAGGTAATTGGTGGGCATTTGGAAAAGAACTTCAACAATTAATACACACTGGGAATTAAATCTAAGGTCCAAAGGGGCCCGAGTACAGTCACTAAGTTAAGATTAATATTGTTGGAGAAAGAATACTGAGAACTAATAACCAGTAACTACTGATATGGATTGTGCTAATGTGGTGACAAAACCATAGACAAAAGTAGACACATGGAATGCAGGAGCAATAATTTCCAAGTTTCAGGAACTTTACTAATTATGCTAAAGTGTTCCCTAAAATTGGATTTACTGCTAGATCAGTGCATAATTATTTTATTCTGTAATCAAAATCCAGCTACTTAAATAAGTCTTCATGTAGCCACCATTCTGTTATCAAAATGTAGTTTTACTGATGATCTTGTAAACTGTGAAGGCAAATCAGTACCAGACTCATGCTCAGGTAGATCATCTTTGACTGGTCTCCTGGTGTGCACCAGTTGTTTTTATAAATCACTCATTATTCCTCAAACACCAACTCTGTGTGATCTTTCAGTTTGCTCGTACAATTGACACAATCAATTTTCCTCCCAGATTCATGGAGAAGGCACATCTTCCCTGAGTACAGGAAAGGAAGAGCACCCTGCTGATCTTCAGTGTCTTACAGCAGTCAGCTGAGCGAGGCAGACTACCTCACCCATCCTTCAGGCATGCCGCTGTATAATATTTAAACCAACTAAACTACTAAAAGTTAAGTGCATGTAAAATAAACACAGCATGAATTTTTGACATTATGAAATACTTTATGTATCCATTAAAGCTCACCATTATCATTTAATAATTCATTTATAACAAGAATACTAACATTTCTGTGAGGATTTGAAATAAAGTCTTGCTGCCACCTTTGACTGTCAAGTAAGTGAAAACAGACATACTTCATAATATGGAATGTTATGCTGATGTTTTGGATGATTTTGCAACCTTGTGCTCTCAGGAGGGAGGGAGTATCAATAGATAACAGAAGATAGGGAAATCTACCAGATTTTAGTATCAGCCTCCTGTTGTGTCGGCGTTTTACTCAGTGGGACTGAAAAATCCATGTGAATTAGACACAGCACATTTCAAGCATAGTAAAAACACTAAGGTAATTTGATTTCCATAACATTCTATTTGAAAAATGTTTAAACAGCCCAAGTATCATCCACCAAACAAAATATCTGGCCTAGAATTGTATCTATACTGGGAAAAGCTCTGTAACTTGCCTTTGGACATTTAACCCTAACCTACCCTGGACATTCTTTCATCTCTCTCTCCATTTGGACAGAAGACACTAGAGACTTAAAACACCAATCACCAGGCTAAAAGAGATATTCTATCCTGCTGTTACAAAGATATCAAATGGTCCCCTATTATGATAAGATGGACACCTGATCCTGCAATCTACCTTGTTATGACATTGCATCTTATTGTCTGCCTGCACAACATTTACTCTGTACCGTAACACTTTATTCTGCACTCTGTTGTTGTTTTGCCTTGAGCTACTTCAATATACAGTTGTAAAAAAATGATCTTAATTGATGGCATGCAGAACATTTTTTCTATCATTGTACATGTGACAATGATAAACCTATTCTAATTTCCAATTCCAGATTCTTTACCACTTTATCCACTTGTGTTGCTATTTCAGGGAGCTGTGGACCTGTACAACAGGATTCTTTTTTCATCAGTGTTCTTAAGACTCCTGCCACTTCCCCCTCATATTTGATCTTTCATTAGTCCCATTTTAACTTCCCATATTCAGTCAATTCCGCTACCCCCACCAGTCCGTTCCCATCCCCCTTGCAAACATAGAAACATAGAAAACCTACAGCACAATACAGGCCCTTCGGCCCACAAAGTTGAGCTGAACATGTCCCTACCTTAGAAACTACTAGGCTTACCTATAGCCCTCTATTTTACTAAGCTCTGTGTAGCTATCTAAAAGTCTCTTAAAAGACCCTATTGTATCCGCCTCCACCACATTCCACGTACTCACCACTCTCTGAGTAAAAAACTAACCCCTGACATCTCCTCTGTACCTACTCCCCAGCGCCTTAATCCTGCGTCCACTTGTGGCAACCAGTTCAACCCTGGGAAAAAGCCTCTGACTATCCACACAATCAATGCCTCTCCTCATCTTATACTCCTCTATCAGGTTACCTCTCATCCCCTGTTGATCCAAGGAGAAAAGGCCGAGTTCACTCAAACTATTCTCATAAAGCATGCTCCCCAATCCAGGCAACATCCTTGTAAATCTTCTCTGCACCCTTTCTATGGCTTCCACATCCTTCCGGTTCTGGTGAGGCGACCAGAACTGAGCACAGTACCCCAAGATTCTAACATTCGCCTACACACTGCTGGCAATTTACAGAGTCCAATTAACTCCCCAAACTGCACGTCTTTGGGATTTCAAAGGAATCCAGAGGAACCCCACTCAGCCATTGGAACATTCACATAGCATCAAAGCCCAGGGTTTGCTGGAAGTTTGAAGAGGCAGTTTTGCTATCTGTGCCATCCACTATGTTTGTGGGTTCTTGCTCTTTAGTGCTTCCAAGGTACTTTGGCTTAGAACTTGTTGCTTGCCATTACATATGTAATTATATGGTCACTGTGGAGTGTGCCAGTGATAGTTTGGTTATGGACTTGCCATTGCAAAGGTCAATAGCATCGAAGAGCTACTGAACATCTTTTTCCCTTTGTGAGCTGTGAAGCAAGCAAAGGAAAAAGCATGTCTGTGATCATGGCTATGTTGGGAGTTAGAACAGGAATAGGTTTTGACCCAATTAATGGTCAGAGAGTGGGATCAAAATCAATCTACAAAGGAGGGACCTGGTTAAATATCTAGATTGAATTGAAAATTCTTGGTAATTGTTATCACTTCAGCAAATAAGCAGTATGAATGTATAGGCCTTTCATTCATATCCCAGAAAGTAGAATTTGAATCATCAAAGAGAACTGGTTCACCTGTTCAAGTAATGCTCCTGGATCCCTGACATTGTCCTCCTTCTTGACCCTTGGTGTTTATTACAGAATTTTCTATTTCCATTTCATGTGTTGACTGATTTGTTGAAAATTTCTCAATTACTACAATAACAGAGATGGGACTGTGATAGGAACAGGTTGATTTTCTTCATAAATATCACCAAAAAAAATGATGAATCACAAGCATCAATTTTGGGTTTGTAAAGATGATCAAATATTTATAAAGTAGATGGATAAACAGATATAAACAATTTGGTGGGCTGCACTGCTCAGATATAATCATCCTTGGCATTTCAGAATTATCCATAATGAATTCAGTTGTCAATTCAATACAGTGACCTTGCTTTATCATTGAGGCAACTAAGCCCCCATTTTAACAATTTGGTATTCTGCTAGACAGCATGACGCAGCATAGTAAATCATCACTATAACCTCTCTTCAGTTCCCTCCTCTGTTAGCCGAACCATTTTGAATTCCAATTTTACTGGCTATATAAACTTTGTAAAATCTTTACTCGTGTTTGCCGGTGTCTGAATGGAATTCTCATCCTGTTAGACACAGCAGTGAGTTTACATTTTAATTGTTTCATTTCAACCCATCGTGGAGGTTGTGCTTATCAAATCTAAGGAGTGGGTGATCTTTTCGATTCTGCACTTTGTATTCCCATCAGAAGTTCCAGGTCAGGCATAGGACAAGTTGCATTGGATACGTAGTAATTGGTGCTTGTTGCTATAGTACACTGACATTTCAATGTGCTACTAGAATGAAATAACCTCTACCATGATCAATTCCAAAATAAATACTGGACCAATATCAACTTCCACACACATGTTTTTTTGTTAACCCAATTAAACTGTGAATTCTATCACCCAAGAGGGACCGTGCAGTATTTGTCAGAAACTTGGCTGTTCTCAACCACAACCTTGAGCTCAATGTCAGTAAAGACAAGGAAATGATTGTGGATTTCAGGAAGGGGAAGTCGAGGGAGCACACACCAGTCCTCATCGAGGGATCAGCAGTGGAAAGGATGAGCAGTTTCAAATTCCTGGCTGTTAACATCTCTAAAGACTTATCCAGAGCCCAAAATGTTGATGTAATTGCGAACAGGGCACACCAGCAGTTATATTTCATTGGGGTTTGAAAAGAATTGGTATGTTACAAAGACACTCGCAAATTTCTACATATGTACCATGGAGAGCATTCTGACTGGTTACATCAGCATTTTGGATAGGATCTGAAAAAGCTGCAGAAGGTTGCAAACTCAGCCAGCTCCATCATGGGCACTAGCCTCCCTATCATCGAGGACATCTTCAAATGTGATGTCTCAGAAAGATGACATCCATCATTAAGGACCCCATCATCCAGGACATGCCCTCTTCTCATTACTGCCATCAGAGGGGATGTGCAGGAGCCTAGAGACATACAGTAAACATTTTAAGAACAACTTTGTTCCCTCCACCATTAGGTTTCTGAACAGACAATAAACCAATGAACACTACCTCAATATGTTTGCTCCCTTTTTGCATTATCTCTCTCTCTCTCTCTCTCTCTATGCATATAAAGTATAAATGTTTAAATTTGTAGCATATTCTATTTATCTCGCTATACTGCTGCTGTGAAACAACAGATTTCATGACATAGGTGGTGATAATAATAAACCTGATTCTAATCCTGATTCTGTGAGTTTTCTCAGAAATTCACTTTACGAATCATTTCATCTGGTTCAGGATATCATGTGAGTCACCATCCTAGCCAATAGTCTCCAACAAACACAATCTCATTTAGAATGGAGACATACAAAAATGCAACATTGCCCTAACACTTTCACCACTGTATTTTCCCTGCACCCCAGTGAGGTTTCCAGTTGAGTGGAGCTTATGCATGAGACCAATAGGAAACTGTTTCAACAAAAGTAACCTCCATCCCAGAAGCAGGATCATCCCAATTTTAGTTATCAGTCTGCAGTATGCAGCCAGAATCTGCATATGGCCAACTCAGATGCCAAAATCCAAGTTATTATTGCCTCATTCACTGAAGCTTTAAAGAGATTAAACTTAACCCTTAAAACCTGAATCAAAGGTCTTTCATCAAAAGTACATCCATGAACTCTAACAAAATACATACTGTCGAAAAGTGGCCACTTCCCATATATTGAATGTTCTGCTCAGAAAAGGCACACATTGATAACATTCATCAGGGCGCATTCTTTAGAAGCTTACTTGGAGATCAAGACCTGGTACAAAGACACTGGTTCACTGAACAGTCTTCCTATATGCTTCTACGTCACACACTACACATGTCAGCTCAAAGCAATAGAGAAGTATTACCAATGCTGTCCAGCAAGATTGTCCAAATTCACGGACAAGAAAGGCAAATGTTCTCCCGCAGTCTTACACCTCTGCGTTGGGGCTCAAGTCACAATCACTCAACTACGTTGGGTGGACTGCCACTCTATTCTGAGCTCTTTTAAGGGGAATGACTAGCAGGTGGACAGGGGAAAATACTTAATGATGTTCTCAGACTCTCTTTGCCCATGGTCTCAGAGACTCCTTGGATATTAATAAAAATCCCCACGGTTCTGTGGGATTTTCTAGTTCTTAAGAAACTAAGAATGGAAAAAGATGACTATAATAACCTTAAGACTGGTCTTCAGGAGCACTCTGAAATTGGAAGGAAATACAGGAGACAGCATTGGGAACCACACTACCAGGTTCAGGAACAGTTATCACCCTTCAAGCATCAGGCTTCGGAACCAGTGTAGATAACTTCTCTCAACTCAGCACTTAACTGATTTTACAAACTCTGAACTCATTTTCAAGGGACTCTACAAGTCATAGTAGCACTGTTCTCTATATTAGTTATTTATTCATCTGTCTGTTTGTTTGTTTATTTATTTATTTGTATTTGCACAGTTATCTTCTTTTGCATGTTGATTGTTATCCAGTTTAGTTTTTCATTGATTCTATTGTATTTCTTTGTTCTAATGTGAATGCCTGCAAGAAAACAAATCTCATGGTAGTATATGGTGAGTTGCAAGAAAAAGTTTGTGAATCTTTTGCAATGTCCTGGTTTTCTACATTAATGACTCACAAAATACGGTCTGATCTTTATTTAAGTCATAATAATAGACAAACACAATCTGCTTGAAGTAATAACACACAAACTATTGTTCTTCTTCTCATCAATGCTGAGTACACCATTTAAATAATCACTGTCTTTGTTCAAAAAAGTATGTGAACCTCTGGGGTAATAACTTCTGCAAATGCTATTTGGAGTCAGGTGCTCCAATCAATGAGATAAGATTGGAGGTGTGAGTTGTAAAAGTGACGTGCCCTATAAAAAAGACGTACAAAGTCAGGTTACTGAGAGAGCCTGCTCTTCTCAAGAAAGATCTGCCTCAATCAAATCAACTTTCAGAGGACCTTAGAAAAATAATTATAGAGATGCATGAAGCTGGGAAAGGCTATAAAAACATTTCTAAAGACCTGAGTGTTCATCAGTCTACAGTAAGAGAAATTGTCTACACATGGAGGAAACTCAGTACTGTTGCTACTCTCCCTGGGAGTGGGCATCCTGCAAAGATCACACCAAGAGCACAATGTGCAAAGTTGAAGAAGGTGAAAAAGAACCCAAAGGTAGCAGCAAAAGACATGCAAAAATCTCTAGAACTTGCTGAAGTTTCTGTTCACATGCCCACTATAAGAAAAACACTGAACAAGAATGGTGTTCGTGGAAGGACACCATAGAGCAAACCAATGCTCTCCAAAAAAAAATTGTTGCACATCTCAAGTTTACAAAAGACCACCTGGATGCTCTACAGTGCTTCTGGGACAAGGTTCTGTGGACAGATGAGACAAAAATTGAACTTCCTGGCAGCAATGCACAATGCTATGTTTGGAGGGAAAAAGGCACTGCACACCAACACCAAATCCTCATTCCAACTGTGAAGTATGGTGGAAGGAGCATCATGGTTTGGGGCTGCTATGCTGCCTTAGGGCCTGGACAGCTTGCAATCATTGAGGGAGCAATGAATTCAAAATTGTATCTAGACATTTTACAGGAGAATGCCAGTGTAGCTGTCTGTTAACTGAAGTTTAATAGAAGCTTTATGATGCAACAAGACAATAATCCAAAACACAGAATAGTTTAAAAAGAAGAAAATTTGTGTTGTGGAATGGCTAAGTCCAGACCTTAACCCAATTGTGATGCTGTGGCATGACCTGAAGAGGGCTATTCATGCAAGGTATCCCAGAAATACTGATAAACTGAAACAGTTTTGTATGGAGAAATAGTCTAAAATTCCTCCTTGCCTTTGTTCAATTCTGATCAGAAGCTACAGGAAATGTTTGGCGGAGATTATTGCTGCTAAAAGAGGTTATATCAGTTATTAAATATAAGGGCTCACATACTTTTTCTGAATGATTAAACAATGTGTTCGATAAAGACATGAAAAGCACAATTATTTGTGTGTTATTAGATAAGGCAGATTGTATTTGCCTGTTATTGTGACCACTTCTGATGAGTAACTAATGCAGAAAACTAGGTAATTGCAAAGGGTTCACAACTTTTTCTTGCAACTATATGTGTATTTTGATAATACATTTACTTTGAATTTTAGACATTTCTATTTCAAAGGCACATCGAATAAGCAGTGCCACCTTTCCATTTTACAACCCTCTGACTTTCAGGAGAACCTCATAGTGGATAATACAGTCAGAAGCATCAAGGAATTGTCCTTACTTTAAAACCACTTTTTCACTTTCTGATACAGGGAGATTTGCTAATGCTGTGAGGGTCAATTTAAGTTAATCTGGCAATGAAAAGGGAATCAGTATGTATATTGGAGAGGAGAAATAATGGTCTAGAATATCCAGTGTGCCTTAATAAGCATGCTAGATTGTTACAGCAGCTGTAAGAGGTGAGTGGAATGCACTGACTGAAAACAGACTGAGTCACAATTTTTAAAAAGCTATTTGTTCTTATTTGAGTGAGAGAAAAATGTTCACATCTTCTGAAGAAAATGAAGGAACTAATGTTTCAGATGAATGACTTATCTTGTTTGAATGAGTACAAGATCTAAAGAGTGATTAACGTAAAGCATAAGTTCTAGTTACAGAACATCACACATAAACACAATAACATACAGAGTATATTTGAAAATTGATTTGATTTGATGTGAGGATTAAGATGATGGATGACTTTGGTATTCTGTTTTATTTTCTAATATTTGTAAACAGCGCTCTGTTTGTCTACGTTACAAAGGACTGTCCTCTCAGCTACAGTTACGATTTGTCATTTTTGATCTGTACCATTTATAAAATCAAAGTATCACTTACTGAATATCATTTCTTTCATCCTTCCCAATTCTACACCACAGTCTAAATTTGTGCTGGAAACAAATAATGCTGGATATATTCTAAAGTTACTTATAATTACTAGACCCTCATCAATGTTTGTCATTGTTACCAATGAGTGTGGTCAGTCATCTCATTTTTTTATGGGGCACTCCATATAATTGACTCTTCATTTACCTACACATTGATAGTCACCGCAATTCACAATATCTCACTTTGGCATGTGAACACAGGAGCAGGTACAGTATAACTATTCAGTCTCTTAAACCTCTTCCTGAAGTCAAAGAGATCATGATTTATCCAGAGCTCAACTTTTTTACTAAACCAACATCCATAGCTCTTCAGATCCTTGACTAATAGCATTTTCAATTGATCATCAGCTTTTCAGGGTAGGAAGCTTCATTGGGTAAAGAACCACTTGAAAATTAGACTCTAATATTAAGATTATGCCATTTTTCAATGAACTTTCCCATCCGTCCAACAATCTCTTTGACCCCGTACCATCAGGGTGGAGGTTCCATAGCATTAAGACAAGATCAGTTAGGATGGGAAGAAGTTTCTTCCCCTAGGCAGTGAGACTACTGAACTCACTGCCACCTCCCAAGTTTCATCTGTATGAAGAGCCAGTAGCATTGTACAGTTTACTTTTTAACTTGTGTCATAAATATACCTTATTATTTGTTAAGTTATTTGTAGTGATATGACTTTACATGTTGTTTGTGAGTCTAGAAGAACATTCTTTCGTTTGATGGAATAGATCTATATGGCTGAATGGCTGTGAACTTGAACTTGAGTTTTTGTTCTGTATTACGCATCAAAACAAAATCTCACCAACTTACGTATGAGATGCTGTAATCATCTCAAGAATCTCATTTATGCCACTTCCTAATTACCAAACTTTTAGGAATGCGAGACTCATATGTGCAATCCATAAATACTTCAGTCCTGTTTTGTTTCCTCTTTAAAACAGAGAAACATCAGAGAAACATTCAGGGAACACTTTTGAAGGATAAGGTTATAAAGGACTCATTCTTGCTCTAATTGTAATCTATGCTGGCTCTAATAATAAATCAATTGTAATGTTATTTAATTCTCTTCAATTTTTACTGTATAATATCATTAATGTAAGGTTCCTGTTCGTACTGCTGTCTGAAGACTTAAAGAAAACTGAATAATTTTATTTTGGATCCTGGGTGGATATTCTAGACGAAGAGCATTAAAATTACTGCAGGAAATAAAAGGCTTTTGCCTAAAAGTGCAGCTTAACTCGTTCTATCAGTTAAGCAGGTGGAGCAGCTGTAAGGTTGGAAAATGATTGAAGGTTCATATCAGTTGTTGCTCCCCCAGACTTCCAGCTGCTCCATATAAGACACAAGCTGTCCCTTCACTACACCATCGTGCTGCTGTGGAGATCAAACTCTCTAGGTTTTCACCACCAGTGATCAAGACAGAGCTCAGCATGTTTGGCATACCAGAACCTCCGAATGTTTGGAGGTCTCTGGCTGAGTGAGTCCATGAACAGTAACAGAATCTGTTGCTCAGTCTGGGAGTTGGTATAGGGGAGTAGGCAAAGTGGGTTTGTATGGATGGTTTGGGGAACAGAGCAGGGAATAAGGGGTCAAATTAGGGTTTTGGGACAGAGGTGTTGGGGAAATTAGAAGACAGGCCTTGGTTCAAGCTTCCACTCTGTGTTTGAAGGCTAGTGACATGGATGTGATCAGATGTCGGGCTGGTAGACCAACAAAAACAAGGATAATTGATCTTGTCTCTAACCCAGGTCAGCAAGTCGTTGGCAGGTTCCAGGATCGGAGTCTCATGCTTGTGGCCCGGAATTTGGATCCTAATCCAGTATCTTCATTTACCATCATCAACGATTCATTTGGAAGTCCAAAAGTCAATCGGAAGTCCAGAAGATGAGGACAGATGGCCAGAGCCCTGAGCCTGCGAATCTCTGTGAGTCCACTCAGGAAGTTGAAGGTCCAATGTCTGTGAATCCAGAAGTCTGCTAGAGGCTGTAGGTCAAAGATGTCCTGCCTGGGGTTAGAGGACAGTGTATGTGTATGGGTGAAGGGTGGGTTAGTGGAAGGAAGGAATGAAGCTTGCTTTACTGTTGCTACTCTGTTGCTTGGTACGTTCTGCCTTGTTCTGTTGAGCATGGTGGACATGTTATGTTGGTGTTGGAATGCGCAGCAACACTTGCAGACATCTCCAAGCACATCCTTGGTATGTTGACTGTTAATGTAAATGGCACATTCCTCTGTATGTTTCAGTGTACGTGTGAAAAATAAATCTGAATCTTAATCTGGGTGGTGGGAAGTGGTGAAGTTTCATTGCCTTACAGAATTGTACTGCACAGATATAGGCCCTTTTGATCCACTTCATCCATGCCAAAATTTTGTCATGTTGAGATGACAAGAATTTCTGGTGACTTCTTTTTAATCATCAAAGAAACCTTCATCATTAATAACTGGATTTCCCTTACACGTATTACTTGGGTCTAGATATATTTTTTGACTGGTTATAAATATCCTTATTTCTTAAATTCTGCCCAGTTTGCAATTGTCTTCATCATATCCTGGAGTGTGTCTCATCCCTCTTACAGTCTGGGATGTTTCTCACCGCAGATCAAACAAGCCTCAGAACCTGAACACAGCCTATAAAAATGAGAAGTCACCAAAGGTTTCCACGACATTCACTGCGGTGTGAAGGAAATTGCACCATTGCCATTGGTGAAGAGCAGTCATGCATTTTACAATAGCTGTACAGCTGCAATTCAAAGCACCCCTCCATTCAGAAAAGTTAAAGAATAGTCACGAATTAAATAGTCTGTCTGTGGTGACTAACTCCTGTGAAAAAAATGGCCTGGAATGAGCCCACCAACTGCTTGCACGTGGCTTCTGCACTAATTAGCCATGTTATGTAACATTCAGGGGTAAGGTGTACAAGTGGCATCCACTCCACCGCGCTAAGTGGGCCTTAGCAGGCAGAACCGGAAGGTCTCACCTTGGAGCTGCTTCAACAGCTTAAGCCTCTTTGCTGTGATCAAAGAGAATTCAGCTGTTTTAAAATGTGTTTGATATTCATGGATATTTCAAAATATCATAAAGTAAGTCAAAGTTGAGCTAGTTCTAAGATGCACAAGTGTCATTGGTACAGAGTGTCATATAGGCAGTATTCACAAGAAGAACAGAAATTAAATACAAATTAGGTGCATTTTTGTAAGAAAATACACAGTTCTGCAAAAGGAAACAAAGTCCTCTGTAAAGAAAAGTGAAAAAATGGTAGTAGAGTTGCTAAGCTGTAGTGATTAGGGCTATGCCAGTTGATTCAAGAAATGAAATGTTAAAGGGAAGAAGCTGTTCTTGAAGCTGGTGGTGTGGACTTCAGTCCTTCCGGCTCCTAATGGTAGTAACAAAAAGACGGCATGGTCCAGATGGTGGGGATCTTTGAGGATGGATGTAAATTTTAAAAGTATCTCTTCCCTGGCTCAGGTATACAAAAATCATTAAAATTTCATTATGTAGTTTATGCTAATATAAAATAATTAAAAATTGATATGAAACTTTTAAACAAATGAACAAAAATTATAACAAACTTTCAATGAAATTTTCTGACCTACTCTGGTTTTGGACCTACTTTGGTTGCTGTGGGAACGGATCTGAGTGCTGCTGGCATGCTTCTACTGTTGACAAGATTTTTTTTAATCTCTCTGTCACAACCACTGATTCGGCAGCGCAGCAGATTTGGCGATTGTGCTCATGAATATGCACGTGTCAGCTAATTATTATTTCAAAGTGATAGTATTTAACTCCATTCATTCTGTCATAGTATTTGTCGAGACTTGGACACAGCAATGCTTCGCTGCCTGCTTGCATTCTGCCTTGCCTGAGAAATTGGACTGTCGAGTCAACCGACTCTGAAGACTAGCGGTATTCGTTTTATGTTTAGTGTTCTTTTCAGCCGCAGTGTAGGCTTTATTTTCCATTTGAGAGTTTTAATTAATGGCTATGTTTGGCCTTGCTTTAAAGTCTGTAAACGATTGACCTGCTTCAGTGTGTCTTATTCTGCACTTGGGCCATATATGAACCTGGTGACACTCTCTTTCTCTACACAGTGTATTTTTGGGGTTTGATTTTGTTTTGTTTAATTAGGCTATTCAAGTTTCTTGCTGTGTGGCTGTCTATAAGCAGACAAATTTCAAAGTGTATAATTTATACATTCTTTATTACTAAATTTGCTTTGAATCTTGAATCTTTGAAGGAAGGTGGGTATCCCTATTAAATGTACTTCTGGAAGGGACTCAGTTGTGAGTCCAGTCAGTGGCCAGAGTCCAGAAGTTGAGATATGCTGGCAACTGATTCTGTTGGGATTCTGAATTCTGCATCTCAACGCCCAGCTGGAGATATCCATTGCAACTCAATTAAGACTATAAGAAGATAGCCCATTTTGTTTCCTTTTCACAGAGCAAAGGAAGGAGGATAAAATTTAGAATTAGATTAAATCAGTAACATACATCAAACAAACTGCGTGTATAGAATAAATGTCGAGTCTGACTGGTTTCATCCTACGGCTTGACTTTGGCTTAATATTGATTTGATTACACAGTATTATGAAATGCAAGCAAATCCAGCACACAAGTATTTCTCCACTTTCCAGTTGCCAGTTAAGAAGTCACAGAAAGTAATATACATACATTATCAGCACGACATACTAACACAATTGCCCGGGGTTATTGTATTTATTTGATCTAAATTTTACTTCTCCTGTACAAAGGTTGGGACTTGTTGAATCTTTCAGACAATTTTCCCTTCCCTGACTCAATGGTACAAAAGTAATTTTTAACATGCCTCTCTGACTGATGTCAGATAAATAGCAAAAGTGTGGGGTTTGAACCAGGACCTTGGCTGTATATATGTGTTCACTGTCATTTGGGAGTTCTTCAGCACTAAAGATCAGAAAATTTAATTCTGGAATGCCAGTTTCTTCCACAAAGATTGGCAGAATGCATAAAATAGTCAAGACTTTGAGTTGCTGTATTCTTTTCCAGTGAAAATGCTGTCAAGATTCTCATGAGCAATGATTATCTATTTGTTTTAGCTTCTACCTATCATTAAATAACAGAAATGGCTGTTAACACTGGAGAAAGAGGCAGGAGAGTTACAGCAATTTTTCTGTTATTTGTTCATTATCATTTGATGGGCATTCAATTAATTCCCATCACATATCAGTTATGAAGTTTTGTTGGCTATGGATTATTTTTTTTTATTGGGTATTACTATTCAGTCCATTCTGTCTGGGTACCTAATTCCACTTGCAGTCACTAGGGGGGTTGAGGTAGTGACTATATTTCTGTCACATTTTTTGCTGTACTGTAAATATTAATATCTCAATATTGAAGTTTTTCATTCAGGATTCAACTGACAATATATCCTCTGAGCCGCTTGCAAGTACAAATCCGTGATCAGAGGAATCTAGGCTGACACCTAGGTGTGTTGCCGAGAGAGTGGTGGACTGTCATCTTTCAGATGAGATTTTAAACCAGGACCCAATTTGTTCACTCAGGTGAATGTGAAAAAATTCAATTGGCTCTATTTTGCAAGAGTGTTGGAGTGATTTCATTTGGCTTACCATTATTTATCACTCAACCAGCCTCTAAATTCTATTTATAAGTTTTATCAACTTATTATTTGTGGGAATTGCCTGTAAGCAAATTGACTTTTCAATTTCCTCCATAATTTATACAGTAACCAAGTAGGTAGCAAGTCTAACAAAAGGCACATTAACTTTTCTTTTATTTACTATTAACTGGCACCCATGAAGTCCATTGTAGAAACTAGGATTCCACCAGTAAAAGTGGAACTGTTTCAAATTGTTAATGTTGTTCGTTTGCTTTGCCATTCGCCAAAACTTTCAGGTGAATTGGATATTCAGTGTGGAGAATGCTTCAGTGAAACACAGCTCAAACTTAATTGACTGCATTTGAGTCAATTGTTTGAGACTCAAAAGTACCCTCTTTATTTTAAGTATACTTTGCCTACCATCATTTCCTTTACTGCTCTGTGATTATGAAGTTCATTCAAATTAGCAGTCAGAATTCGGATACACATTTACAATAATCTCACTTTTATTTCATCACAAAGCAGTCAAGTAGTGCAGAAGCAAAATACTTTTCAGGATCTTTTGGGAGCTCAGAGTAGGCTAGATGACTGACTTCAGTGCATTTTGAAGATGTAGCTATTGTGCATCAATGGTGGGAAAATAAACATCAGTGAACCAATGATGCAGGTTACGCTGGGCTAGATACTAGTGAATATTAGTGGATCTGCATTCATCCAGGAAAATGGAAATTATTCCATCACACTTCTGACTTGTTTCTTGTCAACAGTGGAAATTCTTTGATCAATCAGGAAATCAGGAAATGCAGACTATCCAGACCTTGATCTTTTCTTGTACCAATGCTAGCTGTGTGGTTGGTCCAGTAAAGTTTGCCATCATTATTGTATCATGTCTGAGTTTTATATTTGCCTTGCTTCATTTGCTAAGGAATTGCCAATGGAATTCAATATTGTGCAATCATTTCGTTTTTGACATTATAGAACATAGAACAATACAGCACAGTACAGGCCCTTCAGCCCATAATGCAGTGCTGACACTTAAACCCTGCCTCCCATATAACCCCCCACCTTAGATTCCTCCATATACTTGTCTAGTAGTCTCTTAAACTTCACTAGTGTGTCTGCCTCCACCACTGACTCAGGCAGTGCATTCCATGCACTAACCACTCTTTGAGTAAAAAACCTTCCTCTAATATCCCCCTTGAACTTCCCTCCCCTTAACTTAAAGCCATATCCTCTTGTACTGAGCAGTGGTGCCCTGGGGAAGAGGCGCTGGCTGTCTACTCTGTCTATTCTATTATCATGGAAATAATTTGAAAAGGTAGGGATTAGCCTGTTAAATTGAGGAATTCCATCAGTGAAGTTCTGGAAATAGAATGTTTGATCTCCAACAACCACAACTATTGTCCTTTATGTCTGGTATGATGACATGATGTTCATAAACCTTGATTTTACCAAAGTTCCGCAATGGTACACGTGGTCAAATGGTCAAGGGCAGTTACTCTCATTTAATCTTTTTAGCTGAAACCTTGGGATAATGCATGATCTATATCAGAGAAATCAATTTGGTGAAATGCAAACCAAAGATTGTTTATTAAGTTTTTGATGAATGCATCTTAATATTAATCTTGACAATACTCTGTTGATGAATGAAAATAGAGTGATTGTGTGGTAATAAGTTACATTTGATTCATCCTGCTTTTTGTGAGCAGACATACCTGAACAATTGCCCTTGTTGCTGTGTGGATACTCAAAGGTTCAAAGTATACAACTCTGAAATGATGAAGGGTCTCGGCCCAAAACGTTGACTGCTCCTTTCAACGGATGCTGCCCGACCTGCTGAGTTCATCCAGCTTTTTTGTACATCTTGATTTGACCACAGCATCTGCAGTGTACTTTGAGTTTACACGTTTAAGGTGTTTGGAAGTAGGTACAAAGGAGATGTCAGGGGTAAGTTTTTTACGTAGAGAGTGGTGAGTGTGTGGAATGGGCTGCCGGTGACAGTGGTGGATGCGGATACTATAGGGTCTTTTAAGAGACTCCTGGAAAGGTACAAGGAGCTTAGAAAAATAGAGGGCTCTGGGTAACCCTCAGCAATTTCTAAGGTAAGGATATGTTTGGCACAGTTTTGTGGGCCAAAGGGCCTGTATTGTGACATAGGTTTTCTATGCTTCTCTTACAGGCCCTTTGGCCCACAATGTTGTGCCGACAACGTAACCTCCTCTAGAAACTGCCTAGAATTTCCCTCGCACATAACCTTTTATTTTTCTAAGCTCCATGTATCTATCTAAGAGGCTCTTAAAAGAACCTATGGTATCCGCTTCCACCATCGCCACCGGCTGTGCATTCCATGTATCCATGTATCCGTGTTATTTACACAGTGTGGTATGTGCCCAGAGTACAATGCCAGGGGTGGTGTAAAGACAACCTAAAATATTATCTAAATAACCAAAAATAAATTCTGAGAGTTCAGTGGGATATTCATTAGTCCACACTACTCTTTTCTGTTTAATAAGAAACTTCATCATGATATCAAACATAGGGTTACACAAAAACTGCCATCTAGAAGGATTTCCAATCTCAATGCTCTTACTTACTGACAGAACAATCAGGTTTAATCTACCCATTTCACCCCAAGACCTTACTATTTAATGGACCAACAGTGAAATTGCCTTCTTGTATTCTTACTGAAATTTGTGACCTCTATAATCTCAAAAATTATGGAGGCATTAATAATGATCTTTCAAGAATCACTAGGTTCTGGAATAGGTCTGGAAGTATTGAAAATTGCAAAAATCACTCCACTCTTCAAGAAGGGGGAGAGGCAGAGGAAGGGAAACTATAGGCCAGTTTGTCTGACCTCAGTGGCTGGAAAGATGTTGGAGTTGATTGTTAAGGTTGAGGTCTCAGGGTACTTGGAAGCACATGATAAAATAGACCAGAGTCAGCATGGTTTCCTCAAGGGAAAATCTTGCCTGAAAAAATCTGCTGGAATTCTTTGAAGAAATAACAAGCAGGATAGACAAAGGAGAATTGGTTGATGTTGTGTACTGGGATTCTCAGAAGGCCTTTGACATGGTGCCACACACGATGTGCCTAACAAGCTGTGAGCCTATGGTATTACAGGAAAGGTTCTTCCATGGACAAAGCAGTGGCTGATTGGCAGGAGGTAAAGAGTGGGAATAAAGGGAGCCTTTTCCAGTCAGCTGCCACTGTCTAGTAGTGATCCACATGGATCTGTATTGAGACCAATCTTCTTACGTTATATGTCAATGATTTTGATGAAGAAATCAATGACTTTGTTACAAAGTTTGCGGATGATATGAAGATCGGAGGAGGAACAAGTAGTTTTGAAGAAGCAGAGGAGCTACAGAAAGACTTAGACAGATTAGGAGCATGGGCAAAGAAGTGAGAAATGGAATACAGTATCAGCATTGAACGACTTGTCATATGAAGTGTTTAATGGTTTTGGGCCTATATTCACTAGAGTTCAAAAGAATGTGGGGCGACCTCATTGAAACCTATTGAATGGTGAAAGGCCTTGATAGAGTGGACGTGGAGGGAATGTTTCCAATGGTGGGAGAATCTAAGACCAGAAAACACAGCCTCAGAATAGAGGATGTCCTCTTTGAATAGAGATGAGGAGGAATTTCTTTAGCCAGAGAGTGCTGAATCTGTGGAATTCATTGCCACAGGCAGCTGTGAAGTCCAAGTCTTTATGTATATTTAAGACAGTGGTTAATAGATTCTTGATTAGTCGGGGCATGAAGGGATACGTGGAGAAAGCAGGAGATTGGAGCTGACAAGATGAAATAATAGAGCAGAGTTGATGTGCTGAATGGCTTAATTTTGCTCTTATATCATATGGTCTTATGGTTTAAAAACAACCACTAACTCCACCTTAACTATTTATTTGTGGGGTTCAAGATCGAAGCACTCTTGTCTTCCCAATGTCAAGCCCTATTCCAGGTTGTAGCTGCACATCTCTACCACGGTTGACAGTTTGCTGCCCACTGCTGCATCAGGAAGGCTATTCAAACCCATACTTAGGGAGAGAAGACTGTACTTTAACTACAGTCCATGACAGCAGGTAAAACTGACAACGAGGCATGCCTGCATTGAGGCTTCTCCAGGTACAAGAACTCAGATACAATTATTGAGATACTTCCCTTGCTATGGTCCTGTAGTACTGTCTCTGTAGCTCCTTTATACAAATAACATACACTCATGGCTACCTAATTAGGTACACCGTCTATTAGTGCAAATATCTTATTAGCCAATCAGGAGGAAGCAACTCACTGCATAAAAGTATAAAAGCAAGAGTTTCAGTTGTTGTTCAGCCCAGTCATCAGAATGGAGAAGAAATGTGACTGTAATCATGGAATGATTGTTGGTGCCAGATGGGGTGGTGTGTGTATCTCAGAAACTGCTGGTCTCCTGGAATATTCATGTACAATGCTCTCTAGGCTTTGCATAGTATGGTTTGAAAAACAAGAAAACAATCTCTAATGAGCTGCAGTTGTGTGGGCAAAATGCCTTGTTAATGAGAGAGGTCAGAGAAGAATGGCCGGACTGGTTCATGCTTACAGGTAGACAACACTAATACAAATAACTACACATTATATCAGTGGTGTGCCAAAGAGCATCCCTGAATGCACAATGTGTCGACCCTTGAAGTGAATCTGTTACTGCAGCAGAAGACCACAACCCTACATTAAGTGGCTACTTTATTAGGAACAGGAGGCACCAAATAAATTAGTCACCAATTGTATATTCTGCTGACACTGACCTTTATGAGATAAACCCTCTGAAAGCTCCCCCACCCTCTGGAAGCATTCTTCCAACCATCGTCTATCACTTCAGTATTCTTACTGTATTTTGCTGCAGCTGCAAGTGTGATTCCTAATTGTGGGTATCCTTTTATGAAATGGCTGCCAAGTTTACAGTTGTGAGGCTCAATTCTGGCAGCTGCAATAAGCCTCGAGAGAATAGCTTGGTGTACTGGACTGAAAGTGACAGAGTGCGGAATTACTCTGGGGAAAATGTTGTCATATGAACCTTGCAATGGAGAATCTTGATCTTTATGGGCCATTCAGAGTCTGTGTTAGCATGACCTAGAACACCATTCTAACATCATTAAAAGGTAATAAAGCAATTTCAGGGCCATTATTCTCAGATGAAATATTAGACAGAAAATATTCTTTTGCCTCCAGAATCTCTGAGATAATGATATTTCAATGTCTGATTCACTATAAGAATGCTTTGAACAACTTGAAGTTCTTGCATATTCATGACAGGTACAGATTAAACTTGCCAGAGAAAGGTAAGACTTATGATTTCCATGTACATATCTTTATAATAGTATGATAAGATTTTAAAATGAAGAAACAGCCTCCCTGCTAACTGACCTATTCAGAATCAGATTTAATAACACTGGCTCATGTTGTGAAATTTGTTAGCTTTGCGGCAGCAGTAGCAATACATGATAAATATATTTTAGAAAATAGAATTATGTTAAGTGTATGTATATATATACTAAATAGTCAAATTAAAATAAGTAGTACAATAACAGAAAGAAATTTTAAAAAACATTAATGAGGTAATGTTCATTGATTCAATGTCCATTTAGAAATCGATGGCAGAGGGGAAGAAGCTGTTCCTGAGTGGCTAAGTGTGTGCCTTCAGGCTTCTGTACTTCATTTCTGATGGTAACAATGAGAAGAGGGCATGTCCTAGATGGTGGGGAGCCTTAATGATGGATGCTGCCTTTCTGAGGCACTACTCCTTGAAGATGTCTTAGACACCACAGAGGTTGGTACCCATGTTGGAGCTGACTAATTTTACAAGTTAGAGTTGTAAAATTAGTCAGCTCCATTCAGGAGTAATGTCTAATTTCTTCTGAATGTATCATTACTGCAAATTTAAAAGAATTACAAACATATTATAGTTGAAAAATTAAAATGTTTACAAACATATTGTGACATTTTCTTTAAGATTGTTTTAGCATTTTAGTTCAATTTTTCATTTTCCTTCCTTTATTTCAATTTCAAAATTTGACTTAACATTTAATTAAATATTCTGGTTGCCCCCTCTGCTCTGCTTATTGACCATTCTTCAGTTTAGTTGGCACAAGACATCTCTTTGTTTTACATGTTCCTGGTCAAGTGTACTTATTTCGCCACTGTCTGCAAAATACGTATCATATGTTTTGCAAATTATTGAGTCTAAAGGCATTGTGTTATCTAATGGATTTAAAGTGCAGGGATCAGCAAAATTTGATTTAATTTATTGCAGTGTGAATATTTTATCTTGTATACTAAAAATGTCACTTAAAGTTAATGGTACTTCAGAGGGAGTCCAAATCTGTTTCTTGTTAAAACCTATATTTTCATGTTTTAATCTATATATTGCCATATTTTCTACTAAATAAGTCAATTAAAATCACAATACAGTTGAGAAAGTGCTGCACTTCTGAACTAGAAAATGCCTGTCTTACTAACAGCCCCCAATGTTTTAATTACTTAAAGTATTGGCTGATGGAAATTAGATTATACTTAAAGTCCAAGAAAGATCAATACTAACATTAAAGTGTTATCAGATAATTGGAGTAATGATTAATAGTTATTTATATCCTTGCTTTGGGTGCTGACTGGTGATTAGAGAAATGTGCATTCAAGAATGAATAATCTCATTACTCCACTGATGATCTTGTCCTTCAGCTGAAATTTCTAGGCAACTGGAAGTTTAATTCAATCTCATCTAATACCAAAGAAGGAACAATAAACAATTCCTCTGCAGTGGTCTCTAAAGACCCTAATTATTATCCTACTGCTTACTATTCATCCTTGAGGCTTTCCTTGGCTGTCCTGAGGATATTTTTTCATTCAATTTGATCATTGGCCTATACATGCCAAGCAGGGATGATTAAATCACTGTTTCTATCCTGCGTAAAATTATTACATCATTTTCCACTTTTTTTTTCCAGACAGTTTCTACTATTCAACAAAATGCAAATGAAATAGACTGAAATGCTTTTATATAAGCATCCTTTGTGTCCCTGTTGTAAAGTGGAAAAATAAAACAGCAAGTGTGCACTTAGAAAGCTCCAACAAACAGCAAGGTAGGAATGATCAACATTTTTTCTGCAGTTAACTAAAGGATGAATATTGGTCGTATCTGTAAGGATACTTACCCTCTCTTGCTCAAAATGTGGCCATAAGATCATTTCTATCTACTCAAGATAATTGAAAGGGTCAAGAAATTTGTTCACATGACTTCACAGCAAAGTGTTCAGGACAATTTCACAGATGTTTCCGCATACTATCAAAAATTTTCCCAACTTACGGAGGGTCTTCTTCATCCTTAGCACACAATGTTTACTTGCAGTGAGATTTTGAATCTCACGAGAAAAATAACAGTATACATTAATTCACAGAAAAGCCTGTTCTATTAACATTCCTTTCTTTAAAACCAAACTAGTTAAGCCACAAAGTCAGGAGTAGGCCATTCAGCTTCAGAAACCTGATCCGTCCTTTAAAAAGTTCAAGGTTTCTCTTTTACCTCAGACACAATTTACCTCTCTTATCACCATTCTCTTTGATTCTTTCAGTTTCTAGAAATATCTGTTTTGAATGCAAACAATAATTGAGCCTCTACAGCCTCTCAGAGTAGGAAATTGCAAAGAATCACCGCAGCTGAGTGAATAAATTTCTCCTTAGCCCAGTCCAAAATGACCTATTTTGCGACCTATATTTCTAGTCTCCTAAGCCAGGAGAACTATTCTCCCCACGTCTACCACATTGAACGTTATAAGAACATTGTATATTTTAATATGGTTTCCTTTTGTACTTTTAGACACCAGAGCAGAGAGACTCAATCTATTCACTTGCTTTCCATCTGTCAGGTCAGTTATTCTAGTGATCAATATAGTGCACTCTTTAGTATTAAGTATGCCCATTTTTAAGTAAAGAGACCAAAATTTTATGCAGTAATCCAGGTGTGGTCTTACCAAGCCCTATATTATTGTCATAAGGCATCTGCAATATTGTATTGAAGTTTGCTGATGGTTGTTGGCCAAATCAAAGCTGCTAACAAATTGGCATATGTGGGAGGATTGAAAATCTGAGTGAGTGGTGCCACAACAACAGCTTCTTATTCAACATCTGCAGAACCAAAGATCTGCTTATTGACTACAGAAGGAGAAGGCAGAGGTCCATGAGACTGTATTCATTAGGGGAACGGAGGTGGAGATTATCAGAAGCTTTAGATTATTTGCTGTTAACATATAACAGGATCTGTCCTGGGTCCTGCACATAAACAACATCACAAAAAATGCACAACTCTGGATCTATTTTTCTAGAAGTTTGTGTAGATTTAGCTAGCACCAAAAGATTAGAATGTAGAACATTGAAATCTACCACACGTTACAGGCCCTTTGACCCACAATGTTATGCTGATCATGTAACCTACTCTAGAAACAGTCTAGAATTTCCCTAGCACGTAGCCCTCTATTTTTTTCTAAGCTCCATGTACCTATCTAAGAGGCCGTTAAAAGACCCTGTTGTATCTGGCTCAACCACCATCACTGGCAATGCAATTCACGCACCCACCACTCTCAGTGTGAAAAACTTAACCTTTGACCTACTTGGTCAAAAACTTACCCCTTGTACCTACTTCCAAGCACCTTAAAATTAGGTCCCCTCGTGTTAGCCATTTCAACCCTGGAGAAAATGCCTCTGACTATCCACAATATCAATGCCTCTCATCATCTTGTACACCTCTATCAGGTCACCTCTCATCTTCCGTCACTCCAAAGAGAAAAGGCCAATTTTACTCAACCTATTCTCATAAGGCATGCTCTCCTATCCAGGCAACGTCCTTGTAAGTCTCCTCCGCACTCTCTCTATAGCATCCACATCCTTCTTGTAGTGAAGTGACCAGAAATGTAACATTTCTAAGAAATGTAGCTTTAACATTACCTCATGGCTCTTGAAATCAAAAACGTTGACAAACTCCTATAGATGCACAGTGGAGAGTATTTTAATTGGATGCATCACAGCCTTGTATGGAAACATCACTGCCCAGGAATGGAAAAGGCTACAGAAGGTAATAGATACATCCAAGTCCATGCAGGCAAATCCCTCTCTACCATTGAGTACATTTAACTGGACCACTGCCACAAAAAAAAACTGCACCCATCATCAAAGACCCCACCATCCATACCCGCACACTTCTCACTACTATCATCAAGCAGGAGGCTAGACCCCACACTACCAGGTTCAGGTACAGTTATTACACTACAACCAGCAGGCTCCAGGGCCAGCGTGGATGACATCAGTCACCATTATTTTGAACTAATTCTACGACCTATGCACCCACTTTGAAGATCTCTTTACAGCACTGTTCTCAGTATTATATTTTATTTATAGTTTTTCTTCTTTTGCGCGTTGTTTGTTTTTCATTCTTTGGCTTTTTATGTACAGATTTTCATGGAGTTCTATTGTATTTCTTTTTTCCTTGTAAATGCCTGCAAGAAAATGAATCTTGAGGTACTATATAGAGACATACACTAAGTGGCCGCTTTATTAGGTTTTGAAGTGCTCTTTTGCTGCTATAGCCCATCCACTGCAAGGTTCAATGTGCTGTGCGTTCAGAGATGTACTAGTTAGTCTCATCTGACCTCTCTCATGAGCAAGGTATTTTCATTCATAGAAATGCTGCTCACCAGATGTTTTATTTTTTTTGTTTTTCACACTATCCTCTGTAAACTCTTGAGACTGTTGTGCCTGAAAACCCCAGGAGAGCAGCACTTTCTGAAGCACTCAACAACCCCCTGTGGCATCAACAAGCATCCAATGGTCAAGGTAATTTAGATCACATTTATTTCCTATTCTGATGCGTGGTTTGAACAATCACTTAACCTCGTGACCATGCCTGCATGCTTTTATGCATTGAGTTGCTGCCACATGATTGGTTGATTAGATATTTGCATTAATGAGTTGGCGTACAGGTATACCTAATAAAATTGCCACCGAGTGTATATATATTAGATTTTAATTTACTTAGAACTTTGAATTTTGTTTGAATCTTTTATTGATGATGGTTAACACACCATTTGCTATCCTAATTGTCTGTTTCACCAGTTTGCCAGCTTTCAATGACTTATATATAAGGACACCGACATCTCCCAGTCTTTCACCATTTAGAAAATACTTGGTATTTCTGATGCATTTTCTACCTCTCATTTTTCTTCACTTGCATTGATATTGGTTCATTATTGTTGTCTGTTCTGAGATACAGTGAAGGTATTTTGTTTGCGTGCCACTTCAGTAGGTCTCACCATAAATAAGTTACATCGAGGTGGTTAAGTAGAAGTAACAAAATGCAGTATATTGTATTGCAAATGCAGTTAGAGCCAAAGCGCAGAGCAGGCAAACTAATAAGCTGTAAGGGCTATGATGAGGTGGACTGGGAGATCAGGAATTCATCTTTGGCACACGTGAGGTTCATTTACGAATCTGCTACCAATGTCAAGTTCACAAGTCAATCATTCCATGCTTCCCTCCTTACTTAGGTCATGGGGTCCCTGTTTCCACTTTCCAATCTGCAGGAACTTATACAGAATCTGTACAATTTTGGAAAATCACAATAGGAACATCCATTATCTCTCTACCCACCTTTATGAATATTCTGGGATGTAGATCATTATCTTCTAGGAACTTATCAGTTTTGAATCTCATTCTTTTCTCTGTTAGTATCTTCTTACTGATACGATTAATTTCTTCATTACACTCAACCATCACACAGGACATGCACTCTTCTTGTTGTTACCATCCGGAAGGAGGTACAGAAGCCTGAAGGTACACACTTAGTGATTCACAACAGCTTCTTCCCCTCTGCTATCTGATTTCTAAATGGACATTGAGCCCACGAACACTATTTTTTATATTTCTGTTTTTGCACTATATTTAATTTAACCATTTAATGTACATATATACTTACTATAATTGATTGATTTACTTATTTTTTGTTTTATATTACCATGTATTGCATTGTACTGCTACCACTAAGATAAATTTCATGATCTATGCCAGTGATATTGAACCTGATTCTGATTCAACTGTTGGTTATCCAGTGATTGGTTATTTAATCTATTTACCATTTTAATGATCTTATATCTACCTATAAGGGTCTCATAAATGCCCTCATTTGTTTTCTTTTCTTTTTTACATGTCCACGGAAGCTTTGACTATCTGTTTGTACTGATTTACTCCCATATTCTAGTTTGGCTTCTTTATCAATGTTGTGATCATACTTTGCCAAATTCTAAAATGCTACAGCCTTTCCAATTTACTGCATTTTCTGGCAACTTTAAGAGCTATTTCCTTAGATTTAATACTCTCTCTAATTTTTGCTGTAATTCACAGTTGGACCACTTTTACTGTTCCAATTTTATGCTTTGGAGGAATATAAATTTGTTACAAATCATGCTTTATTTCTCTAAAGGCTAGCTAATGCCTGTCCACTGCCATTTCCTTTTTTCACGTTCAACCAGACACTCATACCACTATAATTCTTTTGCTGAGATTAAAAGCCCTGCTTTCAAATTGAACTACTTCTCTTCCTGACTCAATGCAAAATTCCATCTTTCCTTGAGGGCCCATTTACAACAAGATTTAAAGTTAATCTTTTCTTGTTGCATAGTACCAGCTCTAAAATAAACTATGGCCTGATCAGTTCCTCAACATGCTGATCTAGAAATCCATCTTATCTACATTTCAGGAATTCATCCTGTATATCCATAGTAGTAATTTGATTTGTGCCATGTAGAGATGGATGAAGTACCCAGCAGATTACCATATGACCCTGCTTCATACATCTCAAATTGTCCCTTCCACAATCTGAAATTCAACCTTGTATTTGTGTTTTGACTGCTTTCCCTGTTGTGACAACAATTAGATCTACACTCAGGTTTCTAGCTGCAGGGTATCTCTAGGCTGCTAATTCTGATTCTAATTCAATTCTTGTTGCTGCATTAGGGGGTTTATCCTATTTCCATACTAAAGGAGGAGAGTCTGCTACTTCTTCTTCAATAGAAATGAAATAGTCATCTGCCTTGGAGGCCTCCCTGGAGAGCAGGCATGCATGTTCCTTCAGTGATTTCCCTGCAACCTGTGGCTAGAATATATGGCTGAGACTTGAGGGTATCTGTGGTTCCTTTGTATAATGAGCATGCCTCATGTCTTCCCTTACCCCTCTACATCACTGCCATCATTGCTACATCCATTGATTAACTGCTGAAACCCCCTTACAGCTGGAGTTCCTTGCCAAAGCTGGCTGCAGCAGATACATCTGCTGAGCTGCATGCTCAAAAATGCAAGGATTTACAACACGTCAATAGAGAATGTTGGGTTCAGTACAATATTACACAGGAAAATACAGCTATTTCTATGAAGTTCACAAATAAAATTCTCGCTCTTTATATCCTTAATCAGGGCAGCTATTATGGTGGTTCAACATTAAAGAAATTGTGTGAAGTATCACACAGGGTGGAACGGTAGCTTAGAGGTTAGTAAAATGCTCTTACAACGCCACTGACTCATGTTCAGTTCTGACTTTGTCTGTACGGAGGTCATTTGTTTAATTCTCCCCATCACTGAGTGGATTTCCTCTGGGTGGTCCAGTTTTTACCATATACCAAAGACGTCCAGTTTAGTAGGTTAATTGGTCATGTGCGTAATTGGACAGTGCGGTCTCTTTGTGCTTGGAAGGGCCTGTATCTCAAAATCAATAAAATCTCTAAGCCTGCACCTTGTTCTGAAATCAGATTGGAACAGAAACACTTCTAACAGTGCACGATGCCTGCAGTGTCAGCCTAAGTATTTGTGCTCTGGACTCCAGAGTGTTCTGCAGTGTGCATCTCTTTTCGACAAAGTCTTGCTTATATTTCTTGTACTTTCTTCATGCACTCTCAGCCTCATGAAACTGTTAGGCACGCTTCCCAAACATTGTTGCAAATGGTTTAATTTAATTTGTAATAATATAAATGGAGATACAGACATATCAGTTTTCTTCATTCCTGAGTTAAGTGTCTAATAATTTTTAGTCAGTCCTACAGCCTAGGACAGACAATGATATTCCTTGGAAATGATTGATAAATATACATACAGCCGTTCTGAAATTTAGTACCTGATCTTCTTATTAATCATTTGCTAGATTGCTTACACTATAAATTGGATAAAAAAATCTAATTTCAAAATTTGTATTTCAAGTGAATCATTTCTTACAGATTTCAAGTTTATAAAGTTAATGCTGTAATGTAGTACTGATGTTGGTAAGTGTATGTGCCAATTACAAGCACCAGGACTTTCAGCAAACTTTCAATCAAATTTTAGTTAAGTCTTAAAATAAAAAATCATAAATCTCAAACTTCAAATCCTGTTTCACCTCCCTAGCATGTTGTCTAATTTGTTAAGTATTTTCGGTATTGATTTTTTCTTTACTTTCAGTAAAGCTTCTTGCATATTCAGTTGTAAGGTGATATAAATAAATTTCTTTCTTTTAGAGACAACTGCACAGTAGACATGGTTTAATTTTGAAACCACAACCTGAGTTATTCATAAAGGGGGGAAAATCATCCATTTGGAACTCCGATTTTTTTTAAAGTATTGAGTTGAAATTCCTTTTTCTCTGACCTTGTCAAGCAAGTGGACAAGCCAACACTACATTTTAGCATTGGGGATTTGGTTGCCATACATGTGATTGCCTAAGGGAGAAACAAGGAGATGTGTGTTGTTGTTTACAGAGCTGATTAAAGTCCAAACTTTTCAATCTTGACATTTAACAGCAATAGATCCAATTTGGATCAGCATCATTTCTCTTCATAATTTGTCCTATTCAATCGGGTATGTGATGACAAAATGAGTCAGATTATTTCCTTCTCACTGCCGGAACCAAGTATGAATATAACCCTGTATGCTGAAATAAAAGCCCCCTTGTCTACAACAGATGCAAGTATCTCCAGTTAAATGAATTAATGTGGCATCACTCGTGTTTTACTGAGTGTACTTGCATTAGACAAACCAGTTTTGACTAGAAAGGAAAAAGGATGGTTGCCGTGAGAAATTTAAATAACAATCTTGTACAGTGTAAGGTGTTGTGTTAAGATAAGTCTTAAGATATAGATCTTTTAATGCATTCACGTAATGGTTAGTTTTAAACTTACATAATTTTGCAAATTCTTATTATTGCCTACTTTGCTCTTCTACTAAACTTATTAGTTTCTGCTGGAGTACAGTATTTTATAAACTATCCATCTTTCATATAGGATATTGAGTGAATTTTGAATAATCTCCTCCAGCCCTCATCTAGAGTACAGAAAAAATATCTAGTCTGAAACATATTGCTTGTAAAGACTCCTGAGGTTTTTTCCACCTGGCATAAGATTAAGTTAATTTTATTTAGAAATGAAGCGTGGAACATGCCCTTACAGCCCAACAAACCACACCGCTCAGTAATCCACCTATTTAATGCTAAGCTAATCACAGGATGATTTACAATGACCAATTAATGATAACATCTTTGTGGGAGGCAACTGGAACACCCAGAGGAAACCCATGTATTCTCAGGGAAGACATATAAATTCTTTAAAGATGGCTTTGGAATTGAACTCCGAACTCTCATTTTGGGATTAGACCATTCTTCAGAACTGGAATGGAACAGAAGAGACACCAGTATAAAAAGGTGGAGGGAGGGGAAGGAGGGCCAGCTAGAAGGTGAAGGTGAAGACAGGTTGGTTGGAAAGGTAAAGGACTGGAGAAAAAGAAATTTTCTAGGAGAGGAGAATGGGCCATGGGAAGGAGGAGGGGTACCAGGGGGAGTTACTAGGCAGGTGAGGAGAAGAGGTAAGAGGCCAGATTGGAGAATAGGAGAGGGGAGGAGGAAGAAAAAAATATTGGAATGGGAAATGGATGTTCGTGCCGTAAGGTTGGAGGCTATCTAGATGGAATATGAGGTGTTGCTCCTCCACCCTAAGAGTGGCCTCATCATGACAAAAGAGGAGGCCACAGACTGACATGTTGGAAAAGGAATGGTGATAGGAATTCACATGTTTGGCCACTGGGAAATTCTGCTTTTGGCAGATGGAACAGAGGTTCTCAACAAAGCGGTCCCCCAATTTACTTCAGGCAGCATCGAGAACATGGGATACACAGACTATCCCAACAGATTTGCAGGAAAGTGTTGTCTCACCTGGAAAGAATGTTTGGGGCCCTGAATGGAGATAATGGAGGAGGTGTAGAATTTCTGTTGTTTGCAGAGAGATGTGGCAGGAAGGCAACTAGTGAGGTGGGATGAATAGACAAAGGAATCATGGAGGGGGCAATCCTTGCCTAAAGTGGAGAGTTGGGGGCAAATAAAGGTGGGTTTGGTGGTAGGATCTTGTTGAAGATGGCAGAAGCTGCAGACAATAATGTGTTGGATGTGGAGACTCATGGGCTGATAGATGAGGGCTGGAGGAACTCTATCACTGTTAAGGCAGCATGAAGATGGAGTGAGCACAGATGTCCAGGAAATGAAGGAGATGCGGGTGAGAGCAGTAGCAATATTGGAGGAAGGGAAAACCTATTCTTTGAAGGAGGAGGACATCTTTAATGTCCTGAAAAGGAAAGCCTCATCCTGGAAACAGATGGGGTGGAGACGAATGGACCAAGAAAAGGGAATAGTATTTTAACAGCAGATCGGGTGGAAATAGGCATAGTCACGATAGCCATGGTAATTGGTAGGTTCTTAAAACATGTAAGTAGACAGTTTGTCTCCAGAGATGGAGACAAAGATATTGAGAAAGGGGAGGGAGGTGTCAGAATGGACCAAGTAAATATAAGTGCAGGGTGGAAGTTGAAGATAAAGTTGATGAAATTGACAAGCTCTGCATGGGTGCATGAAGCAGCACCAATGCAGTTGTCAATGTAGCACAGTAAGAGCTGGGGAGCATTACCAGGGAAGGATTAGAACATGGACTGTTCTACACGTCTGGTTTGGATAAGCAACATCCAAATGGACCAGATGGATGGTAGGAGCGACAGTATTTCCATACCATAAGTCTCTATGAATCTTTGGCTCCATCTCACTCCCTTTCTTTAAGAACATGAGTTAAATCACTTCCTTCTACAAGAGAGCATAAATCCATTAACACCATCACTTCTGTGAAACAACTTGTGCCTTTTTTTATATAAGGAGAATGCACCATATGATTTTTTTCTTTAAGATAATACTCTTGCCACTTCTTTGTCAAGTGTTTAATGAGAACTGAGAACTTGAATTACAATAAAGCTTTCTTTCAGGTCAAAATGTAAACTTCTTCGAAGGATAATCCGTGAAGTATGAAGTTTAATTATGGAAAGAAAATATATAGCTGGAGAAAGCATACGTCAGCTTTTGAGCGAGATTTGTAATTTCCTGTATGAAGTCTAGCAAAAAAGTAATTCAGCACGTTCTATCTATGGCCAATAAAAATACATTATCCTAGCTTCCTCATTTGCTTCAGCCATCTGTTTATTTTTAACTTTCATTCAATCTTGTCTGCATTTATCAGGAACCTTTCAGCTCCTAGGGTCTTCCTGCTGAAGATGCCACAAGTTAAGTCTGATACAAATACAATAGTCCCATTGACAAACATGAGATATAATGGGCAACTTTATAATTGAGTTTGTTAAATGTACTTCATTATTTTACATAGAACAGTATAATGATGTGCCGCCCATTTAACCTACTTTAAGATCAATCTAACCCTTTCCTCACACATAATCCTACATTGTTCTTTTATCCATCTGCCAGTCTAACAGTCTATTAAATGTGCTTTAATGTATCTGCCTCTATCACCAGCCCTGGCAATACCTTCCATGCACCCTCCACTTTCTATCTACTCTATATTTTCTTCTAATCATCTTAAAATTAAGCCTCCTTGTAATACGCATTTCTGTCCACCTCTATCAAGTCACCACTCATCTTTCTTCACTCCAAAGAGAAAACCTATCATCAAAGGATATGCTCTCAAATA
Organism: Hypanus sabinus; assembly: GCF_030144855.1. Lineage (NCBI taxonomy): Eukaryota > Metazoa > Chordata > Chondrichthyes > Myliobatiformes > Dasyatidae > Hypanus > Hypanus sabinus. Next base: position 160,389,475 of record NC_082712.1, read on the forward strand.
AAGGCAGTATTCCAGTAAATCTCCTCAGCATTCACTCTATCTTCCTATAATGAGGAAACTAGGACTAAACACAATACTTCAAGTGTGATCTAATCAAAGTTTTATAGAGCTGTAATGTTGGCTTGCGGCTATTGAACTCAAAAACCCAACTAATGAAAGCGTTCTTTATTGCCCTATCAACTCATGCAGCAACTTTGGGAGATCAATGGATGTGGACCAGTAAATCCCTCTATTCCTCCATACTGTTAAGAATCCTGCCATTAGCCCTCTATTCCACTTTTAAGTTCAACCTTCCAAGAATTACTTCATTTTTCTGAGTTGAACTCTATCTGCCACGACTCAGCCAAACTCTAAATCCTATCAATGTCCTGTTGTAGCCTAGAACAATCTTCTATACTATCCACAAAACATTCAACCTTTGAGTCATCTGCAAATTTACTAACCCACCCTTCTACTACCTCATCCAGGTCATTCATAAAACCACAATGAGCAAGCGTCTCAAAACACATCCCTATTGATTGGTCCTACCCCCAGTCAAATCATCCTCCTGTTCTTCACGTACTTGTAAAATGGTTTGGGGGTTTCCTTAATCCTATTCACCAAGATCTTCTCATGGCTCATTCTAACTTTCTTAAGTCCATTCATAAGCTCCTCCCTGATTACTTCTGAGTCCTGTCAGTTTCTTGTTTCCTAAACCTTAAATATGCTTCTTTCTTCTTCTTGACTACATCTTCCATATCCCTCGTCTACCTTGTTCACTCTACTATCCTTCCCCTATCTCTATTCAGAACCCCATGTATGTGTTCCCCACATAATATCCATTGTGCATTTCCCTGGGTACATTGATTCCCAATTTATTTCCAAAGTTCCTGCCTAATAGCATTATAATTTGGCCACCGACTATAAAATATTATCATAAGACCATCAGACCCTCAAGCCTGCTCCAGCATTCTATCATGGCTGAGTTAATATTCCTCTCAACCCCATTCTCCTGCTTTCTCCATCTACTCGTATCCCTATCTATGGATATGGTAAAGGTCAGGGAGTTTGAGTCAATAATTTCTTTAGTACTTTTAGTGTTCAAATATTTTCAATTGTTGAGAGGTATCTTTGTTTTTAAACAGTGGCTGGATAATTTTGAATATCTGTAATTTGCAGATTTGAATTTAGTGGGTGGATCCTCTCTAACAGCCAATGTTTTTTTTTGTGAAAGCAGGCAGCTTGGTGTGTTGAGGCAGGTTGTGCCCAAGCCTACACTGTGCTGGGACATGCCAAAATGCATCCATCCTGAGGAACAGTGTGCTTGCAAGGACACTGGAAGGGGCAGTACAGTCTAATAGCAGACAACAGGCATCCTCGTGATCAGTGAGGTTATGGAAATTTCTGACAGGAGTGAGGATCATCACAAGTCAGTTCAACAGCCGTGAGGTAATGCTGCAGGTCTATAAAACCCTGGTTTGGCCACTCGTGGTCCTTGTTCAGGTGTCCTTGTTATAGGATAGCTCTAGAAACATTAAAGGTTGCAGAGGAGATTTATTGAGATGCTATCCCCATCAAAGAACAGATCTTATGAGGAAAGGCTGAGTGGGCTAGGGTTTTTCTCTTTGGATCAATGAGGCACAGAGGCAACTTGATAAGAGGCATGGATAGAGTGGAAAGCTAGTGCCTTTATCCCAGGGTGGAAATGCCTAAAAGGACAACCTTTCAACATGAATAATGGAAAGTTTAGGAGAGATGCTTTTTACACAGAATAAGTTCTTGGAATGTGCTAGCAGGGGTAGTGGTAGACATTGTGGATATTTAAGAGACTCTTAGACACTAGGATGAAAGAAAAATAGGTTATGGGCTATGTAGGAGGGAAGGGTTAGATGGGTCATGAACTAGGTTTATATTGGTTGGTACAAAGGCCATTAGTGCAGGAATATTCTATGTTCTATGATGAAAAAGACAAATTGGACAAATTGGAGGTGTGAGGAAACTAAAGCAGAGCAAAGGGGAGCAGCTGAAGAGGAGAATGGTAATAATAAAGCAAAAAATGAGAATGTGATGGAGAGAAAGAAGAAATAAATTTAGAATGTCACATTCAGAGAAGGCAATGAAGAATAATCACCGGTACTTTTTAAGAAAAATGTTCTTTCCCTATTTCTTTTGGCTTTAACCCAAGTTCTTCACTTCTCTTCACTCTACAGCATCTGCTTAAACTTTTCAAGTTTGCATTAATATACACTAGTGGAAACAGATGTCCGGGCAGCCTCATATGCTGCCTCATCTCTCTTTTCACTTCTGAGCAGGGAATGAATGTTCTCAGATTACCTTAGATGCAAATTAAAGGTGGGATTACAGAAGAGTCAACTGTTACTAGCTGCATAGAAAGCAAAAAGAACATAGTTGAAAAGCAAAAATATATATATAATGCTGATGCTCAAAATCATATGAAAATAGACAATGTTGGAAATAATCAGCAGATGGAACATCTGTGAAGTGAGAAAAATAATTGATGTTCCAAGTTTATAACCTTTCCATATAACCATATAACAATCACAGCACGGAAACAGTTCATCTCGGCCCTTTTAGTCCATGCCGATTGCTTACTCTCGCCTAGTCCCACTGACCTGCACTCAGCCCATTCCTTTTCTGTCCATATACCTAACCAATTTTACATTAAATGACAATATCGAACCTGCCTCTACCACTTCTACTGGAAGCTCATTCCATACAGCTACCACTCTCTGAGTAAAGAAATTCCCCCTTGTGTTACCCCTAAACTTTTGCCCTCTAACTCTCAACTCATGTCCTCTTGTTTGAATCTCCCCTACTCTCAATGGAAAAAGCGTATCCACATCAACTCTATCTATTCCCCTCATAATTTTAAGTACCTCTATCCAGTCCCCCCTCAACCTTCTATGCTCCAAAGAATAAAGACCGAACTTGTTCAACCTTTCCCTGTAACTTAGGTGCTGAAACCCAGGTAACATTCTAATAAATCTTCTCTGTACTCTCTCTATTTTGTTGATATCTTTCCTATAATTTGGTGACCAGAACTAACCACAATACTCCAAATTTGGCCTTACCAATGCCTTGTACAATTTTAACATTACATCCCAACTCCTATACTCAAGGCTCTGATTTATAAAGGCCAGCATACCAAAAGCGTTCTTCACCACCCTATTCACATGAGATTTCACCTTTAGGGAACTATGCCCCATTATTCCTAGATCACTCTGTTCTACTGCATTCCTCAATGCCCTACCATTTACCATGTATGTCCTATTTTGATTAGTCCTACCAAAGTGTAGCACTTCACACTTATCAGCATTAAACTTTCATTTGAATTCAAATAGTTAATATGGGTAAACATGCACTCAGTACTCACCTTTATTAGATATATCTGTATGGCATCTGTTAGTCTCGTGACACCATGGACCTGTGCCTGGAAAGTCTTCTCCAGGGCATAGGCCTGTGCAAGGTTGTATTGAAGACTGGCTGTTGCTCATGCAGTGAGTCTCCCCTCTCCATGCCACCGATGCTGTCCAAGGGAAGGGCAAGGGCCGATACAGCTTGGCACCAGTGACGTCGCAGGAGTTGCCAGAACGAGGTTGAAGGCAACGCCGGACTGCCTTAGGGACTCCAGCTCCGGATTTGTCCTCAGGGTTTACTCCCGAAGCCTTTCCCATGAGTGGGTATGGCCTAAGGCAGTGGAGGTTTGAAATCAGAGTTTTCCCTCTCTTAGATGGACTGCCTTCCCAGGCTGTCAAGCTCTATCTACTGTACACCTGTAAATACCTAATCAGCCAATGATGTGCCAACAACTCAATGCATTAAAAGCATGCAGACATAGTCAAGAATTTCAGCAGTTATTCAGACCAAACATCAGAATGGACAAGAGATGCGACCTAATTGATTTTGATCACAGAAAGATTGTTGGTTCCTATTGGGGTGATTTGAGTACCTCCAGAACTGCTGATCTCCTGGGATTTTCACGCTCAACAGTCTCTGCAGTTTGCAGAGAATGGTGCAGAAACCAAAAGAAAAAATCAAGTGAGTGTCAGTTCTGTGGGTGAAAATGCCTTCGTAATGAGAGAGGTCAGAGGAGAATGGACAGACTGTTTACAATCACAGGAAGGTGGCATTAACTCATAAAATCATGCATTACAATAGTGGTATGCTGAGGAGCAGATCTGAATGCACAACCCAATGAACTTTGAAGTGGACGGGCTACAACAGCAGAGAACCATGAACATACGTTCAGTGGCCCCTTCATTTGGTACCTTCTGTACCTAATAAAGTGGCCACTGAGTGTACAAGATAAGTCACATGCTGGCAGGAGAGGCAAAACATGGACTAGAAAACACAGGGAATAAAGAAAATAAACCTAATAAGACAACCATTCAGTTTCATTACATTAAGATCACAGTCAGATAAAAGAGAACTCTTAACAATAAACCATGGTATGAAAAGTGAAAATGAACACATCGAGTTCTGCATAATTCCCTTTCACTCTGTATTCTTCAAAACATGAAAGTGCAAAATTAATGTTGATAATAAAAATGCGATGGTTTTTTTTTAAAGAAAGGGTAAAATAACATCAAAACAAGCAAATCACCAGGGATGGTTGGTATTTATTGCAGTCTGCTGAATGATGCTAGGAAAGCTATTTGTGAGGATTTGCCAGTCATTATAAGGAAACCACAGTACACAGGGGATGAATCTTGGATTGGAAATAGTCCATAAATTAGAAACAGTTCCAGTGCTGTGTTCTATATTTAAAAGGAATATAGAACACAAATAAGCAACTACAAACTGCTTAGTTTCAGTGCTGTTCCATGTTAATTAAAGGACTGATAACCTAGAAGAAACTCTGAGTAACATCAGTACAATAAAAATAAAGTAAAAGAGTAAATAACATAAATTCTAAAAGGAAAATCATAAGACCACAAGACCATAAAACATAGGAATGAGCCATTTATCCCATCAAGTTTTCTCCATCATTCTATCATGACTCATTTATCATACCTTTCAACCCTTTTCTCCTGCCTTCTCCCTATAACCTTGATTCCCGGACCAATTGAGAAATGATCAACCTCCACTTTAAGTACATCCAGTGGCTTGGCCTCCACAGCCATCTGTGGCAATGAATTCTACAGATTTACCAGTCTCAAGTGAAAGAAATGTATCCCTATCTCCGTTCTGGAGGGGTGTCCCTGTATTCTGAGGCTGGGCTATCCAGCCCTAGACACCCCCAATATAGGACACATCCTTTCCACATCCACTCTATCTAGGCTTTTCAATATTTGATAGGCTTCAATGAGATTCCCCATTCCCCCATTCTTCTGAACTCCAGTGAGTACAGGCCCAGAGCTATCATATGCTCCTCATATTAACCCTTTCATTCCTCTTGTGAACCTCTTCCAGATCCTCTCCAACGCAAGCACATCCATTCTTAGATAAGGGGCCCAAACCTGCTCACATACTCCAAGTAACACACACAAAATTCTAGTGGAACACAGCAGGCATCTATAAGGAGAAGCACTGTCGACGTTTTGGGCCGAGACCCTTCGTCAGGCCAGTGTGTTGAACTTCCAGCATCTACAGATTTCCTCGAGTTTGCTTTTGGTGTGTGTTGCTTGAATTTCCAGCATCTGCAGATTTCCTCGTGTTTCCACATACTCCAAGTGCATTCTGACTAAAGCCGTATCAAGCCTCAGCATCCTTGCTTTTATATTCTAGTCCTTGCAACATGAATGATAACCTTGCCTTTACTTTCCCTACCACTGACTCTACCTGCAAGTTAACCTTTAGGGAATCCTGCATGAGGACCCCAAGTCTCCTAAAATCATGTCAGACAACCCTCCTTGAATTGTTTTAAGAAAGTAACACCAGATGTAGACTTTGAAATATTCTTGACATTTTATCCCTGAAGTTCAGCATTCCAGAAAAGGAATAATCAGATATAAAGGTCTCATAATTGAGTGTAACACCCAAGAATGCAAAATAGCTTCAATGAATGAGAAAACATAATAGGTGCTCTTGAAACTAAGGTGTCAAAGGCAAATACTGAATGGGATGTTGCACAGTTGGGACTGTACATCAATTGTGAAAGTAACATAGACAGAGAATCCCAATCCAATTACAATTATTTTATGAAGCATATAGGCAATATAAAGATTAGAGAATAAAAAATACAGATTTTTCACAAGAAGGAGTGTTTGGAATCCTTTTAAAATTTTAGGTCATTTTAAAGAGCATAAGATACCGTGTTAAGTTAAAAGTATTTTTGCCAAGCCATGCACTTTAAATTCATTTGATATTACAACGTATCAAACCACACTCTAACACAATAATATTTCAGGAAAATAACAATTTGGATTTTTCAGACAAGGGCTAATAGTTGCACTCGCCCACTGAGCCTTCATGTTAACACCCCAGGTAGCCAATTGTCCAGAACACATTACAAAGTATTTGATATGCGTGAGGAAACCAGCTGGGTCGAATTGAAATATGGTTAATGAGTAGCACGAGTTAGAATATTCATTTCAATGTTAAATCAAGTTCATAAAGCAAAACAATGAGAGGGAAAGAAATTATTGGATAAGAAAGAAAGCTAAAATAAACTGAAAGAGAATATTAAAATAGATTTCTACTGCCTTTGGAGAATCATAAAGACCTATCCCACAGAAATTGGCACTTCAAAATGCTCTGTCCATGCCAAACTTTTGCCCAGCCACTCCAAATCATATTTCCCCAAATTAGCACTGTATCATTAGATGTCTCTCCATTTAAGTATCTGTCAGAATGCCACTTAACTGTTGTAACTGTATCTGATTCCATTTCCTCCTCTGGCAATATCTTCTGACTAAGACTTGTCAGCTCCAAAGAAGGTTGATGAAAGCAGATTTGTCTATAAGGACTTTAGTAAGATCAAAGTCCTGCATGGTAGGCTGGTACAGAAGATTAAGGCAAACTTACTAATCAGAGCCAAAATAGTGATAGAAGGTAGATGTGTAAGGGTATTTTTCTAATTGGAGTTCTGTGACTAGTGGTGTAACCCTGGGATTAGTGCTGGGACTTTCATCGTTTGTGATATATATTTTAACAACTTGGACATGAATGTAAGAAATATGATTGCTAAATCTAATGATAACATGGAAAATGGTTGTGAGGGAGGTTGACTAATTCTACAGTAGGACATAGATCAGTTGGAAAGCTGGTCAGAGCAATGGCAGGTAGATATTAAGCTTGACAAGAATGAGGAGATGAAGTTTGGGAAGTTGGAATAGGACAAATACAGTACCAGAGGATACTAAAAAAAAATGGATGAATAGAGGGCCCTTGGGAATAAGGCCATAGTTCTCTGTAAGTGGCAACATGTGGACAATTTGGCAAAGAAGCCTGATGGCATGCTTGTCTTCATCGTTAGGACATAGAATTTCAGAGTTGGGCATTGTGTTGAAACTTGATGGAGCACTAGTTAGGCAGCACTTGGAATTTATATGTAGTTCTATTTGCCACATTACAGAAATGATGTGATTACACTGGAAAGAGAATAATGGAGATTCACAGGGAAGTTGCCTGCATTGGATGACTTCAGGTATAAATTTGTTAGAATAAGCTTGTTTTGAAGGGAATCAAGGTGAGAGTATTGAGAAATACACCTGACACAATCATTATATATACCTGAAATATAATCACTATGTACTAGCTATTTACTACACTATGTAATCACTCCTATGTACTGAATATTACTATGTATTATTTTACTAGACTCATTTTGCTGTGTATTGTTTTACTAGATACCTTGTATTCTCTTAGCTACATACTGTGGCAGTTAAAGAACACCAGTTTAGCTAGCAGCACTAATTAGCTGAAATATACTCCATGTATTATACTCAGCCTTTGTTTAGTAAGAGATAATGGTGGCGGACAGGATGGTACGAGCAGGAAATGTAATGTGAGGGAGGTTGTCTGTAAAAATAACCTTGGCCAGGAATGGGGACCCAATGCGAACTGGAGAGAAATAATGGTGGCACACTGGGAGCTAGGCAACAGCAATTGATTAGTTAATGTATAGATGATATGCAACTAAAAATTGATTGGGTATGCTGATAAAACTGAAATGTAACTGAGATAAGAAATTACTATAAAGAATGCTTTACACCGGAGCTCGGTGGGCTTTCGGTGACAAGTTCATTGATTGCCTCAGCCTTTGTTTGCAAATAAAGTTTTAAACTTCTCGAAGAATTGTCTGCATCTCCTGGTCATTTCAAGTAACCATGACATTAGCTAGCCTGATAGAAGTATGCAACATTATGAGAGGCATAGACAGGAAGATAGCCAAGATCTTTTTCTTGTGGTGAAGGGTGCCAGAATAGGAGGGTACAGGTTTAAGGTTCAAGGAAGAATTTTAAAGGGAAGCTGAGTGGCAAGTTCTTAATAGAGAGTTTCCTTCTCAAGAAACTCAGTTAAATTAGTGAGACGGGACCTGTTCACCTGTTGACCTATTCTAATCAGTCTGGCCTTTCCAAATATATATAATTCCTGTTCCTTGAATCAAGATTTGAAGGAACTGAATTGCTTGCAAGGTACAGTACCAAAGAAGTAAAATTTCAATTTTTAAAGCTTATCATACTAGCAAAAGGGAACTTGCACTGGAATTGACAAGTCTTATCTTTCTCAGGCCAATTTAATCTATGTCTGTCAGGAATGTGCAGGAAATTCAAGCAGTTCAATGTATTTGAACGGTAATTCAGACACTGAAATACCATTATCTTGCAATTTCTGGAGCTGAAAGCAATTCCTATAACCTTCATATATTTACCCTCATTGGCATGTGAACCACTGTTGGAAAGATGATGCCCGGCCTCTATGGAGATGATGCTAAGAAAAGTAGACTGTTTACTATATTTCTAATATTCACTCAGTGGCCACCTCTATTAAGCACACCTGTGCACCTGCTTGTTAATGCAAATCATATGGCAGCAACTCAATGCATTAACACATGCAGACATGGTCATTGTTCAGACCAAGCGCCAGAATGGAAAAGAAATGTGATATCAGTGACTTTGACCGTGGAATGATTTTTGGTGCCAGGCAGGGTGGTTTCAGTATCTCAGGCACTGCTGATCTCCTGCATGTTTCACGTTCAACAGTCTCTCGATTTAGCAGAGAATGGTGCAAAAAAAACCCAAAAAAATCCAGTGAGTGGCAGTTCTGCGGGCTATAATGCCTTGTTGATGACAGAGATTAGAGGAGAAAGGCCAGACTGTGTCAAGCTGAGAGACTGGTGATAGTAACTCAAGTAGTGACGCATTACAACCGTGGTGTGCAGAAGAGCATCTCTAGACACACAGCGCATCGAACCTTGAAGTGGACGGGCTACAACAGCAGACGATCACAAACATACACTCAGTAGCCACTTTATTAAGCACAGGAGGTACTTCATAAAGTGGCCACTGATTCTTCATTACAGTTAAGTACCAGACTGAAGACAAGTCTGTTGCCAGCCAAGACTTCTAATCACATGCAAGCCATTCAGTAAAAATAACCATCAAAAGAATAATTAAGAATTTCAAAGCACATATATTTATTTTACAAGCTTGTTAATTTCATTTCCAAATCAGCTTACCTCTAAATATTTATACTTCGCTGAAATAGCTGTTTAAAGTTTTGCACTTGAGTACTTTCCCTTGCAGACTCAGAGGCATGACTCTTCTATTTAATATTCTCAAAACAATGTGCAGAACTGCTTTAGAGTCTGGAGTGAATCTTGACAATAAATTACTTGAAAAGAAGAATTTTGTTTTATAAATGTGCCCATCTTAAGAAATAGTAAGTGCTTGCGGTCCACATTAATGTGATCGGGAATGTGGAATCTCATTATACCTGCCTTTTGCTAAATGGCAGTCAGTATTGAAATGTCAGTCCATGGCTTCCACTACGGCAAAGGTGAAGCTAACTCAGGTTGGAGGGACAACAGTTCATATTCTGTCTGGGTTGCCTTCAACTTGATGTTATTAACATTTAATTCTCTAACTTCAGTAATTATTCCCCTTTCACCCTTTTCTCTCCCTCTCTCCTCATTTTGGTTATCCTCTCATCCCTTCTGTTCTCCTCACCCAGACATTACCTCCCCGTTTCCCTTCCTTCCTGTCCTATTAGATTCCTGTTTCTTTCCAACTATAACTTCCCAGCTTCTTATGTCTTTCCCCTCTCCCCATCCACCCACTCTTCCTGTCTCCTGGGCTTACCCATCACCTGCCAGCCTGTATTCCTTCCTATTCCCCCAGCTTCTTATTCTGGCTTCTGCCCTTTTTCTTTCCAGTTCTGGTGAAGTGCACCAGCCCAAAACGTTGACTGTTTATTCCCTATCATAGATGCTGCCTGACTTGCTGAGTTCCTCCAGCTCTTTATGTATGTAGCTCAATATATCCAGCAGCTCCGCAGAATCACTTGAGTTTACATTTGGAAAGTCTCACTTATTTTGTATGTTTTGCCCACATTATAGTAGGAAAAAAGAACTGCATTTCACAGACTCAGATTCAAAGCACTTTAAAAAGCATTTGTTGCTCTAATGTGGGAACTATGGCAAACAATTTGTTTACACCAGAGAGAGTGATGAGATAAGTGACAGTTTATTGGCTTTGGTTAAAGGATAAATATGAGTTAGAATACATGGCCCAAATATGTGGGTTTCTATTATTTTGTAGGCATCAATTCCTGTGAAAATAAATCATCACAAATGTTCATCTGAGACATTTATAAAGATGATCAGTTGTGACTGTGTGTTACCTTGCAGATTGAGAATAACTGCAGTGTTCTCTAATGAAAGGCTGCATGCCTCAAGTATCCTGTTTCCAGACATCTGTTTTTGTTGTGGTATAGTTGGAGCAAGTATCTGCAGGATGTGACCCCAGGGAGAGGCGTAATGGTCAGTACCCATCCATCTTAAGCAACCTGGTGGACTTACATCCGTGTGAACCATTTGTCCAACAATCTGACAATCTGGAGGAATGTATAAGCCAAGAATTCTCCTGCCGACGCTTTGAAATTCTTCCGATGGCTTGGTGCATTGATTTGTTTTATTTTTGGGGTGGTGAAGAATGGAAAACAAAGGCAGACCATCTGGTGTCCAAAATTAACCAAATGTTCAACCACACTTAGAGTGTGCTTGTTCATCAGAGGTCCTCAGGTGTGTTCAGATTATAAACTGCATTCCCAACAACACAAAGGATTGAATCACCATTCTGGGGACTATAAAAAAGACATCAAGTCTGAATTTGAAAAAAAAATACTCTCTTTCAAGCTATGAAGTGGGGAATGCATATTTACATGTAGTCCCCACTTTACAGTTTGCAAAAGAATACTGATCTCTTTTAGTATATCTGCTATACATGCAATTTGCCGGAGCATATTGTGTTAAATTCAAATCTAAAGGGCAGGGAATTCGTTCTAATTTATAAAATCCTAGCTGAAAAGATGGCAGGCTTAACTGAACGATGAAATAATTTAAAAATAAACAACATGTTCTTTAATGACCCACCTGTGAAAATATCAGCATATTCTTTAAAATGCCGATTTTTCCCTGTTTGATGCAGGCGTTCAGAGTTTGGGGATGATATCATGTATAAATAGTCTTTTGCTATAAAAAGCCTGATGCATTCAGTGCCTGTAATCACTTTATCTCTTAAGGAATTCATTCTTTTTCTTGTTGGTTATCCATTCCTTTTTTAAAGTGCTTTATTTTAATGCGATCATTTGCTTTTTGTTCTTTCTCAGCTTTCAATGGAATTAGAATTTCTTCCTAATAACCTCTTTAATCTCTTGAGTCATACCGTTGAATAATTCTAGTGCTTTTGGATTGTATGCTGATATAGTGGTGCACATGTTGCTGCCTATCTTAGTTCACTCCACTGATCTGTTCACTCCATCTAACCCCTTCAAAAATCCATAGAAATGGACCATTCTCTCCACTAAAATAATAATTAGGAATAGTAATTAATGGGCCTCTTCTGCAGGTCAGGCAGCACCTACAGAAAACGAGATAACTTTTGTCACAACTAGGAAAATGAGCAAAAGATAAAACAAGTTGGATTTTAGTGAATATTTGTGATATTGTATATTGCTGTCAGTAGGTTGAAGTCAAGTCAAAGTAAAATTATCAAAGTACATATACCTTACCACATACCACCTAAAGATCCATTTTCTTGAAGCAATTAAAAGAAAATAAAGATCTACAAACCATGCATCCATGATAATAAAGCTATACGTAAGTAAAGACAAACATCCAACGTACAAAAGAAGACAAATTATGCAAATGAAAAAAATACTTAAAACATGAGTTGTAGAGTCCTTGAAAGTGAATCTTTGGCTGTGAAATCAGTTCAGAGTTTAGGTAAGAGACGTTATCTGTGCTGCTTCAGGAACCTGATGGTTGTAGGGTAATTACTATTCCTGAACCTGGTGGTGTACAACCTAAAGTTCCTGTAGCTCCTTCTAGATGGCAGTAGTGAGAAAAGAGTATTACCACCATTCTGTGTTCTATGGTCAGAACATAAGATGACACTTCACCAGCACTGCAGTACACTTACTTTTTAAAGCTTGCGGCATTTGCGGAAGTATATTCGCATGGAATAGACATGCAATTATACTGTGGTTAAGGAACCATAAGGGACAGCATTAGATCAACACAACCTTACAGCTTCAATTCCATTCTAAATCTTTGCAACTGTTTGGTTTTAATTGAGAACAAATCTCACGATCTGACTTTTATCTTTATTTCACCCAACACTTCCATAATGTTTGCCTGTCCTGCATTAACAAGTCATTTATATTGGGCTGAATTGATATATCAGGTAAGCGAGGGCTTTGAAGAGAACTGTTGACTATGAGTCTCAGCACGCCTTGTCCTGTCACACATGCACGGCCAAAGGCAGAAGTCCAAAATGCGCAGGAGGCCTGATGCTGTTGCATCGAACCATCTGTTTCAACGGTGGACTTATTGTTGAGCTCAGTGGTAAAGCAACAGCTTTCTGAAGTGAGGCTCCAGATCACTGTGCATCCAACCTTCGACTTTGTAGCAAGGAGATTTTGTGCAAGAAGGATTAGTGCACATTAATACTTGAGTTATTTTACTAAGCTGTTTATAATCATATATTAATTTTCTAAACATTGTTTTTGATTGAATGAAACTTTAAAATTGTTGCTAAAAGCTCACTGCTTAGAACCCTGTTTGAACTACTGTTAGGTGAAACGTCATCGCATTTGACCCCTTGCATCGAATAAACTTAGGCAAGCACTGAGTGTCTAATTCTGGGATGATCTGGCCTCAAATTAACCCAGTATACAATGGGTTGTAATTGGGCACAGCAATGTTGGTCATTACATATACTTTGCCCTAAGGCAGGCGAAAGCATGATACTTTAGTGAAAGTTCCATGATACTAATCACTCTTGTCCTTACAAAGTGTATAGGGGAAAGTTCACAGTACTGTCATTCAGAACAAGTGGCTCCTCAGACAGAAAAGGGAATTGTGATAAATGAGTAATTTTCAGATGAGCAATTAGCACTCCATCAGTGTTATGTGCTGGGACTTCAACTGTTTATTTTCAGCAGTGTGGAGCAACTTGGTGCTCAAGTCTATAGATCTCTCAAAGTTTCTGTGCTAGTTGATGGGATGGATAAGATGACCTATGGCCTTCATTAGATGGAAGATTGAGTTCAGGAGCTACGAGGAAATGATGCAGCTCTATAAAACTCTGACCACAAATGCAGTATTGTTTTCAGTTCTGATTGCCTCATTGTAGAAAAGAGTGCAGAGCAGATTTTCCAGGATACTGCCTGTTTAGAGGACATGTCTTATGAGGAAAGGTTGAGCAAGCTGGGGCTTCTCTCTTTGGAGTGAAGGAGGATAAAAGGCATCTTGATAGAGGTGTGTAAGATTACGACAGGCATAGACAGAGTTGACAGTCCGCACCTTTATCCAGAATTAAAATCAAACTCAGGATTAATACTACTGGCATATGTTGTGACCTATGTTGTCTTGAGGCAACAGAACATAACAATGCACAATAAATTACAGTGAGAAATATAGATATGAAATACTAAATAAGTTGTGCAAAATGAGAGCAAAACAGAAAAAAAGAGTGAGGTAGGGTACATGGGTTCATTAAACATTGAGAAGACTGATAGTGGAAGGGAAGAAGCTGTTTGTCCATACATGGCCTCCTCTACTGCCATGATGAGGCCAAACTCATCCCCATCCCCATCCTTCCCCATCCCACTTTCAATCTGCCTCCTCTTCCAGCTGCCTATCACCTGTCTCATGATTCTGCCTTCTTCTACTACCCATAGTGCTTTCCACTTACATTCCTTCTTCACCTTTCCTGCCTATCCCCTCCCTGTTTCCCCTCCCCCACTCATTGATCTTTCCACTGATTTTTCACCTGGCACCTTCCACCCTCCCCCCACCTTCTTTATAGGGCCCCTGCCCCGTCCTTCTTCAGTCCTGACAAAGGATCTTGGCCCGAAAAGTTGACTGCTCATTTCCATGGATGCTGTCCAACCTGCTGAATTCCTCCAGCTTGTTGTACGTGTTGATTTAAAATGCTAAGTGTGTATTTTCAGACTCCTGTATCTCCTCCTTGATGGCAGCAATGATAAAAAGGCAAGATCTGTATCTGGATGCCACCTGTTTTGAGACATCACCTTTTGAAGATGTCCTTGATGCTGGGGAAACTAATGCTCATGATGGAGCTTGCTGAGTTTGCAACTTCCTGTAGCTTTTTCTCATCCTGTGCCGTGGCCCCTCCATACCAGGTGATGATTCAACGACTTAGAATGCTCTCCACGGTACATCTGCAGAAATCTGCGATCATGAGTGACATTCCAAGTCTCTTCAAATTCCTTATGAAATACAGCTGCTGTTATGCCTTCTTTGTAATTGCATCAATCTGCTGTGCCCGGAATAGGTCTTCAGAGATGTTGACACCCAGGAAATTTAACCTTTCCATTGCCGATCCTTTGATGAGGTCTGGATGTGTTCTCTTGACTTCCTCTTCCTGAAGTTAACAATTAATTCCTTGGTCTTAATGACATTGAGTGCGACGTTATTATTTCAACACCACTCAACCAGCTGATCTATCTCACTCTTGTATGCCTCCCTGTCACCTGAAATACCACCAACAATAGTTGTGTCATCATCAACTTTATAAATGGCATTTCAGCTATGGCTAACCACATAGCTGTAGGTGTAGGAAGGATAGAGCAGTGGCCTAAGCCTATCCTTCAAGTGTGCCAGTGTCGATGTCAGTGAGGGGGAGATGTTATTTCTGATCTGCACAGACTGTGGTTCCCCCCCCCCCCCCCCGTGAGGAAGTCAAGGATCCAGTTGCAGTGGGAGGTAAAGAGGCCCAGATTTTGGAACTTGTTGATTAGAACTGAGAGTACGATTGTGTTGAACAATGAGCTGTAATCAATAAACATCAGCCTGACATAGGTATTACTATGATCCAGTTGATCCAAGGTCGAGTGAAGAGCCAGTGAGATTGCTTCTTCTGTAGACCTATTGTGATGACAGGCAAATTGCATCAGAGCCAGGTCCTTGCTTAAGCAAGACTTGATTCTGTCAATGACCAACCTGTCAAAGCACTTCATCACAGTAGATATGAGTGCAAATGGATGATAGTTGTTGAGGCAGCTCACCCTGCTCTTCTTGGGCACTGGTAGAATTGTTGCCTTTTTGAAGCAGTTGGATAACTCTGACTGCAGTAATGAGAGATTATAAGTGTCCTTGAACACTCCAACCAGTTGGGTGGCACAGGTTTTCAGTGCCCTTCCAGGTACACCATAGGGTTCACCCTCATGAAACTGTTTCTAAGATTACAGAGTTGTCAGCTGCGGCAGGGAATCACACAGGTGTAGTTTTCTTCTCTCTTTTAAAGCGTGCATAAAAGGCATTTAGCTCCTCTGGGAGTGAAGCATCACAGCCATTTGTAATGTTAGGAAGTAATGGCCTGCAAACACTGCCAAGGTTGATGCACGTTCAATTCCTTCGCAAACTTTAATTGGAACTGTTTTCTTACTCTTAAAATAGTCCTCCATAGGTTGTACCTGGACTTCTTCTAAAGTTCAGGATCATCAGTTTTGAACGCCACAGATCTAGCCCTCATCAGTCTATGAATCCCTTGGTTCTTCCACGGCTTTTGGTTTAGGTACGTCTGGTACGTTCTTGAAGGCACACATTCATCCACGCAGGTCTTAATGAAGTCAGTGACAGCTGTGGTGTATTCTTTCAGATCCAAAAATGAATCCTTGAATATTGTCCAGTTCACTGACTCAAAGCAGTCCAGTGAGAGCTCCTCCACCTCCCTTGACCTCACCACGTGATGCCTATACACCAGGCGTAGAAGTACCGCCAGGTAATTAGACTTTCCAAAGTGTAGGTATGGATGGCAAGGTAAGGTTTTGACAGTGGTATAACCATGGTCAAATGTGTTTGCTCTTCTAGTTCAACAGGTGATATATCGGTGGTAATTGTTCAGCGACTTCTTTAAACAGGTCAGTGTGAAATCCCCCATAATGATAGGGAAGGCATGAGGGTGCACAGTATCCTTCTTGCTAATTATACGGTGCTCATCTCCTGCCTGACAGGCTCAATGCCTGCCTGACATTGGCCTGAGTGGAATGTATACTGTTACCAGTATGACGGTAGAAAGCTCCCTTGGCAGATAAAATTGATGACACTTGGCCGCTTGATATTCCAGGTCAGGTGAACAGGACTGGGACAGAACCATCACATTTGTGCACCACAATAAGTTAATCATGAAGCATACTGCCATTCCTCCACCTTTAAAAGACTTGACTGGCCTGTCTTTATGAAGCTATTGGGCTGCAATGCTGCATCCAAAATGGTGGAGGTTCACCATGCTTCTGTGAAGCAAAGAACACAGCAGTCTCGCATATCTCTCTGGTGCTGCACTGTTCCCTGAGGTCTTCAGTTTTATTTTCCAGAGACTGTACATTCGCCAGCAGGATAGTCGGGAATGATAGTCGAGTTTCAGTTGTGCCTGTAAACCAAAGTGCCTTTCCCACTTCTGTTTTATTGAAGGGGAATTGAACTCGGGACCTGTGTGTTCCATCTGCAGTCCATTGGTTTTGAGGATCAATAGATTTTTTACGTGCCTTAAAACGATGTTGCTTACTGAAGTACCTTTGGTTGTGACTGTGTATTTCAGCTGTAGTATTCCTAAACAGCAATATTTGATTATTTTCATTGGAGGTGCACACAACGAGATGACGTTTATCAGCATCACCATTCCCAGGCTGGCAAGACCAATATCAGATGTCATCTATTTATGGTGGGGGGTGGAAAGTTTAGGAGAGATATTTGGGGTAGGCTTTTCCACAGAGGTTACATTTCTGCCAGAGGTGGTGGTAGAGGCTGAAAGATGGAGGGTTATGGGCTCTGCAGGAAGGAAAGGTTAGATTGATCTTGGATTAGTTTTATATAGGTTATCACAATATTGTGGGCGGAAAGGCCTGTGCTATGCTGTGTTCTATTTACAATCTACGTTAATGACTTAGATGAAAGGATTTATAGTCAACTTTACTAATGTAAAAAGGTTGATTGAGCAGCAGTGAGATGGACATAAAGAACCTGTACAAGGTTAAAAGAGTTCATCTAAAGTAGGCAGATGGGGGAAAATGTGATGTTAGCTACCCAGAGAGAAAGAGAAAAAAAGCTAATTATGTGTTAAATGGAATGAGACTACAATATGAGCAAGGGGATTTACTATTCCGACTGAATGAAGGACAAAGTGATTGCATACAGTTTCAGCATGTAATTAGGAAGGCAAACTGTCAGCCTTTTATGGCAGGGGATACTTGGGAATGTTTGATGCGCTGTGCTGGTGAAAATACTCCTGGAGTGCTGCATATAATTTGGATTCCATAACTAAGCAAGGATAAGCTTGCTGTGGGTACAGCAGAGAGTAGATTCACGAGACTGATTCTGAGGAATAGGGACTGAATAGAGATGAAGAGAGATTGAGCAAATTGGTCTTAACCTCACTTGTGTTTCAAAGAATGAGAGGAAATCTATATCAAAATGTATACAGTTCTGAGGAAGACTGAAAGGGTGGCTGCCTTAAGCATTTTTTCAGAATAATTTAGGACGGAGATGTGAAGTTCCTTCTTTCAGAGGGTTGTAACTTTTTGATACTATCTGGTGCAGGGGCTCCCAACCTGGAGTCCACAGAATCCTTGGTTAAATGCAGGGTTCCAAGGCATAAGAACGGTTGGGAACCCCTCATTGTAGAGGCAGAGTCTTTAGGTAGATATGGGGTGTGGAGATGGAAAAACATGAACTGGAAAGGTTATAAATAGTGTGAGTGAGGGTATTGAAACTCAGATTGTCCCTGCTCCTATTTCTAATGTTTTAGTGCTGTAACATTTACTTTCCAAGTAATATGTTGGGAGGGCTAATCCACAATTCTGCCCCTCCCATCTCACCCACTAAATCAATTTGGATCAAAAATGCAATAGCATCTAATGGATTATAACTCCAATGTGCTGAATTCATAAAATTAAAAAACAACCACAAACACCTACTCTCAAAGAATTAGAGCAATTTATTGCAGGCAGTTTCAGCATCACACTTCCCACTCTCCTAAGGACTTTAGTGAAGTGATACCTCAGAATATTTAGGCTTTATTTTATCTGGAACGTTTAAGGAATGACATATAGTGGGAGTAATTCCTGATTGGGAAGTAATCATTAACTTTTCACATCTATTGCTAAATTCTGAAATGAAAATCCCAAAACACTTATTCCATGGCAGATAACCTTTTTTTTTATCTGAATGAGACTATGCAGAATTTTAGAGAATGACAATATAAGAACAAAATTAAATATTTTCCCCAAATTAAAAATTAACAGTAATTCTGGAAATATCTTTTCAAATGTACAATATGACCAAATAATTCAAAATATTTTACTGTTGCAGTTTAAGGCTTGCATGGAACAATCACACAAATACCACTGTTGCATAATCACACTTGCTGACAGTCAAACTCTTATTCCAGAATTGTTTGTTGCTCATTTTGCTTGCTGTCCATGATTATCAGAGTCTCGAGTGTTAGACAGATGCTCTAATTCTGGAATGCAGCCAATTGAACCATAGCTATTCATTTATAATATCAATTCCTAGACCAAGTGAGAAATTAGGCAAGTAATTCTATATTCGGTAATCATCATGTAGCACTGTCGAAGGTTTAAATGTGTTGCAAATCACCAACTGATAGGAAGTTATTTCTAATATCTTCTAAATTAAAAAACAGGTGTTATCGATCATTGTCAACCAACTTTAATAACACTCAAACTATCTTCTATGCATATTGGTGAAATTATTACAATTTATGACTGAATGCTTAAAAATGATTTAATAGGCATTCTGTAAATTACACATGCTCTCATCTAAAATACCCAAGTGGCTATTGTGTCCTCTAAACCAGGAATGGAATCGCAATTTGCATTCTCCTTTACATATCTGCATTCCCCAGCTAGTGCAATTTCACTTGCCTCTCAATTGAGGAAATAGTTATAATGTGAAGATTATCTTGACGGGTGTGTCCCTGGGGAAAAAGTAAAGACTGTTCTGCAGGTGAAGAGGAATCTGTAAAATGATTGAGGGCTTTGGAGGATGAGATGGAAGAATGGTGAGAGGCCAGAAAGCTCTCAGAGTGTGTTCAGAAGTAAAGGTCAAATTAAATTTCTTATCAAAATATGTACTATACTTTGTAACTATATATGGTATGTAACCATAAACCTCCTTGAAATTCATTTTCTTGCAGGCATTTATAGGAAAGCAAAGATCTACAATAGAACTTTCAAAATCTATATGTAAACTTACAAAGACCCAGATGCAAAAAAAGACAAACTGTGGAAATGTTTAAAAAACAGAGAACATGAGTTGTAAAGAATATTGAAAATAAGTTTGTAGGTTGTAGAACCAGTTCAGACTAGTGGGTGATTGTAGTTATCCACGCCGGTTCAGGAGCTTGATGGCTGTAGAGTAAAAACTGTTCCTGAAGCTGATGGTGAGGGATCTAAGAAACCCAGTAGAACCCACTGAAAAAAAGACCAATGAGGAAAAGAAAAGGACAAATGCTGCAAACAATAAAAAGTAAGCAAGTAACATTCAGAACTAAAGTTTACAAAAGTGAGTTCACAGCCATGAAGCCAGTCATCACTGCTGCCAGTCCTGGAGCTCATTCAACATAGAGAAAATTAAACCTCACCAAGTAGCAAGTTGAATACCAGCTCAGCCTTTACCTCCATTTCTGACACCCTGACTTTTTCAGTCTGGCCTGGGCACTTAAATCAACCAAAGCTCAGCTCGTTATTCGCTCTTGGACCTGGGGTATGCTCTCAAGCTTGGGACCCACCTGAACCCAACATTTCCAATTTGACCCGGTGTTTAAATTGGTCAAACATCAACTCATTCTTCCCTTTCAGACCCAGGCCCCGACTCCTCAGATCTGCCTCTTCTAATCAACTCCAAGTCCTCTCCAGCAATGGCTGAACATTCATCGCTCTGCCACCTCAATTCAGCCCATACACACCATGCCACAACTATCCTGCACCTTTGAGACTTCAGTAAATACCACAAAAATACCAGGTTGTGCAGGCAGTTCAAAAGCTCGACTCTGAAAGGGAAATTACAGTCTATTGATTGCAGTGATCATTTTTCAGAAGAAAATGTGATTAATAAAGTAGGTAGTAGTTTGATTTACTGCCAGAAAATCATCAGAGTTTCATCAGTGCCAGCTTAAACCAAAATCTCATCAAGCTCATCATCTCTGATGCTAACAAATCGAGGAAGGGTTTGTCAAGCTTCAGGCACTTCTCAATGCACCAAATTGCCAATATGTTCACACCAAATTTTTCTATCAGCAAGACAAGGGTTAATGTACAAACACTCCATTCCAAACAATGATACTCATTCATCAGACACAGTATATTACCTCATGATGGCAATCTTCAATACCATTTGGTGTATTATGACTCTTGAGACTAAGTTTACCAGGTACAGTAGGACTCTGCCAGGGCATTCTGGACTGCAGAACTGCTGTTGTAGTTTACCTGTAGTCACCCTTATTACCTCCTACATGACAGCATACACTTACATGTGCATGCAACACTTGAGTGCATGGAGTCATCAACCATGCCATTAGCTGATAGAACCTACCATCCAGTATTCACCCTGAGTTTGCCGGGGTAGCATTAAAGCAACTGGCAGATGTTCACCGAATAAAAGCATTGGGATTGCTGTGGGGGTACTGACCTATAAGGGTTAACGCACAAACTTGAGACTTGCCCTGATCAGTCTGTTGTCTTCTCATTCTCCCAGTTGTGCTGTATTCCAGGAAAAAGTTTATCAATGCAGGCCTGACCTTGAGCGTTGAGTTTGCATAGACATTTTGAGTTCAGGGGAAAGATCCTAATCCCAATCCTAAAGGTCACAGGTCTCCATGCAGTCCAACTCGAGCAAACAGTAGAAAAAACCAAACCATCATGGGATCATAGCCACAACCAAAGGAATCAATCAGCAACAAAACTGTATGTGGTTGATAATTCCTTTAAACAGCTCTGCTGGGGAGTTTTTTTCCTACAGTTCACTGCTGTTCAATTACACAAGGATAAGAGAAAGATTTCCTACAACAATGAGCTCCAACATGCAGATGCTGGAAATTCAGTGTGCCATTTTCTTTGGAATTGAACTGGACCTTCCCTCCCACAATGACCTCCATTTTTTTAATCATCCATCTGCTTACCTGGGAGTTTCTTGGATGCCCCTAATGTGTCTGACTCTGCACTCAGCACTCTCTGTGAGGACCCTATCTCTGACATACTTTTCTTCAATCAGCTTGAGGTTGTGGCTATTTCAGCCTTGGGACAGGCTCTCTAGCTGTCCACTCAATCTGTGTCTCTTGTCATCTTGTACACCTCTGTCAAATCATCTCTCATCCTCCTTTGCTCCCGAGAGAAAAACACAAGCTCACTCAACCTATCCTCATAAAGCAAGGCCTCAGAATTGAAGAACTTCCCTTCAGAATAGAGATGAGGAGGAATTTCTTTATCCAAAAGGTAGTAGTGAATGCCTGGAATTCATTGCCATAGACAGCTGTGGAGGCCAAATTGTTGGGTATATTTAAAGCAGGGATTAATAGGTTCTTAATTAGTAGGTGGTGTTAAAGGTTACGGGAAAAGGCATCAGAATGGGATTGAGAGGGATAATTAATCAGCCATAATGGAATGGTGGAGCAAACTCGATGGGTCAAATGGCCTAATTCTGCTCCTATGTCTTATGGTCTTAAAATGCTGGTGGAACTCAGCAGGTCACCATTTTGGGCTGAGACCCTTCATCAGGATCATTCGGTGATGGTCCCAATGCCGCCTGACCTGCTGAGCTCCCCCAGGGTTTTGCGTGTGCTATTCATGAGCCCCAACATGGCTCCAATAGTGAGAAGACAGCGGCACTTGCTAAGTGGTATCATAAACTTGATGTGCTAAAGTTATTACTGAAATGGCATCTGGTATGATCGGTCCAATGCTTTGGATTACATTTCTGAAAATCCATGGGCATGCTTAGTGGCCAGGAAACAGACATTCCTACCTTGGCCTGCAGTCCAGTAGCTCACATTACACCATGTCTTTGATTCTGTACTGCACAAAATGGTACAAAATCATTTTCCCTTGCTAAGGATATTATATATTACAGTATTTGCAACACTTCCTTCTGTTGAAAGTAATTTGGTGCTAAGATCTAAATAGTATCTTCAGTTTGTTAAGCTACAAATCTGTGAATGAACGACTCTGCAGTTTGTCTCTAACGCAGTTTTGAAATGAGTCATAGAAATGTGGCTCTGGGGAGATGAATTTCATAAAAATAATGCATAGGAGCTTCACATCATAACTTTTCATAGACTAACTGGAAGCTTGTTGCTAAGAAATTAGATAATTAATGGATTAGTATCTCATCTTGTTCAGCAACCTTTGACATTAATTCAGACATAATGCAAGTGGACATTGCCACATAATTAACCGTACTAAAATAACCCATTCACAGTAAAATCAGGCTGCTAATTATTTGTTAATTGTAGATACCTGGAAAGGTCACTCTTAACATAGTTCATGTTGCAGTCCAACAGTGCAGACAGTTGGAGCTTCTCATCTATTTTTCAAATACCATTGACTAATTCCAACCAAGAGTTTTCAATTACTTGGACTCCGGATAGATCAAAAGCAAAGAAGGCTTGGGTCTACCATGAGGAAATCTGCAGATGCTGGAAATTCAAACAACACACACACAAAATGCTGGTGGAACACAGCAGTCCAGGCAGCATCTACAGGGAGAAGCACTGTCGACGTTTCCAGCCGAGACCCTTCATCAGGATTAACTGAAAGGAGAGATACTAAGAGATTTGAAAATAGTGGGGACAGGGGGAAATGCGAAATGATAGGAGAAGACAGGAGGGGGTGGGATGAAGCTGGAAAGGTGATTGGCGAAAGTGATAGAGAAGGGAAAGGGTCATGGGATGGGAGGCCTCAGGAGAAAGAAAGGAGGGGGGAAGCATCAGAGGGAGATGGAGAACAGGCAGAGTGATGGGCAGAGAGAGAAAAAAAACTAAATATGTCAGGGATGGGGTAAGAAGGGGAGGAGGGGCATTAACGGAAATTAGAGAAGTCAATGTTCATGCCATCAGGTTGGAGGCTACCCAGCCGGTATATAAGGTGTTGTTCCTCCAACCTGACTTTGGATTCATTTTGGCGGTAGAGGAGGCCCTGGATAGACATATCAGAATGGGAATGGGATGTGGAATTAAAATGTGTGACCACTGGGAGATCCTGCTTTCTCTGGCGGACTGAGCTTATGTCTGCTGTTCAAGAATCCCCATCAGAATTGAGACTATGTAGATATTATGGAACTCCATGTCAATCAAAAAAAAAATTCTAAGGAGCTGTCAACTCTGCTCCATATATTTTCCAAGATTTTATTTCAGCATGTGTCACTTGCCCATGTAAAAGTTGCCTCTCTTTTTAAGGAGATGACGGATTTTGGAGATGACACTGGATTGGCTGTGGTGAAGGAAATGAATATGTAGGGTAGTTGATAGGATACCAACCAAGTGGCTTTAGGCTAGATAGTGTTGAGATTCCTCTATGTTGTTGGAACTATAATCATCCAGGCAGGTGAAGTACACCCCATCATACTCTTGAATTGTGTCCTACAAATGATGAAAGTGATTTGGAGTGTTAGGAGATAAATTACTCAATGTAGGATACACAACCTCCGGTCCACTCATAGCTGCAATATCTATGTCACATGTCCAGCTGAGTGCCTGGCCAAAGATGACCGCTAGCATGCTGACGGTGTGGTCTCAGCAAAGCTAATCCTAGAGAATATCAGAGGTCGGTGGGTAGGCGAGGATGTCGTTGCCAGGCACAAATTATCCTTGCCTAAATGTTGTCCATTATCTTGCTGCATGAGGAAATGGGATACTTCATTTTATGAAAGGGTATGAATGAATTGAACATTGTATAATCACTAGGGAACATTACCATGTCTAACCTTAATGTGGAAGGAGGATCAACATGAAGCGGAAGGGCCAATGAAACTACAAAATGCACTCTTGCAGTGATCTTATGGGGCTTGGGTCTTTGGCTTCCACCAATAATTATTATCTTCTACTGTGAAAGTTTCCCACCACTAGGTTCACTCAATGTTCACTTGTGGCCTTCTGCTGTTGTAACCTACCCAATTCAAGGTTCGACATGTTGTGCATTCAGAGATGCTTGTCTCCACCCCACTGTCGTAACACATGGTTATCCGAGTTATTGTTGCCTTCCTGCAAAATGCTGCTGGTGAAACACAATGACATGTTACGGACAGCTTACAAAATGTCTGAATATACTTTGTATTTCTGAACTACTCTCACTGCAATCTGCAGCTTCTAATTACCCTTTAAGTACACACTTTTAAACTGCCTCGGTGTCCACTAATTCCTTCAATCCTCTGAAGGACTCGGTGGACAGGTATGGCACCTTTAGGGAGATGAAGGTAGATTGCCACAGCCAAAATAAAGGGAGGAAGGGAGGACTCCAAGCCAGATTAAAACATCGAGGTATGAAACTTCCTCTATCCAGTATCTTATTAGCAAATGTACAGTCTCTGGAGAACAAGATTAAAGACAAGATTGCTGTATCAGAAGGAAATGAGGGATTGCTGCGTTCTCTATTTCATGAAGACATGGCTGACCTCAGACATGCTGGAAACATTGGTATGACCCAAGGGCATCCTGATACACTGGATGGACCAGACTGATGATTCAAAGAGGGCAAAATGTGAGAGTCTGCGTTTCATCATAAACTGTTTGTGGTGCTCATAAGTGGCAATCTTGTCACACTCTTTTTCCCAAACCTAGAACATCTGATGATTAAATGCCAACAGTTTTACTTACCAACAGAATTCTCCTCCATGATCCTGACTGTAGCTTACATGCTGCCAAAGGCTGATGTTAAGCAGGCAATTGAGGTACTGTGGTACCATCAGCAAACAAGAAACAGCCTATCCTGACAACTTTCAAATCATTGTTGGAGACTACAGTCAGTCCTGTTTGAATTCATCTCCGCTTAATTATCATCAACATATCACCTGCAGCACCAGGGGCCCCAACACACTAGATCACTGCGATACTATGATAAGGAAAGTCTATTGCTCCATGTGCAGACAATTCTTCAGGAAATATGATCACTTGGCTGTCCTTCTCCTACCTGCATTCAAGCAGAGGATAAAGAACAAGGCTCCAGAGATTAGGACAACAAAGAGGTGGCCGTGGGAGAGGGAGCAGTGGCTGTGCGTTTGCTTTGAACTGGACCATCAGTGAAACTGAACAAATACACCACAGTTGTCATGGACTTTATAAAAAGACTTGTTGATGATTGTGTCCCCAAAAAATCATTCAGTCTTCTCTAGCCAGAAGCCCTGGATGAAACATGTGTTCTGCAATCTGCTAAGGACCAGATCAGGGGCATTCAGGTCTGGCAACCAAGTTAATTCCAAGAAGTCCAGATATGATCTCCAGAAATCCATCTCACATGTGAAGTGCAATTCCGGATCAAACTTGAATCACTGAAGGTTGCTTGACAATTGTAGCAGGGCTTGAATGCTATCACCAGCTAACCAGAAACCAAGTGACTTAGGTGACACAAGGCTTTGCTCCTAGATGGGCCCAATGCCTTTTATGCTCGCTTTGACCATCAAAACATGGAGCAACTTCACAAACTTACACAGCGCCTGATGTCCTTGTCATTTCAGTCTCTGGAACTGACATGCGAGCATCCTTCAGAGGGATGAATTCACAGAAAGCATTCAAACGGATGGGGTACCGGCTGATCAACTGGTTGCAGTGTTCACCAATATCCTTAACCTCTCACTTTGGCAGTCTGAGGTGCCCACAATGCATCAATTATACTAGTTCCTAAGAAGAAATTGGTTACCTGATGCACCATCAATAACTCACTCCGAGACGTAAGGCGAGATATCGGCTTTTATTGACTGAAGAAGGAACCAGCAGTAAGTGAACATCATATTACATCCTGGAGAATGAGGCAGAGGATCAGACCTCGATCGCCTTTATACAGGGGCCTGTGGGAGGAGCCACAGGAGCAGTCAGCAGGGGGCGTGTCCAGACAGGCACATAGTTCACCACATTCACCCCCCCCCCCTTTGTTTGAAAGAGTCCCCATGTGGTGAAGTTTCTTACAGGTCAAGTCTATCAGGTGGTCGAATCTGTCGCTGCGATCTACGTAGCACCAGCTGTGATTGCGCCAATGCCGGCAACATTGGTGATTGCACAGGAGACGGAGGTTGTGCTGGTTCCAGCTCATGCATGTGCGAGGCACCTGGTATATAAGTGTCATGAGGAGTCCATGTAGGGCCTGGTGAGCACAGTGTCACCTCGGGTACAGGGTTCATAGTTACCGGAGAGTGTTCAGGGTAGTGGTCTGCTGCACCTGCGGGCGCCAGGTCGCGGATGGAGACCGTGTCCTCCCGCCCATCAGGTAAGACCACGTAAGCATACTGGGGGTTCACATGCAGAAGGTGAACCCTCTCGACCAGCGGGGAGTATTTATTGCTTCTCACATGTTTCCGGAGCAGCACTGGCCCCGGGGACATCAGCCAAACTGGTAGAGTGACAGACTTCCTGGGAAAAGAGAATAGGAGTTCGTGAGGGGGGGATGGGGCCACCATCCGACCACCTGGGCCCTCCAAGGGCTTGTGCTTGGCTCAATGATCCCCTCCCTGAGCAGCCACTGCACCTCTGACTGAATGAAGGCCCTGTCCCCCGCACTGTACCTCCCACTTTTAGTCGCCACCAGTTTACAGTCGGGGTCAGGTTGGCGAACAGCGGTGGAGGAGGGACCTTGAGAGTGGAGAGACTGCAAGTGGTGTCGGTAGCACATGCTGACGTCGACAAAGATGGCCGCCCACATCCGGGGTACCCGGTAAGCATCGGTGGGTCGGGGGCGGGGCGTGCTGACGCCGACAAAGATGGCCGTCCACATCCCGGCATGCAAGATGGCGGCCCCCATGTTTCACCCGCAGCGCTGCACTCCGCTCGTAGTTTAGACTTACAGACCTTGGCGAAATGACCCCACTTTCTGCAGCTGGAGCAGGTCGCTTCTCGCGCTGGACAGCATTGTCGAGAGTGCTTTTTGTGGCCACAGAAATAACAAAGCACAGGCTTCTGATGGGCCACCGCCGTCGTCGGGTTCGGGGAGCTCGTGGAATCTCGACTGGCAGCGGCGATTTCGCTTGCGGGAGCCGGCGGTGGCGGGGTCTGAGGCGTCCACGGAACCGGCGGGGAATCGCGCGACTGGACAGCATCGGCGTAGTGCAGCGCAGCTTCTAGAGCATTGGCCGTCTCGATCGCCGAGCGTAAGGTAAGATCGGAGTGTTCCAGCAGTCGCTGGCGCATGTACACTGACCTCAGTCCCGTCACAAAGGCGTCTCGCACTAGCAGCTCTGCATGTTGTTCTGCCGTGAGCATCTTGCAGTCACAAGCTTGGACGAGTGTCTGTAGTGCTCGGAGAAACTCGGTGCTTCATTCTTCAGGCCGCTGTCGCCGGGTAGCTAAACGATGTCTTGCGTAGACGGTGTTCACCGGCCACAGGTACTGTCTTTTGAGGGCGTCCAGTGCCCCTTCGTAGGTCGGCAGGTCCCGGATAATGGAATAAACTTTTGGCATGACCCTCGAGAGGAGAATTCTGTACATAACGGCAGGGTCAGTCGCACGAAGCTCCGCCAAGTATGATTGGAAGCATGCAAGCCAGTGTTTAAAAGCGAGAGCTGCTTCAGGGTCTTGAGGGTCCAAATCCAACCTTTCCGGACGTAAAATGGTTTCCATGTTTTAAAACTTTCAGTCAATAAAATTGATGCACCATCAATAACTCACTCTGAGACATAAGGCGAGATATCGGCTTTTATTGACTGAAGAAGGAACCAGCAGTAAGTGACCATCATATTACATCCTGGAGAATGAGGCAGAGGACCAGACCTCGATCGCCTTTATACAGGGGCCTGTGGGAGGAGCCACAGGAGCAGTCAGAAGGGGGCGTGTCCAGACAGGCACATAGTTCACCACATTACCTGCCTTAATGCCTATCATCTAGTAGCAGTGCTGAAGTGCTTTGAGAGGCTGGTGATGAAAAATATCAACTCTTGCCTGAGAGGTGACTTGGATTTGCTCCAATTTGCCTAACGTCACAACAGCAGATGCCATTTCTTTACTTAGCCCTGCAACATCTGGACAGCAAAGATGCATACATCAGGACACTCTTTATCAACAGCAGCTCAGCATTTAATACCATCATCCCTACAAAAAAACTAATCAATAAACTCCCAGACCCTGGCCTCAATACCTCCTAATGCAATTGGATCCTTAATCTTCCTCACTTGCAGACAGTGAGTTTGGAATGGCAACAACATTTCCCCCACAATCTCCATCAGCGCAGGAGCACCACAAAGCTAAGTGCTCAGCCCCTGCTCAACTCGCTTTACGCCGCCCGGTGCTGTAGTGGCAGCAGCATCAGACTCCAGGCGAACGGTCCTGGGTTTGAATCCGGCCGGTACCTTGCACGCTTTCCATTTATGCTGGGTTGACAGTCATGCTAGCTACTCAACCTCATAAAAAAACTCAAATGCTGAAGAAAGGGCAATTTTAAAAAAAAAGCTGCCTTATGTTCCATAAGGAACAACTTCTCACTTTATACTTGTAACTGTCAGACTAAGCACAGCTCTAATGCCATATTTAAGTTTACTAATACAGCCAGTGTCATTGGCTGTATCAGCCTATAGGAGGAAGATTGAAAATGTCTGAATGGTGCCACAAGCACAACCTTTCATTCAATGTCAGTAAAATCCAGGAGATGATTATTGGCTTCAACAAGAGAAAACTAGAGGTCCATGAGCCAGTCCTCATCAGGGGATCAGAGGTGGAGAGGATCAGCAGCTTTAAATTCCTCAGTGTTATCATTGCAGAGGATCTCTCTTGGGTGCCATTACAAAGAAAGCATGGCAGGTTGTCTACTTTCTTAGAAGTTTGTGAAGATTAAAATTTTCACAAACTTCTATAGATGTGTGCTGAATAGAATATTGACTAGATGCATCATAGCCTGGTATGGAAGCACCAATGCCTTTGAACAGGAAAAAGTAGTGGATATGGCACAGTCATCACAGTTAAATTCCTCCCCTCCACTGAGCACATCTACATGGAGCGCTGTCACAGGAAAGCAACATCCATCATCCAGGACTCCCACCACCCAGGCCGTGCTCTCCTCACGCTGCTCCCATCAAGAGGAAGGTATAGCAGCTTCAAGACTCACACCACCAGTTTCAGGAACAGTTATTACCTCTCAACCTTCAGGCTTCTAAACCAGAGGAAATAATTTCACCAAACTTAACTCTGAACTATTCCCAATACCCTATGGACTACCTTTCAAGTATTATTCAAACTATGTTCTTGATATTTATGGTTTATTTATTATAATTTTCTTTTTTTTCCCAGCTAAAGCTAGTAAAACCTGAGGTAAGGGATAGCCAAGCAGATTAATCGCTGGGAACATTCAGACTCTTCTACTGGTGTTCAGTATTGTGGCTGTCTGTAGATTCACATAGATGTTACTGTGTAGCCCTAATTGTTTAATGCTATTGTGTAGCATCTTTGGGATGACACCAGTTGTACATATTACTAATGTTCCATAATCTTTCAACTTCCTCTTTTAATTCTGCATATTTTTGGTGATTTTCACTTACCGATTTATGTACATTGTGTATGTTTGTGATGGCTATATCCATTAATTAAGCTTCTTGTTTGCCTGTCCTGTAATAGTATATTTGGATGTTTATTATGGATTGTTCCATCTGCATTAATAGATCGTAATTGTTATGACTCTGACTCTAAAATTGGATCAAGCTTGGATTTACACTTAGGTATGTTGTCTTCTATTAATTTGTATTTTAAAGCAGGACTTTGGTGAATGATGTTTCTCACTTGATTAAGTAATCAGATTGAGTTAAACTGCTGTTGGATCCTGTAATGTGTTTCTGGTTTCTCTTTACATTTTCTGCATTGATCATCTGAATTTGTTGGTCTTTTATTATGTGTTCTTGATATTTATTTGTGTTAACCACCAGGTCCTGAATTGCCACAAAGAACCCCTCTGTTTCTGGGAAGAAGTCTCCATCTCTGAGCAAGGCATTCAACGCTTCCTGCTCAACATCTTGTCCACTCAGATTGTGTCTTCCATGGAGGGACATGCTCTTCCATTGGTTAGCTTTTACTTCGATAGCAATATTTTTTTTTCATTTTTCTGGGTTGTGTCTTCACTTAAGTCTAGTGGTGTGTACTTCTTATCAGAATTGCATATGCTCAAGTGGAGTGCAGAATCTTGTTTTCATAGATGAAAGTACACCCTTAGAAGTTTTATCTATTATCCAATTTCTTATGCCTATTATTCCTCTTCCTCCACCTGTCCTTGGTAATGGTAATCTAAGTACGTTCAAGAGTACATAATTTTTTCAAAAAAATTGTCATTTCAGTACTTGTTTTTCATTGTAAATTTTCCAGATCTATTTCAGACCAAGATATTATACTAAAAAAAACTTTTAAATGGGTATAGCGCAAGTGTTTATTGCCTTTGTTATATTTTTACTATTGAGTCCTGTAGGAGCCGTACAACTGTTCTCTATCAGCATTGTGTTCTGTGTTGCACATTTATTATGTTTATTATGTTAACTAGTCACATGAGTGGTGGCTTGGTAAAGGTGAAGTAAATAAGTTACATCTTCATGCTTTGTTCTGAGCAGCTTTTAGCTGGTGACCAATGGATGTCCTATCTTTTGTCAAATGCTCAATTATAATTAACTTACACTTGGGTATGCTTAAGTTTCATTGCTTCAAGATTGTATGTTTGCTAATTGCTAATGAAGGATTGAATATATATCTTTGACTTCTGGAACAATTGTATTGGAACTGAGGCACGTCATACAGGTGTAACAAATCCATGGGGGTTGCCAGCAGCAGCAACTTGGTTTGGTTAGATTTGGCTGGAACGTTCTATCAACAAAAGATTTTGACAGTGTTACCAAATGTTCATCAGCATTTGGACATATCCAAAGCACCAATTAGAAGCACTACAGCCTGAAGCAGCTTGTGGCAAGTAGTGATCTTGTGTTGATTCATGCTGTGAATTTTGGTTTGGAACATAATTTGGAATGGTCAGCACTGCCTACCAACTGGGGACCGTAAACTGTATGGTGGTATTTTCCTGAGAGTTTGGCGCTTGGTTCTGTTGAAATGCTGATGTATTTTGGTGGCTGACAGTTGATTTGAATTGCCATTGTTTTGTCTGGTTTTCGCATTTGGAAAACAACATCAGTCAAGTTGGAAGCAGTGACCTTGAAGTCAAGACTAAGAGAGAAATTAAACTTACTGTGGAAGCTTTGGCAGGTAGAATTGACAACTTTAGAAAGGACTATACAGGTATGTGTTGCTTAATGTCCACGATACGTTCTGTGAAATCGGATGTCATGTGATTTGGACATTGTGCAAACACCATATTATGTACTTTGCCTCTTGTTGCTGCTATCACTAGGAGTGGTTTTGCTGCATTTGGAATCAATGATGCACTTATATGGTAATATTTTCAAAAGAAAACTAAACAGAGAGATAACACAACTACACTCAAGAGATGTGCAATACATGAGATTGGTTACATCTGCTACATCATGTTTTCCGATCGAGACTACGGAGGTATATGCAATTGGACATTGTCCGAATGGACGTTAAGTGGCGCACACCTGTAATAATATTGTTTAAAAAAATCAAAGATTTAATATCAGTAATTAGAAA
Source organism: Hypanus sabinus (assembly GCF_030144855.1). Classification (NCBI taxonomy): domain Eukaryota; kingdom Metazoa; phylum Chordata; class Chondrichthyes; order Myliobatiformes; family Dasyatidae; genus Hypanus; species Hypanus sabinus. The sequence continues at coordinate 160,421,943 of NC_082712.1, forward strand.
CCTTTTACATGTAGACCAAAATGTTTCACAGCTGCAATCTTATTTGAATGATATTGTGGCGACCCACTTTCTGCGCAGGTGAACCAGCTCACAAATAGCCAGCGCGCGGGGGGAGATTTTGGTAATGCACCCCTGACGTCATTTCCACACGGAGAGGGTGGGCGCTAGGGATTTAAATGCCGGCGCCACGAAGTTTGAATAAACTAGTCTCGAAACGACTTACCGACTGCGTGTCATTATTTCAGCGCTGTGTGTAGCACATCACTACATTGGTGACCCCAACAGTCCAAACAGGATTTGGACCAAAGATGACCGACTCTTCATCTGTTCACGCAGTTTTGCTAAAACTGCCGACTTTCTGGACGCTGTGACCACGCGTGTGGTTTAGCCAAGCAGAAGCCCAGTTCCAGATTCGGCAGATATCCTCTGATTCCACGCATTACTACCACGTGGTGAGCTCCCTTGACCAGGAGACGGCCATCCAGGTTGCGGATTTCATACAGTCGCCCCCGGAAGAAGGCAAATATGAAGCATTCAAGGCGCTGCTCATTGGGACCTTCGGCCTCTCACGGTGTGAGCGGGGTGCCCACCTGCTTCACCTGGACGGTTTGGGAGACAGACTGCCATCAGCATTGATGAAGGAGATGCTGTCCCTGGCTGACAGACACAAGCCCTGCCTCATGTTCGAGCAAGCGTTCCTAGAGTGACTGCCCGAGGACGTACATCTGCTGCTGGCCGACGCAGATTTCAGTGACCCCCGAAAGGTGGCGGCCCGGGCAGACGTGCTGTGGAAAGCCAAGAGGGAGAGCGTGGTGCCCGTCGGTCAGATTACCAGGCCAAGTGCCCAACAGCAGACCAGACCAGGCCCGGCAGGGGGGTGCACATAACACAGAGGCAGGAGTGAGGAGGCCAGAGAACAGTGGTGTTTCAGCGGTGGGGCACAAAAGCCCGCTGTTGTCACCCGTCCTGCAAGGGCCAGGGCCAGCTGCCGCTAATGACTATGGTGGCTGGCCACTTGTACGTCTGGGACAAACAGTCGGGACGCCGTTTCTTGGTCGACACCAGAGCGGAGGTCAGTGTCTTGCCCCCGATGGGGTACGACACCCGCAACAGGAAGCCAGGGCCCACCCTGAGGGCTGCAAACGGCAGCATGATATGGACCTACAGCACCCACACAGTGCAGCTGCAGTTTGGCGCCAGCCAATTCACATGGGACTTCACACTGGCCACGGTGGCCCAACCACTCCTGGGGGCGGACATCTTGCGAGCTCACAGCCTGCTGGTCGACTTGCAAGGGAAAAGACTGGTACATGCCGAGACTTTCCAGACATTCTCCCTGGGTGAAGCGAAGTTGCCGGCCCCACACCTGGACTCCATCACACTGTTGGACAACGAATTCACCAGAATCCTGGCAGACTTTCCATCGATTCTGGCACCAAAGTTCATGGCAGCCATGCCCAGCCACAAAGTACAGCACCACATTCTGACCCAGGGACCACCCCTCCACGCCCGCACATGAACACTCCCCCCAGAAAAGCTCAGCCTGGCGAAGGAGGAGTTCAAGAGGATGGAGGAATTGGGGATCGTACGGTGGTCCGACAGCCCATGGGCCTCCCTCCTGCACATGGTGCCCAAAGCAGCCGGAGGTTGGAGACCATGCGGCGACTACCGCAGACTGAACGAGGCTACGACTGCAGACCGCTTCCCCGTGCTGCACATACAGGACTTTGCAGCAAACCTGCACGGGGCAAGAAACTTTTCCAAAGTAGACCTCGTCCAGGGATACCCTGAAGACATCCCCAAAACAGCACTCATCACCCCGTTCAGCCTGTTCGAGTTCCTCCGAATGCCGTTCGGCCTGAAGAATGCCGCACAGACGTTCCAGCGGCTAATGGACGTGGTGGGACATGACCTGGACTTTGCGTTCATCTATTTGGATGACATCCTTATAGCCAGCAGTTGTCATCAGGAGCATCTGTCCCACCTCCGCCAGCTCTACTCCCGCCTGAGTGATTTCAGCCTCACAATCAATCCAGCCAAATGTCAGTTCAGTCTTGATACCATCGACTTCCTGGGCCACAGGATTACCAAAGACAGGGCAACACCTCTGCCCGCCAAGGTAGACGTGATCCGCCACTTTGCCCGGCCCAACGCGGTCAAAGGCCTGCAGGAGTTCGTTGGTATAGTGAAATTCTACCACCGTTTCCTCCCTTCTGCAGCTCGTATCATGTGCCCTTTGTATACCCTGATGTCGGGTAAAGGCAAGGACATTACTTGGGACGAGGAGGCCGTAGCCGCTTTCGTTAAAGCCAAGGAAGCCTTGGCAGATGCCATGATGCTGGAGCACCCCTGAACAGACGTTCCGACCGTCCTCACGGTGGACGCATCCGACACAGCAGTCGGTGGGGTGCTGGAGCAGCTCATTGAGGGATGCTGGCAACCCCTGGTGTTCTTCAGCAGGCACCTACTACCACCCGAACTCAAGTACAGTGTTTTCGACCAGGAGCTGTTGGCACTGTATCTGGCAATCCAGCATTTCAGTACTTCTTAGAAGGCAGGCCATTCGCCGCGTTCACAGACCACAAACCGTTGACCTTCGCGTTCACGAAGGTGTCCGATCCCTGGTTGGCTTGCCAGCAGCGACATTTGTCCTACATCTCCGAGTACACGACGGACATCCAGCACGTCTCGGGAAAGGACAACGTCGTGGCGGACGCACTCTCCAGACCAGCTGTCCAGGCCCTGTCCCTGGGGGTGGACTATGCAGCACTGGCAGAGGCGCAGCAGGCAGACGACGAGATGCCCAGCTACAGGACCGCAGTCTCGGGTTTGCAGCTGCAGGACTTTCTTGTAGGCCCAGGTGAGAGGACCCTCCTGTGCGACGTGGCTACCGGCCAACCTCGCCCCATCGTCCAAGCAGACTGGAGGCAGCGAGTTTTTGACTCCATACACGGTTTGGCGCACCCAACTATCAGGACAACCTTCCGGCTGGTCTCCAGCAAGTTCGCTTGACATGGACTTTGCAAGCAGGTTAGTGAATGGGCCAGAACGTGCGCACAGTGCCAAACAGCCGAGGTGCAGCGGCACACTAAAGGCCCGCTGCAGCAGTTCAAACCCACCCACTGGAGGTTCGACCACATTCATGTGGATATCATGGGCCCCCTACCAGTGTCCCGAGGAGCGTGGTACCTCCTAACTATGGTAGACCGGTTCACGAGGCGGCCAGAGTTGGTCCAGCTCACCGACACATCTGCCGATTCCTGCGCCCAAGCACTGATCGCAACCTGGGTAGCATGCTTCGGGGTACCGGCCCACATTACTTCTGACAGAGGCGCCCAGTTCAACTCCAGCCTGTGGTTGGCTGTGACCAGCCTGTTGGGAACGCAGCTGCACCACACAACTGCCTACCACCCACAGTCGAACGGACTGGTGGAACGCTTCCACTGTCACTTGAAGTCAGCTGTCATGGCCCGCCTGAGAGGGCCTAACTGGGTGGACGAGCTTCCCTGGGTCCTGCTTGGAATTCGTACAGTGCCCAAAGAGGATCTGCATGCCTCGTCGGCCGAGTTGGTGTACGGCGCACCCCTGGCCGTCCCAGGAGAGTTCATACCAGCCCCAAGGGGGCAAGAGGAAGAACCCGCAGCAGTCCTGGACAGGCTACATGAAATATCAGCAACCTGGCCCCCGCACCAACTTTACAGCAAAGACGGACCCCGACCCACGTACCCAAAGACCTGCAGAACTGTAAGTTTGTGTTTGTACAAAGTGGTCATATGAGGGGCCATTCAAGGTGATCAACAACAACGGGTCCACGTACCTTCTGGACATTGGGGGGAGAGAGGAGGTTTTCACAGTGGACCGACTCAAACCAGCCCATGTGGACTTGGCGCAGCCGGTCGAGGTTCAGGCACCGTGGCGCAGAGGCAGACCTCCCAAACAGAGGCTGATCCAGACTGTGGACATTGGGGGGTGTATCGCTGGTTCTGGGGGGAGGGTTTGTGGCAACCCACTTTCTGTGCAGGGGAGTGGACTCACTCATAGCCAGTGTGCAGGGGGGAGACTTTGGTAACGCACCTCTGACGTCATTTCCACCCAAAGAGGGCAGGCGCTAGGGACTTAAATGCCAGTGCCGCGAAGTTTGAATAAACTTGTCTCGAAACGACTTACCGACCGCGTGTCGTTATTTCAGCGCTGTGTGTAGCACATCGCTACAATATAAAAATTCTTCATGAAGATGTCGCTAAGCAATAAAACGATGTTGTCTTTAATACCTATCTCTGGGCAAGATAAACAGACTGAAAACATTATAAAAGTTGCCAAATTTCCCAATGAACAAGTAGTCTTTGGGGTACTGCAACTCTGTGTCTTTATTGATGCTTTGCTGCATGCTTGAGTGCTTGGTGGGGGGACTGATGCATTTTTGCTGGGGGGAGAGGGATTGTTGACTTGATGCTGCTTGTGCATGTGAGTGGGAGATGGGGAGGGCTTTAGTGTTCTAACACTTAACTGTCATTCATTCTTTGGGGCACTCCTCTGTTTTTGTGGATGTTTGTGAAGAAAAAGAATTTCAGGATGTATATTGTATACATTTCTCTGACATTAAATGTGCCTTTGAAACCTATTAAATACTGTCATAGCAAAAGCTGAGCAATGGCTGAAACAAACATACGTGGTTCAAGAGTAAGATGCTGGATAAAACTGAAGTATTTATAAAGCTACTGTGCATGATGTACTTATAAAGCTGATGACCTCCAAAATGAAATACACCTTCAAGACAACACGTCAAAAGTGCGTGCAGTAGGTTGAATTGCTAGCAGAGCATCCCGTATGTCTGATACCTCATCAGCATGCATTAGAATGGAGGCTGATTTAGCTAACTTAGGTGCAAAACAACAAATACTGTAGGATAAACAGTCATTGGAAGTAAAGATGGAACAGCTTTGGAGAAACCAGGAAGAAAAGATGGAACAGCTTTGGAGAAAACAGGAAGTAAAGATGGAACAGCTTTGGAGAAACCAGGAGCAGATGGTGGAACAACTTCGGAGAAAACAGGAGCAGATGGAAGAACAACTTTGGAGGAAGGTGAATCAGCTTAAGTTGCAGGAAGAAATTGCAGCCAAGATGGCCAGAGATAAAGTGCTAAAGGCTTCAAGTGCTGTGGATGCTAAATATGCTCCAGCAGGTCAGTTCCTGTGTTGCCATGGCACAGATGATGTCCAACATTCTCAATGTCAATATGGATACATTTGTTCTTCATTTGTCTAGGAGCCGCAAGTTTGAACCCTAAGGATTAGTTCAGGGTGTTAACTTTCAGCATGCACCAAGGAGGCATAGTGAACCAATGGCATATCCAATAGTATAAAGTGCTTCTGAGGAAATTAATTTACAGTATAGTGACAGATGATAAGGGTTTAAATGCTGTGCTGGAGGCTAAAAAAAAGCAAAAGGAAATAACAAGCTTAATGCATTGCATCTCTGCCTAAAGGAGAGATTCAAACCTATGATAGCAATCCTTTGCAGTATCATTCATTTATGAGGGCTTCCAGGAATAGCATTGAATGTAAGACTGATGATTACGATGACCGTCTCTATTTTCTCAAGCACTTCACCGGAGGTTGCTCCAGAGACCATGTTAAGTGCTGCCAGCAAGCCAGCCCAGAGCAGGGATACCTAAAGACCAAAGCTTTACTGCAGGAACATTTTGGTGAAGAGCACAAAATTGCTGCGGCCTACATGGAAAATGCTCTTTTTTGACCCAAATGCACTTCAAGGTTGCAGTCTTTCTTCACGGCTGTTGCAATGCCATGCATACAGGACACTTCAGCAAGGATTGTAGGAAGCACCTTCATGCAAGGTATGCAGTGGCAAGCATCCCAGCATGGTTCATATTCATTCTGAAGTAAAGAGTGAAGATTCAAAACAAGCCATGAATGAATCAAACATAGCAGCAAGTAACACTCTGTTATCTGTCGGCTTTATGGGGCTGCTGATCATGATTGCAAACTTCCTATAATCCCAGTTCAGGTGAAGTATAAGAAGAGTAACAAGGCAGTTATTATTTATGCTTTCCTAGATCAAGGAAGTAGAGCAGTGTTCTGTACAGAGAGCCTCATGAACAGGAAAAGGTCAAGAGAAGGTCATGAGTAGCTACGTCATTTTAGGATTGGAAGTGGCTGGCTTAGATAGTGAAAACTATAGTGAGCTGCCTAATATCTATACACAGGAACATATGGTTGTCCACAAGGAGAACATTAATTTGCTGGAAATTAAAAATTAGAGGTGAATCTGCCTAAGGCATTGGAGCTGTTGCAAGTGATTTGCAGTGTTAATGATGGAGCCTGTGCCATCAGAACAATGCTGGGTTAGACTGTTAGTGGACCATTGAAAGGACACCATGGTAGTGGAAGAGACTACGCTCAACCAGAGCTGACAGTAAACAGGATTTCAGTTTTGAGCTTGAATGAGCTTTGGCAGCAGCCATTCAAGTCAGATTTTCCTGAATGTTGTCAGGAGGAAAAATATGGTTTCTCAGGAGAAGATAATGATCCAGGATAGTCTGATTACCAAAAAGAGGACATATGTGTGAATGTTGAGATTTCATATCCCTTGTGTCTTAGTAGTTTGCAGTTGCAATTATTATAGGATAATAATTAGGGGCTGGCATGTAAGAGCCACGCATCTGTTCTCTATCGGCAATGTATTCTGTGTTTATTATAGTAACTAGTCACATGAGTGGGGTTGTGGTAAAAGCAAAGGTAAGAAGTTGTATCTTCATGTTTTCTTCTGAGTATTTTCCTGCTGGGGACTGACGGATGGCATAACTTTTGTTGAATGCACAAATACACTTAACTTACACTTGGGTACACTTAAGTTTCATCGCTTCAAGATTGTACATTTGCTAATTAGTAAAAAAGGATCGAATACATATCTTTGACTTTTGGAACAATCGTTATTGGAATAGCTACAGTGTTGTGCACTGTTCCCTGAAGCCCACTCTTGTGAAATTAAGTTCAAGGGTACCAAACAACGCAGCAACACTGATGGCTTATCATGTCCTCCACTATAGGCAGATGAAAAATAAGCCTTCATACTGTGACCCAGCAGAAGTGTTCCACACCGCAGTGGTGGACCAGTTGCCAGTAACAAATTCCGAAATAAAAGTGAAATAAAGGATAACCCAACATTGTCAAAAATCTATGAAATTACTGTGTAAGGATGGCCAACTCATGGCAATCCTATGTTTCCAGAGTTCTCAGTGAGACAAGACCAACTGTCGGTAACTCAAAGAACACTGGTATGTGGATCTTGTGTGGTGAGTCCCTCTAAACTGTGCACCAGTGTTACAACATTTGCATGAAGGACACCTGTGTACGGTGAAGACGAAAGATGAAGACTCTCGCCTGGAGCTACGCGTGTGGTCAGGAATAGATAAACAGACTCGGACAAAAACTTTTCGGGATGCTAGAAAGTTCAAACTGCACCCCCACAGGCACTGTTACACCCTTGAGAATGGCTGTCACCACCATGGCATAGAGTATATATTGACTTTGCTGGGTCATTCATGGACTCCATGTTTCTGATTGCTGTGGACATTTGAAGTGTTGGACCACCAACACCTCGCTGACATGGACCACCAACACCTCGCTGACATGGACCACCAACACCTCGCTGACATGGACCACCAACACCTCGCTGACATGGACCACCAACACCTCGCTGACATGGACCACCAACATCTCACTGACATGGACCACCAACACCTCACTGACATGGACCACCAACACCTCGCTGACATGGACCACCAACACCTCGCTGCTTGTAAAAAGACACAACAAAGACTCTTCCTCCTCAGAAAGCTGAAACAGACCAAACTCCCACAAAAACTGTTGCTTAACTTCTACAGAAGCACAATTGAAACCATCCTGACCAACAGTACCACAGTGTGGTATGCCAGCTGCACAGTCGCTGAGTGACAAGACCTGCATCGTGTGGTGAAGACGGCCCAGCGAATTGTCAGGATGGAGCTCCCAGGACTGGACACCATCTATTCCAGCAGACTCAGGAGGAAAGCAATCAGCATAACTAGAGATAACACAGACCCCGGCCATTCCCTGTTTGACCCACTGCTGTCCATCAAAAGGTTCAGGACACGAAAAACCAGAACAAATAGACTGAGGAACAGCTTCTACCCCAGAGCTGTGGCCTCCATCACACCACTCCCGCAGAACAATGACTGAAACTTTGAGCACACACAAGGACTCAAATACTTGCACCAACGGCACTTTGTGCATTACTGTGACATTCTGGTGCTGCTGTAACTTATTTTCTGCTACTTATCTATTTAATACTGTTTTTCTATTACTGTCTTGTTTTTATCTACCACTTTGTTTGATTGCCTGAGAGGAAGCCAAACAGAGTTTCATTGTACCTATGTATAATGACAATAAAGATCATTCAATTCAATTCAATTCAAAGTGGCTGAAAGTTACACCAATGAAGTCAACCACCTCTGCAAAGACTGTCTTCACTCTGTGGACTATTGTTGGCAGAAGTGGTTTACCTGAACAAACTGTAAATGACAAAGGACCACAACACACGTCAGAAGAATTCTGACTGCCCATGATGAAAACTGGCATCAAACACTTCAAGTCACCTCCTCACCACCCAGCATCGAGTGGGTGAGCTGAAAGGTTTACCCAAACCTTCAGGAAGTCCATTAAAGTGATGGACAAGGAGGACATTTCTCTACAGCACAAGGCAGACAATTTCCTTTCTGAGTGTCGGACAACAACATGACACCGGAAACCGAGAATGCTATTGTTGACAAGGCAGCTGCCAAACTTGATGCCATTCCGCAGGACCAGAGGCTCTATCCTGAAAGAAGCAGAGCACCACCCGAAAGACTGAGCCTATAGAACTGTGAAGCTAGTTATGGACTGCAATGGTGAATGCATGTTTATTTGGAATATGGATTTATGAAAGGGAAATTGAATATTTTGTACATACACAGTTTTATGTTCCATTAATCTAAAGGGGGAGGAAGTGTAATATATGGATCTATTTCTTTTGGAGCAATGATCCCCCCCCCCCATAGCATGACATATTGATCTGCCCAGATGTATTGATCTGCTGTCTACAATGAGCACATTGTTCTCTCTCTCTCACTGCAATGTGAATACACCAATTAAAGCCATCTCCAGTGTGAATGCTACGCACTCAAAATGCTGGTGGAACGCAGCAGACCAGGCAGCATCAGGCCAAGACCGTTCGTCAGGACCGTACTTCTCCCTATAGATGCTGCCTGGCCTGCTGCGTTCCACCAGCATTTTGTGTGTGTTGCTTGAATTTCCAGCATCTGCAGATTTCTTCGCGTCCAGCGTGCATGCTTTTATTTAATATATATATGTAGTTGTGCACATACACAACAATGAATATGTTCATTGCCACTACTTTATTGGTCCAGTACCCATGAGTCTTGATAAACATTGCTTGATTGCCTTGTTGATGACATTTTCCTTACTTTGCAAATGATTGCTGTGGAGTGATTAAGTAGTAATTACTTAGATTATATTTGTCCTGTCTTTTCTGGATAGGGCAGACATAGTTAATTTTACACATTGTTGGTTAGGTGTCAATATTGTAAAATTAAAACAGCTTGGAGCAGTTAATTCTGGAACGCAAACCTTTAACACTAGCCAGGGTGATATCTAGTGTCTTTGCTGTATTAAATATTCTCAGATACCTCTGATATCATGTGGAGTGAATTGAATTGGCAGAAGACCAGCTTCTGTGATGGTGAAGATCTCAAGAAGAAGCCAAGATGATCATCTACTCAGCTTTGCCAGCTGCACAGAGTGGGAAATGTTTCAGCCTTGTCGGATGACACACAATGCACACAAAGTGCTGGAGCCGCTGCTCAGCTCAGGTCGCATCGAAGAAGCAGGTGATGTTTCGGGCTGAGACCCTTCATCAGGACGCACGTTAACATTATATGCTGCATTCCTCTATAATGGTGGGTGGTGCTGTTCTTGGCCTCCAGCCACTATCAGTTTAATAATCCATTCTATTCACAACCAGATGTGGCATGACTGTAGATCTTTGATCTTTTGGCTAAGTCATAGTGCAGCTCTGTATATGACCCATTTGTACTGTTTAGCACATACGTGATCCTCTGTTCCATGCTGCCAGGATTACATCTTCTTTTTCAGTACATCTTGTGCTGCTCCTGGCATGTCCATTTGAAACATTTTAAGGAACTATGTTTGATCCCAAACAAAAAAAAAAAGAATTGGGAGGAAATCACAAACAAGGGGAAATCTGCAGATGCTGGAAATCCAAGCAACGCACACACAAAATTCAGGAGGAACTCAACAGGCCAGGCAGCATCTGCAGAAAACAGTACAGTTGACGTTTCAGGCCAAGACCCTTCATTAGGACTGGAGAGAAAAACCTGAGTGTGGCCTCATCACAACATAAGAGGAGGCCATGGACTGACATGTTTGATGTCGAACGTCGATTGGGAGGAAATAGCCATTGTGATGCATGAAGAGAAAAAAGGGTGCACTCTTTATACTGATGACATTTTGTCGGCATGTGGTTGTTGGAAAGACCTGTTCTCTTGTTAATGCTAATGTTAAGAATGTTAATGTTCTCTTACAGACCAATATCCTCAGATTAGTATCCTGGTTACACTCAACTAGTTCCATTGGGTAGGCCAGGTCAATCTCAAGCCGTGATAGTGGTCCCAAACTTTGTCACAGAAGCAATTCCCATATGGATAGAGTAAAAGGTTTAAGGAGGTGCTGAAAGCCTCAGAGTCATTGAGTCATACAGCACAAAAATAGGCCCTTCAGCCCAACAGGTCCATACCTAGTCCTGATGAAGGGTCTCGGCCCAAAACATCGACAGTGCTTCTCCCTATAGATGCTGCCTGGCCTGCTGCGATCCATCAGCATTTTGTGTGTGTTCCATACCTTTGAAGATGCCCATCCAAACTATTCTAATTTATCTTTGTGGCCCGTATCCTTCTAACTCTTTCCTATCCATTTACCTGTCCAAAAATCTTTTAGAATTTGTTATTGCATCTGCCTTAATCACTTCCTCTGACATCTCATTCCATATACATATCATACTCCATTCCATATACTATCTACTCTCTCTACACCCATGACTGTGTAGCTAGGCACATCTCAAACGCCATCTAAAAATTTGCTGATGACACAAAACACTTGTTGATTGAATTTCAGATGGTGACAAGAGGGCGTACAGGAGTGAGATATATGAGTGGTGTCATAGCAACAACATTGCACTCAACATCAGCAATACCAAAGAATTGACTGTGGACTGTAGAAAGCATAAGACATGAAAAAGGCACACACCAATTCTCATAGAGGGATCAGAGGTAGAAACAGTGAATAATTTTATGTTTCTGGCTATCAACATCCCTGAGGAGCTCTCCTTGAACCAACATAGCAATGCAGCTACAAAGAAGGCATGACAGCAGCTATGTTTCATTAGGAGCTTGAGGTGATTTGGTATGTCACCAAAGACACTCACAAACTCCTATACTTGTACTGTTGAGAGCATTTTAAGTGGCGACATCACCATCTTGTATGGGGGAGGGGGCTACTGTACAGGATCAAAAATAAGCTGCTGTGAGTTGTAAACTTAGTTAGCTCCATCATGGGCACTAGCCTCCATGGTATTCAGGACATCTTTAAGGATGATGCTTCAAAAAGGTGGCATCCATCATTAAGGACCCCCTTCACCCAGGACATGCCCTATTCTCATTTTGACCCTCAGGAAGGAGGTACAGGAGACTGAAGGCACACACTGAATGATTCAAGGGCTGTCAGGGCACTGGAACAGGGATCCAATCGCAGACCCAGTACCGTGCACACTATTAATTGAGTAACAAATCCCCAGGTGCAAACCAAGTCGGCATCAAAGTTCAGGCAGAGATCAAAACATCTAGAGAAATCCAAAAACCAGAATCGGGAAACAGGCAGAGTCGATATTCAGACGGACAGAGTACAGATACGAATGCTGGAAAGACTCAGGAAAACTCACTGACACAATCTGATGGTAAACAGGTGAAAACTCAGGACTGAAATACACTGAGCAATAAACAGAGAGGTAAATGATAGGTAGGGCACAATGAGACAGAATTTGGCAGCAAAACAGGTAATAATGAGAAACAGGTTAGAGGCAAGTACTCAATTATACAGGGACCGTAGTAGAGCAGGAGCAGGGAAAGGAACACATGGGGCATGAAAACAAACGAGAGCACATGGCAATACAAAATCACAAACTGACGACCGGGGGAAAACACACAAAAAGACAAAGTTCAACTGTAGGTACTGACAGGAACAGCTTCTTGTCCTCTGGCATCCGATTTCTGAATGGACATTGAACCCATGAACACTACCCTACTACTTCTTAATTTTTATTTTTGCAATAGTTATTTACTTTAGCTATTTCATATATTATATATATGAACACTTAAGCTCCCGGAAATACACATACACACTACCCACAAAAATATATACTTACTGTAATTCACAGCTTTTTTCTAAATTATTATGTATTGCATTGTACTGTTGCTGCAAAGTCATCGTATTTCATGGCAGATACACATAATATTAAACCTGGTTCTGATTTGGGTTCTGATTCTTTGTGTAAAATAGATGCCCCTCAGGTTTCTTTGAGATCTTCCCTTTCTTACCATAAACTTGTGTACTCTTGTTCTTAATTCCCCAGTCCTGAAAATGAATTGAGTGTATTCATCTTATCTAAACCCCCATGATTTTATACACATCAATAAGATCCATGCAGAAGTCTGACATTCCTGCAGTCTCTTTTGCATTCCTGATCCACATCAACTCAAGAGTGCAGAGGGAGCACTCAGTATGCTGTGGAGGCCAAAAGCAAATCTTACAAAAAGGCTGAAAGGAGTTACACATCACATCAGGCTCTCACTGCAGTCTATAATTTCAGACTGGCCTCAGACAACTTAGAACCCACAAAACTATACGGAAAGTAATCATCCCCAGTCCTGAAAAAAAACTGCAAAAGAAGGAGGAGGAAAGAATGCTGTAAAAAAAATCTTGACTCCCTTTGTACTGTTCCTGACTGCCAATATATGTGAACTACATAAAAATTTGCAGAGCTAGAATTGTCTCATCACTCATATTGCAATCCATCCTAATTTAGTTTTGGCTATTACCACATTCATCCAGTTCTCATAGCCTGAGGAATCCTATTTTCCCTCTCCAGCCAGTCCATTCATTTCCTTGAAAGCCCTCTGGGTTATCATTCTCTTTTATAACATAATTTATTTAACCTGATCAAATTACGTTATATGATATACATTTTCAGAATTACTCATGACAGCAAACTGAATTTTTGAGGTCACCTATCTTTTGTACGTTTTGCCATTTCTTATCTTGAAGTCAGAAGGTGCCAAGTTTTCATACCACACTATACCGTCTGTCTTTTAAAAATATGATAAGGAGAAAATTCTAAGCCATAATTCCATTGTTGTTCTGAGGCACATCTAAACTCTGGAGGTACTTTGTTGGGTATGATGTTAAACTGGTGCCTTCTCTGTTCCCTCACTTGACCCAAGCTTTAAAAAGTATTGTACTATTTGAAAGAGCTGATGTCCCCCTAAATCCTCGATAGGCATCTGAAACAAAATTATATGGTAACACACACAAAATACTGAGGGAACTTGGCAGGTCAGGCAGCATCTATGGAAATCTATGTTTCTGGATGACCATAAGACAGTTCAAGACCATATAATTCTTTGGTTTTTGCAACATTGCCATTTGTGAGTGTTTACAGAGTGCAAATTGGTAGCTATATTCCCGGCATTCATAACTACACTTTAAAAATACTTTATTCTTCATATAGATATGAAAGGTGTAATAATCAAGCAAGTCCATCTGTAGAAATCATCACCGTCCTTTGTAACTTCCTTTCCCAAAAAAGGAAATGTATTCAAGCTGTTCCGCGGTATCTGCATTTACACTTGGATAGCACATTATCAAAAATGGCAAATCAGATTCAGCTTCAATTCTCAGCAGGATCTCCAGGTTCATGATTCTTTTCTCTTTCCAATATGATTGATGTGTCTATGTTCTGTCTTTATGCATCCTGAGGGATGCATGAACAAAGACACTATTCTGGCTGTAAGTTGTATTATTGCATACTATAATAGTATTCAATAATATAACACACAGCAGAATAGTGTCTTTGTTCAGTGCATCCTTCAGGATACTTAAAGATAGAACATATTATATGTGCGTGTATATGTGTGTATATATATATATATCTCAGAGAAGGAGAGGGTCATCAAATTTAAATTCCTCTGTGTTATTCATTTGCAGGACATGTCTTGACCCCAGCATGCAAGTGCAATTATGAAGGAAGTAAGGCAGTGCCCAGTATGGGCTGCATCACAGCCCAGTATGGAAGCACCAATGCCCTTGAATGGAAAAGCCTACAAAAAGTAATGGATATGGCCCAGTCCTCCATGGGTAAAGCCCTCCCTGCCACTGAACACAGCTACATGAAATACTTGGAGAAAGCAGCATCCATCATCAGGGGCCCCCACCACAAAGGACATGCTCTCCTCTCACTGCTACCCTCAGGAAGTGGTACAGGAGCCTCAGACCTCACACCACCAGGCTTAGGAACACAACAAATGTGTGAAAAGAGAGCAAATTGTGCAAACAATAAAAAAGTAAACAAATAACACACAGAACATGAACGGCAGATTCTCCGAAAGAGAGTCCATAGCCATGGAGCCAGTTCAGTGCTGAGGCAAGTAAACCTCACAGAGTACTGAGCTGAATGCACGTTAGTCCTTCGCAATTGGACTTGAGACTTTGAACTTTCTAATCTGGCTCAGTGTTCAAATTGACCAAACATCGGTTCATTTCTCGCTCTCGGACCTGGGCTCCATTGCTTTGATCCAGCATCAAGTCCACTCCAACAATGGCCAAACTTCAATTCATTTTACACTCAGGCCTGGGCCCTGCAGCTTCAATCTGATTCCAAATCCACTCCAACAATGGCCAAACATCAGTTCATTTTACACTCTCAGGCCTGGGCCCTGCAGCTTCAATCTGATCCCAAATCCACTCCAACAATGGCCAAACATCAGTTCATTTTACACTCTCAGGCCTGGGCCCTGCAGCTTCAATCTGATCCCAAATCCAGTCCAATAATGGCCAAACATCAGTTCATTTTACACTCTCAGGCCTGGGCCCTGCAGCTTCAATCTGATCCCAAATTCACTCCATCATTGGTTGCTGCAGCCGTACCTCCAATCTTGAGAGTCCAGTTCAATGCCAGGTCATACAGATTGTTCAAAAGCACCGCTCCCAGAAAGAATCACAGGCTGTGGATTGCAGTGACTGTGGTCCAGAAAAGTATAATTAATCGAATAGTTAGTAGTTTTGTTTGTTGCCTATGCAGCATCGCCATGACTTGCCAGCACTATCTCTATCCAGCCCCAGACCCATGTTGGCAAAGCAACACAGAACACAACAAGCAACAAAATACCAACAGCAAAACAAACCGCGTACCTCCCTCTCAGCCACCCACCCATCCACACACACACACACACACACACACACACACACACACAATCCTCCAAAATCAGGATAGGCTGCATCAGCTTCCGGCCTCCATTGGATTTGAGGATTCACAGACGTTGGGCTTTAGTTTCAGCAACGGACTCGAGCTGGGTTTAGAAAATGAATTTACTATACAAAACATAATAGCCTTCTGTAATAAAAACAGAAAATACAGGAAATACTCAACAGGGCAGATCACATCTGTAAGAGGAGAGAGAAACATAATGGTTGAGAGGCATTTCTGTTTATTTTCCAACAGATGCTACCTGCCCAGTTAAATATGTCCAGCATTTTCTACTTACATTTTACATTTTCCATCCCTGCAGCATTTGCTTATTTTTTCATTGATAGACGATTGCATTTTTTCTTTGCCACGTTGAGTTTAACACGATGCACAGGATCATGTCCCAGTACGTTTTTGCACAATGTA
This sequence comes from Hypanus sabinus, assembly GCF_030144855.1. Classification (NCBI taxonomy): domain Eukaryota; kingdom Metazoa; phylum Chordata; class Chondrichthyes; order Myliobatiformes; family Dasyatidae; genus Hypanus; species Hypanus sabinus. The sequence continues at coordinate 160,438,017 of NC_082712.1, forward strand.
AACATTCAAAGCGATTGATGAGATACCCTATTATAATTGAACAAACTCTCAGATTATTCTTTTTATAACTATATTTATAATCATGGTGTAAAATTTAATTCTTCATCCAGGGCTAATAAACATTGAAAAATGTAGTCAGTTATTAAACATTTTTATATACTTCCCTGATGAGCTTTTGCAATTTGAAACCCTGACTTCATCATGCAAGCTATGAGATTTCCTTGCCTATAACATGTTTTGTTCCTAATGAAAAACTTGAGGGAAGCAGTTGCTGAAATTTAAAAGGCCTCACAAACACAATTTGATATAGATCATCACATTTCAAAGGAGATGAACTTTATAAATTAATTAACATTGCAGATGGAGTTTTGAGTTCAAGGTAACTTACTGCTGTGGGACTGACAGAAATCAAACCATTTAAAGCAACAAATGCACAATCTAGGAAAATGCTTACATTTTCATGCATATCCCTGTCTAAGATCTCATTTACTCTATAATAAATGTTACACAATGTCATTGAACTCCATAACAACTTTAGCCTGAGGAAAGCAAAATGGGCTGGAAATTCAAATTACCTACGTAAAAATCTGCTTTGATGAAAGAAATAATGATAACGAGCTCTCCAATCAGTTAGTGCTACAGGCGTCAAAAACATAGAATCGGGTTAATTCTCTTATCTTCCTTAATTGATTCATTTCACTAAAGAATGCTTCTTTAGTTCCAATAAAATATGTCCCACTATACCATTGCACAGGTGAATCCAGTAACAAAGTGCCTCAATATTGAGTACTAAAAAATGTAGATGTGTAGATTTTGTATTCTGACACTTTGAGTGGATGCTTTCGATTTTCATATCCAATCAGATTATCAGTTTTTTTCACCCCCACTGACAGTTTAAGTTGTTACAAGACATGTGTCTTTGTACTTCCGTTTGGCAATGCAACCTCCCTTTCTCTTGACATGTTCACCGGACTGAAAACAGCATTGATATTTTCCATTACTTTTCCTTGTAATCATTGTTTTATTCACCTGCTGTACACCTTGGGATTAGCCTTCAGCTCCAGAAAAAATCCCTTGTGTTCAAAATCTTTTCAGTTTTGAAACAACCCAACTCCTTTACCTTCCTGGTTAAGAACAACTTCAGAATTACCATTACACTGTACAACTAGCACTGTATATATAGTATAGACAGAGTAAATTCAAGGAGGCTTTTTCCACTGAAGATTAGGGAGATGAGAAATAGAGGTCATGAGTTAAGGGTGGAAGGTGAAATATTTAAGGGGAACATGAAAGGGAATTTCTTTGCTCAGAAGGAGGTGAGAGTGTGGAATGTGATGCAATATTCAAGAGTAATTTGGATAAGTTCAAGTTTCAAAGTAAGTTTAAATACATATGTCACCACATACATTACCGAGATTCACTTTCTTGGGTGGGATGGTTATGCAGGACTATGGTCTGGGTGCAGATCGATGGTCTAGGCAGAGTTATAGTTTGGCACAGATGAGCTGAAGGGCCTATTTCTGTGTTGTAGTGATCCATGAATACCAATTGAAAAGTTTTGGACAGCGGATAGCAGCTAAATGTATTAGGAGTTCAAATTTTCCAGTGGAATGGATGCAAAGGGTTATACCCTGGAGTAGAAACATTACTGCTGTAGACATATCATTAAATCAGAAACTTTTTGAAATATAGAACTGTAATTTTATTACAGTTAATATTAAACTTTTATAGCAGCATCAGCAATGTGAAGTTCTTCCCAATTATTTTGACACTAATGTTTTGATTTCACTACATAATTTTCTGTGATGCACTTGTGATCCTTTTTATAATATTCCTCTACAGTATTATTCTTTGGAAAAATTCTTCACATTCTCTAAGAATTTGTATACACAATAATTTGCTGTTTATGTCTTCAGCCAGAATATTTACAATGATCTGATACAGTGCATGTTGCTTCACTCTCTTTATTTCTCTTTCTTTTCCAGTCAATTAAGCTCTGGGTAGTCAGCACATTGTCTTAATAGTTTTTCTTACTTATTTACTAAACAGTTCATATTAAGCTTCCTGCAAATTGATTTGTTCAAGATTACATTGTCTCCCTACTGCCCATGATTCTGCTGGTATGAAGTTGTTGCAAATTATACAATTTAAAAGTGCAGAGGTGTTAGAAATTCATATTATGGATAATAGATATTATGAGCACAAGGCTAACTTCAGAGTTCTTCAAATTGGGAGTGTTAATAAAGTTTGGAATAATTTTTACATTTAGCTTTCAACAATTTGAAGGATTTTGCTGGAGCAAGTGGAGGTGGTGAGGGTTGATGCTTTTACTACTGTTTGTGCATGGAAAGGGGTTTTGGGGTTCTGATGTTTCTGTCATTCATTCTTTGATTTTTTTGTTTCATGGATGTCTGTGAAGAGTAAGAATTTCAGGTTGTATACAGCATAAATTCTCTGACATTAAATTGAACCATCGAACGATTGATTCAACCTTCTTCAAAAGTTTAGCATTGTTGTGATATTACCATGAACTTTTCAATCTATTACCTCAATCTTTGTCATTTGTCCCAATTGATTCCAAACTATCAAGTCACAAAATATTTTCACTCTTGTAATAACAAGGGAGATAAATATATAATTTCAAACATGCCTGCCTAAGTCATATTACTATTTATTTAATTTACTAGTTGGAACATTCTTCTCTTCTCGGTTAATGAACTTCCAATAATCGAGAAGTTTAATATCTTACATAATCAAAAGGCAGGAGAGCATCACACTACTGATAGAACCACTTTAGGCTCAAAAGTCAAAGTAAAACTTATTATCGGAGAACATACGTGTCATCACATAAAACCCTGAGATTCTTTTTCTGCGGACATACTTACCAAATCTATAGAACAGTAACTATAGACAGAATCAATGGACAAAGTACTACACAAATGAAGATGTAAGTACATAACAAAAATGAAATAATATGATAAGGGGGTTCATAAATTAGTGTAGTTATCCCAGTCAGGCCATTCTGCTCTGACCTCTCTTATTCATAAGGAGTTTTTGCCCAAAGAATTGCAGCCTGTTGGATTTTTTTTTTCACACCATTCTCTACAAACTCTAAAGACTGTTGTGCATGAAAATCCCAAGAGATCAGCAGTTTCTGAGATTACTCAAACCAGCCTTTCTGGAACCAGAAACCATTCCATAGTCAAAGCCACCTATATCACATTTCTTCCCCATTCTGATGTTTGGTCTGAACAACAACTGAACCTTTGACCACATCTGTATACTTCTATCAATTGAGTTGCTGCCACATGATAGGCTGATTAGATATTGGCATTAACAAGCAGGCATGCAGGTGTACCTAACAAAGTGGCCATAGATTGGAGAAGCAAAAGCACAGGTATTTGGCACATTCTGTTCCTGAAGCGATATTAAAATGCATAGAAGGAGAGAGAGTTTAGAAGAAGTGAGCTGGGGCAGTCAACACATTGTGCACACCACAGATCCTGAGGATCACATTTGGTCATGCATAATTAAGCACTTGGTAAAATCCAATAAAAATATGCTAGAATTAAGAGGAGTGAGTGGTCATTGTGGGCTTGGCAATTGTGTGAGTGGGCCAGTGTTAGAGTGGTTTTAGTTGAGGATTTGGCAGGGAGAGACATAGGCCACAGGTAGATTATTTCATTATTTATTCTTTCTTTCTTTTTCTTATTGCATATTTAAAGTAGTTGGGATGTCAGGCAGGGTAGTGGAATACTGCTCTTGAGGGATGTGGAATGGCCAGGAGAACTCCAGGGTCCCTAATAAATACACCTGCAAGAAGTACGTCCAGCTGCAGCTTCTAAAAATCCATATTAAGGATTTGGAGCTGCAATTGGATGAACTCGGTATCATTTGGGTGGATGAGGGATTGATAGACAGGGCAGATAGAGAGGTAGTTACAGCCAAGGTGCAGGACACAGGTAACTGGGTGACCATAAGGAAGGGGAAAGGAGATAGGCAGCCAGTGGAGAATATTCCTGTGACTGTTCCCCTCAACAACAGGTATACTGCTTTGGGTCATGTTGTGGTGGGGTGGGGTGGTGACCTAGCAGAGGAAAGCCACAGTGGTTAGGTCTCTGGCACTGAATCTGGCTCTGTGGCTCAGAAGGAAAGTGGGGAGAAGAGGTGAGCTGTAGTGATAGGGGACTCACTGACTCATTGGTTAGAGGAACAGAAAGGAGTTTCTGTGAATGAAACAAAAATCCCTGATGGTATGTTGCCTCCTAGGTGCCAGGGCCGGGACCCTGTAAATTATAGTGAGAAGTATTTAAATATTTTTAAAAAGTTAAACTATACAAGTAGTGCAAAAAGAGAAAAATAAAAGAAGTGAAGTAGAGTTCAGAAGTTCAATGTCCATTCAGAAATCTGAATTCAGCCTTCCGTACCTCCTCCCTCATGGTAGCAATGAGAGGAGGGCATGTTCTGGATGTTGGGGGTTTTTCATGATGGACGTCACCTTTTGAGGCATCCTTCAAGCACTTGGTTTTTGAACTAAATGGGACAAACTTAAACATTACATTAAAGCCACAATATGACCTCTTTAATCATTTTGTGCTAAGAAGGACCTTTTTGTTTTAATTACATTCTTTCTTGTAAGAATTCTGTATAATCTATGTTTTCAGTGCACCTGTGCCTCTGTGCACTTGTGCAAATGGAAATAAACTCGGCTTTGACTTTGAGTTGGGTACACAAGGTCATGGAATACTACAATAATTGATTTGGCTCAGAGACAGTGAACAGAGTGTCTGCTGCCATCATGAGATGATCCAGAGTTTTCTGTCTTCAGTACAGAAGATAGTTAAACCATGCCTGACACCTGATCGGATATGCATATCATATTTATTATCAATTGTTAATGTTATTGGTTAATAATAAACTGGGAAGAACTATAAAATGGTATAATGAAGATGTTTTGTTTTGTAAAGATGTTCTCTAGAAAATGTGTTTTTTTTCTACAAGTGACAAGAATACTTATAATAAACCTTTTGCACTTGTAACAGGCTTGGGATCCATGTGATTCTTCAATTACTTGAACTTCCATGACAAGAATTCTTCATCAAAACTAGGAATTCTCATGAGGAATCTTGGACTTCAATGTCAACAAAACTGTTTCACTTTCCAGGGATGCTGCCTGACCTGCTGAGCTTTCCCAGCATTTTCTGATTATATCTAGAAACAATTCTCTTAAAATAAATATTATAAAATTCGTTGCCCTTTTTGCTGCTTGTTCAGAGGTAAGTATTCCATCTCAGTTAAGATCAGAGAATAGGATTGTACTATTTTTGATTCACTGAAACACTGGAGTCACACTGCTGTATGGCACAGAATTAGCCCCTTCAGATCAGCAGCTCCCCATCTGCACTAATCCAATTTTACAGCACTGGCTTCATAGCCTCATGTGCTTTAGCCATTGAAGTGTTCATACACCATGATTAACTTCACAACTTTGTTATATTTGATGCTAGTGCCAAACAAAGAACCTGAAAAATAAAGTGGTGAATTTGGCACCAGCATCAAATATAACAGAGTTTTAGCATGTTTTGCACCCAGAATTACGCTGTAAAATGCATGTTGCTTTGTTCCTGATGAAGCTGCACTAAATACTGCACCCAACTTCTGGCACTTCGCTGCCAAGTCATCGGTAAAGAGTGCCAGCTTATAAAATCTCTCTTTGCAACAACCAAAAAGCAAATTACCCAAGGTTACCCATAGCCCTCTATTTTCTTGAGCTCCATGTACCTGTCCAGGAGTCTCTTAAAAGACGCTTTCATATCCACCTCTACAACCTTCACCGGCAGCCCATTCCACATAATGGGCTGCATAATACCCCTGACATCTCCTCTGTACCTCTGGCACTGAATCTGGCTCTGTGGCTCAGAAGGAAAGTGGGGAGAAGAGGCAAGCTGTAGTGATAGGAGATTCATTGGTTAGAGGAATTCTTACAATTATTACAAGAAAGAACATAAATAAAACAAAAAAAGGTCCACTTGAGCACAAAATGATCTCCTCTGTAACTGCTTGTTGTAATTCATTTACCTATTTTGTTCTACACCTATCATGTATTGAATTGTACTGCTCCCGCTAAGTTAACAAATTTCATGATGTATGCCAATAATATTAAACCTGATTCTGATTCCAATCAATGTCATATATGTCAGGAGGAAGATACGATGTGAACAGGGCCAGGAGAGCTCCCATGGCTATTATTAGAAAAGAATGGCAGTGTGGAGCAAATTATGTTCCCTAGGAGAGAAAAATGGTAATTGGCTTATTATTCTCACATGTAGATAGATACAGTGAAAGTTTTCTGCTTACATGCCTTCCACACACATCATTTCAAAAAGTAAGTACATTGAGGGAGTACAAAGGAAAACAAATTGCAGAATGCTAAATATAGAGTTACCGTTATGGAGGAAGTGCAGTGCAGATGGACAGTAAGGAGTAGGGGCCATAATGAGGTTGATTGTGAGGGCAAGAATTCATCTTTATAGTAGAAGAAATCCATTCAAGAGTCTTATTACTGTGGGATAGTACTAAACTTAAGCCTGGTGGTGTGAGTTTTCAAGTTTTGGTATCTCCTGCCCAAAGGAAGGTGGGGTGGGATGTGGGAGAGGGGAGGAACGCCAGGGTGGGAGGAATTTTTGGTTATGTTGGCAGCATCCCCGCGGCAGCTGGAAGTGTAGACAGAGTCCATGGAGAGGCAGCTATTTATTGCAATGAACTGAGATGTGTCCATAACTCTCCTTGAGGAACACAGCACCTACCAGCCTCCGTCTCACCACACTTCTCACCTCTTTTTACTAGTTCCCTCCCTACTACGCTCTTAGCCTGAAACCTTGACCAAATCTTTGCACCCACATATATTGCTTAACCTGCTGAGCTTATTCAGGAGTCAGTGTTTTAAACCATTTGCCACCTGTAAACATGGGAGAGACTGAGTTGGGGTTGCCATGCTGTTGACTGACTGGATACAATGCATGAACAATATCACATCAGAACCCTGCAGACCATATTCAAGCTTAGGCATTTGAAAAAAAAACATGGTAAAATTGCTTAATATTATGAGATTTCTTTTTGCAATTTGGATGAGAACATCAGATGCATAAATACCAAGTAAAAGAGAGATTTTTCTACTAAATTAAGTTCTTAGTTACTTCTCACAATGAAAGAATACAAATCATATGGACAGACATTGTATTTTTATTTAAGCTTAAACTATATATTATAAAACGAGTGGAAATAGCCATCAGCTCCTATTTGCCAAACATCATGTTAGGGAAAGGTGACAAACTTCTGATGCTGAGCCGTCTTTCTGTGAGACTCCCGCAAGTACACTGTCACAGGTAGGCTCGCCACTAACTGTGGGCTTCACTTCAGCCTCATTTAAGTTAGGAAATGGTTGTCCTCACAAGTATGTCAGTCTCCCTTCACCGTCACTGCCAAATGTAATTGTTATAAATGGAGTGAAAAGTGGTGCTTCTACCACCAGTACCAAGTCAGTTCTGCTCCCTTTTGTAGTTCTATCAGCTGGCGCAAGGGTTTTTAGAGAGCCTCACTTAGAATTCCATGGGGATGTTCTCATCACCTAACGAGTGAGTCTTTCAATGATCTAAAGTCAGTCTTTTGATATGTGGCTTGAAACCTCTGCCAATGAAATACTTCAATCAATGCTGGCAGCACTGAGGCACCCATTGAAAGACTGTCTCAGTTCATAAATTGTGTGGAGTACTCAATGAAAGTGTGGCTCACCTTGTGGGCTTCTGAAGTACTTGGGTAGTGGCTGGATAATTGGGACTGGCCAATTACATCTTCTGATGTCAGCAGAGTTCCCCTTTTACATGAATAGAATTGTCATTGGCTTCTAACTGAAGTATCAACCCAATTATTGAATTCATTTTCTCTGGGAAAGGGTGGAAACCTATAGCACACGCCACACAGATGGCCTGTGCAAAAGTTTCATTGGCATGTAACATGCAGTGCTGTCCCTTAACTGTAAATCCCACCCAGAATAAAAAGATACTGTACATAGTGATTATCCTTATGCTCAAGTGAAGCAGCAAATGCTTTTCTTTTACAACCCAAGAACAGTGAGATGTTTTCACAGGAAAGTTTTTACGCTGATTCGGCGCCAACTAGATAGATGATACATTTTCTATCCTTGCAGATCTTCTGCACATATTTGGATAGTAACTGATTACAACAATAATAATACTTAGAAATTATGATATTTTTCATTGTCGTTTAAAAGGATTAATATTAATAATTTTTGAACATTTTCTAAAATGCTTCATTTATTTCTACCTGTCTCTGTTATACTTTTATTAATAGTAAAGCAATCAATACACATAAATAAGCAACAAGACTTAACCTTTTTCTTTAAACTCCACAATTATTGTTACTAATGTACTAATCAATGATAATATCTGCTCAAAATTACCATGGTTTACAAGTGAATCCTTTGGAAAATTATTACCAATTTGGGAATTCCTTCTCAGGAAGGTTTGCCATCTCTGTACTAGGCCTTCCCTTTTATTTATAGTTCAACTGGTTGTTAATGATTCTGTTTATTTGAATGGAACTACAATTTATCTAACAAAAACATCATTTTATGTCTGATGGAGCGTTAAATTGTTTAATTTATAATGACAATTGTTTTATTTGGATTAAGCAAGTCCAATTAATAACTCTTTAATTCAATGTGAAGCTAAATTGTTATATTTCCATAATTTTCACTTCAGGGTATTTCTCCTTTTGTTTCATTTACAGTATAAAACACATTTTAAGATTGTTATTTTAATATTATCTATTTGAATAATTTTGGTTTGAGTATCCAGTCACATTGATTATTTCAGCAGGCAGCATCTTCTATGAAGATGAATAGAAGCTCTTCTTCATTGTTCTCTGTTAAAGTAAATTGGGCTGGGAAAAACATTATCCTGATGATAGATTCTGGTTGAAAATGCTTGTTTCATACCCAAGCCCTCTGTCTCTGCTCTTGTGTCCTCAGACATCATACACAAATGAACAATTCCTGCATTGCCTTTCCTTCTGCAGGTTTCCCAATACAGAAATGATTGAGCACCTCTGGTTTTTTTGGGATCTCCTGTGGTGGCCATGAAGCAGGAGTCTGTAATGGTAGGTCTGAATTGGGTAGAGGAAATCTGAGCTTCAGTCACTTGAACATATGGGACCTTGAGATTTGGATCAGGATAAGGCAGGGTCATGATAAGCAAGACTGTGTTATAATCGAGTGCAGGAGGGGCAGGTGGGATTATGGTCAGGCCAACATTGGGTGGTGAACAATCCTAATCAGACATGTAATGGCCAGAGAGAAATAAAGCGAAGAGTAAATAGGATTTAAGTGAAAGAAAGAGGTTAGAGAGGATCTGAGGAATAATCTGGTGGATGCAATTTGGAATCCACAGCTTAAGAAGATTGTGGTTGGAGGTGTATACAGTCTGAACTTTTAAGGAGCATCTGGACAAATGTTTGAATCTACACACACACAAAATGCTGGTGGAACGCAGCAGACCAGGCAGCATCTATAGGAAGAAGCACTGTCAACGTTTTGGGCCTGGCCTACTGCGTTCCACCAGAATTTTGTGTGTGTTGCTTGAATTTCCAGCATTTGCAGATTTCCTAATGTTTGAATCTCAAAGGTTTAGTAAGCTACGGCCTAAGTGCTGGGAAATGGTATTAGTATAGATAGGAAATTAATGGTTGACATGGTCACAGTGAGTCACAGAGCCTGTTTTTTGCTGTTTATGAGTATTTGAGTCTAAAACTTAATTGTGATCTTCTCTAATAGTTGACCTAGTCAGTCACATCCTATATTGAAGTAGAACTCACACACATGGCCAAGGTCTTCTTTAGCGTGTGGCCAACAATGACAGTAGGCTTCACCTCTTCAAATTAATTCAGTAAAAATGACATCAAAACCTATATTGAATGCCACTGGATAAGACTAATACAGAAGCAGCTATGTCCATGCAAATCTGCTTCCGATAAAGAGATGACACAGAACCAGTTTTGTATCATATGAAATATTTGATTGCTTATAACAACTGATTTTGATTATGTTACTTTGCATGACACACAAAATTATTTTATTTATTTTATTTGGCGATACAGCCCTTCCGACCCTTCAAACAGTGGTGCCCCAGTAACCCCCAACAACCTCGATTTAACCCTAACCTAATCATGGGACAATTTACAATGACCAATTAACCTACTGGCTGTATCTTTGGATCATGGGAGGCAACTGGAGCTCCCAGTGTTAATGCATATATTCCACAGGGAGGACATACAGACACCTTACAGAGGACACTGGGATTGAACTCTGAACTCCAACTCCCTGAGCTGTAATAGTGACATACTAACCACCATACTACCATGATGCCTACTAAAACATAAATAAAGTCCTAAGTCAAACACTCCTTTTTATTCAAATGTTTTCATTTTGAGGTATCAATTAGTTTAAGGTATCTAAACTGAAGTGCACTTCTTATATCACTGGTTCTTAAGATAAGATATTTAATGTTTGTATTGATCCAGTATATCCTGCCACAACTTTTCATTTTGTTGATCCTATTTTTAATTATTTTGGGAAGTAAAACAGTTGTAAATTTATATTTTGTGTTATCAGCATATCACAATATAAGTTAAGGAAAGTAATTATTTTTGAGTCACCAAAATTATTTTGAGAGTGACGTATTTAGTTTAAGAGATTAAATCTTCTTACAAGCTAAACCATTGCAGCATTTTTGTACTTTGCCCTAGGAATTGCTACATAGAAAAGCCATGCATAGGAGGCTAAAACTCTGCCATTACACAGTAGTTAATGTGAGCAGTCTTTCCTTTGTTAGTTCTGCAGGTGCAGGGCAAGGAACTGAACTCAGGTAGGTGGAAGATGACAGGTTGTAGAGTAAATCTAACAAAGACCATACAATAGCAGCAGGGATAAGTTATAGGAGTTCAAATTCCACTACAGCAACTGGTAAATTTAATATTAAAACTCAAAGTTCAAAGTAAATTTACTATTTAAGTACATATATGTCACTATATACGACCCAGAGGTTCATCTTCTTGTGGGAATACTCAACAAATCTATAGAACAGTAACTGTAACAGGATCAATGAAAGATCAACCAGAGTGCAGAAAACAACAAACTGCAAATGCAAATGTAAATAAATATCAATAAATAACAAGAGCATGAGATAAGGAGTCCTTGAAAGTAAGATCAAGAAGGGAACATTTCAATCAAGTGAAGTTGAGTGTAGTTATCCCCTTTTATTCAAAAGCCTGATGGTTGAGGGTTAGTAAGTGTTCTTGAACAGCTGGTGCACATCCTGAGGTTTTGTACCTTCTACCTGATGGCAGCAATGAGAAGAGAGCATGACCTGTGTGGTGGGGATCACTGATGATGGATGCTGCTTTCCTACAACAGCATTTCATGTAGATGTGCTCAGTGGTTGGAATGGCTTTACCTGTAATGTACCGGGCTGAATCCACTACTTTCTGTAAGATTTTTCATTCAAAGGCATTGGAGTTTCAATACCAGGCTATGATGCAGCCAGTCAATATACACTCCACTACACATCTATAGAAGTTCGTCAAAGTTTTAGATACCATGTCAAATCACCACAAACCCCTAAGAAAGAAGAGGTGCTGCTATGCTTTCTTCATAACTGCACTTATGTGCTGGGTCCAGGACAGTCTTCTGTAATAGTAACACCCAGGAATTTAAAGATGCTAACCCCTCCACCTCTGATCCTCCTATGAGGATCATGGACTTCTGGTTTCCCTCTCCTGAATTCTGTAATTAGTCCTTTGGTCTTGCTGACATTGAGTAAGAGGTTGTTGTTATGACACCACTTAGACAGATTTTCAATCTCCCTCCTGTATGCTGACTAATCACCACCTTTGATTCGGCCCACGACAGTGATATCATCAGCAAACTTGATATGGCATTGGAGCTGTGCTTAGCCACACAGTCATAGGTGTAAAGCAGTGTTCGTGCACTTGTGCTGATGGAGATTGTGGAAGAGATGTTGTTGCCAATCTGAACTGACTGTGGTCTACAAGTAAGGAAATTTAGGATCCAATTGCACAAGGAAGTATTGAGGTCAAATGCTTGGAGCTTAATAATTAGTTTTGAGGGGATGATAGGGTTCAATGCTGAGCTGATGTTGATAAAGAGCATCCTGATGTATGCACCTTCATTGTCCAGATGTTCCAGGGTTGAGTTGAAGAGCCAATGAGATAGCATCTGTTGTGGACCTGTTGCTTTGGTAGGCAAATTGGAGTGGGTCCAAGTCACCTCTCAGGCAGGAGATGATATGTTTCATCACTAACCACTCAAAACACTTCATTGCTGTGAATTTAAGTGCAACTGAGCAATACTCATTGAGGCAGGTCACCACACTCTTCTTGGGCACCAGAATAATTGAAGTCTGCTTGAAGTAGGTGGGTAGCACACACTGCTGAAGTGAGAGGTTAAAGATCTCAGTGAACACACCAGCCAATTAACTGGCTAAATAAACATGCTTTTAAAAAGCTATGCCAAAAATATTGATAGTGAAGCAATTAAATTATAGTTAAAGTTTATTTCATTGGGGAAGGAAATTCGTTGTATTTATTGGGATCTAGCCTAAATGAGATCCTAGATTTCACGGCAATGTTGATAACTCTCAATAGCCTACAGAGCTACACTAGCTGGCTATTCAGTTCTAAGTCAATTGGGATATTGGAAAATAACATTTACATCAAAGTGTCTCATGAATGAATTAAGAATGGAGCAAGGTGCCATAAACAGTAGTAAAAAAAATCATCTTTCTGATTTTTACTGATATTCACTAATTGGCCAGGACAATCTATCCTACTATTCTTCAGATTATGCCATGACATTTTCTCTGCAAGCACTTAACAGATAGTCGTCCATCAGAAAATATGACAGTTCCTCAGTAGGCCACAGAGATGTCATTTGATGTGTATAATACAAAACTGTTCTGCTTGAAGTCAGAAAGATCAAGGTGCATTGCACTTGCATTGCCATTTTATTCTTCTGCAGAGCAGACTTGGTTGATCTCTGCAAGGGTTATTTTTGCAGACAGAAGCATTCAGCAGTCTTGGAGATTGAAGAACACAAATACATTTAATAGGTGAAACTCAGTCTCCATCTTTTATAGAAAATAGTTTTATTTGTCACATGTATGTTCAGTGGTGGGGTGGAGATACACCTCTACCAGAGGTGGTGTAAGGCATTTCTTCTTTCTGCTAGGCTGCAGGTCATACTTGGGAAAGGTGTAGCAGCTGTTTAGCCCCTGATCAGGGTCACCCACTGGTGTAGGTGGTGGATGGTCCATGATCACCCACATCATACAACACAGCACGAAACAAATGAACATACATTGAAATGTGGAATGAAATGTGTCCCTTTCCTCAGGGATATGCTGGAGCAGTCCATGGGTGTCACCATGCTTCCAGATCCAGTTTAACATGCCCACAGATTATTAATCTGAATTTGTATGTGTCTGAAATTTGGGAAGGAAACTGGAACACCCAGAGAAAACCTACACAGTCACAGGGACAAAGTGCAAACTCGTTACAGACAATGGCCGGAAGTTGCATCTTACATCTTACATCTGGTGCTATAAGGCTTTGCTCTTAAGTCAGTGTTTGGTAAGTTGATGGAGAAGATCCTGAGAGGCAGGATTTATGAACATATGGAGAGGTATAATATGATTAGGAATAGTCAGCATGGCTTTGTCAAAGGCAGGTCGTGCCTTATGAGCCTGATTGTATTTTTTGAGGATGTGGCTAAACTCATTGATGAAGGAAGAGCAGTAGATGTAGTATTTATGGATTTCAGCAAGGCATTTGATAAGGTACCCCATGCAATGCTTATTTAGAAAGTAAAGAGGCAAGGATTCAAAGGGACATTGCTTTGTGGATCCATAACTGGCTTGCCCACAGAAGGCAAAGAGTTGTTGTAGATGGGTCATATTCTGCATGGAGGTCGGTCACCAGTGGAGTGTCTCAGGGATCTGTTCTGGGACCCTCACTCTTCGTGATTTTTATAAATGACCTGGATGAGGAAGTGGAGGGATGGGTTAGTAAATTTGCTGATGACACAAAGGTTGGGGGTGTTGTGGATAGTATGGCGTGCTGCCAGAGGTTACAATGGGACATTGATAGGATGCAAAACTGGGCTGAGAAGTGGCAGATGGAGTTCAACCCAGATAAGAGTGAAGTGGTTCATTTTGGTAGGTCAAATATGATGGCAGAATATAGTATTAATGGTAAGACTCTTGGCAGTGTGGAGGATCAGAGGGATCTTGGGGTTCAAGTCCATAGGACGCTCAAAGCAGCTGCGCAGGTTGACTCTGTGGCTAAGAAGACGTACAGTGTATTGGCCTTTATCAATCATGGAATTGAATTTAGGAGCTGAGAGGTAATGTTGCAGCTATATAGGACCCTGGTCAGACCCCACTTGGAGCACTGTGCTCAGTTCTGGTCACCTCACTACAGGAAGGATGTGGAAGTCATAGAAAGTGTACAGAGGAGATTTACAAGGATGTTGCCTGGATTGGGGAGCATGTCTTATGAGAATAGGTTGAGTGAATTCGGCCTTTTCTCCTTGAAGTGACGGAGGATGGGAGGTGACCTGATAGAGGTGTATAAGATGATGAGAGGCATTGATCGTGTGGATAGTCAGAGGCTTTTCCACAGGGCTGAAATGGTTGCCACAAGAGGACACAGGTTTAAGGTGCAGGGGAGTTGGTACAGAGGAGATGTCAGGGGTAAGTATTTTACTCAGAGAGTGGTGAGTGTGTGGAATGGGCTGCCGGCAACAGTGGTGGAGGCGGATACGATAGAGTCTCTTAAGAGACTTTAGATAGGTACATGGAGCTTAGAAACCTGGTAATTTCTAAGATAGGGACATGTTTGGTACAGCTTTGTGGGCTGAAGGGCTTGTATTGTGCTGTAGGTTTTCTATGTTTCTATGTTTCTAACCATTAATATGTTAAAGTATGTCATGTTGGCAATGAGGCTAATGGTTCCTGAATTCAGGAAGGATCAAAGGGAAGCTCTTTAAAACAAAAGGAAGAAAGATGAAGTGCCTCACAAATATCTGCTATTTTCTTTAGAAATGAAAATAATAAGAAAAGGAAAGTGTCACAGTCAAATGCTTGCTTGCAGTAATTTTACCTTCAAATCAAAAGATAGAAAAATATTACAAAATTATCACATTTCTTTGTTGCGATTGATATAGATGATGAGAATAAATACCTCTGTTTATTTTCATCATGTTCCTTAAATTAGAAACCAGGTGACTTCAAAGAAGTTAGGTAATAAAAATATTAATGATTTATTAGATTTGTTGAAGCATTATTTTAAAATAAAGTGAGGCATATTGTGCAAAGGTTTAAATTTGATTGACAATAAAAAGAAATTTGATGAAACAGTGGATGAGAATGTAGATGAAGTGAAGAAGTTTTCACGTCACAGTAATTATGGCAACATACTCTTAACAGATGCTGAGGGAAAGGTTAGTGTGTGGAATCAATAATGACTGATTCAGAGGCTGTTGCTATCAATGATAAATCTGGCCTTTGAGAACTCACTAAAAATTGCCCAACAGTGAAATTGGAAGGAAAGACATGTAAAACTTGCAAGTGACTTTGGCTGCTCCGTGTTACAGCATGCATGTGATCATCTGTTATTTGTGGTATTATGTGTTATTTGCCTGTGTTACATCTACTGTGTTTTGCACCTTTGTCCAGAGGAATGTTATCTCATTTGGTGGTATAAATATATACAGCTGAATGACAATAAACTTGAACTGAAGCAACTCAAAGAATATTTTCAGAATATCAGTCAAAATTCTAGAACTCCGTCCGCAACATTCCTCTTTCTGTATTTGCAGTTTGCTATCTTCTGCACTCTGGTTAAATGCCCTAGTGGGGTAAGCTTTCATCTGCTCTGTCCGCCAGAGAAAGCAGGATCTCCCAGTGGTCACACATTTTAATTCCACACCCCATTCCCATTCTGATATGTCTATCCATGGCCTCCTCTACTGTCAAGATAAAGCCACACTCAGGTTACAGGAACAACACCTTATATACCGGCTGGGTAGTCTCCAACCTGATGGCGTGAACATTGATTTCTCTAACTTCCGTTAATACCCCTCCTTCCCTTCTTACCCTGTCCCTTATTTATTTATTTATGTATTTATTCCCCACCCCCCCTTTTTTCCCTCTCTCTCTGCCCCTCTCACAATCATTCCTTGCCTGTTCTCCATCTCCCTTTGTTGCTCCCCTCCCCCTTTCTTTCTGCCTAGGCCTCCCATCCCATGATCCTTTCCCTTCTCCAGCTGTGTATCCGTTTTGCCAATCACCTTTCAGCTCTTAGCTTCATCCCTCCCCCTCTTGTCTTCTCCTATCATTTAGAATCTCCCACTCCCCCCCCCCACTTTGAAATCTCTTACTATCTTTTCCTTCAGTTAGTCATGACGAAAGAAATGTTGACTGTACTTCTTCCTATAGATGCTGCCTGGCCTGCTCGTTCCACCAGCATTTTGTGTGTGTTGCTTGATCTTGCATTGATTCTGTTATGGTTATTATTTGAAAGATTTACTTGATATGCCCACAAGAAAATGAATCTCAGAGTTGTATATAGTGACATTGTTGTACTCTGATAGCAATATTACTTTGAACTTTGAATGAACTGCTTTGTGGGTATATCCACTTCTCAAGAACCACAGCCCACATTTCTCAAGGGCAGCAAGGGAGGGCTAGTTCAGTGTGAAAAGCTCAGATCTCTTGAATGGAGGGCAGAAATATATGCTACGAAGCGTTGGTTTAAATAGGTGCCATATTCAATATATTGCTTAATATCCCAATTGTTAGAGGTTGAAGGAATAATCAGAATCAAAATCAAAGTGTGTATCACGTTTATTATCACTGACATATGTCATGAAATTTGTTGCTTTGTGGCAGCAGTCGAGCGTAAGACATAGAAAATTTACTACTAGTTAAATTAAGTGAATTTAGTTAATAGTTAAACACAGGCAAATTTAGTTAATAGTTAAGTGAATTAAGTAAATTAAGTAAGAGAAGAGTAGTGAGGTAGTGTTCATGGGTTTATGGACAATTCAGAAATCAGATGACAAAGGTGAAGAAGCTGTTCTTAAGGTAAGTTAAATAAAAATAAGAAATTAAAGGAAAACACTCAATATTTCCTGTTTCCACAATTCCTGTCACACAGAGGAAGCAACTGAAGACAATAGAGAGAAAATGTCTTCAGTCTCAACAGGGCCTGCCTTAACTAAAGTAGAAGCACTAACTGTTGCACATGAAAGTGAATGACAGAGATGTGACACCAGTGCATCATTACCCTCATGATTCAGAATAAATAGCACTTAACAGGTTCAATTACTTTGTTTCTGAGAAATCTGTCAATTTCTTCTTTCCAACAGGTTTGTAGCAGAGCCAGGAGCAAAATACTCATACTAAGTTTTAAACGTTCCTTTGGTGTTCCATACCTTGTGTGGCTTTCCAGAAAACACGACACCTCAACTTAAAGAAACACTGTGTAATCCACATACTTATAGAGAAGTATTCGCAGTTCCTAATGTGGCAATGAAATACAAAGGAATTTTTTTGGGGGGAAGAGGATGGGAGGAATAGTCTCTGTAGATTAGAGGAACATTCATCATGTTAAGATTGGTGAGGCTGGAACAGAGCAAATGTTTGTGAGACAATAAAGAGCTTCTCAAAGATGAGTTGGGGAGCAACATGGTTATTCAATCCCAGTCTAAAGCAATAAAAGCAAAATCAGAAGCATATATTAATAGGTTTTTCAAAGCAAGTTGATCAAATCCATTAAATACTCGGACTGGGCAGCATCCATTGTGCTAGTCTTAAAGTATGATCGTCCAATAGCATTTGTGATGACTTAAAACTGTTAATTGAGTTTTGCTCCAGAAACTGTATACCATTCCTCCATCCTTCTAAGTTGAAGGCAGATTTCTCTAATTTGTATATCAACTTAGAGGGACAGTTTCAGAAGTTTTTCACAGTCAACCCCCATACAGTACAACCAACCACCCTTTCAAGTTCAGTCTACACCTGTTATCTTTCAGGAAGGAGTGATTGGATGTCTTTCTTAGAGCGACTCTATGCTCAGATAGCATGGTGAAATGAACACATTTGGAATCTGGAAGAAGTGTTTATCAAATGGCAAAAGACAGAAACACAACACCTCAATATAAAGAAACTATGCAAAATCTAGATACTTAGAGGAGAAACAGTTGAAGTATTTTCAGTTCCTGAAGTGACAATGAATATATAAAGAGAATTATTCATGTTTTCTTGATGAAAGAAATACAATGCCTGGAACGTAGCTTGAATGCCAAAGAACTAAGAGAAGGAGAAAACCATCAACAATGTCCAGGCCTTTGATGAATGTAAAGTGAAGTGTATTGAATTATTGCATGAATTCTTACTAAATCCTGCAGCCCTTTTAACTCCTTTGCATTAATTGTTCTTGAAGGAGGTGAAATGGAGGTGGACTGGTCTTTGAGATAAGGCTTTTCAGCATTCCAAAGAAATGCTGCACTGTGGTGTTGTGCTAGCCACTACACAAGAGCCAGAGTTGTAATGCATCACCACAGAGTGTTGGTGCTGTGTTATCCCGTTTGATGAGCCAATAGAATTTACATCAAGTAGATTGACAAAAGATTCAGCTGTCAGGTTTAAAAAGTTCAGAAGTTCAAAATAAAATTAATTATCAGAGTACATACAAGTCACCACATACAACCCTGAGATTCTTTATCCTGTGGGCTTACTCAGCAAATCTATAGAACAGTAACTGTAAACAGATTCAATAAAAACAGACTGTGCAAATGAAATACAGCAATAACTAATGAGAGAGTGAAATAGCATTCTAAAGAGTCCTTAAAGTGAGACCATCAGTAGTGAGAACAGCAGAAATAAATGAGAATAGTTATCCCCTCTTGTTCAAGAGCCAGGTGGCTGAGGGGTAATAACTGTTCTTGAATGCATTGGTGTGAGTTCTGAGGCAGTTGTACCTTGTACCTGATGGCAGTAACGAGAAAGGAACATGGCCTGGGTGGTAATGATTTTGAAGAGCAATGGTTCGAGAAGTACATTTATGAGTGTCACTTCACCACCTACATAGGATATCAACCACTGAACTTTCTGCTACGTGAATTGAAACCAGTATCTTACAAGTTCAAGGGAGCGCTTCGACTCTGGTAACTTATGAATATACTCTTGTTTTGAAAATTAGTACATTTCTTGGAAACACAAATGCTCCCAGTTGTTTTCTGGTGTGGGAGACAACTGCTGATAAGGGCACAAGGCCAAGTGCTGATGATGTATATCTGGACACAATACAGGTGCGTACTGTGCAAATCACATAGTGGTCAGCAAAATCTCCTGTACTTTTGCCAATCAATGAGTATGTCACAGAAAGGTTTGAATAGAGAGATAGCCACAAATGATGAGCTCCTATTTCCAGAACATACCACTGTAAGGATAGATGTATAGTGTCGGAAGTGAGAGTTTTATCCCCCATAAGGCTGTGTATTTGTTCTTAAGTAACTCAGCCAAGCACATATAGGAATTGCTAGGACGCTAGATTTGCCAGATTGGATGTGATAGCCTAAAATGAACCCTGATAATGAGTGAGAAGTCTTGTCTTTTATTGTCAAGAAAACAGAAATAATCAATCCCAGCTTGAAAACCAAAGTATAAACAAACCATTAAAAATGATGGAATGTCTTGCTGAAGTTTAAAACCATAGAAGTTTATACCTGGAGATGAAGCATTTACTCATGACATAGTTTTGTACCAAAGTGGAACCCTATTTGGTTGAGAAGACTGCTGTATTATCATATTTGGTCCCTTTGGGAAATGGGCAAGTCAGCGGTGCCATGTTAAACATTTACAAGCAAGTGTCACACATAAAATGCTGCATGAACAATGCAGGTTAAGCAGCATCTTCAGAAGGAATTTAACTGATTGGTCCTGATGAAGGGTCCCAGCCCAAGACATTGACTGTTTATTCATAGATGCTGTCTGACCTGCTGAATTCCTCAAGCATTTTGTGTGTGTTGCTCAAGACTTAGAGCATTTGCAGAATCTCTTGTGTTTACAAACAAGCATCAATGGATTACCACGGGACCCAAAGTTTGGGCAATCTCTTCAATTGTCTTTAGATCATTGAACACTACCAGGACATTGTTCTGAGGACAGCATTTTCCGATAGGGTTGGATTGGAAGAGAGTTCCACTGCAGATGATGGGAATGAGAAACAACCTATTCTATCTCCAGTAGAAGGTTGAATGCTCCATAGGAGAGAGGAAATCACCATTGCAATTGAAAAGTTTTGTTAAATGATGGTGAATTAACTTGGGTGGTGGAGTGAAGATCGAGGCCCAAGACCAGAAAATGAATGTGTTCTGCACTATCAATCTGTGTTTTCCACCCTGCTACCATTGGGTGGGAGGTGCAGGATACTAGGGTCCATGTCACCATGTCCAGTTGTTGCCCAGCAGTCATTGGCCTCCTGGACTGGCTTCACTCTCTTCAATGCTGAACTGACTAGGCAGCTGTGGACTCACTACTTGTTTAGTTTCCATTTCTATTTGTGTGATTTGTCCTTGTTTGTACATTGGATGTTTGTCAGTGTCTGTTGTGTGTGATTTTTGTGGATCCATATGTGTTTCTTTCTTCTGTGGCTGCCTGCAAGAAGATGCACCTCAAGTTTGTATATGGTATACATACTTTGATAATAAATTTGAACTTCAAACTTTGACCTTGGGAAGAGGATTTTTGTGAGTAAAGATACAGTTCAAAGTTATTCTCCACCATGCCAACAAGTATTTTGAGAACCATATCTTGTGTCACTTCCCGACTAACGTAATTTTAACTGATGTCTACCGGAAATTCATTTGCATTCAGCAGACTGAAAGAAAATAAAGATTCTTATCGAGAACAAAACTCAGCCTCCATCATTGTTGTATGTTAAGGTATAAAACCTGGACAGGACTGAAGCTTGAACCCACATTGACAACAATGATGTTTCGCATATTCCCTTTCTAATTCTATCTCACCACGTTGACTTCCTATTCAGCACTGATTATTTATCACTGCTGCTATTTCAACGTGTATTTTCTTAAGCACACGTTAAATTACTAACTATCCAACCTCACATCAGGTTTCTGTTACATTATTTTGCATTTGCTCATTATTTTTCTAGTGACTTACACCCCAAGGCATTTATCTGAAATAAAAAATAAAAATGAGTAAATAGGTAAAATGCATTGACAAGCCCTTAAGTGGAATTGGTTTGTGTTCAACTTCAGAAAATAATTTTGAAAAGGGGCTTGAATAGTAAATTAATTAACTGTGATATTTAACACTTGTCTTGGGTTAATACAATGGGCATTAATAGCACAATCACTCCAGTTGAATATAATGTTCTAAGAGGTTGTCCATTGGTAGGTCTTTGGTTAACAGTAGAGGCTGATACAGGATCCATATGTTCCAGGATGTTCAAGTGTATCTCTGAATGGAGAATGCTTGTGCATAACTTTGTTTAACGTGCAGAGGCTGATGCAAGGGGAAGCCACAACATGGTCCTTGACAACTTGTGGTTAGGGTCCAGAGGCATGCAATGTAAGATGACAGGGGATGCTTCTCTGTTGCAGCCTTCCTCCATCTTCACTGCTGTTGTCATTATCTTTCATATGCAGCACCTTTGAGGTCTTGGTTGGATCGTTCTGTCTGGAACCACCCCTTGACCTTACTGCGATGGGTGACCCTACCAAGAGCTTAGTGGCGGATGACTATGTTCCAAATGGCATCGCTCTTGGGATCTCAGGAAGTCAGAAGCTTCTGCACCGTGACAAAATGATGATCCTTGGAGAAGAAATACAATGGACATCTGCACGGCACCAAATGTGCTACAATGATAAGTGCCAGGAAGGAGATAGGTCAGGAGGCACAAATGGAATGGACAAGAGAATCACAGAGAGTGCTATCCTTGTGGAAAACAGAGATGGGGGAGAGGTAAATATAATATTTGGTGGTTGAATCCCTTTGGAGATGGTGGAAGTTGCGGAGAACGTTACGTTAAAGTGGAGGCTCATGGGGTGGTAAATAAGGACAAGACAAATCTATCACTGTTAAGGTGGCAGGAAGATGGGGTGAGCATTTATGATAGGAAAACAGAGGAGATGCAGGTGAATCAGCATCAATGGTGAAGTAAGGGAGACCTATTTGTTTGAAGGAGGAGGACATCCCTGATGTCCTCTAGAAGGGAACACCACATCCTGGAAGCAGATGTGGTGGAGATGAAGGAGCTGAAAAAGGTCAATAGCATTTTTACAGGAGATAAGATGGGAAGAGATATAGCCACTGTTGGATGTCTGAAATTAAAACAGAAACTACTGAGAACTTTCTGCTGGTCAGACAGCAACTGCAGAGAGAAAACCTGGAATATAAACTCTTTCCCCATAATGCTGCCTAACTTGCTGAGTTTTACCAACAGTTTCTGTTTCTGTATTGTAACATAGTTACTTGTATATACATTGTATATACAACACATATATATTATGTATTGTATATACATAATATATACACGTATTGTATCTTTCAGAAAATATTTTCTTCTTAAAAATCTTTGCCGGTCTGTCCTAGTTTTTCAAAGTACCGCTTTAATCATTTCCTTTGGAAATCACTCATGCTTAACTAAAGCCACCCAGCTTCCCAAGTCATAGTAATGGTAAGATTTACACTGTTTACCCAGCTAACAACACCATACCCTTTATGTGTTATGAACTACCAGGAAGCTACTGTCAAAATATCCACCACTATTAAGGTTCCAAATGTGAATTCTTTTATCAAAAACTGCCCACAGATATTTTACATATTTATGCATTTTCTTCAAATACATCTTTTATTAAAAATCTCCATCACCACTATGATCATCTTGAAGCTAGCTCAACCAAACTATAATCCATTCCTCCTCCCCAAGAAGCAATTACCAAGTGTATATTTCAGCTCATATTAGGTGTATGACAGATGCTGCAATCATCACGGAGGTCAACTTCGAAGGCGGCTTCTGTCGTGAAGGATCCTCACCATCTAGAACACGGCCTCTTCTTGTTTCTACTATTAGGGAGAAGGCACAGGTGTCTGAAGATGCATCCTCAGCATTTTAGGAACAGTTTATTACCCTCTATCAGATTTCTGAAAGGTCCATGAATTTATAAACACTAAGTCACTTTTCCTATTTTGCTTTACTTATTTATTTGTATATATATAGGAACTTTATGCTTGCACTGTACTGCTGCCGTAGCAAAAAATTCATGACATGTTGGTGACAGTAAACCTGATCATTCTGATGCTGATTCTGATCGTCTAGAGCTTTATGAACTGCAGGACTTGAATGTTTTGTAACCCTGCTGATCATAACATGGACAATAACAGATGCCATTAGAACAATTGGAGATGTGAAGGTTTGGCAGCAGCTATTTGTTTCTTCAATACCAAGATATAATATCATTCCTGAGGGCTGAGTGTATGTGGAGATTGTCTTCTCTACAGCCTGCAGTCTACTTTCACAAGCGGCCCTCCTGTCAAACCTAGTTTTTAACATATGGCAACCACCTGCCTAGCAGAAACCAGCTGTACCTTTTGTCCAAATCTTGTGCATTTCTTGAACATCCATTTCAGTCAGGTATTCTAGAGGAAGGTGTTTGAACAACAGTGTAATTTAAATGAAACTTCCAGTCCGACTAATAGTCTCCTTAATTCCCCTTTGAACTTTGATTCTAAGTTTCATGAAGTGTGTACATTGATTCAATATCGACATGTTTTAGAAATTTTGCTTCACTAACCGTATTAGCATCTTCATTTAAAAGGTTTCTTAAGTATTTCAAAAGCAAAATACTGCAGATGTTGGCAGTCTGAAATTAAAAGAGAAACTACTGAAAATTTTCAGCATGTCAGGCAGCAACTGCAGAGAGAGAAAGATCATTGCCATGAAAAAATAAACTCTTTCCCCATAATGCTGCCTGACTTGCTGAGCATTATTGAAGGTCTCTATTTTGATCTTGCAACATAATTAGTTTACTTGGACATATTGTCAACAGTTTGTCTTTCCATATTATCACAACATTACTTTATTTGTCCATTATCAGCTAACAAATTTTGCTTTAACATCTGTAGCACGTCCCTTAACAGATTGTCTGTTGTACTGATTGTCACTACAGTCTACTGAATTGAAGTGCCTGTATAGCAATTCCAATTATTAATGTATATGTGCCTGTTTGTACAAATTGTGAAAGATTTCATATACATTTAGTGGCCAGTTTATTAGGAACACCTGTACATCTGCGTGTTAATGCAAATATCTAATCAGCCAATCATGTGGCAGCAACTCAATGCATAAAAGCATACAGACATGGTCAAGTGGTTCAGTTGTTGTTCAGACCTGAGGGAGGAAGGGGGTGGGTGAGAAAATGCAGTCTAAATGACTTTGACCTGGAATAGTTGTTGGTGCCAGACGAGGTGGTTTGACTACCTCAGAAACTGCTGATCTGCTGAGATTACCAAGCACAACAGTCTCTAGAATTTACAAGGGGAGAGTCAGAGGAAAATGGCCAGACTAGTTCAAGCTGACAGGATGGCAATGGTTATTCATATAAGCACAGGTTTCAACATCGACATTCAGAAGAGCACAACATGTCGAAATTTGAATTGGTTGGGCTACAGCAGCAGAAGACCACAACAGGTTCTGCTCCTGTACCTAACAGAGTGGCCACAGAGTGCAAGGACAGCTATTGCCATTATTCTTGGGTATGTGCCTGTTTGGATAATTTGTGATTTTTTATATCATTTAAATAATTTTGTAATGCAGCATGTCATTATCAACAAAAGACCAAAAGACTAACAACAATCTTTATAATCATCTGAGTTTAGAATTGTTTGGACTGGTAATAATCCCAACACAAGAGTTGCAAATGTTCACACAGCAGCTGTAAGATTTTGAAGCCATTTTAAGGAAGATAATATTTAATTTTATCTTTAAATTTCAAAGGGAAAATAATAATAAGAAAACAAATGAATATTGATGAGAACTAATACAATTTAAATAATTTCCCACTTGGAAGTACTGCATTTATCAAAGAAGAAACCATTTCTTTTCACCTGACAGGCATCTGAACACCTTATGATGCACTCAGTATACTTTGTCATCATCATATTAACACAATTTAATACATTGTTACTCATGAAATGTTATTCTTTATTTGTCAAGGTGAATACAGAATTAATTTCACAAGCCTTCACACTCAAAGAGGTTTAGTCATGTGGATCAGAGATTTGGATTGCTCAGTTTAGGACCTCTGTTTGCTTTGTGCTCATATCCAGTATGGGAGGGGAGTAAACTTCTGCAACTCCTCTGCTGCCTTTGACTTGCATCTCTTAAGTCAATTATTGTTAACAATTACGCAACATTTCGGGATGCAGTGCAGACTGAATTATTTATTGTTTTTACCGGTTAAAGAGGTTACTGATGGGCCTATCTTCTTCTGCAACTGTTACAGAATGCATTCCCTTCCAGTAGGATTGTAAGATTCACTTCAAACAAAGTGTGGTTATTAATCTTCTCACAAAGAAAAACAGAAAAAAATCTATAGCATTGATCTTGCCATTGCAACTAACTTTATAATGAGTTTAAGATACTTTTCAATGATGGAGGTGTTATCTTGGAAGTGGGTTCTTTTGTCATTGGCATCCTACCAAATAACCAAGTGCACCTGAGTTTGTGTGTGAGAAATTACCTTCTCTCTATTTCAAAGTAAGAGTTAGTGGTTCAGAGCTTGTAGCAAAAAAAGTGGCCACTCAGTGCATATATGTGGTCTTCTGCTTCTGTAGCCACTTCTTGGTTCGACATGTTCAGCACTTAGAGAAGCTCATCTGCACATCACTGTTGTAATGTGTGGTTACTTGAGTTATGATTGCTTTCCTGTCAGCTTGAACCCATCTGGCTATGCTCCTCTGACATCTCTCTGTAACTTGGCATTTTCACCCACAGACCTGCTGTTCACTGGATTTTTTTTGTTTTGTTTTGTCTATTGTACCATTTACTGTAAACTCTAGAAATCGCTGTGCATGAAAATCCCGGGACATCTGAGATACTCAAACCATCCCGTCTGGCATCAACAATCACTCCACCAAAGTCACCAGATGATTAGCTGACTAGATATTTGCATTACCTTGCCGTTGTACAGGTGTACCTAAGAAGAGACCACCAAGTGTAAATATGCACAAGCCTCACTTGTTCTCCTTACTGCGGTAAAGCTCATGCTCATCAGGTAAACAGATTGATTGAATTTGCATGAAATTCAGCAGAGTATTGATTAGTTAAATTTCAATTTCACTGCAATTTACTATATCAAATTTTACTTCAGATACCTAGTATTTTCATATCATCAGTTGACAGCTAATATTGAGACAATGTGATATCTCATATCATGTTATTAAAATATTCAGAGTAACTCTCTATTCATCACCACAGTGCAGTTGCTATCCTTTGAAGTGGTCCAACTTGTATCCAATTTCAAAACATGCACCGCAAAGTTTAGCTTTTCTATTTTTTGATTTGCCATTGTGATACTGGCTACATTCATGATCGTCTGTGAAAAGATACTTAAAGAAATGTTTGGGACCAGTGAGGAAGCATTTTGTCAGGATATTCTATTGTAACTCCAAGAGAATTTAGGCTCTGGGATAACAATTCTTTCAGACTGTTCAAAATTCTCTCATGAATGACCCAAAGCCTAAACATCAATGCTTTAATCCTCTCCATTGATTTTGCCTGACCTGTTGACTTCCTCCAGCCTTTCATGTGTTAGTCTGAGTATCCAGTAACTGCAGTATCCATTTTTGAATGCTTTCTTGTAAGGTTCCACAAACTAAATGATCTCTCAGTGTACCATTGAGCCCATCACTGAACTAACTCTGCTCAATCTCTTCCATTTAGCCACGTAAACTGAAATGGACTCCCCTTTCATTTAGTTCCGCCTACAACACCTAAAGTATTCTGCAATCAAAAATGATTTTGGTTCTAAATGTTCCTGCATTATGTTCACGATTTCAGCAAAACTTATTTTGGCTGGTTTGGTTGAAGCAGTTAAATTTCTAAGCAAACCCTAAGCTTTTCCGCCTATTACAAATAGCAACACTGGCATGCGTTTTTTTTTTAATTGGGTATTTCATTTGCTCAATTTGTTCAGTATACATCATCCAGTTACTTGAATTGCATTTGAACACATCTATCTTTCTGATGTAGTTAGCCATTTCTGCTTTTTTTATTATCATTAATATTCACTGTTTATGAACCTGTGGCAGTACAAGTTGCTTGTTAATTTTGTCCATTTGCTGCCTTTCTTTAAAAAAAACATGAACATCTCTCTCCCCTTCTGAAGAAACATGTGAAGCAATTATTTTTAAGCATGAATATCTCTCTCACCTTCTAAAGAAAAAACATGTTGCACTTCAACATGAAGGTAGTCATCTCAGGTTTGTTTTAAAACTTCCTTGCTGCCACTGTTATGTTTCGTAACTGCAAAAATGAATCAAACAAAAAACACAGGAACCAGGAAAATGTGTCTGCTTCATTTTTCTTTTAGTGAGGTGCTCCCATTTAACAACCTGGTGTAATGACAAATGGTATTCACGTACTTGCTACGTATAACTTATAATGAATTATTTAAACAAAGAAAGAATGCTTAATCAAACAATATATTTACAATATTACTCATATTACTGAAATATTAAATACACTACACCACTCATTGTATGTTTCTTGTTTTTCACACCATTCTCTGTAAACTCTAGAGACTGTTGTGTGTAAAAATTGCAGGAGATCAGCAGTTTTTAATAAACTTAAACCACCCTTTCTGGCAGCAACATACATTCCATAGTCAAAGTCACTTAGATCATATTTCTTCACAATTCTGAAGTTTGATCTGAAAAACCACTGAATATGTTGACTATGTCTACATGTTTTTGTTCATTGAGTTGCTGCCATGTGATTGGCTGATCTTTTACTACCTCTAAATATAATGATGAAAGTTATAGTAAGAATGCTTTTCCATGAAATGTTATTGAAAAGTAGATGGATTTTCTCAACATAACATAAAAAGCATACTATATTTCAATACAAATTTCCTCTTACATGTATTCTTTTTTTTACCCAATTTGTTGCAATCACGTTGACTAAATTTGGTTCCTGCCTCTAAAGTAAGTCCACAGGATGCAAGCAAATTTGTTAGTTCTTGTTAGTTAAAAATTTGGTTCTTAGTTGATTCAAACTGAATTAAGGGATCTAAATAACATCCTAGCTATAGGTAACAACTTATAAGAGTACATTGAAGAAATTTGTCTATAGTGTTAAAGAAGAATCTTATCATGGGAGTATCTTTCTAAGCATATTTATTGAACCAATATTAGTTGCTCATTTAGACTCACTCATTAGTCACTTCTGTTGCTTGAAATATAATTGTATTTAGATTACCATACATACAAAGGCAGCATCTATGGAGAGAGAATCATAGTTAGTACTTGAAACATGAAATATTAATTCTCTTTTTCTCCTTATGTTCTCCTTTTGGATGCTGCCTAACTTATGGCCACTTTCAGAAATTTCTATTCATTTTTCAGCTTTATTGCATTCATAGTACTTTCTTTTTATATTATTTAGCAAGTAACTAGTGTGCTTTGACATATAGAAAATTATTTAGTCTTACCAGTTTTAGACATTTAAATATACTTTACAACAGGAAGCAAATTCAGCTGTGTTGACTTCAGGTGAATAAACTCCAAAGGCCAAGAACCAGAGTTTATTTACCCAATGAAGGTATGTATCTGTTTCACAGGTATATAATTTGATGAAATATTTGCATTTGGAACAGAGGCAGGGTTAATGCTTTGCTGCTGCTTGTGCTTCGGAGTGAAATCGGGGGGGGCAGAGGAGCTTTGGGGTTTGAACATCTTTTTGTCATTTATTCTTTGGGGGTTTTTTCCTGGTTCATTGAATGCCTGTAAAGTGTAATGATTTCAGGTTGTATACCGTACACATTATCTGATACTAAAATTGAACCATTGAGATCCCAGACCAGTTTACTACTAGCTTAGGATGACTGGTATTGCCTTTTCTCAATCTGTAGCAATGTATGTGTTGCACAGGAAATTCCCTTTCTCCATTTTTCTACAAATGTAGCATGTGTTTTTTTTTATCCAAGTGAAGAGATAATTAAGAGCATGGTCTTGAGTTGGGTTTGGTTTGACTGTGATCAGGTCAGGTATTAACTTAAAATCCGAGTAGAACTGCAGACTCTTCTAGGTAGTGTGGTTAATGCTTTCAAAACCACCCTAGGATTCCACATCTGTTCATAAGACTCAAAGTCTTGGAAGCTCTATAAACTGTTTTGAAGGTGGTGAGACAGGCAAACAAGAGAAGTGTGCTCCCACATCTCAAACTCTTCTTCCTGGCATATTTTTAAAATAGTGCCATTTAACATTAATTGTCAGTTTCCTTTAGACAAAAAGCATTGCTGCACAATTTCCTGTGTTGAGTCTTATCAGTCATGCATTTTCCCATTCTGTCTTGTCTACCTCAATTGAAATCTATTGCTATATTGCTCGGAGTTGACAACACTGCCAAATTTTATGCCAGCTGCAAATATTGAAATGATGCCCTGCACCACGAAGTCTACATGATTGAAATATATCACGGACAGCACTGATTTACTCCTGTAGCTCACAGAACTGCAATGAGAAAAAAAGTCATTCACCACAACTATATATCCTTTTGGTCAATATTATAACCATCTTGTTGCCGAGCCGTTTATCCCATAAGCTTCAATTTTGTTAGCATCTAATATTTAGTATTTAATCAAAAGCCATTTAAAATTTTCTTTCAGATTTCTTAAAGGCAAGTTCAGCATTGTGCAGTATATACATAATTCAAACCTTGGGCATGGAATATATATTCAAATTAGTATAATACGTATCTTTTGGTAAGACAGGAAAAAGACAGTCATGTAAATATATTCAGTTGTACATAAATAAAAAAAAGAAACTTTTTAATCTAATGACATTTAGAACTTAGAACATCAAACTGATAGCAGCATAGTACACCTTAGGCCCTTCAGCCCCACAATGTATTGCCAACCAATATAAGCCTACTTAACAAAAAAATTTGACCCTTCCCTCCTACACAGTCAATAACCTTGCATTTTTCTTACATCCCTTTGCCTATATCTTCTAAATGTTTCTGTTGTACCCACCTCTATCACCACCCCCAATAGTGTAGCCAGGCACTTATCACTCTTAAAACCTACCTCTGACATCTCCCTAAACATTCCTCCAGTCGTGTTAAAAGGGTATTTTCTGGTATTAGCCACTGCCACCCTAGGGAAAAAGCTTCTGGCAGTACACTCTATCTATACTTTCCATCAATTTAGTACTTTTCAAATTGTGCTTGAGTGACAATTGTTTTATCAATTAATTCTTTATTGTCCACTAACCACCCTACTCTAAACCCTGATCTATCACCCAAGCAGCACCTGTGTAAAGATACTGTTGTATCAGATGTGGCAGCCAACCGAGGTTATTCAGATGAGACCTATTGCCAAAAGACAGGTCAAACTGAAGCCTAGATCAGGCATTGCAAAGCATCTATGTCATTATGTTTGTACACTCTAAATAATGGCTAATCTTCTGCCACCAACACATTACTACACGGTGAACACTTCCAAAATTCAAACAATTTGAATGGGTAAAGCAAGAAGAAGATATGAGAAACAATAGGCTGTCTATTCTCGTTGCTCTGTGAAAAGAATAATATTAACAACACTATTAAAGTTTATCAATTGAAACTAATTTATGACCTTGCTGCAAGAGATTCAGGCTTCTTTCGTGTTCATGTTTCTGAATATATGGAAAGAGATCGCCAAAAGTATTTGCAATTAGGTTGATCATTGTTCTCTATATTGAGCTTGGGGCCTGATGTCAAGGCAAATGAGAGTTATTGACTTCAGAAGAACTCGCATCACTCACAGCCCGCTTTACATCGTAGGCACAGCAGTGGGAAGTGCAAGCATTTACAGGCTCCTGGGAGCACACATCTCTCCCAACCCCTCATGGTTCCAGAACACATCCTACATAGTCAGGGAAGCTCACCAGCACTTTGTGAGAAGGCTGAAGAGAGCTGGACTGTGCACATCAACACTCACGACCTTCTACAAGTGTGCAGTGCAGAGCATCCTAATATGCTGCATCATGCCTTGGTACGGAAACTGCATTATGGCGGGCAAGAAAACTGTACAATGGCTAGTCAAAACTGTCCAGCTCATCACTGGCACCAGACTACCTGCCATCAAGGACATAAATACAGAAAAGTTCTGGAAAAAAAATGAAATATCATGGAGGACTCCACCTATTCTGCCCAAGTACTGTTTGTCCCACTGCCATCAGGGAAGAGGCTATGTAGCACCCAATCCAGAACCACCAGAACCAAAACAGTTACTTTCTTCAATAATACTGATCAACACATCCACCCACTTACTCACCCAACCACACGCTCCCTATCACAACTGCTTTAACATTTCCTGTCAGTCACCTTACAAACACTCCTGTACCTAATGTGACTTTATGTACATTATGTACTTTATCTGTGTATACTGTATAAGCTATATTATACATTTATTGTGTTTTTAGTTGTGTTCCTCATCTTATTGTGATTTCATATGCTGCATCAGATCCAGAGTAACAATTATTTTGTTCTAACATTAAATGATCTTGATCTATAAAGTATGTTGCAGCAGAGATTGGAGTGCATAAATGCATTTTCATTCATTCATTTTCCAGTCTGTTGGCGTCAAAGGCAAGGCCAGCATTTATTGTTTATCCCTAATTGCTATTAAGCCATCTTCTTGTGCTGCTACATTCCTTCAGTGAATGTACTCTATAATGCCGTGGGTGGGCAGGAGGGGGGAGATTCCAGGATTGTGGTTCAGTCATGATGAAGGAACAGCAAATACATTTTTAAGTCAAGATGAAGTATGACTTGATTGGGTGCTCATAAGTGACGGTATTCATATGCAACTGTGTCCCGTGAACTTCTAACTGGGAGAGGCCATGGGCTTGGAAAGTGTTTTAGAATAACTTAGGTGAGTAACCGCACTTAATAATGTAGAAGGCACAAACTGGAGCCACATTGGAGTAAAAGTGATGTTACAATGGTTGATGGGGTGTCAATCTAGGAAAGTGATTTGTCCAGCTGCTAGAATCTGTTGGAGCAATTCTCACCCAGAAACATGCAGAGTACTCTCCTGACTTGTGCCTTGTATATGATGAAATTCCTTAGAGGTCAACAGTTGCAGGCCCAAGAGAGCACTGAAGGAGATCCCAACACATACAAGACATCAGTGACCTTTGTTCCATCATAATGTCAGATGGGATAATTGACCAATGATTCACAATGTATAATTTAATTTGCAATTGCTCAGCAAATAATCCACTTCATTCCATCATGTAATAAAAGATGGCCAACAAACAGATATTTGCCAATAGGTGTGTTTCATTTGTTACAAAGTAATGACATTTTCTGCAAGAGAGAGTTTAACTTCTATCATTGCCACTCAGTAGAGCAGCCATAACTGAGTTCATGAACATTTACGTTCTTAGTGTCTCCATTATCCAGAAACATAGTTGGATCAGCTCCATAAATACAAGAATAGATCAGAGGCTGACTATCCTACAGTGACTGACTCCAGACATCCCAATACCTATCTCTCATAAACAGGATGTTACGCTCCCTGCTTTGCTGGACAAATCAGCACGCACAAGAAGTGTATAACTTTCCAGCCAGGATGACTGGTACCCCATCCATCACCCAGAAGATTAATTTCTTTGACCACTACTGCACTCTAGCCACATCATTTATAAAGCAATTATCAACTAGCACCTTACAATCCTACAGTTCCAGCAGCATGAAAAACAGGGATAACAGGTACATGAAAAGTTCTAGTTGATAAGTATCCCAATTGGAAAATGTATTGCTGCTCTTTCATGAACACTGGATCTAAATACTGAAAGTTCCTTCCATCAGTACTTACCTTCACCAACAAGCCTTGGGAGCAGTTAGGGATGAGTAATAAATATTGGTTTTGCCAGCATTTCCAATGTCTCATTGGCAGTTAAAAAAGGTAGATTTCCTTAGCCTCATCTGTGGCCAATGATAGAGCGAAAAGTGCACCACTTGAAATTTTTACATATTTTTTCGGGCATAAATTCTCATTAAATTTGCAGAGAGAGAGAGAGAGAGAGAGAGGAAGAGGAGAGATTGGCTCTGCTTGGAGCCCTGACATCTGCCCGCAGTAATCTGCTAGGAGTCCGGCTAATTTACTAGAGAAGATTATAGCAGATGGCCTTATGGTTAATTCCTTGGGCAGCCAAATGGAAAGTCATGTAGAAGCTGAAAAACCCATCTTCAGTTTTCTCTGTGGTTCCACTTCTAACAAATGTTGCTGCAGACCAGAGCCATCGAGCAGCACCAAGTCTAATGTAATTAAAGGTGATATTCAGTGACAGATTTTATACTGAGGCTATATTGTGCTCACAGCATTGATGATGGGAGAGCACTCATTTCCCTAAGGTTTTAAATCTATAAACTTAAATATTTGAACTCACACACACATGTATGCACTATTTACCTTGTTAAATGTAATACCAAATCATATTTATAATCTGAAACACATTTCTTGATACTTATTAGGATGAACAAAGAAAATTATTGCATAGTGAATCATTAGAATATTTTAAAGTTGCAAATCTTTTGGCAATTTGATTATATTTCATAGTACTTTGCAGTTG
Source organism: Hypanus sabinus (assembly GCF_030144855.1). Taxonomy (NCBI): domain Eukaryota; kingdom Metazoa; phylum Chordata; class Chondrichthyes; order Myliobatiformes; family Dasyatidae; genus Hypanus; species Hypanus sabinus. The sequence goes on from NC_082712.1 coordinate 160,472,039, forward strand.
CACATGTTTTGTTAAATTAATGTTTTGGTTAGAATCATAATTTTCAAACTTCAGCATACATGAGTATGGCAGTGCTATAATTGAAATATTGTAGCTGTAAAGAATTAATAATAAATTAGTTGTGTTTTTCAATGTTATTAAATTATTTTAAAGCATTAGCTGGCCTGTCTATGGTCTGCTAAACTTAATTGGGTATAGATTGAAGTTTGCTAATAAAATGAAATGAAGATGAAGGAAGTTTAAAATAATGTGAATGCTTTGCATTATGTGCATTTCATTGAACCTTAATATATATAATTTCATCATCATCATCATCAGGTGCCATGCTCAGTTTGAGCTTTGACTGCCATGGCCCGCACACTCCTGTTTTGGGTCAAGTGGATCAATTTCCAGTTCTCTGGCTGCTGTCTCCATCATCATTTGTCTTTGCCTTCCCTTTGTTTTCTTCCCGTCAATCTTTCCCATAATTGTGCATTCTAACTCCTCTTTCCTAATCACATGTCCAATAAAGTCACGTTGCCTTTTCATGATCTGATACCTTATTTCTCTTTTTGTGTTTGCTCTGTTCAATACACTTTTTAATAATCAATTATTATACCAGTTAGTAAAGGATGGTCTTTCTTTTGTTATGAAGCAATTCCTTCACAGTGTTAGGATATCTAGAAAAAATGCACCATAATTGTCCATTTTCCATTCCTTGATAATTTTGGCTGCCTTACAAATGATAGGAGTAGCCTTTCAATTTGCTTTGAAAATCACGGCCAATCTGTTATTAAAGAAACTGCACTATGGGGTTCAATCATTCTATGCAGGTGAAGACAGCCTAGCAATTTGGCCAGTTCCCCTTAACTATGATGATCTGCCCTGCTATCATTACAGAGATAATTACTGATGTCCGAAAAACATATGACATTTATTGAGCAGTTCTCTCCTCCCAGCCATGTGAAGGCAAACCTGCTGTTTCTTTATTTTAGATGGAAGTATAACCAGCATGTGACAAAAAGACAAGTATAATGCTGTCCAAAGGAAAACATAGAAAGTTCTAATTTGAGAGATTATAGAGTAGATTCAGGGTGCCATATTCCCAGCATAAAGGTAGGATAATCTGTATTTGACTATCAGTTGGTATCCTTGCCAAGATCAGTAGAACCCTGAATATACATTTCCAATTTTCCAATTTATTTACAACATAACAATTGTATTGGCTGTGGCATTTCTCCTTGTTTCCCGTTTATGCATGTGAACTAATGTCTCTCTACCTTCATTAAAATTCTTCAGGGTAAAGATTTACCACAGGTGTAATAAATGTGCAGTACTATCCAATTCTAAAGTGTAGTTTCATTCATTCACTTGTACCTTCACTTTTATCCGTCCCTCTTTAATTTTGTTTATGTCTCATTTTGCTTACAGTTCTACCTCTCAAACATAATTTTCTTTTCTTTTTGACTTCTTGTTAGCTTTCTTTTTAAGCATTTTAGACTTTGCCCAAATTTCTCTTCTTTTTCACTGATCTCCATTTCTTTTCTACTGTCCCCTTTACCTCTCACCCTTTATTCTTTGGGATGGCTTTTTAGAACAGTTGTTGTTGAGCCCACTAGGGGATTGGCTGTACTGGATTGGGTGTTGTGCAATGATCCAGAGGTGATAAGAGAACTTAAGGTTAAGGAACACTTGGGGAACAGTGATCACAATGTGATTGAGTTCATTTTGAAACTAAATTCCAATGTGTCGATATTTCAGTGGAATAAAGGAAATTACAATGGCATGAGAGGGGAACTGGCCAAGGTTGACTGGAAAGAGACACGAGCAGGAAGGGCAGCAGAACACCAATGGCTGGAGTTTCTATGAAAAATAAGGGAAGGGCAAGACAGATATATTGCCAAGTAAGAAGAAATTTTTGAATGGAAGAAGGACACTATCATGGCTGACAAGTGAAGTCAGAGCCAAAGTAAAAGCAAAACAGAGGGCATACAAGGAAGCCAGAGCTAGTGGGAAGATAGAGGACTGGGAAGCTTTAAAAACTTTCAGAAGGAAACTAAGGTGGTCAATTGGAAGGGAAAGATGAATTATGAAAGCAAGTTGGTGATTAATATGAAAGAAGATACTAAAAGCTTTAAGTATATAAAGGGTAAAACAGAGTTGAGGGTAGATAGTGGACCAATAGGAAATTATGCTGGAGATATTGTAATGAGAAATGGCAGAGGAACTGAATGCATATTTTGCATCAGTCTTCATAGTGGAAGACATCTGTTGTATACTGGACATACAAGAGTGTCAGGGAAGTGAGTATTGTTACGAACCCCATAACTGGGTTACTTGCCAGCAAAGATAGAGGCGTCCGTTGAAGACTGATGATACTATTTTTTAACAGTATTTTTTAGTAAAAATACACAAAAATAATATCAATGCAAATATACAGATAATATACGTCGTCAATACTAAACCTAAAAGTGCGGGTATAATAATAATCAATAAGAAACAAGCTCTATCGTTGTCTAGGGGATAATGAATTGTTCGATGGAAATCTAAAGTTCATTTCAGTTCATACACGCTGCAGCCGTTGTTGATCGCTTTGTTGCTATTGTTGGAGAGAGAGAGAGAAATAGAAAAACTTGCCGGCTTTCCTTGTTACAATCTTCATCCGTTTCCGTCCTTTAGCGAGACCATTCTGTGGAGGACCTGTCACCCAGGCAAGGATGGACACACACATAAGCCCCCTCACCAATCCCGTAGCGTTTCTCCTGGTGCGTCTGAGGGGTATTTCCCCAGACCCTCTTTTATCCTCACTCACGGGGTCTCAGATGTCAATCAGGTTGGGATGACGCAATCCCTCAACCAGACCACTCGGGCTGCCCCGAGGGGTTTCAATGAATAGTACAGTACTCAATACACAATTCCTTCTCCAAGGGACAATAGCAGTAATCTCTCTCTTTGTCAATAGGAGACATCCCAACCTGGGCTGTGCCTCTCTCTCATAAATTTGTATGAGCTGTTTATCTCTCTCATTTCCTTTGATAACAGCATCGGAATAGTAGTGATTTGCGATTCTCCAAAGGGGGGGGGGCATTGGCGATTCCGTACCCTTCTGCCCATCAGAGTTGCTCCACATTCGTAATAGTATGTGCAGTGAAAATTACAACTGAGTAGGTGCTCAGGAAGCTTAATAGTCTGAGGGCGGACAAATCACTAGACCCAATGGAATGTACCCTTGGGTTCTGAAGGAAGTAGCTGGCGAGATTGTGGAGGCATTAACAATGATTTTTCAAGAATCGATAGATTCTGACAATTTACCAGATGACTGGAAAATTGCAAATGTTACTCAGGTATTTAAAAAAGGGTGGGACGCAGCAGAAAGGAAACCATAGATCTGTTAGCCTGATATCAGTGGTTGGGAAGTTGTTGGAATCGATCATTAGGGATGAGATTACAGAATACCTGGAAGCACATAAGAAGATAGGCCAAAGCCAGCATGGTTTCCTGAAAGGAAAATCCTGCCTGACTAACCTACTGCAAATTTTGAGGAAATTACGAGCATAGTAGACAAAGGAGATGCAGGAAATGTGGTGTACTTGGATTTTCAGAAGGCCTTTGACAATGTGCTGCACATGAGGCTGCTTAGCAAGATAAGAGCTCATGAAATTACAGGGGAGTTACTAGCATGGATGGAGCATTAGCTGATCAGCAGAAAACAGAGAGTGAGAATAAAGGGATCCTATTCTGGCTGGCTGCTGGTTACCAGTGGAGTTCCACAGGGGTTGGTGCTGGGACCGCTGCTTTTTATGAAGTATGTCAATGATTTGGACTATGGGATTAATAGATTTGTGGCTAAATTTGCCGATGATATTGAGGAAACAGAGAGCCTGCAGAGAGACTTAGATAGTTTAGGGGAATGGGCAAAGAAGTGGTAAATGAAATACAATGTTCGGAAAGTGTATGGTAATGCACTTTGGTGAAAGAAATATACAGGCAGACTATTATTTAGATGGGGAGAGAATTCAAAATGCAGAGATACAAAGAGACTTGGGAACCCTTGTGCAGGATACCCTAAAGGTTAACCTCCAGGTTGAGTCAGTGGTGAAGAAGGTGAATGCAATGTTGACATTCATTTCTAGTGGTATAGAATACATGAGCAGGGATGTGATATTGAGGCTCTATAAGGCACTCATGAGACCACACTTGAAGTATTGTGTTCAGTTTGTGGCTCCTTATTTTAGAAAGGGTATACTGACATTGGAGAGGGTTCAGAGAAGATTCACGAGGTTGATACCAGGAATGAAAGGGTTACTGTAAGAGGAATGTTTGGCAGCTCTTGGGCTGTATTCCCAGGAGCTCAGGAGGATGAGGGGGAATCTCATAGAAACACATCAAATTTTAAAAGGCCTGAACAGATTAGACATGGCAAAGTTATTTTCCATGTTAAGGGAGTCTAGGACAAGAGAGCACAACTTCAGGATTGAAGGACGTCCATTTAGAACAGAGATGCGGAGAAATTACTTTAGTCAAAGGGTGGTAAATCTGTGGAATTTGTTGCCATGAGCGGCTGTTGAGGCCAAGTCATTGGGTGCATTTAAAGCAGAGATAGTTCAGTTCTTGATTAGCCAGGACATCAAAGGGTATGGGATGAAGGCAGGGGAGTGGGGATGAATGAATTAGATCAGCCCATGATTGAATGGCGGAGCAGACTCAATGGGCCAAATGGCTACTTCTGCTCCTATATCTTACGATCTTATGATCTTATTTTAGTTTCTCCTGTATACAACTGTCCTTTGATTCTTGCATCTCTCCTTCTTTCAAAAATATTTCTCTATCTTATCTTCCAGCCACACTTACCACTTGTCTACTGGTTCTTTCTCCTGCTCCATTCAGCCACCCTTTTGGTCTATCTGCTTACTTGTTTTTTTATTCACCCTATTTTTGTTCACTTTTTTTTACAGATTCCTGATATGAGATCAAAGTTTAGATCCAGTGCAATATTGAGGGGGAGCTTCATTGTTAAGGTACTAATTTTCAACTGAAATGCTAAATTAGTGTAATGGTACTATTCAGACAGAAAACGGGTATATTTTTCTGAATTCACATAAGCTTGGCTACTGATTGCTTCCTTTATTTGCAATTGTCATTCACTTATCTGTCATGTTCTCCTCATTTACTCATTCTTTCATTCCTCTCTCGTTTTCACTCAGTTTATTTTATTGTGCACTTCCTAGTTCCTCCCAGTACTTCAGCTCATTTTCATGATTTTACTTCCCCATTTTACTGGTTGTAATAGTTGTTTCCAGATTGGCATACAGACTTTTGGACTATTGCTCCAGAGCCGGGGTTTCCAACCTGGGGTGGTCTACGGACCTCTTGCTTAATGTTACTGGCCCAGGGCATAAAAAAGGTTGAGAACCCTTGCTCCAAAAAGAAGTGTTCACACCCATCTGAGTCAGCTGAGTCTCTGGTTTTTTACATGGTTTCTTTCCCTCTGTAATGGCAAAGATGAAAGTATGGATTATCATCTAAAAACCTACCTATTCAATCACGTCGTCAGAAAAGGACACCTGCCAATCTCACCTGCTGTCCTCTTGGGATATTCTTAGGATCATGGGTGACTTGCTAACATTTCAGTTAGTGGTTCTATAGAACCCCTAATAGCAAGGTTTCCCAAACTGGGTTCCATAGACCATACAGTAAATGGCACTAAAAAAAAAGGCGAGAAACCCCTCCCTTATGGGAAAGGTAATTTTTGATGAGGTGTACTCCTCTTACTGCTTTCATAAAGGCTTCTGTTTGCTTCCATTCTATAGAATGAAACTTCTTAGTAACACCGCAAATGCTTCACTTTGAATGGTCATGGGCCAGACCTTCTCATGAAATAGTGGTGATATTGCATTACTTAAAGGAACTTTCCTTCTCTTTACCTTGTACTCTCTTCTTATGACAAAACACAAAATATTGTTTCTGCAGACTGGTTTCAATAGGTACATTTAATGTGAGAGAAATTAGACCGGTGTTGGGCATGTGAGTATCATAGCTAACTGCATCTAAATAGGGCTTCCACGTTGATCTGGAAAAGGACATATATGTTGGTACACTTAACTTCCAATGACCATGAATCAATGTCAGTAGTCAGTCTGAGCTTTGTATAACCCTTGACTCACCAGCGGTGTTGAATTCAATTGCCTATTCTTGAGCAATTAAAAACAATATATGCTGTCATCATCAACATCTTTGAACCAATAAATAAATTAAAACACATGGGTTATCAATACACTTACCCCAACATCTTGAATATTTTCTATAGCAGTCACTCAAGGGAGTAATGAGAAATGGAATGGATTAATAGCAATTTAAGTCAATCAAAACAGTGACACATGAAGTAAAAACAGAGAAAGTTGATAAAATCCTAGCAATGTGGAATGAGACGGTAACATGTCCTTACACAGAGAGTGGTTTATAGGTACCACAATTAGGGAAGGATCTAGTCAGTGAATGTAGCAAAGATGAGGGTTGAACATAATGAGAGGTAGAGTCATGGTCAAAGTGTTGGGTTCAACGGGTTAAAGGTTGAAGGTCAAAGTAAATGATGGTAATTAACACAACAAAGCTGAGAGTTAGTGAAATTGGCAGACTTCAGACGAGCAGTAAGAAACGACCCAGTGCATTTCAAATTCTGGTTAATTATTTACAAGGGTAGGTGACAAGCATCATGAATTAAAAAATGTTAATTTACAGACGCAGTAAGAACTATTTTGTCATCTCTTTCTCAGTTGTAACTCCATATGAGGTAGAAGTGGAATATCTATTGTGAATGACGATCAACTCAAGATTAAGATAGGATTGTGAACAGCAATTATTCCACTCAGAGAAACTAAGACCCCGTAGGTATGCTTAGTAACTTATCTTACCTCATTTCAACTTCAATGAAATGTTTATCCTTTGCAGTTCAGATTCAGATTCATTTTATTTATCACATGTACATCAAAGCATACAGTGAAATGTGTCATTTGTGTTAACAACCAACACAACGTAAGGATGTGCGCACAACCAGTGCCAACATAGCATGCCGGCAAAGCTTGGAAGAGCAACAGAAACAAACCCCCGTTCATCCCACCCACAGTTTATCCTGAGAAAAAAAGCTGGCAGCTGAGATCTTTGTGAAAAAGGTTAACTTCTACTGTACAGTTCGTTTTTTGTTTTTCTTCTTGCTTGTTCATGATGGGAGCCTGTTCTATCTGTGTTATTTGCTGCTTATTTATTAGAAATCTTTCTAACCATTCTGTCACTTTAAAGGATTCAGCCACGTTCAACTCTTTGTGATTTGCAGGTCCTCCACAAAATAATATTTGACCACATCAGTGTGCAGGTAAGTTCAATAATTGAAGTGTAAAAAATATTTCCATTTAACCATGATGTATGCTGATGAATAATTCCCAGCAGGAGTTGACAGCCATCTTATGCATGAAAGCGAATTGGCAGCCCAACAGATTATAACAATATTCTTATATACTCAGCTAATTAGTAACGGGACTATTTCTTGATAATAGTTGCAGCCAGCCAGTGGAGCAGCATAAAAATCACAGAATAACGGAATTGACATAGTGTAGAGGGAGGCTCTTCATCCCATCAAGTTAATGCTGGCTCATTGTAGAGCTATCATGCCAATCACACTCCACTGTTCTTTCTCCGCAGACTTGGAAATTATTCTTTCTCAAGTTCCTTGCCATTTCCTCGAGGCTTCAGCTTCTATCACAGCAAAAGCAATAAATTCATGGCTACAAACTGTGTGAAAATGTTTGACAATTCATATGAGAGGTCTCGACAGGAAACCATGACAGTCCATTTCCCTCCATAAATGATGCCTGACTCACAGAGTACCTCAGCAGTTTGTGTGTTGCTCCAGATTTTAGCATCTGCAACCCTTTGTGGTTCCTGGAAGATATTTTTCCTCAGCTTCTTCTTGTAATTTTGGCCAAAATTTTAATCTGATGGCTTGTACCCCTTGAACTATCCACTAATAGGAAAATCTACTCTCTAATCCACCTGCCTAAAACACTCTTGGTTTTATATACCTCTCGTAAACCTTCTCTCCTGTGGAACAACCACAGTTTTCAAATCCAATTTTATAGCTCATGCCTTCAATCATTCCAGGAAACCAAAATCAAAAACAGTGCTGATATTGAAGAGCTTTAAAAAAAAAAGAACACAAAATGCTGGAAACACTCAGTAGGTCAGGCAGGTGGAAAAAGAAGCACAGTTAACATTTCAGGATGAATACTCTTCATCGGGACTCAGTGAACTTTGGTCTGAAATGACAAATCTGTTTCGCTTTCCATAGATGTGCCTGAACTGCAGAAAGTTTCCATCATTTTCTGTTTTGTTTCATCATTTTGATAATCCTTTCTTTTACCCTCTTTAGGACTTATACATTCTATTTAAGCTGTGATGAAGAGAATTGGACACAGTGCTCAATTTAGTGGTATAACTCTTGTGATAAAAATGTTCAACATAATCATTGAAACTGTTGCGTCTCATTAAAGATTTGTTTGCGTTTCATAACAATCTCACAAACATATAAACTCTCCTTCAACTTATGAAAAAAGTTACCCATTTGATTCCTCAGCACAGTGGACCTCTTTTGTGGATTTGTGCACAAACTCTTCATCAGGACTCAATGTCTCTAGGCCAGTACATTGCTTAGGTCTGTACCTTAACATACATGATCTTCCTGCCAGTGTCTTATATCATTATTTTAAAATGTTCATAGAGGCAGCAAATGAAAAATGGGGGATAGAGAACTGGAAGGAGAAATATACCTATCCCTGTTTGGAGGGGCAGTACTGTCTTTCTCAGATCCATTAAGCCAAGTTTTTTTCTGAACTTAGAGATCTTTCCTGTTTATCTAAATGGCATCCAGTTGAAGGAGGTTCAAATCCACTGTCATGATACCCTGATGAACAATGATTTATAATGTTACTTTGTGAGTCAATAAGTTTTATCCAGCAGAGCAACAGATCAGTGAGAAAGAAGGTTTGTGTCCCACTCCTACACCACTTCTGTACCAACCCTCTCTGTAGAGAAACACTCCTGTTTTGCCAATAAGAAATTTCTTTTTAAATCACTCCGTAGCACAATAAAGCTGAGGGTAAACAGTACTTTTTTTTTGCCATATGCTGTGTTATCATTAGCCGTCTTTTGGAATTTTCTCAAATTAGCATTAGCTATAACATCTCTCTGGTTTATTTCTACTTTTATTTTCTTGCAGATGAGCTGACTCAGAACTAGAACTGCTTGAGGGAGATAATTTACCATGCACAGTTGAAACTATAACACTCCAGTTAATTACTCTGCATCTCCACTGATGTTATCAGCAGACTAACTGTTATGCCTAATAACATTGCCAAATCAATTTCCCTCATCACCAACTTAAAACATCAAGCCAAAAATAAAATGAATTCTAAAGTTTTAAAGTGGATTTTATTTTAAAGGGGAATTGTTATTGATAACACTAAGCAACTCTTAACTAAAATAACTGATGTTACATTTTCTTGAATTTTTTATGATTAACCTGCCAAGTTTGTTCCATAAATTAAATAATTTTAACTTTCCCCTTTCTATGCTATTGATGCTGACTATTCAGGGCTCAATTGCTTACTCCATCTTCCTTTACCATTCTTGTTCCACTATGATTTATTCTGATATCTCTGAAATCATCTTGGAAGTATATCCTATGAGGTGACTTTACATCATTTCATCTAACATTTCATTATCAAATATGGTGGAAACCATGAAGTTGCTCTACAATCCATATTGGTAAAGTCAGACAAACTTGAACATTCAGTAGATTCTGAATATGCAGAAGACGAGGCTTAAAACTTATTAGGATATGCTGGAAATTCTGGTGGAGAAATGGCAGATAAAGTTTAATTCACTTTGGAAATTTGGGAAAATGGAGTTTAATCTGGACAAGTATGAAATGATGCAAGATCAAATGAAAGAGGGAAGTATACAGTAAATGGCAGCATTCTTAAGAGCACTGGTGTATAGGGGGATCTTGGGGTGAAAGTCCACAGCTCCCTGAAAGTGACAACACAAGTGGATAAAGTGAAAATTAAAGCATATGACATGCTTGTCTTCATTGGTTAAGGTACTCCTTACATAAAGGTTGACAAGTCACATTTGATCTGCATAAAACTTTAGTTAGTCTGCATTTGGAGTATGGTATGTAGTTCTGGTTGCCAGCTGTAGGGGAAATTGTGGAGGATGTTCTCAGGGATGTTATTATATTGGAGTGCGTTAATTATGAGAAGCTGAACAAAAATTGATTGTTTACTCTCTGAAGCATTGGAGACTGAGGGGGAGGAGGCCACCTGACAGGTAAGCACAGGGAGAGAGTAGGAGGAAGAAAGTGAGTCAACACTTCACCCAGAAGATCCGCAGGCAATTAGGTCAGTTCTGCTGACAGTAGTGGAGAAGCAGTCAAGGCATGGTTCTGCGTAAGTGACCCAAGCATTTCACAGGTCTTGGATGGAAAATGAATGTTCCATAATCAGAGTATTGAGCAGAGGAGTTGGGATGTTATGCTGAAGTTGTAAAAGACTTTGGTGAGGCTGACCTGGTGTACCATGTGCAGTTCTGGTCACCTAACTACATGGAAGATATCAATAAGATTGAAAGAGCATAGAGAACATTTACAATGATAGTGCCAGGAGTTGAGGACTTGAGTTATAGGGAAATGTTGAGTAGTTTTCTCTGGAGCATAGGAGAATGATTGGAGATTTGATACAGGTACACAAAATGATGAGGGGTATAGACAAGGTAAATGCAAGAAGGCTTTGTTGACTGCACAACACACTCAAAATGCCGGAGCAACAGAGGTTTTAACTAAGCTTGGGTGAGACTAGAACTAGGGATCATAGGTTAAGGGTGAACCTGAAATATTTAAAGAGGAATCTGAGGGTGAACGTCTTCACTCAGAGAGCAGTGAGAGAGTGGAATGAGCTGCCAGGGCAAGTAGTGGATGCAAGTTCGATTTGCAACATTTAAGAGAAGTTTGGATAAGTACGTGGATGGGAGGAGTACAGAGGGTGATGGTCCAGCTAATGTTCAATGGATTAGGCAGAATAACAGTTTGGCATGAACTGCAATGGCCCAATGGGCCTATTCCTGTGCTGTAGTGCTCTATGACTCTATAAATATGTATCACATCACTTCTGCAAATTGAACAGTTCAGACACTAGAAATACGATCACATTTTGTTTTTGATTAAATCCTGCCAAAACACAGTGTCCAAGCCTTTAGCTACATGTCTTTCCTTAGCGTCTGTCTGAAACTGAAGTAGACTTGCTGCAAACTTGCTTTGAATATCCATTCCATCAATGCCTATTTCCCACCAGCTCCAACCCAGCATAAGCTCATCCACTGGTTTATTTGTTCTAGACTTGGAGATTCCAATTTTAACCCTTGGTGGCTTCTCTCCCTTATCTTGATGCTTTCATAAACAATTAAGTCCTTATCCTAATCTGCACCAAATTTAATTTACTTATCACCATTGTACTTGCTGACGTTGAAAAAGATGCATATAAGATTGATCCTGGATCAGCCTCTACAGTCACTTGAGGACCTACCAATACACAACCGCTTAGAATATCATACTTTACCCGAGTGATCGTACTGCTACTACTATTAGAGTGAAGACGCATTGTTCCAATTATATAGGATCGCGTTGAGACTAAGTCTGAAGAAGAGGACAGATATCCCGCCCTATGCTTAAGGCAGAAGGAGTCCAGTGAAAGGTCACAAGAATGATTTCTGAGACAGCTAGGGGAATTGCTATATGACAAGAGGTAAAATGTTATTTTCCCACCAGCAAGATGACTTTGCATACATTAGTCAAAATATTCAAGATGGTCTCAGTATCCATTACTTCCATATTGGTAAAGTTTCAGGTTCACACACACTTAAAACAATCAGTAAGTGGTGAATATTCAGTGGCCACTTTACTAGGTACTTTCTGTAGCTAATAAAGTGACCGCTAAGTGCATGTTTGTGGACTTCTGCTGCTGCAGCTCATCCACGTCAGGGTTTGACATGGTGTGCATTCAGCGATGCTCTTCCACACACCACTGTTGTAATGGGTGATTACATGAGATACTGTCACCTTCCTATCAGCTAGAATCATTTGGCCATTCTCCTCTGACCTTTCTCATTAACAAGACATTCTTGCCCGCAGAACTAGCACCCACTGGATGTTTGTTTTGTATTTTGCTCCACTCTCTGCAAACTCTATAGACAGTTGTGTTTGAAAATCCCAGGAGATCTGCAGTTTCTGAGATACTCAAACCACCCCATCTGGCATCAACAACTGCTACAGAGTCAAAGTCACTTAGATCACATCTCTTCCCCATTCTGATGTTTGGTTTGAACAACAACTGAAAATTTTGACTGTGTCAGCATACTTTTATGCATTGTGTTGCTGCCACATGATTGGCTGATTAGATGTTTGCATTAATGAGCAGGGAAGCATCTAAAGTGGCCATTGAGTTTATATGCAAAAAAAAGTAAGTTTAAAACTTGTTTTGTATTCCTTCCTGTAAATGAACTCTCCTGAATGTAGCCAATGTATCCTAGACTTCACTATCATCTCTCTTGTCTGGAAGGAAAATTATGCGCAAGACAGAACAAGGAAAAATTTGTTTCATTTAGTTGCCAAGAATGCATCCTCACCTCCAGTTAGATCTATATCTGACTACATATTCATGGAAACTGGAGATTTCTCTTCATCAGCAGACTTTGAATACTGTAAATTACCCATCACCTCTGCCGTATATATCTAATAATCCACATTGCTTAACCCTGCTCTACATTCTGAAATAAGGTTCTACCACCTGAAGTTAAGTTGTATAATTCTCCCTCCTCCATTGCAAAATCTTTATAGGCTTCCATCTTCTCTTTCCTTTTCCGTGTACTTGAAAATCCTTCAAAAGCCAACTATTGCAGATGCTCGAAATTTGAAATAACAGAAGCTTCTGTTTGCATTTTAGTGGTTTCGTTTTGGTAAATTTGTTTATTTTCACATGTATTGAGGTGCAGAGAAAAACTTGTCTCACATCTAGAATCTGCGACTTCTGATTTCATGCAAATCTAGAGAGGACATGCAGAAGATGCTTCCAACAGTGGGACAGTCCAGGAGCGGAGGCACTGCCTCAGAGTACTAGGACTTCCCTTATGACAAGGATAAGGAGGAATTACTTTATCCAAAGGGTGTTGAATCTGTGGAATTCATTGCCACAGATGACTTTTTAGGTCAAGTCATTACGTGTATTTAAACCAGAGGGTGATAGATTCTTGGTTAGTAAGTGTATCAAAGGTTAAGGGTAGAAGGCAGCAAAATGGGTTAAAGAGGAATCAGCCATGATGGAATAGCAGAGCAGACCTGATGGGCTAAATGGCCTAATTCTGCTCATACGTCTTATGGTTTTATGGGAGAGGGATGAAGTAATAGTCTTTTCTTTCTGTTTAAAAGTTCAAAGTACCTTTATTAAAGTATATATGCTTCTTTATCTCCTTACAGGCAGCCACAGAACAAAGAAACCCGATAGAACCCATTAAGAACAAAAGAAGAGCATCCAGTACTCAGTGTACAGAAAAAGAAAAACAAATCTTGCAAACAATAAGTGCAAGCAAACGGCATTCCGAACTGAAGTTCGCAAAGCCAGGCATCACTGCAGCCAATCCAGAAGTCTACTAGTTGCAGGCCGCAGCCTCGGTCCAGCACAGAGATGAGCAGATTCCGGGGAGCAGTGAGCTGAAAGCAGATGTCGCTTGCCTCCGACCCCAACTCCCAGTCCAATGTCCAATTAATAATGCACTGGGCCGAGGCGCATTTGGATGCAGAATCAGATTTGGTTTGACTGATAGACTCAGATAACATCAGTGATATTGGTGAGAGATGGGGATACAGGTTGGCGAAAGGAGAGAGTATGGGTGAGGACTGGTTTAAGTGAGTAAAAGTCTTACAACCACATCAGCCTAGTTCCAGGCAGTAAAGTCAAGCCCCCGTTTAAAATACTGAAGCAATCCTCTGCTGTCCTAACAATGCATGGATCTATGTGAGCGATCCAAGCATTTTACAGGCCTTGGATGTTGAATGAAAATTGCATAAATATGCAGGAGTCAACTTCAGCAAACTGCACAGTCCAAACACTAGAAACCTGATCACATTCAGAAGTCTGACTCTTTTGATTAAATCCTTCTTTAGTTCCTGCCAATAGTTTGCCAGCTGTTGGCTGCATCTCTTCCCCTGGCAACTGGCTGAAACTGAACCAGACTGTTTGCAAACTTGCTTTTACATTCAAGTCCAAGGAGAGCTTTGGTCAAATACCCATTCCATCAGCACCTACTTCCACCTCCAAAACATTGCCCGACCCTGGCTCAGCCTCAGTTCACCTGCTGCCCCTACTATGCATTTGTTTATTCTAAACTTAACAGTTCCAACTTTAACTTTTGATGCCTTTGTTCCCTTATCCTGAAGTATTCATAAAAATAATGTTATTATCTTCATTTGCACCAAGCCAGCTAAAGGTAATGAATGAAGATGCATTTCCATAATGCATTTGGCATATTGTGCCAAGGTGTGATCTACCAACCTCCAGAAAGATAGCCTTATGACAGACAGTACAGTTTGATTTCGGGGATGGTGGAGTGGGGTGGGGGAGCAGGGTGCAGGAATTCTCATACAATAAGAGGTAAAGCTGCATCCAGTTGGAGCATCTGCACCCGGTCTGCCACTACCGGTGAATGGCCACCAATTTTAATTCAATTTCCCTTTCCCATTCCAACATGGTCTCCTCTATTGCCATGATGAGGCATTCTCAGATTGGAGGAGCAAAAACGTATATTCTGTCTGGGTAGCCTTCAACTGGAACATTGAATTCTCTTACTTCCAGTAATTTCTCCCCCCACACCTTCCTGTTTTTCCATTCCACATTCTGGCTGTCCCTTTATCCATCTTTTTCTCCTCACAGGTTTAACACCTATTTCTGGTGCCTCGCCTCCTTCCTCTCCTATCAGATTCCTTCTTCTTAAGTCCTTTGCCTTTTCCACCTATCACCTCCCAGCTTCTCATTTCATCCCTCTTCCTTCACCTCTCATCTTCCCCCTTCACCTATCACCTGCCAGCTTGTACTCCTTCCACTCCCACAACCTCATTATTTTGGCCTCTTGCAGAACATCCTTTCTTCATTTATAACTTTGCCAACGTTGATCAAAATTTCATATATCTAATATTCTTGAAGGCATGACCTTGCTGCATCCTCCATTTTGGCAAACTTACACACTGCAGGCAATTGTATCTGGAATATTTCTAACACTTCTAAGTTTGCTGATCTCACCTTTCACTGTGAAGTGGGTGACATCTCCCTGCCCCTTGTTAGTGAAAGAGACAGACAGACAGACTGTGCCATGTTGAACTGTCGAAAAAGCAATAGTTTTTTGTTGACTGCAGATCATGATCTTTCTTGTGGGCTTTGCTATTGCTTGGTGGGTGGTGGGTGCTCATGCTTTTTGCTGAAACGGGTTGAGAGGAAGGAGAACACTGATGCTTTGTTGCTGCTTGAGGGGGAAGGGAGGACAAGGGGCTTTAGGGTTCCAAAGTTTTTCTGTCATTCATTCTTTTAGGGTTTTTAAATTTTTCATGGATGTCTGTGAAAAGTAAGAATTGCAGGTTATATTCCGTATTCATACTCTGATAATAAATTTCCTTCTACCTTAGGACACAAACTTATCAATCACCCCGATGAGTTATTAACTTCAAACTTTCTGCATAATCACTCAAAGAGTTGAACTGCATGTGCATGTAACGAGAGCTGTATAGCTCATCTCTTTCTAACTTAGGCCACGAACTGATCAATCACCCCTGCTGTGGACAATTTCTGGAGGTCCAAGATCCATATGCTCAACGACCGCTGGACTAGGTGTGTAAATGTAGGAGGGGGCTATGTTGAAAAATAAATGTGCTAGGTTTTCTAAAATTGACTTCTTCTACCTTAGGCCACGAACTTATCAATCACCCCTCGTATCTCAACACTCTCCCTCTCCTTCCATGGTTCCAGCAACCCACGCACAAATCCATCTGATTCCAGCTATCACTCCCCCTCGCCACTGTTCCTTGAGGGTCTTTCCTCTACAATCTCAGTCCTGCTGCAGGGTGTCAGCCTTGAACCATATTGGATCGATTCCAGGAATGTGGAAAATGCTCATGCAGCCGACTCATTGCACATTGAATTGGTTGGCACAGGCTTTCAAGTGCCCCTGTTTTTCATCAAAGGGCCTCTGTTCTTCACTCCCCTACAGTAAGTTGCCTAGCGTGTACATTGGCTAATGCGACTCAGTAAAAAGGTCTCATCCTTCTACTCCATTGTCTTTCTTGCTCCATTTATAACAAACCGAAAAAATGTGAACCATTGCTTTACTTCCATGGACAAAGCTCACCCATCCAAATTCCACAAGCAGCTTAGTTTTTTGCTGCAGATTCCAGCAGCTGCAGTCACTTGTGTCTCCATCTTCGGTCATTTTATTATGTAAGTAGGAGCCAAATAAATATAATCTGTTCTCATTGCTGTCACAAGATTTGACTTCGGAATGCTCTTCCAATGGCTTCGAAATGTCCTCCCCATATGTTGTAAAATGTCTGCTTCTGACAAAATGTAACTGGATCTGTGACATACAGTGGCAGCTGAAATATTCTTGTGGCAATTCTGTTCCTTCATACAAATCATGAAGTAGAGAAATAATTGATCAATATTGTAAGCATCTGAGGCAACACATTCCCAGTTGTGAATGTTCTCATCATGGACAACAACTGAATCGGGTATAATATCACCAACATATGTCATGCAATTTGTTGTTTTTGGAGGCAGTACAGTGCAATACATAAAAATACTATAAATTACACTAACAAATAAATATTTATATATCTTCCTTCTTCGGCCCCCTTTGGATGGGGTCAACCATGAATGCTGCGTGCCAGCTGTCCATGTGATATACAAGCCAGTAGGCAAGCAAGCCAGAGCAGTACAATATGAAGAGCAAGCAGTTGCCCTAGCAACCGGCTGCCCCTCTCCATGCAGCTGGTGAATCAAAAGGAATGGCAGAAACTGCTGCAGTTTGGCACCAATGGCAATGCAGGAGTTGCCAGTCAGCATTCGGCTCAACATAAGACTGCCTGAGGGTCTCAGTTTTGGTTGTTTCCCCTCAGGATTTACTCCTGAAACCTTCCCCATTGGCCACATCCTCAAGGCAGTTGGGTTTGAGATTAGAGTTTTCCTTCTCCTAGGTGAGCTGCTAACCATGGCTGATGAGCCCCATCTGCCCAAAAATACACAAACACACACACACACACACACACACACACACACACACACACACACACACACACACACACACATCACTCGTATATGTATATATGTATGCATATATACACACACATAATATTATACTTATACACATACACACATGTACATAAAAAGTTGAGCGTGTGTCTTCAGGCTCTTATACTTCCCCTCTGATGGCAGTAATAAGAAGAGAACAAGTTCTGCAATCCGAAAATGCAGATTGTTGAAGAGTAATATGAAAACAAATTCAAAGGATTTCAAAATTACCCAGCCACTTGAATTGGGAAAATTACTTAACAGAGAATATACACCAGCATCATTAACTTCAGCAGAATTTCAAAACTGCTGTTGTTTTGGTGAATATTATCCACATAAAGCAGAATGTTTTGCTCATGGGAAACAGTGTAAGTCATGTGGAAGATGGAACCACGTTGCAAGAGTTTGCTGCTCAGCAACCCAAGTGTCAGAACTCATCAGACTCACTGGAAATGTCAAAGCTAATGCAGAAGTCAACAATGCTGAGGACTCTGCATACACATTTGTAATTCAGTGCACTCTCAGAGCACTCAGCCATGGGTTAAGCAAGCATTTGCAACTTGTGAATCAATGTAGTTATTGATATATACACATCTATCAATGTAATGTATGAACATACTTCAATAATCTTTACTGTCATCCTATTCTAACTCAGGGAGGAGATGGCAGGATACTTCCTTACTTTGGCAGTTCTTGTTAAGTTTACATCATGAACTGCATTCAAATCCAAAAACGTTAACACACTCACTTTGGAGCAAAGGAGGATGAGTGTTGGCCTGATAGAAGTATACAAAATGAAAAAAGTAACAGATAGAGTGGAAAGCCAAAGACTTTTTACCAGGACAGAAATGACGAATGTGGCTGATACAAGTGGGCGTAATTTTAAGGTGATTGAAGGAGAGCATTGGAGGGAGGGGTGTCAGAGGGCAGTTCTTTACAAAGAGAGTGGTTGATGCATGGACAGCCTGCTAGGGTTGTGGTTGAGGCAGATACTTTAGAGGCACTTAAAAAACACTCAGATAAGCACGTGGATTATAGAAAAATGGTTATATAGGAGGGAAAGGTTAGATTGATAACCAAGCAAGTGAAAAGGTTGGCACAAAATTGAGAGCCGAAGGGCTTGTACTAAAACATTCTATCTTCTATGATCTGTACGCTATGAAAATGCACATGGTACAGGGTCATCTCTTCACATGACAGACATCATATTTTCCTTCTTACATCTGACTTTCTTTGCTACAAAAAGGATTCAGATTAACTTATCAGCTTTATGGACATCAGGGCAGTGCCGAACATGATGCCACAAAATGAAACTAAAGCTGTAAAAAAAGAATGTTTTTCTACCTCTTTGCTTAAAATCAATTCTGTCAGAAAACTGGAAAAGGCTCATAGAAAAATGCACCCTCTAGTGATACTGCACATTCTCTGCAGGTTTGGTATAAAATGTTTGATAAACTCACAGCTGCAACTAACCAAGATCTCATACTCCAAGGAAATCATGTTGTCATATAGAAAGCACTGAGAGAATGACAAAGTTACAGCAATTACTCATGAAACCCATCAAGAAATCTTGAAATATTCAATTATCAAGGAAGAAGATTTGTTTGCCAGGAATAGATCATTTGTTTCAATACAAAACCAACAAATGTTTAGCAGGTCAGGCAACCATTATGTCATATAGAAAGAACTACTCCAAATGTCACAGATACCCAAAGGACCATGGGTTGGTGTTGATTTTACAAAACTATATTCTGTCCTTATATTTATGATTGATTTCTTCAATGAAAAAATAGTTGTTTCTTCTGCAACAGTATCATTGCAAAACTTGTTTAAACTGGTGTTGCTTTGGTGTACTGCTAGTAAAGGGGATGGATTATGGGATATGTTAGGGAACTTTGCAAGCTACCTTGATTTTGCACTTCATGAAACACATCTTGTTGGCCACAAGCCAACAAGGAGGTGGAGAGATTTATGTGATCACTAAAGAAAATCACCTGTGCTTCTCATGCCGTAGGGAAATCACGGAAGGAGAAAGTTTATAGGATTTAATAGAATCATACTTTAATGCTGCATTCAATGACAAGTGTACAACAATTGTTTATGCACAACCTATGAATTCATATCCATCAGAGATACCCATCAAGATAGATGATCTACATTTATGTGAAAGTAACACAACCAAGAAGAATATAATGAAAGCAAAATGCAGAGAAATGCATAAAATTCAGATCTGTACCATTACTGCTTGGGGATACAGTTCTGATGAAATGTTATATGGGCAAGCAAGAAATTACAGCCATACATAGCTCTTGCAGTAAAATAATCTATGATTATAGCAGCATATAGTTCAAAAAAAGTGTCATGCAAAATGTGTCATACTTCAAAGCACTCAAAATATTGCCACCAGTGAACAAATATACGTATTCTGACAGTAGAAGCAGAAAATGAGCAACCACAGTTGATATAACATCTAAAAATAGGCATGATCCATCACATAAAATAAAATGTTCTCCTTGTCTGAGTGTCGTAACCAAAATTGAGCTCATGTGACTGGTCCTTTTAATTAATACAGGAAGCACTGAAACGTTGTTGCTCTTGTTACACTAGGTCATTCCCTCTTTATGCATGCGTATAGTTCAGAGCATACCCTTATTCTGAGTGTGACAATGAAGAGAGTTGCTATTTTTCCTTATGGTATAAATTTGACTAGTCCACCACATAACTCAAAGTTAATCATATGCAATTTACAACTTTTTTGCAAACTATTTTTTGACTTCAGAGTAAAAATTAATCTTAGATTTGCTGTAGATAAGGAAAGATACTTGGGAATTTCTAACACTTCAGAGCTGCCAATTTTGTCCTCAACATGATCAAAGATAATCTTATAGCTTCTTGACTTAATAATAAAATTCATTAACAGAGATAATTGTTAAACATTATACAGCACATCCAGGAGCTCATTTTTTTCTCATCACTGAATCAAGTCAGTGTTCAGCTTAAGTCTACATGGGTCTTTTGTAGAATAGTAATAACACAAGTATCAAAAGTTGTGATTATTTTATTATTGTGCTGTTGTTTGTTAGTTAGCTGGAATTTACATTACCTTGATATTTATATACATTGTTAATTAGTTCATGTTCAAGGAATTCGATTCAAACCACTGAGACATAAGAGACTGCAGATAAAAAACTGCTGTAGGAACTCAGCAGGTCAGGCAGCATCTATGGAGAGGAATAAACAGATGAAGATTCAGGCAAAGACCCTTCATCGCTTTGGCCATTTATTCCTTTCCATGGATGCTGCCTGGCCTGCTGAGTTCCTCCAGCATTTTGTATGTGTTATTCTGGATTTCGTGCATCTGTGTTTATGAAAGACTGCAGATGCTCAAATCGGAAGCAACAAATGATTTGCTGGAGGAACTCAGTGTTTTGAGCAGCATTTGTGTGAAGAGAGGGATTGTTGATACCTTGGGTCAAAACCTTGCACTAGGACCATCCTAAAACATTGACAATTCTGTAACAAGTGGAGCATCATGTCTCTTAGAAATGACAGCCAAATCAATGGCCATATGCCTAGCATTCAGTTTTTCAGTTTTACAGACTTTGTATTTGTAATTTGTGTCATTCTTGGGGACTTCAAGGGCACCGGTTAATCTTACTCTCACAGTAGCAACCTCTCTTATGAAACTGAATATGAAATTACATTTGTGTCAAAAGTTGCCAACAATGCTATCACTAAGCCTTCCCACTGCATTCAAAATATGGACTTCCTAATGAGGTACAAACCTGATAACTCTTTTATGAACATTTTTTATCATTTCAGCTGATCCCTATAGGCATCAGTTTAGTAGTAAATCTGCAGCATAAGAACGGTGGGGATTTAGTTCAGTTCAGCTCTTGTCATAAAGGATTATTATTACACAGCAGTTGAACGAATAGTGAAAAAAATCAATACATTTGCGACTTTACATAGAGCAAAAGCTGAAATTGGTAAGTTGCAAACTTGCTGATTATAACAATGACCGATCATCTGTTGATTGCTGGAGTTCATCCACTTCGGGTTAGAGTAGTAGATCTTAAAAGAGAATGCGACTGGGTCATTATAGTTACGTTACTTACTTAAATTTTCTTGGAGTGTCATAAGCTAAGAATGCACGTTGGCAAAAAAGAAATGCAAACACGCAGTTGCTTGCTATCCCTTGGCTGCCAATGAGAGTTCTTAACAACTGATTGCCCAGTTAATTCTCCCCATCAACAAGTACTGAGCAATATAATCATGAGCAAGTAAGTGTATTTATTAAATAGTATTTTAAGTGGTATGTCTTGATGAAGCTAGACTTTTTCAATAGCAGTGCATAAACATTAGCTCAGTATTAATGTCAAAGGCACAAATAAATTGCAACAATACGTGAACAGTAGATTAGGATAAGACAGTACCATCTTTGCTTAGTTGTACATTGTTGATTCATTTATTGTGCCATTGAAGTATTACACTGGTAGTGTAATATGCTGTGCCTTTTCCTTTACTATCTACCTATTAATCTTGTATAAATATTTACCTACTACATCCACTTTCTTGAAAAGCTTCTTGTCACATGGGATGTGTGTGCATTGCTCGGGTAATTGGTATTGGTGAGCTGAGAGTTGATTTTTTTTTAACTCGGCAGAAATATAAGAAATATGATTTATGAACAACATTCTGATGTTCATTAGTGGTACCCCATGTCAGAAGATGCACTGTACAATGAGTTATTATGGCTGCAGTATTAATCACTATTCACAACTTTGGCAAAGCAACAAACTTCGTCAAAACACCAGAGGATTTTATAGCAAATCGATTTGTCTCAGGATGTGCTTTACATTTTCAAGTCTTTGCCTTAGTTCTCATTTTATAAATTAGAGATACAACTCACTTGGAAAACTATTCCCCAATACTTGAAACTCAGCCTGTTTTAAAGACAAAGTCAAAGTAAATGTTATTATCAGAGTAAATGTATGTCACCACATACAACCCTGAGATTCTTTTTCCTGCGGGCATACTCAGCAAATCTATAGAATAATAACTATAACAGGATTAATGAAAAATCAAGTAGAGTGAAGAAGACAACAAACTGTGCAAATGAAAATATAAATAAGTAGCAATAAACAATGAAAACATAAAATAACAAGATGAAGAGTCCCTAAAGTGAGATAACTTGTGGTACAAGTCTTGAGGCTCTTATAGCTTCTATCTGATGGCAGCAGCAAGAAAAGAACATGGCCTGGGTGGTGGGGATCTCTAATAAAGGATTCTGCTTTCCTACGACAGTGTTTCATAAAGATGTTGTCAATGGTTGGGAGGGCTTTACCCGTGACATGCTGGGCTGAATCCACTACCTTTCATAACTTTTTTTTATTTAGAGACATTGGTTTTCCCATTCCAGGCCATGATGCAGCTGGTCAATACACTCTCTTAGCTGTGAACATCACTAAACATTGTGCTCCACAATTAGCCAAGGAATTGTCTTTGCCATTGTTAGGAATCATAGTGCCATAATGACTTCATGGTTTTCTGCTGTTTTTCTAACCTTTGTCCTATTTTCTGGTTTATCAGTTCAGAGACTACTGATTCTATGTTCCTTACTGGAAAAAAAAGAGGAAAATAAGCTGTGTTTCTAATTAATGTCTACATTGTAGATTATAATTGTTAGTGAAAATATGCATGGCTTATCTTAATTTGTGTAATAGTTTTAAGAATTCAGATAATCTAAAATTGCTGGTACTTTCTTTCTCTCAAATGGAAATGATGGGATAGTGATTCTGAAGCCAGACTGGGTAGAAATGGCCAGCTTCCTTCCCTGAAGAACATTAACGAACCAGATGGATTTTATCATGATCTGGTGGTTTCATGTTTACCATCACTGTGCCCAGCTTTTCTACAAATATCAAGGTTTGTATGATTGGTTGAGTTTAACTTCAATGTGAACTCATGCCTGTGGTTCAAGGGTCCTGACATCAGGCTGTTCAATGGGCCACACATTTGACCATACGCTAATGCACTCCCACAGACAGTTTATGAGGTAGAATAGAATAGTTTCAAATGGACAGATTGATCCCAAGAAGTAAGTTGAAGTCCTAGCCACTTGGAACCATCACTTAATTCTGTCTATCTATCCAGCTCTTCTTACTTGGATGCCCCTATTGTTTGGCAGCTCTTGTCTCATTCCTTCCCCTAATCTCTTTATACTGGCTCTCTCCTCTCTGCTCTTTCAGTCCATATGAAGGATCTCAAACTAAAATATCGATTGTCCATTTCCCTCTACGAATGCTGCCTGACCTGCTGGTCTTCTCCCAGCAGCTCATTTTTGTTTTAATATGAGGCCAAAGTAGTCTGTAGTTGTACATCAGGACATTATCTGAATAATAGAATAGTTTCAAGGTGCTGAATGGACTCCTTTTGTTCCAGTGTTCTTAATATAATTTGTATGGTGACTTTTAAAATTCACTTTTCATGAAATAAGGATATTCACACAAATCATAAACATGCATTTGTACAAGTACAAGGCACAATTACTAAGCAACTCTAAATTCCTTATTTAGTTGTAATATTGTGAGTAGAACATTTTTTCATCCTTCCTCTGTTCTTATCCACCATTACAGAAAATGTTAATTCATCTTTTTTCTGTAATGATTACTAAAGGACAGGTACAGGAAATAAGGGACATTAAATATTAACATCGTTACTAATTGTGACATGTATAAAACTAACATGATTGATTAAATTGACCTGATTGATTGGCATAAGTCTGCACTGATGATCAAATAATTTCCTTTCAGATTGGGGTCAGATTGGTGGGCATACTTTTTATGTTTTGTCTAATTAATTTCTTTAACCATTATTTTGTCCAAACATGGCTGAATCTATCTAATTATCAAAAGTACATACAAAGCAATTACTTTTTGGGTGAAGTATGTAATGAAACTGGATCAAACAACTATCAAAACTTCATTTAAATAAATACTTGTGACATTATACATGGAATGCGTATGTCAAGAGGTTGAGGAAGAGGAAGCAAATTTGACTCATCGGATGGCATTTTAACTCTTTGAAGACAAAATTGTCACCTCTCCCTTAAAATGCCTTTAGATTCAAATGTAAGTTAGTGAAGGAAGGGCTGAATTGCGAAATAATTTGTCTGTGCTTGGTTGATGGATTTGAGAACAGGATTGATTTGTCATGGTCATTATTTCTATCAATCATTCATCCAAACCTCAGAAGTTCAGAACAGATGAGTTTGGCCATGAACAACTGTAACAGTTTATCACTTCCTCTGTTCAAGTACCCTGGGCTAATATTAACACCTGTGATAACACAGCACCAGAAACAAAGTAAGTGGTGAGACTGCTGTTCTTCAAATCTGTTGATTCAGGTGTAGAAGGAAGACCATCAAATGCAAAATGTTGTTGTTGGTAGGTAGCTTTGGGGAAAGCGCAGAGGAAGATGTGAAGGAGCTGGAATGTTAGGTAGGCAGTGAAGATGGAAAACAAAGGCGGAAGAGTCCTCTCTCAGGGTGAGTTAGTATATATCCAAAACTTATTCTCCATTACAGTCAGGGAATTTTGGAAAAATACTGTTCTGGAAAATATCACCCTCAGGAATTGTAACTGTATTTAAGATACTGCAGTGACAATTAAGTATTTTTACCCACAGAATATGAAGCTATTTTTTTACATTCTTATCACAATAGAAGGAAGGCTCTTTTCCTTTTTTGGTTTCATTCATAATTCATTCAGTGTCTCAGGAGTAATGTGGTGTTACTTCTAAATGAAAGCAATTATTTTGTGCATGAAACCAAGGGGAGCAAGAGTAACCTTCTTGTGCTGGAGTTTATGACAGATGACGCATTAATATTGATTTGTTTAGGCCTAACGCTTGAAGACAATGTAAGTTTAATGAATCGCCATACATAGCGGGGATATTACTTGCACTCAGTAAAAGTCTGACAAACGGACCGCGAAGCTGACCATCTGCATGCACACAGCTGCTGCATCTGCACACTCCGTAGCCAAGCTAGCAGAACCAATTCATCAAGGGCTGTCCAATCACGATAAAATCAACTAATTGACCGTGTAGATTCATTGGCCTGCACCCACCACTTATTTACTGATAATTGCTAATTAATTTCAACAATGACTGATGCGTGAAACGGAACTATGGGTTCAGACATGACAGTTTGACAAGAGCATTAAAGCTGAACATCTCAAGTTGAGGAACTTGAAGCCACTTGCACCTGCCAATTTATTGGACCCAAGCAATTTTAAACATGTATAACATAATCGATGCGATAAGCCACCTAGTATATAATCACAATCTGCTTCGTTTAGACCAGAAAGTGCACACACGGGCACAGATTCATTATTACTATGTACTCACATAACAGACTGTACAGGGAACCTCCACGGGATCATATGAGCAGTTGAAACAAGTTTGTGATTAATAATAGAGCTCGTAAGCATTAACATATTGAAGTCCCTCTAGCTTAAGCTAACTATAACACATCATCTTTATATTTAAATGTTAAGTTACAGCATGAATTAAACCAGCACCTGTCTTTGAGCTCTGCTCTCAGATTCACAGAGAATCGGTGCAGCTTGATATTCAAAGTAGTTTCTTCTTAATGCTCACCAGTAATAATAGTACACGATTTTCCTTCCATTTCACCCACCTTGTGCTGCCAACCAGAGCCGGAGACAAGAGTAAAAAGTAGCACACACAGGGAAGGTTCATAGCTGCCTTTTCCTCTGCACACACAGGCTTCTGAGTAACAAGAGGCTTGCTGCTTTAACCAGTAGAAATCTGCAGAGACAGACAGACTGACAGATGGAGAAAGCTTGGAGTGCGATTTGTTCCCAGTGTTTGATATGTGATGTCATGAACAATCGGGCTGTACTGCGAGCGTTCAGCTGGATAGCTTGTGATTATTCAATGCAGCGACTCCCCTGATATCCTGAGGGATTTGTTATTACAGCAGTTTAAGTCACAAGCGGAGGAGGGGGTTTAGGTGGGGGGAGGGTGTAAATGCCAGAGGGGCAGCAACTGGCATTCAGATAATTAACGCACTGCTACTGTTAAACAAACTGTGAGAGGCGTTCTGTATAATGAGCATCCAGAAATATTTGCTAATTAATCAAAGTGCGTCTGAAGTAACGAAGCCTAAATTGCATTGGCATTTGCCGGGCAAATTTGGAAATAGCAGTATCTTCCAATCATTTCTAGACAGTTTTGTTTCCCTCTACAATCACAAATGCAGCAAATAGTTATGAACAGCAGTTGTGGCATGCTCCTCTCATTGAACTATAACTGTAAAACTATTATTTTCTAAAAATGTTAATGTCCACGGATTCATATCCTTCTGAAGCATGTAATTTAAATGTAAGCCTTCAGATAAGTGTAAACCTTAGAAGTCACTTAATGAGAATGTGGACAAATTCTACTTGGATGAGAATTAATATGTGGAGTTAATTGGGAGTTAAATGTATTTCTTTAAAAAGTCATTAAACAAACTAGGCTTTTCAGCCATAATTTTATATGTAACGAGTCTGGAAGAACTTGATACAGAACATCTAAGTGGCTGCCAAGGATCAGTAAAAAAAATAACTATTAAATATGTATACAGAGTCCTGTTGTTATTCTATCTGTTTTGGTCCAAAATAGACTTCAGTATATTCTGAAGTTCACAGCGAAAATGCCCTGGTTAACTGGGAGCAATCCTCATAAAGCTGTTGTTTATCAGGTGTTACATTATAATTTGCTGTTGTCCAGTCTTGCTATCTTGTTGAAAAATGCAAAAATAATCCTGTTGAATTATTTAACAGAACTATTATTTTGGCAGATGTTGGATAAATATAAAATTGACAAACCATTTCCATACAAATGTCCCTATCTTTTGCAGCAAACAAATAATATGGCTTGATTAATTGTGTTGTGCTTTAGGGAGGGCTGTACTCGTGCCATCTTGGTTTTCATCGGTAGAAGGTCAGCTTGACTTTAATTTCCTTAGTATATTAATATTTGTCAGTAAGTTAATTGAATTCTGATAGAGGTGGTGATAGTTACGACATTGCACATTAAAAAAATAACACTTAAACTCTGATAAAATGAAAGAGGCTAGAACGGTTTGCTCTGTTAAAAACTTGATTAATTCTCCACTTTGAATTAAGCAGCCTTATCATCAGAAGCCATGCCTGCACTCCCTGGGCATTGCAACACCCTCCCTATACATTCTACCTCTCTTTTCATTTTTAAGATATCCATTTGACCAAGTTCTAATATTTCCTTCTCTGAACTGCTATCAAATGTTATGTTATTGCACTGCAGCAAATTAATTTGGGTTGCTTTTACTCATTCAGAGTCAAAACTTGAGGCAACTTGAATGCATACTTGGCATTGGGGAAGCAGTTCAGTTTGACCTGCTATTGCCTATTGCCTTTCCAAGTGAAGATTTTACAACCTGGTCTAACTAAATTGATATTCATCCATTTAGTAACCAATACTACTTCTGAAAAATCTTATGCACAAAGTAGGCAGATTGCCATACAAATTCTGGTGTACTTTCTGGTGCCAACACTCCCAGCACTAAACTAATGATCATTCAGCCTCTGTTTCATTGTGTAGGGCATTCTGCATGCATGTTTAACAAATGCTATGCTCACAGCTTTGGCAAAAATAAAGACATGCGAACCCCACAGGAAACACATTAAGGAGCTTCAAAACAAACTTTAATGCCTAAAATAGACAGCAGGAATTGAACATTACTCCATGCCTTTACATCATGAGACAGGATACTTTGAAGACAATTAAAGATGGGGAATAAAACAAGATTAAATTACTGTGATGTTTCATTCTCATTGGCCGCCACCCATGGAATATGCCAAAGATACTGCGGCTTGATGATATGATTTTCCAGCAATTAAAAAATTTACTCTCTAATTGTCTACCTGATTTATAAGAAGATCATATGCACAAGAAGGAACTGAAAGCCTGAGTGTGCTCATTATCTGAGATCAGACATCATTAGGTGTTCCCAGGCTTGAAGAAATTGGTCATTCTATAACATCAAAATGTAATGGAAGCAATTACTGTTGAGGAAGTGTGCCTTTCCTCCCGCCTCCATTTATCCCACTACCAGCTTTGTTAGCCCTTTGATCCACTCCATTCAAATTGTCTTGACAAGTTTCTGGCAGGATTCCACTGCTGGAAGGAAGAAAATTGTCATTGCAAGTATCAAGTGCCGGGATAAGAAAGGCTTTGGGCTCTTGAACAGAGGAGCAAGAGTAAGCACAAGAGATCCTGCTGATGCTGGAAATCCAGAGCAACACCACACAGTGCTGGAGGAACTCAGCAGGCCAAGCAGTATCTATGGGGAGAAATAAACACTCGATGTTTCAGGCCGTCACCTTTTAGCAGGACTGAGCAAAAGTAAATCATTTAATCTCTCATTCCTGCTCTGTTAGTCATTGATTCTCTGACTAACCAGTGACTTAATTTTTCATCTCCCTTCCCTTAATAGGCAAAAAAAAATCAGCCCTTCTCAAGTTAAAATTTTGCAAACCCAGAATAGAGAGAGAGTTGGCAGATGAAAGTCTTTCTAAGCTTTATACCTGAAAAAACTGATACTAATTTTTAGATTTTGTATTCTCGCTTTAACTTTCCACACAATAGAAATAGTTTCTGCCCTGGCTCTCAGTTCCCCTCAGTGCCCTGAGATCAGTAACCAGGCAGGCACTGCTGGGAGAACCGTTGCCTGATTGATCCAGTGTGCTGACCTCTGGTGCAGTCTGTGTGGAGTTTGTATGTTCTCCCTGTGACCACATGACTTTCTTCCAGATATTTCTGCTTCTGTTTTCACTACATCCCAAATGTTTCCTTGGTTACTAACCACAATGTGTAGGTGCATGGTCGAAACTGGGAGACTTGGTGGAAATGTGGAGAGAAACAAATGATTCCATGATATTCCGTATGATTCCCTGGTTGCTAAGGCTCCAAGTCACTTGTTCACCTTTTAACTTCCAAGGAATATAATCCTAGTTAGTGTGATCTCTCCTTGTTAGTTAGCATGTAAAGGTTAGGTACTATTTGAGTAAATCTATACTAAACTCCCATCAGAAATAATATATTTTCATTGCAATGCAGTGTTTGATATGTTTGCAGTTGTCCAGGTGTTGTTTGTAGGGTTATGACATAACTTCTGTTTACTTATACTCTGACCTCTAAACATACAGGCCAATCTTTGTTCCTATTTAATGATAATCTATATACCTGGACTTCCATTCCTAATAACTCATCAAAATTTACTCTGTTGTAAAACTAATAACAAACAGAATGGGATGAATCAGGCTGGTCAAGCAGCATCTGTGGAGAGAGAAATAGTGTTAATGTTTCAGATCATTGGCCGTTCATTAAAATGATAAAATACTAAAACCTCAAATACGTTTTACCTTACTATGAAGGAGGGTGTTTTAGAGGAAAGATGGTGAAGGGTCAGGCAGTATCTAAGGAGGGAAGTGAACTTTTGAATTTTCAGGTCAAGACTTGTATTACCAACTGTCTATTTCTCTCTGTTGGTGCTGCCTGACCAGCTGAGACCCTCCAGCATCTTGTGTATCACTCTGGATTCCATCATCTGTGGTTTCTTGTGTCTCTGAGTTGGGGAGAATGTCTGTGCTAGGATGGATTCCAGGAAACTATACATTACATACTATGTTAATGCATGCTGAGAAAAGGTGGTAAAAGCTTGTTAAACAGAGTTGGAAGGTATCAAAGGGCATGAATAAACACTGGAAAGAGGGGGAAGAAACAATGCTCGAACTGTGTAATGCAAAATATTGTAGAGGAAAGAGCCTAAAACTGTACATTTGAAATCTAAAACAAAAGCTGGAAAAAGTTCGAAAAACTTTGATAAAAAAAATTATATTACATTTTATTCAAACTATCAATATCACGTTGTAGCTTAGTGCTTCCACTTAGAAAGGTGCCTAACTTTTCCCAATGGCAAGTTTGTCTAAGTGGCCTTCTGTATCATCATCCAAAACAATTGTACGTATAATATGCAGCTACAGTCTGCTGCATAGTCCTGGAGGAAAACTAAGTTCATGTCTCTGGCCAAAGCATCAATATAATGCTCTCTAAAAAGGAAAATATTGTAGCTGCTAGAAATCTAAAATTAAAGTAGAAAATACTGGAAATGTTCGATATTTCTGCATGGAAGGGTGTCAAAAAGAGGGCAATTCCTCCAATTACTCTTTCATCACAATGGGAAGCATTCTTAATCTCTGAGGATCACTTATTCCCACGAGGCATGGACTCACTGCAATAATGCATATCCTGTTACTCCAAGACATATTGGAACATTGGTGCATGGTACTGTTCCACCAGGGGGCTGTCTTTTTAACAAATGTTACTTAATATTTGTGTCATTCAGATTCACACAGCATTTCACTTTTGTAACACCTGATTAATTTCAATGACCAGTACTTAATATTTAGGTATAAAATGGGTTCATTTCATATCAATGTTAACAGTGGACTGATGCTCCAAATCACCAATGTGAAGGAATGGGAAAAAAGTTTTTTGTGTTGTATAATAGATATATATTGGTAAATATCTAGTCTTTATTGAAATACTACTCCTGAAGACATTCAAACTGTTACATTTATATTGGCTGCACAGTTTCCTTTATAACTACTGTGACTCTTTTTCATAGGTACTGGGTAGAAAACCCTTGGGAAATTCTGAGATAATAGAATTATTAAACACATACAACTCTTTCTTGTTTTCCTTCACTTTAGTTTGTTGTGTTTTTTTTCTTATTTCCTATGTAATATAAACACAGTAAACCTCTTTGCAGATAGAATAAGCAACATGGACCAGAAAATGTGTTGATTTTGCATGATTTTTTAATGGAATTTAAAACTCCTGTAAGCAAGAAAAGTAGAAAAGACTCCACGGTGATGTTATTTGAATGCATTAAAAATTTATCAAGTATTGTCTCCATAAGTAATTTTATATCTTCATAAATATTTGAAGTATCTAGAAAGTAAATTAGGTCAATCAACAAAGGAAAACAAAGATAGGTTAATGTATTTATATGTCACTCTATCAAAAACTGGCTCAGAGATATAGTTTTCCTAACTTTGATTCAAACTGAACCCTATTAAAGCTTTCTAAAATTAAAATCTGTTATTAGAAAATCAGTCAATCTTTGGTTATTTGACCCAGAAATTCCCTAATGGCAGGATCTTAGATGAATAAGAAATATCACAAAGACAGTTTGTCGTGCAAATTTGGAATGTTGAACTAGATTTGATTAGTATTGACATTCTGCAAAAGAGGATTCAAATCAATAATCAGTTTCTTTGTGAAAAGAATGATTCCAGCTTTATCAATGCTCTGAGAATTGTCAAGGACTGAAGGTGCCGAATGTCCTTCTGCAGTATGACAATAATGGAACAATAAATATAAGGAATAATTTTAATATAAGAAATAATCAAATAACGTTGATAGTTGAACTATAAATAAATTTTCAGTGTAATTTCTCATGTGACAGCTTCCACAGACACTGCCTGACCTGCTGTGTATTTTCGCTTTTATTTCAAGTTTCCAATCCTACAATTGTTCTGCTTTTGTTTAGTCCTGTGTCTCTGTTTTCTTATGCTCTTCTTTCATGTGCAAAATTTCTGATTGTTTCTTGCCTATTTACAATGCCATCATCGCCAAGCCATGGGCCTCCTTTAATCATTCACATTAATCATGAATTGTTTACATGTTTGTGAGCTTGTGTATAACATATATCTGTTTAGGATGCCTCCCTTCCTCTCTCCAACAAAAGGAGACATATTCAAAGACAAAATAGACCTCATAATCCAGAATCTGGAATAAATGAAACTAAATACTGAAAGAACTCAATGAGTCAAGTGACATTGGCGGAGGCAAAAGTATATGTTGACGTTTCGAGTCATGAGCCTGCATTGGGAGCAAGAGGAAGGAGGAAAGATTGCCAATACTATATGTAGCAGTAGAATGGAGAGGTGGGACAGAGTGTAATAGGTGGAAACAGATTTTGGGGAGGGAGTGGGGAATGATGGGCCAATGAAACTAGGTGAGAGAAGAGGACAGAACAGGTGAACAAATAGGTAAGTAGTCCAGGTGAACAGGTGAAAAGGGGCATGAGAGAACCCTTGGGTTCTCCTCTCTTATTTTCAGTTCTGACAAAGGTTCTATGACCTGAAACATTCACTGTGTTTCTCTTCCCAGGCGCAGCCTGGCTTGCTTAGTATTTCCAGAATATTTTGGTTTTGTTTAAGATCACGAGGGTTATGAGCTATCCAAAATTCTTTCACAAGCACCCATCTTTTTCTCTTTTTCTCTTTTTCTCGCTTGAATTTCTGTTGCTTAGGATGTAGATAGCTCCTGGTTCAAACCTTGCTTGGAAAAAAGATGCTTCCTTACATTATTTTACTGCTCTGAAGTGCATCTGACATCCACTCAGCCATTCTGGATGCTGTCCCATATTTACCATTTTTTAAAATGTAATTTTCTAACCCTCATTTGTCAGAGTGCATTTGGAGTATTGTGAGCAGTTCTGGGTCCCTTATTTAATACGTTGGCATTGGAGTGGGTCCAGAGGAGGTTCACAAAATGGCTTTGAACTTGGACTGGCTGGAGTTTAAAACAATGGGGGGGGGGTGTCTCATTGAAACCTATCAAATATTGGATAGAATGGATGTGGAAAGGATGCTTCATATAATGGAGGACTCTAGGACCAGAGGGGACAGCCGCAGAATAGAAGGGTGTCCCAATAGAACAGAGATGAGGAGGAAATTCTTTAGCCAGAATTTATGGAATTCATTGCCACAGGCAGCTGTGGAAGCTAAGCCTTTGGGTGTATTTAAAGTGGAGGTTGATTGATAGTTTCTTGATTAGTAAGGGTGTCAAAGGTTACAGGAAGAAAGCAGGAGAATGGAGTTGAGAGGGATAATAAATCACTCAAAATGGAATGGCAGAGTAAACCTGATGGGCCTATTGCCCTGATTCTGTTCCTATTATCTGGAGGCTTGACCCAAAAGCAGCTCAACAGAGATGATTTAGGAGCAATAACTTTAATGATAGATTGCAAAGTAAGCAATCAAGAGAGATCAAAAACTAAACACAGAAGGTAATAATGTTACTGAAAGCTTGGAGCAACTGGTTGAGATCGGCTGATTTAATGAGTGAATGAGAACTGAGGTTAAGTAGGCTGCAGGTGATGTTAGAACCAAGTGGTGAGTAACTCATCTTACTTGGGTGGAGACAAGAAGGTGCTTGCCTATTCAGGCATGACAGGAGTCCCCTCACTGACAGCTGGGTCCTGATGGTCCAGGATGAACCGGATGGATCTGGTAGAACTCGTCAATGAGTGAAGGATCCAAGATGTAACTGGTCGGCACTCAAGACCTCTCCTCCAGGCTATACACTTCCCAGTCGACCAGACACTGCACACCCCAGCTACGATGATGTGAATCCATCAGCCAAAGAACTGTATGCACTGGACCATCATCCCAGGTTCCAGAGGTGCAGGTTGAGGTTGATTGATGGTCCATAGACAATGGGGCTTAAAGCAGGACAAGGGGAAAGCAGATTTTATCCTGCGGGATGGTGGCAGCTGGAGATGGTAAGTAACTGGATTAATGCCATGGGTAACTTTGAAGGGATCAGTGAACCTGAGTGAGAACTGTGGGAGTCAGTGCACTGGGGCAGATCAGGGGTGAACACCCAGACACAGTTCCCTGGCCGGAGTAGTCTGGATATGTGCCACTGCACTTGGCCAGGTTGGAAGCTGGGATGGCCCTCTGCACCCTCCTCCAAGCAGTTCGGCAGCAGCACACCAGGGCCATGGTGGAGAGGACCTCCACTGTTGGCTGCCCTACCAGGAACAGGTTGGTAGCTATGAAGCACTTCAAGGGTTGACACACCCATGGTAGAGGTGGTGTGTAGATTATGGGACAGCTCGGTCCCAGAGCAGATACCTCTTCCATGTGAAAGGGTTAGAGGCAGCAAAACATGGCAACAAACTTTGCCACTCGCTGATTGGCTCTTTCTGACTGACTGTTGGCCTGCGGATGATAGCCAGAGGACAAGCTCACTGAAGTGCAGAAAAGAGAGTGGAAGGCTTGCCAAAAGTGGGAAACAAATTGTGGTCCATGGTCTGAGGGATGTCGTGGATTTGAACTACATGTTTGGGAACCAGGACCCCCATCTCAGCGACTGATGGCTGCTTCGGAAGGGCAATGAAGTGGGCCACTTTGGAGAACTGGTCCACCAATCATGGTCAGCAAGGCTCCATCGGAAGGAGGCAAACCCATGGTGATGTGGGACCACCAGCATTGTGGGGCTGGTAGGGGCCACAGGAGCCAGAGGCTGCTGATTGCAGAAATTGGACGGGGCACATTGAAGGCAGGCAGCGATGAACTGACATATATTTAGGATAATGGTGGGCCAGAACTGTTATCGCAGAAAATCCAGAGTCTGTTGTGCACCTGGATGGCCAGAAAGAGAAGAGGTTTGGGCCCATTGGATTACATCAGAGTGCCTAGTCGCCAGCATGTACATGCAGTTCTCAGGTGTGTCAGTCAGAGCAACCTTATGCTGTAGGGCCTGGTGGATCTGGTTCTTAACGTCCCAGATGATTGGGACAAGGGTTGAAGAGGTCAAGGGTTTCCTCAGTCTTCTCGAGTTTATGAGGTGAATTCACCTGAGTTTGCAGGCAGCTGGCCTGGCAATAGGGTCTCCATCCAGCAGTGCACCAGATGACCAGGTGAAGTGAAGGTTATGAGTGGAGAACCAGGATGAGGTGAGTGTTGGGCGAAACGATCAGGCGGAATTGGATGGACTTACGGTGATCTCCGATGCTTATGCACACAGGCTGCATGCACGCCCTAACCAGCTCAGAACACAAGGGGCATCCATAAATGACCATGATGTAGAAGGGGTGAAGAGATGGGCTCAGTAGGGGGGGGGGGACACAGAGTTTTGTCCAGAAAGTTGTCTGTTGCCCCAGAATCCACCAAAGCCTCCTGTGTGTGTAGAGCCATGAGAGTGTCAAGAGGACAGAGAGAATATTTCGGGCTATGGTGTTGGAAAGTGGGGCTGAAGAGAACTTAGCAGATAGAAAGTCGTTCGTCTCTACCTGGTAGCATTGTTTGCTGAACACAATGGACATTTGATGATCTGGAGATCAGCTGCTCCACAGCACATGCACAAGTTGCTTCTCCATCAGTGTCTATACCCTTGGGAGATTAAGGAAGGTTCTGGAGGCATTGATGATTCAAAGATTCAAAGAACATTTATTATTAAAGAATGTATAACCCTAACCTTGAGATTTGTTTGTTTACAGGCAGTTGACAAGCCAGATACCAAAAAGAACCCAATTAAAAATTTTTAAATGATGATGGTCATTCAGCCTAAAATACTTCTGGGAAAAGAACTGGCTGATGACCTGGTGGGGCATTTCCTAAGACACCTGTCAATACAGACAACCAGAGTGATGAAGCTTTTGGGGTTGATGGGCATCTCCCAGGAAAACAGTTTGTCTTTCAGTGCTCTGACTGACTGATGCTAATGGACTAGCAATGCTTCTCAATTCCAAATGCACTTCATCGTGACGGTCCTGAGTTCCAATATATATTTCCATATAAAGATATAACAATTACAGCATGGAAACAGGCCATCTTAGCCCTTCTAGTCCATGCCGAATGCTTACTCTCACCTTGTTCCACCGACTTGCACTCAGCCCATAACCCTCCATTCCTTTCCTGTCCATCTACCGATCCAATTTTACCTTAAATTACAATATCGAATCTGCCTCTACCCCTTGTACTGGAAGCTCATTCCACACAGCTACCACTCTCTGAGTAAAGAAATTCCCCCTCGTGTTACCCCTAAACTTTTGCCCCCTAACTCTCAACTCATGTCCACTTGTTTGAATCTCCCCTACTCTCAATGGAAAAAGCCTATTAACGTCAACTCTATCTATACCTCTCATAGTTTTAAATACCTCTATCAAGTCCCCTTCAACCTTCTATGCTCCAAAGAATAAAGACCTAACTTGTTCAAACTTTCTCTGTAACTTAGGTGCTGAAACCCAGGTAACAATCTAGTAAATCTCCTCTGTATTCTCTCTATTTTGTTGACAACTTTCCTATAATTGAATGACCAGAACTGTACACAATACTCCAAATTTGGCCTTAGCAATGCCTTGTACTATTTTAACATTACATCCCAACTCCTATACTCAATCCTCTGATTTATAAAGGCCAGCATAACAAAAGCTTTCTTCACCACCCTATCCACATGTGATTCCACCTTCAGGGGACTATGAACCATTATTCCTAGATCACTCTGTTCTATTGCATTCTTCAATGCTCTACCATTTACTATGTATGTCCTATTTGGATTATTCCTACCAAAATGTTGCACCTCACACGTATCAGCATTCCTAGATCCTAGATCACTAGATCTAGATGATCTAGCTTTCCTTGATCTTAATTCTAAGATTTCAGCCCTAATGTAGGCAAAATATTCAATCCAGTGTTTCCCTTCCACTTTCTGGATGGTCAAAAACCTGGCAAAACTCACCAGAGAAATATCCATATTTTTGCAAATAGTCGCTTTATTGTCCCAGGTCAGAGCTTAACTGGATAAAGCTTTGAGTCTCAGAAAAAATCTTGAGATCTGAAACCTGAGTTCTTGAAAACATGGAACTTGAAACCTAGAGAAGGGTCCTGGAAGCACCTTGCTCACGGTGTTTTACTCTTCACTATTTTTTCTGAGGTGATTAGGCTGCAGAAGGCTGTACTCTCAATTTTACAGATTGCAACAACATAGACAGGCACTTCTTATCACTGAGCTAGCTGGCCCTCTGTAGATCAGTTTCACTTGTTACATGAAAGTTCATTAAGAGTTTAAATGTAAAGTAGTTTGCTTTTGATAGGGTTGCTTTACCTGTGTGTTTGCACACTCCAGTCCGGGGTCATCTTTTGGAGCAGGGCTCTTCAGAGTTGCAAACTGAAATTGCTGCTTCAGGAGACGTTTGTACACTAAAACATTTGCTACCATTGTCATCACTCATCAGAGCTGACAGACAAGAATTTTATATTGTAAAAGGTTAGTCCTTCCCATTACAGTTGTTGGCATGTAAACATATTTCTGATAGTGTCCTTCCAAACATTGACTGACATTAACTAAGGGGTACCATTACTTGCAAGGAACAACATCAGGAAAGGGCAAGTTTTTCCAAAGTTTACATTATTGACTTGAATGTTGATCTTTTGAACCAAATTATCTTCATCAATAAATTTGCCTGAAGGACTCATTGTTATGCAGACCTGAGTCATGGGACCCCGAAGCTGGGGAACTTAGAAAACTTCAAACAAAATCAGAAGAAACTCAATATGCAGATATGAGAAACTCAGAATGTAGAATTGAGAATTGATGGCATTCTCACCTAAAGCTAAGTGATGAAACCTCAGCTGGGTTCCTCACTTAGTGACGTCCTTCTGGAACTCATGTGCAAAAGAAAGACTGACTCCAATATAGAAAGAGCAACAAGAGTTTTTTTTTCATAATAATTCCAAAAGTACATTGGTGCTTCAGCTGAGCAACTCTGCAAGAAGTAGCATTCTTAAAACTAGGACCCCACAATCAGGCATCCACTTAAGTAATATTGTCATGGTCCTGTCTGTGAAATCCACATTCCGGTTCACGGTCCAGTCCATTGTTCCTTATTCCAGGTTTTCTGGTTTTCCCTTGTTCTGTTGGGTGCTTTAATTGAAGCACCTGATTCTTATTTTGGGCTGGCTAAGTAAATAACTCCTGGGTTCAGCTTTGTTTGCTTGCAGGAAGTATGGGATGAAGAGAGAGATGATGAGAATTAATCTAAGGGAATTGGGGGTGCAGCAATTCACATTAAAAGGGTTGCTGGGCATGAGAGAACACAGGTCAGGGTATTTCTAGCTTTCTTAAGGGGTACAGGTTTTTATAGGATATGATGGATAAACAGAAATAAGGTACTAGGATGGGGAGGATAAAGTGTAGGTTAGGGTATGTGTATGTGTGCGATTGGGTGAAGGGATTTAGAATGTGAGTCCATTGCATGCTCTGGAACAGAAGGAGGTGGTAATGTACCATTAAGCTGGGTGCCAACTGCTGTAAAACAAGATGGAGAGAGAGAGAGAGAGAGAGAGAGCTTTGTTTGCTTAACATCAAATATATGTAAGGTAATGGAAAGGATGATAACTGAATGCTTATCATATGATCCTGAGAAGAGAAGAATGCTGGCAAGTTATCAGAGTGGCCTTAGGAAGGGAAGGAATTCCATGGACTCAGCGATAAGGTTAGATACTGAAATAAGAAAGGCCCAAGCAAATAAAGAATCAGTAACTGCTGTGTTTTTTGACATTGAAAAAGCCTATGATATGACGTGGAAGGAAGGATTAAACTGCACAAGATGGGGTTGGGAGAAAAGTTTTTAATTGGATTAAAGATTTTTTGTTTGGTAGAAAAATTCAAGTTCAGATTGGATCAGAGATATCAAAACAGTACATAGTGGGAAATGGCACACCTCAGGGTAGTGTGATTAGCCCGTTACTTTTCATCATTATGATCAATGATGTCTTCAAAGGTACCAGTGGATATAGGTAGGTCACTGTTTGCGGATGATGGGGCCTTGTGGAAAGACACGGAGCATATAATCAGGGAACTACAAGGAGCAATTGATGAAGTGGTAGAGTGGGGTTATGATTGGGGATGTAGATTTTCAGTGGAAAAAACTCAAACTGTATTTTTCACTAGGAAAAGAATTGAAGTAGGGAAGAAGTTAAGGATGTATGGGATTGAATTAGAAAGGGTTGGATCATTTAAATTTCTGGGAGTTATATTTGATTCACGATTAACATGGGAAAACCATATCAGGAAAGTTTAGGAGAAATGTAAAAAAGTAATAAACGTGATGAGATGTTTGACTGGTAGGGAATGGGGAGCAAGTTGTTCAGCATGAAAGAGAATGTATGTGGCTTTAGTAAGATCTGTGTTGGATTACGGAAGTGTAGCATATGGATCAGCAGCCAGGTCTCTTATAAGGAAACTGGATGTGATTCAGGCTCCGGTTCTGAGAGTGTGCAGTGGGGCTTTTAAAACATCACCAGTATCAGCCCTGCAGGTAGAAATGGGAGTAATGCCTTTGGAATTAAGAAGGATGCAATTGATGGCAAACTACTGGGATAATTTGCAGGGACACAATGATTCTCACCCTGCTAAAGGAGTGTTGCAGGAGTCCTGGGAAAATGGGAGGTTTCAGAGGAAAACTTTAGTCGGGTAGGGAATGATATTGCTAGATCATGTGGAGTGTTTGGTCTAAGGATAAGTCCTTCAGTAGTTTATCCGGTTGTAGCTCCATGGAAGCTGGTATGACCTGACGTTGACTGGCATTTGTTAGAGGTAAAAAGGAAAGGAAAGCAGAAAACTGATTTGGTAAGTGCATTTAACTGTCGTGTGATGGAAAAGTATAGTGATTATACTCAGGTCTATACAGATGGTGCTTAGGAACCTGAAACAGGAGTGACAGGGTTTGGGGTGGCTATACCAGCAAAAGCAATTGCAATCAGCAGAAGAACATCTGATAAGTTAGTGGTGTATACAGTGGAGATGATGGCAGTGTTGGTTGCGTTGCATTGGGTGGAGAAAGCTAGACTAGTCAAAGTGTTGATTTGCTCAGATTCATCCTCAGTTCTAGCAAGTTTAAGGTCTTCTCACTCAAACAGCTGGCAAAATGTACTTCATGAAGTCTTTCAATCAGTCACGAGAGTTTCAAATCAGGGAGGTCAGGTTAAATTTCTATGGGTTCCAGCTCATGTAGGGGCAAAGGGCAATGAAAGGGTGGATGAGTTGGCAAAGAGGGCATTAAAGAAAGAAAATATAGAAATGCACATTAGTATCAGTAAAGCAAAGCAGAGGTTAAGTGTGTAATCTGGAGGAAAAATTCAACCAAATGTGGCAAGAAAGATGGGACAGGGAGGGGAAAGGGAGGTATTTATATCAAATACAAAAAAGTGTTGCAGGTACTAGGGCAGGAAGTAGACACAGAAGAGAGGAAATTGTGTGGACTAGGTCAAGGCTGGGGCACTGTGCACAAAACCAAACATTGTAATTGATAGGGAAACACCAGACAGGACTGTGTGAGGAATGTCAGGAAGAGAAGTCAGTAGAACATGTAGTTCTGAGTTGCAGGAAGTGAGGGATACA
This sequence comes from Hypanus sabinus, assembly GCF_030144855.1. Classification (NCBI taxonomy): domain Eukaryota; kingdom Metazoa; phylum Chordata; class Chondrichthyes; order Myliobatiformes; family Dasyatidae; genus Hypanus; species Hypanus sabinus. The sequence continues at coordinate 160,512,763 of NC_082712.1, forward strand.
GAGAGAGATGATGAGAGTTATTCTAAGGGAATTGAGGGTGCAGGAATTCACATTAAAAGGGTTGCTGGGCGTGGGTGAGAGAACACAGGTTAGGGTATTTTTAGCTTTCTTAAGGAGTACAGGGTTTTTTTTATAGGGTATGATGGATAAACAGGAATAGGGTACTAGGATGGCCAAAGATGGGAGGATAAAGTGTAGGTTAGGTTATGTGTCTGTGTGCAAGTGGGTGAAGGGATTTAAAATGTGAGTCTGTTGCATACTCTGGAGCAGAAGGTGGTGGTAATGCACCAGTAAGCTGGGGGGGAGGGAGAGAGATTCAATTATTTGCTGGACTATTCCCTTCACCTTCCTCCTGAAGCCTTTGCCTGTATTGCTGTCAAGTTCTTCTGCTGGAGCCTTGCTGTGTCTAGATAAGGAACTGTCTCTGTCCATGCCTTTGCTAGATAGGTCTGGCTGTTTACTGCTACCTTGTGTTGGGAGCCATCTCTCTGCGCTCTGTGTATGAGTCCTGGCCCTATGTCCTACTCCCTAGGAAGGGTCCTGACTCTGTGTTCCATATCCCTGTGTCCCTGTTCCCTCAAGACCAAGGCTCTATGTCCAGGTTTCCCAAGATCAAGTCAAGGCTTTGGGTTCTTGTCCTGTCTACGTGCCTTGTCCTGTGCAGGAGTTCCATGTCTAGTCCTGTAGCCAAGCCTCAAAGAACCCAAGCCATGTCCAGAAACTAGCCATGCCATGTCTTTGCCTAGTTCAGGGGTCTGAGCCTGAGTCAAGACCCAGTCTCTGGTTTGGAGTCCAAGCCCAGGCTCCTGGTTCCCAGTTCCTTGTCCTGGTCCCACTTTCCTAGCCAAAGTCCTAGCCTAGGTCTGTGTTCCTGTCCCAGCTCCTAGTCTGTGTCCTGTCCTGTCCCTAACTCCAGTCCAGTCCAGTTCCTAGTACTTCAGTGTCTGTGTCTTGCATTTGGGTCTGCTCCCAGTGCCCACCTTAAAACAAATATAAGTATCACAGTGTCCCTGAGCCTTACAAAATAAACCTTAAAAACTTAAACAAAAACTACCAGCAGAGCACATTATAAAGAGCAAGTTACTTGATAAAAACACAAGGAACTCTAAATGACTAGAAGTCCCATTAAGTAACAATTAACCCATGTGGTGCTCTAAAAATCTCAGAGCCCTTTGCTCTCCAATGCCCTGCCCATTACTGGAACATCTGGACAGCTAAGGTACATATTTCAGTATGTTCTTTATCAACTACAGCTTCAATTCTGACCATTCAATATCATCCCCTTGATACTAATCACTAAGCTTCAAGACCTTGGCTTCAATATCTAATATACAATTGGATCCTCAGTTTCCTCATTTGCAGACCCCAGTCAGTTCAGATTGGTAACAACATCTCATTCACAATCTACATCAGCCCAAGTGCACCACAAGGCTGTGTGCTTAGCCCCGTGCTCTACTCACTTTATACTTATGACAGTGGGGCTTAGTACAGTTCTGTGGGTGAGAACTGTAAGATTGTAGGTGATGTTAGATGTGTGCAGCAGATGACTCCTATTAGCTGGGTGGAGCCTGCATGCGTAGGCCTGACATTTATGCCTTAATGATCTCATGGTGTATGGTCTTTCATTTGCACAGCTCAGATCGATGATATACTTTAAAGGCAATAACAGACCCAAACCTGCCTGCTATGGAGCACTATTTACCTAATCACTCCCATCCGTAAAACACCTTTCCAACTCTATATTTATCTCTCAAACTATCAACCATCCCAACATCTATCTGAAACCTTTCCTGTATCTCCATATACCAATCATTATCAGTGCCTCGCCTCTCATGTGCTATAATTTAATGCATATTGAAAATCCATGTAAATCATGAACAGACTTCTTCAACATGATTCAACAAAATTTATTACAATTAGTCATTGAAGCCCATGAGACTCCTTTGCAATTCAGTCATTAACCTGTGATCTAACACTATTTCAACCATTTTGGTCTTTTATTCCTTCATATCATTGTATAACAAAACTTTATCAATCTTAAACTTTAAAATAATGGCTGAGCATTACTTACAGAAAGTAACTCCAACTTCTACCACCCTGGAATGTAGAATTACATTCAGTGGCCACTTCATTAGGTTCACCCTTCCAGCTGCTCGTTAATGAAAATGTCTAATTGTTCATTCAATCCTGTGGCAAAAATTCAGTGCATAAAAACATGCAGACATGGGCAAGAGGTTCACTTGTTGTTCAGACTACATATCAGAATGAACAAGAAATGTAATCTAAGTGACTTTGACCAGGAATGATTGTTGGTGCCAGACACAGTAGTTCAAATATCTCAGAAACTGCTGATATCCTGGGATCTTTTTGGGGCAAAACAAAACACTTTCATAATGAGAGAGGTCAAAGGAGAATGTCTAGATTGTTTCAAGCTGACAGGAAGATGAGAGTAATTCAAATAACTGCACATTACAATTGTGGTGTGCAAGAAGACCATCTCTGATTGTGCATGTCAGACCTTGAAGTGGATGGACTACAGCAGCAGGAGACTATAAACATTAACTGAGTAGTATCTAATAAAGTGACCACTGAGCGTACACCACCTCTGAGATTCAGTACAGAAAGTTTGACTTTAGTTTTTCAGATTATTTTATATTCTCCTCCACAACCTAACCAACAAAATCTGTATTTCTCTTTCTATCCTGTGGAGTTCACATTTATATCTTGAATATATCCATATATTCTCCACCACATATCTATTGAAGTTTGTCAAGTTTTAGATGTTATATCTTGATTAGACAATCAAGATTTGAATAGCTCAGACCTCAAGGGTGGCGTTCTCAGGATTGCTGCCAGTTCTACGTGATAGTGATGGAAGAATTGGAGGAGATGGCAGTTGAATGCGTGGCTGAGGAGTTGGTGAAGGGGGCAGGGTTTTAGATTTTTGGACCATTGGGATCTCTTCTGGGGAAGGTGGGACCTGTACAGATTGGATGGGTTGCACCTGAACTCAAGGGGGAGCAATATCCTTGCTGGTAGGTTTGCTAGCATGGTTCAGGAGGGTTTAAACTGATTTGCAAGGGGGATGGGACCTGGAGTGATAGAGCAGTGAAAGAAGTACATGGAGTAAAGCCAGATCTAACATATAGAGAGGCTTTGAGGAAAGAGCAGCAGAATAAAGGGTATAAAGGTAGTAAGGTAGAAGGGCTAAAGTGTGTATACTTCAATGCAAGAAGCATCAGGAACAAAGGTGATGAACTGAGAGCTTTGATACATACATAGAATTAAGATGTAGTGGCCATTACGGAGACTTGGCTGGCACCAGGGCAGGAATGGATTCTCAATATCCCTGGATTTCAGTGCTTTAAAAGGGATAGAGAGCGGGGGGGTGGGGGGGAGGGCAGGAGGTGTGGCATTACAGGCCAGGGATACTATTACAGCTACAGAAAAGGTGGGTAACGTAGCAGGTTCCTCTTTTGAGTCAGTATGGGTGGAAGTCAGAAACAAGAAGGGAGCAGTTACTCTACTGGGGGTATTCTATAGGCCCCTAATATTGATTGGCACTTGATTAGTTCCAAGGGTTTAGATGGGGCAGAGTTTGTTAAGTGTGTCCAGGATGGATTCCTGTCACAGTATGTTGACAGGCCGACTAGAGGGAATGCCATACTAGATCTAGTATTAGGTAATGAACAGGGTCAGGTCACAGATCTGTCAGTGCGTGAGCATCTGGAGTACAGTGATCACTGTTCTCTGGCCTTTAGCATTATCATGGAAAAGGATAGAATCAGAGAGGACAGGAAAATTTTTAATTGGGGAAGGGCAAATTATGAGGTTATAAGGCTAGAACATGCGGGTGTGAATTGGGATGATGTTTTTGCAGGGAAATGTACTATGGACATGTGGTCGATGTTTAGGGATCTCTTGCAGGATGTTAGGGATAAATTTGTCCCGGTGAGGAAGATCAAGAATGATAGGGTGAAGGGACCGTGGGTGGCAAGTGAAGTGGAAAATCTAGTCAGGTGGAAGAAGGCAGCATACATGAGGTTTAGGAAGCAAGGATCAGATGGGTCTATTGAGGAATATAGTGTAGCAAGAAAGGAGCTTAAGAAGGGGCTGAGGAGAGCAAGAAGGGGGCATGAGAAGGCCTTGGCGAGGAGGGTAAAGGAAAACCCCAAGGTATTCTTCAATTATGTGAAGAACAAAAGGATGACAGGAGCAAAGGTAGGACTGATTAGAGATAAAAGTGGGAAGATGTGCCTGGAGGCTGTGGAAGTGAGCGAGGTCCTCAATGAATACTTCTCTTTGGTATTCACCAATGAGAGAGAACTTGATGACGGTGAGGACAATATGAGTGAGGTTGATGTTCTGGAGCATGTTGATATTAAGGGAGAGGAGGTGTAGGAGTTGTTAAAATACATTAGGACAGATAAGTTCCCAGGGCCTGACGGAATATTCCCCAGTTTGCTCCACGAGGCAAGGGAAGAGATTGCTGAGCCTCTGGCTGGGATCCTTATGTCCTCATTGTCCACAGGAACGGTACCGGAGGATTGGAGGGAGGCAAATGTTGTCCCCTTGTTCAGAAAAAGTAGTAGGGATAGTCTGGGTAATTATAGACCAGTGAGCCTTATGTCTGTGGTAGGAAAGCTGTTGGAAAAGATTCTTAGATATAGGATCTATGGGCATTTAGAGAATCATGGTCTGATCAGGGACAGTCAGCATGGCTTTGTGAAGGGAAGATCATGCCTAACAAGCCTGATAGGGTTCTTTGAGGAGGTGACCAGGCATATAGATGAGGGTAGCGCAGTGGATGTGATCCACATGGATTTTAGTAAGGCATTTGACAAGGTTCCACACGGTAGGCTTATTCAGAAAGTCAGAAGACATGGGATCCAGGGAAGTTTGGCCAGGTGGGTTCAGAATTGGCTTGCCTGCAGAAGGCAGAGGGTTGTGGTGGAGGGAGTACATTCAGATTGGAGGGTTGTGACTAGTGGTGTCCCACAAGGATCTGTTCTGGGACCTCTACTTTTCGTGATTTTTATTAACAACCTGGATGTGGGGGTAGAAGGGTGGGTTGGCAAGTTTGCAGATGACACAAAGGTTGGTGGTGTTGTAGATAGTGTAGAGGATTGTCGAAGATTGCAGAGAGACATTGATAGGATGCAGAAGTGGGCTGAGAAGTGGCAGATGAAGTTCAACCCAGAGAAATGTGAGGTGGTACACTTTGGAAGGGCAAACTCCAAGGTAGAGTACATAGTAAATGGCAGGATACTTGGTAGTGTGGAGGAGCAGAGGGATCTGGGGGTACATGTCTACAGATCCCTGAAAGTTGCCTCGCAGGTGGATAGGATAGTTAAGAAAGCTTATGGGGTATTAGCTTTCATAAGTCGAGGGATAGAGTTTAAGAGATGCGATGTAATGATGCAGCTCTATAAAATTCCAGTTAGGCCACACTTGGAGTATTGTGTTCAGTTCTGGTTGCCTCACTATAGGAAGGGTGTGGAAGCATTGGAAAGGGTACAGAGGAGATTTACCAGGATGCTGCCTGGTTTAGAGAGTATGGATTATGATCAGAGATTAAGGGAGCCAGGGCTTTATTCTTTGGAGAGAAGGAGGATGAGAGGAGACATGATAGAGGTGTACAAGATATTAAGAGGAATAGACAGAGTGGACAGCCAGTGCCTCTTCCCCAGGGCACCACTGCTCAGTACAAGAGGACATGGCTTTAAGCTAAGGGGAGGGAAGTTCAAGGGGGATATTAGAGGAAGGTTTTTCACTCAGAGAGTGGTTGGTGTGAGGAATGCACTGCCTGAGTCAGTGGTGGAGGCGGACACTCTAGTGAAGTTTAGGAGACTACTAGACAAGTATATGGAGGAATTTAAGGTGGGGGGTTATATGTGAGGCAGGGTTTGAGGGTCAGCACAACATTTTGGGCCAAAGGGCCTGTAATGTGCTGTACTATTCTATGTTCTGTTCAATTAATCTTCTATATTCCTATAAATTTAGAAATAAAATCCTGTAATTTAACTCCTGATTCTGATATACCTACAATATACTTCAGTTTTCTTTATTTTGTTGAGATAGAGTGTGAAAAATGCCCTTCTGGCCATTTGAGACATGGTGCCGAACAATCTCCTGATTTAATCCTAGCCTAATCATGGGATAATTTACAATGACCAATTAACCTACCAACTGGTACATCATTGGACTATGGGAGGAAACCAGAGCATCTGGAGGAAACACAGGCTGTAACCAAGAGAAAGTGAAAACTCCTTACAGGTAATGGCAGGAATTGAATCCGGGTCAACTGTACTGTAAAGTGTTTTGCTAATCACTATACTATCATCCAGCCCTGTAAATTAAGTCTCCAAATCCATCCCAATGTGCCCAAAATAAGGAGGAGCACTCCAGATATTTTTTGAAGAAGGGTTGGGTCACTGTATAATTACTCCTGTATCATTGTATTCTAGTTCTCTAGATGGCCTGCACTCCTTCCATTGATTTTAATCTTTTTTATATATGTCCCAGACATATGTCCTCTCATTATCTTTAAGCTTCTATTAATCTAAATTTATTACCTTTCGGAAATTATTCTACAGTAACTTTTCAAGAGCTAAAAGAGATGAGCTCATACAATTCTGTGTAAAAGTCTTAGGCACAGTACTGTACATAGCAAGTCTTGTGCACCGTACTGTATATTGGTTAAAATAAGAACGTGATTGGGAAAATGAACTAAGAGTACTTAGCTTTGTATTAGCTCAGTAGTATTTTGTAATTTTATGTTTTGTCTTCATTGCCTACAATAGTGACTTCATGGCTTTGGAAAATTAACATTTGATCTTCTATCCCACCATTTTAAGCATCAATAAACAAATAAACATTATTTTTTAAAAATCCCTGATGATTGCCTGTTCGTAATTCAAGCAGCTCCCAGTACTCAATAATTCCATCTATATTTTAAGCTTAAGTAGCTTAGCAACAATGAAGTAAGGTTAAGTGTCTAGTATTTCCTGACATGCCAGAACCTTCCTTTAAACAGGAGTGTGAAAAATTTCCAATCTCTAGTTCACAGGTCTGATTGTTCTTTCCATTTTTGGAAGCTTGCAGCCAAAGTCTCTATTAATTCTCTTTCAACACCCCCATAAACTAAAATCAGCAGATGCCTATAATTTATTTGGCTGAAATTGATTACAGTTAATACTATCTGTACTGTTATCTGATAAACTGTGATCTGTTCTCTTATGTTTCATCATCAAATATCCTTCTCCACATCAATATTTGGAAGATTGCCTCTAATTATAGCTTTATATCTGTCCAGTGTGATTTTATCTTCTTATCACTTATTTACCTTGCTATGTCATTTTATTATTAGCTTATAATTAGCTGGTTGATGATTTTTGCTTTAACGAGATTCCCTAGTGTCTTCAAGAATCAACATCTTACTTTGCCAAGGATTTTGCTGCAACTTGAGGATCTCGGTTCTGGAGAGAGATTGAATTGTTTAGGACTTTATTCCCTGGAACAAGAGGGAGAAAGGTAAAATGTTTAAGGAAAACATGAGCTTGAACTTCTTCACTCAGAGGATGATGACAGTGTGGAATGAGCTGCCAGCAAAGGTGGTGGCTGAGGGTTCAATTGTAACTTTTAAGAGAGCTTTGGATAAGTACATAGATGAGAGATATATGGAGGGCTATAATTGAGTTGCAGATCAATGGGACTAGGAAGAATAATATTCAACATCGATTAGATGGGTCAAATGGCTTGTTTCTGTGCTGTAGTACTTCATGCCTCATAACTGGTAGCAACACAGGGAAGTTAAGCAACTGAACTGCTGAAAAAAAAGTCATACTTTGTGCCAAGTGAAGGTGTATGCTTTATATTCTTACTAAAGCGGTAAGTGTCCAGTGATCCATTCAATTTTCTGGGGACATTAGCAATGATCTTGCAAGAATCAATGCTTCTGGCATAGTTCAGGAGGTCTGGAAAATTGCAAATGTCATTCCACTCTTCAAGAAAGGAGAGGGGCAGAAGAAAGGAAATTAGAGGCCAGTTAGTCTGATCTTAGCGGTTGGTTACATGTCGGATTCAATTGATAAAGATGTAGTTTCAGGGTACTTGGTGGCACATGATAGAATAGGCTGAAGTCAACATGGTTTCCTTAAGGAAAAATCTTGCCTGACAAATCTGACACAGAAGAAATAGTGGACGGTGCGTACTTGGATTTTTAGAAGGCCTTTGACAAGGTGCCACGTATGAGGCTGCTTGGCAAGTTAAGTGTTCATGCTATTACAGGAAAGATACTAGCATGGGATAGAGCATAGGCAGATTGGCAAGAGACAAAGAATGGGAATAAAGGGAGCCTTTTCTGGTTGACTGTCGGTGACTAGTGGTGTTCCACAGGGGTCTACGTTGAGGCCACCCTTTGTTATGTTCTATGTCAATGATTTAGATTAAGGAATTGATGGCTTTGAAACCAAGTTTGTGTATGATCAAAAACAGGTAGGGATGCAAACAGTTTTCAGGAAGTAGATAGGCTATGGAAGGACTTAGACAAATTAGGAGAATGGACAAAGAAGTGGTAGCTGGAATACAGTGTAGGGAAGAATATAGTCATGCACTTTGGAGAAGAAATAAAACCATAGGCTATTTTCTAAAGGGAAGGGAAATCTTGGGTGCAAAGGGAACTGGGAGTCCTCATGCATGATTCCCTAAAGGTTAAATTACAGGTTGAGTTGTTGGTGCAGAAGGCACATGCAATGATAGCATTCATTTCAAAAGGTCGAGCATATAAAAGCAAGAATGTAATGTTGAGACTTTATAAGGCACTGATAAGGACTCCAGTTTTGGGCCCCTTATCTAAGAAAGGATGTATTGACATTGGAGTGGGTTCAGAGGAGGTTAACAAGAAAGATTTTAGGAATGAAAGAGTTACTATATGAGGACTTTTGCTTGGAATTCAAAAGAATGAAGAAGGATCTCAACATCTATTGAATGTTAAACACAAAGTACACTGCAGATGCTGTGGTCAATTCAACATGTACAAACAAGCTGGATGAACTCATGCACATGCAGATCAACTCTGAGTGATTATGCAGAAAGTTTGAAGTTAATAACTCATCTCCTCCTACCTTAGACCACGAACTTATCAATCACCCATCTGTGGGCACTTTCTAGAGGTCCAAAATCCATATGCTCCACGACCGCTGGACTAAGTGTGTAAATGTAGGAGGAGACTAGGTTGAAAAATAAATGTGCTAGGTTTTCTAAAATTGACTCCTACCTTAGGTCACAAACTTATCAATCACCCCTCGTAGATATACTTAAGGCAGTTTCATGGATTCTTGATTAGTCAGTGCATGAAGGGATACAGGGGGAAGCAGGAGATTGGGGCTGAAAGAGCAAATTGATCAGCCATGAGGAAATGGCAGGGGACTCGATGGGCCAAACAACACTGCTCCTATATCTTGAGGTCTTAGGTAGTAACTACATCATTAGGGATTTAGGACAACACCTAATATCTAGAGAACAATATCAACTTCCTAATGGAGTTTGATAATGGCATGTAATTCTATAAACTGTAAAAACACAGAAAAGAAAAATAAATCAAATTCAAGTTTATTGTCATTCAACCTTATAAATGTGTACCACCAAACAAAATGTTTCTCTGGTCCAAGGAAAGCAAGACAGTACATAAAACTCATACACAACACATAAAATAATATTGTCACAAATAAATTAACAATAATAAAATAGATTTTAGAAGATTGACAATGAGATATGCATTAATAAATCACTGGTGAAATAGAAATAAGCTGGAGTGATTTCTTTTCTCCTCCTTACATGTCTTTGCCTTCATTTCACATTTATACATAGGCTGCCTTCAACAAATAATACCAGAATGAGATTGGATGTTAGTGATATTTCCTACAATACTCTAATGACCACATTTCACAAATTAATTCATTGATGTCACATGTTTTGAGATACAGTGAGGTCATGAAGGGGATTGTAGTACAGTACTTTGGGATATGTTCAGGTTGTGAAAAAACATGACACAAATGCAAATATTTCTTTATTTTGATTTCTTTATTACTTTTCCCTATAATGCTAGAGTTGTCATCATGTTGACCTGCTATCAACTGTCAGTTGAAGAAGGCGCAGGGCTTCTTTTGACTGCTAACCTGATTACAAAGGAACAGTGTCTAAACTTCAGAAGGAATTCACTGACTGTGAAATACTGGGATACTTTGAAGATGTGAAGAGTAAATAAAAGAATAACCTCCCTTCATATTTTCCTGTTTTTTTTATCTTTTGTCAATAAGTCCCTGGTTTAGAAAGTGAATGTGTATTTTTTTCTGACTGTTGTATAATTCTTGAAATTCTCCTGTGCTTCAGTCTGCATTAATTCATAACCTTGATATACTTAGTATTTAAAAATGTAGAGATCTCCAAATTGATTATATTTTAGAACTAAGCATCCAGAACCTTCTAGGGGAATGACTTCCAAATATTGCTCGTTCTCCAGGTGAATAAGGTCTTAGTCCTCAAAGGCTGGTATAGATGGCACAGTCAGTACAAACATTAATGCTGCATTAATCCCTCAATGCCCCTTAGGAATTCTGTATGCTTCATGTGATCGCACTTTATTCTTCTCTCTTTGCACCAAAAAAGGCCCCACCCAGGAACCAAATTGGTGCACGTCTGTTGCACTTTCTTCAGCATAGGTATATCGTTTCTTGGGCAGAGGGACCAGACTTGTACACAATGGTCCAGAAGTGGTCACACCAGTAATAGAGAATGAAGTTCCTACTTTTGTATTCCAATCTTCCACAATATATTTTTTACTTTCTTAAATGTGTGATAATACAAATCTATTTCAGTGATTTTTGTATGAGGACTCTCTAAACACCGACAACTTTCAATTTCCCACTGTTTAAAAAATACGCTACCTTCCTGCTTCATTTTAATGAAAGTAGATTACCTCAGTTTTATTCTCCATCTGCCATGTTCATTCTTGTCCATTTCTTTAGCATATTCATAGCTCCTCAAGGCCTTGATAGAGTGGATGTGAATTCAGCTCTTCTGAATTCTAGTGGGTGGGTTATAACAGGCCCAGGGCCATCAAACATTTTTCATTTGACAAGTCATTCAATCTTGGAATCATTTTTGTGACTTCCTTGGAACACTGTCCAATCTCAGCACATCCTTTCTAAGATGCTCACAGTGCTCCAGGTGAGGCCTCACCAGAGCTTTATAAAGTTTCAACATTACATCCTTGTTTTTTATATTCTAGTCTTCTTGAAAGGAATGTTAGTGATGCATTTGCCTTCCTCACCACAGAATCAGCATACAAGTTAACATTTAGGGAATGCTGCACAAGGATTCCCAAGACCCGGTACTCTGTCTGCCATTTCATTGCCTATTCCCCTAATCCACTAAGTCCTTTTATAGCCTCTCTACTTCCTCAAAACTACCTGCCCCTCCGACTAACTTCATATCGCCCGCAAACTTTGCAACAAAGCCATCAATTCCATCATCCAAATCAACGACATATAACATAAGAAGGATCAGTCCGAACACAGACTCCTTGAAACACCGCTAGTCACCGGCAGCAGTTAGAAAAGGCTCCCTTTATTCCCACTCTTTTCCTCCTGCTAATTACTCAGCAATAATCTTTACATGATTACATGATGCTTTAATGCCGACAACAACATATGTACCTATCAATCTACAACTGTGTTGCAAGTTAATCTACCTTAATCCATATACTGTGCACATTCAAATACAACTCCTTCAGTCCTGTATTCACCCTTTCTGATTTTGTCTGGTTTTTATGTTGCAACTTATTCTGTTGACTGTAATTTTGCCCTGTCATCAGCCTCACCACACTACACATTTCCCCTGTTTGTAAGCCAGCTACCTCATCTTCAGCACTATTATCTGCCTTTTCTATGATACCTTTCGCATTGAAGTATAGGCAGCTCAGGACACTAGTCAAACCATGCTCAATCTTTTGATTCTGAACTCTGTCTGAGGTCTGACCAACATCTGCCTCCTGAACCTCTCCATTAACTGTTCTGGCACTCTGGTTCCCATCCCCCTGCAACTCTAATTTAAGACCCCCCCCCCCCCCCCATGAAGCATTAACAAACCTTCCGCTAGAATAATAGTCCCCAATCCAGTTCAAGAGCAAACCATCTGTTCTGTACAGAGAGACATACAAAATGCTGGAGGAACTCAACAGGCCAGACAGTATCTATGGATGGAAATGAACATATGAGCCAAAACTATTCATCAGTTCCTCCAGCATTTTGCATATATTATTCAAGATTTCCAGCATCAGCAGAATCTCTTGTGCCTCCTTTTCCATTTTGCCTGACTCATAAAAATTAAGCATTCTGGAATATTTGGTTTTTGATGTTTGTTACACATGTATTGCTTCTTTGGCAAAGTTATAGTTGATACGTGTGTTGCAGTTCCACTCAAAATAAATCAGTGAATCATCACCTTATTGGGGTGGAGAGGCTGGAGAGTTCTTGAGATCCTGAGGATGATGCAATCTGGAGTTTAGCTTCTGGTTGCATCCTCCCTAGTGGTAAGGTCAAGGGGAAGGTTCCAGATGAGGAGTGATCCAACCAGGACCTCAGGGATGGAGTCAGTGGAAGATGATGACACATCACAAAGGCAGTGAAGATGGAGGAAGGCTGCAGCACTGAAGGTTCCTTAGTGATCTTGCAATCAAGTCACTGGATCCTAAATCCAATTTGTCAAGGACCATGTGGTGGTTGTGTATGCATCAGTATCGCCACATTAAACAAACTTATGCAAGGCATTCTCCATAAAGAGAATCTACCCTCAACAACCCCTTAGGTGAATATCATACCATACTTGATTTGAGTGATTGCACAATCCACTCAGAATTATAGTGGTGGCTTCATATCTACGCTGACCAATCAGTTGAGTTCTAGTGCAAATGGGATGTCTGTATTTTTTCAGAAAGCAGGAAAATTCCATATGGGTCTTCACTGCTCAGCCCCATGTAGTACCCACAGCTTAAAAAATACATTTCTCAGAAATAGGGCACTGGCTTTTCCAACTTATGGGAAAATGGGTCATTTTTTTTTGGAATGAAAAGAATAAAAAGAGGTAAGAAATGTTCCATTTTAAGTTTTTTTAAGTTCTGGACCGCATGAATCACAAGATATTTGAATCCCTATGATGACAGGTCAAGGGTCAGATTTTGGCGTGAAGGCGCAAAATGAAGCGATCAATCACCTTTAACAAGCTTGTTACATGTGTTGATTGGATGAAGTTGCACTTATTAAAATTTCTGTCTTTGCAGTCATTAAGTCAAGTGATAGGGTCAGTAATTGCTATTGAAGAGGCAGATGGGAATTGAACGCGAACATTATAACCACCAAAGAAATTAAACCCCAAGTGTTAATGACCTAATTTAATTTACAGGTTGGCACACACAGCATTTTGGATTGATTAGAATATAATAATTAAAAGCAATATGTTAATATTTAAGAGTTTATTATGTGTTGCTGGTAATGAGACTAAAGAGTGTGTTTAATTTAATTAGCACATTTGCAAAGAGACTGGTACAATGAATAAATATCAGCCCATTTTTTCTATGGAGTCCATGGTAAGAATAAAATGTTGGAAGGGCAGATGTACAAATAGAAATTTACTCTTGATCCCAGATTTTTTTCTTTAATGATTGTGGTAATGTGATGTCTTTCATGATATTAAACCAAAAGTATTTCAGTGCTTTAAGCTTTATTCTTTCATGATCACATTCAGTAAGTATCGGCCTAGTAAAAATGATAAATAAGACTGCATATTGCTGAGGTCCTCACTGTCTTCTTACTTTTCCCAGCCCGTTCTCGTGCTTTCGCAAGCCTGAACGTAATATGCTTTAACTTCTACTTAATGAGTGGGATAACTGTGGAATAAGCTGCTTACAGAACTGATTGATATGGGTTCGACTGTAACATTTAAGGGAAGTTTGGATAGGTATATGGATGGGAGGGATTTTGGTGGGATATAGTCCAGGTGCATGTAAGAGCTAAGCAAAATATTGGGTCAGCATAGACTGGATGGGCCAAAGGACCCTTTGTCCAGTGGTATTCTATGGCTCCCTGTTATCCAACTGTGAGGGGCTGGCTAAATAATTCATTCCTAATTATCCAGCTAGGGCCTTAATATATCTTGCAGTAGCTTCTCATTCCAGAGAGGCATTCTGTCTACAATATGGTAGATTGTACAGTATTGGGCAAAAGCCTTAGACACAATAATGTTGCAAATTAACTTTTGAACATTATTGTACTTGTCAATGTAGGGTGGAGAGCAAGTTTGTAAATCTGGTGGGAGCAAAGTATATTGGGAGTGGTGAGGTGGAGCACCACGGGAGGGAGTGGGACAGGTGACAGAAAAGCAGTGCCAGAGGTGAGGAAGAGGTGCAGGCACACCATCAGGTAAGATAATTGGATTCTAAACAATTGGTTTATTGATCATTACAGAATGTCTGTCTGGAGCTTCTTGCTCCCTCTCCCTTCTTTTCCCAACTATGATTCCCCTCTCCCTGCCTACCTCCCTCTCTCAATCCACAACAAAGACGCATATCAGAATCAGGTTTATCATCACTCACATATGTGATGATTTTTTTTTTGCAGCAGCAGCACCAGCAGCTGTACAGTGTAATACATACAATTGCTACAGTACTGTGCAAAAGTCTTAGGTACGCTAACTATGTATATGTGCCTAAGACCTTTGCACAGTACTATATATATGATGCTGACACCCAGCTCACTCTCTCCATCACCTCTCTCACATCTGGATTGGATTTGGAACATGATTGAATGGAGTGGTAACAAAATGCAAAACGGTCCAGGGTGAAGACCTGTTGCTCATTTGTATGTTGGTAAATGAAATATGCATTTCAAGTTGTTAGATCAGGATTGTGTTGGAGAAAAGAAGATTCATATGAAATATAGTATGGATGCCCACAGTAACTGAACCAAAGACAAACTGAAAAGTCTTTTCAAAATACGTTTCGGATCTGTCAGAACACTTTCAGAAGCACATGCCTAAATGGAGAGGATACCTCCAGAATACTTGCATGAGCAATAAATATATATTTTTTGCATTGTTATATTGATATAAAGTTACTTCCTCATATAAGTTCCTGTAATTAGTGATCCATTTCCTTTGGAAGAGCTCATCCCTGTTATCGACCTGAAAGATTTACCAGTTTGGCTGAAATGTTTACAGATGAGAATTGCCATTTTGTTAACAAGGAGTAGGATTCTTGCTTTGCCACATCCTGACTGAATGAGCCAATGGCTCAAAGGACTCATTTTTATACAACAGTGAGCTTAAATATATAATCAATTGAAAATGTCATAGTATGTTAGACTTAGTATTGCCTGCCTTTAGCACCTTGAGAATTGCTCAATTTCATCAAAAAAAATCATAGGTCCAATTAAGCACTATTTTCTTCTGAAGTACTTGGTAAGAAATGAACCCTGGTTTCATAAACCTTCAATTATTCAAATTGATCAGCCTAAGCTGTATTTGAAGTCGATTCACTCAACTCTGTTCACCTTCAAGACAATGCAATTGTAAAGGCAATTCTTCAATCTGAATTCAGCATACCTTCAGTCCTCTGATCAGTCTCTATGCTTAATTGTGGTAGATCCAAATGTTTTGCCTGGAATGATCAATCTATCTTTGCGATAATTTGACTGTAGCTTCTTCTATTTCAGATTTGCTGAAGAAAATTTCAATGGCATTGTTCCAGAGAAAAACGGCACCTTTTGCCTTATTCCAGCATCTCTTTTAAATGCTATGATGATGAATTTCAGGCAACTCAGGGCGGAGGGGAGAAAATTATTCATGTAAGCTGAGTCACATCATTGCACTGCCTTAATATAATCTAAATGCCTTGTACACGATGTACTAAATTATAAAAATGGTTTGGAATAAATAAGGAAAGTCTCACTCACCTACAAGTACAGGGATTGTTGCCTTGATCGAAAAGCCTGACTTCGAATACTAAGTGCTACGATTGAGGTCATCCTGTCTATTTTTGTGTGATGCATGTAATCACAATTGATAAGTTGCTTCCAGTTACAGGTACCACAAACCTGAGAGAAAGTGGCAAGAGTGAAGAGAAGACATGGTAAATGGTGACAGTCAGGGAAATGAACAATGAGGGAAAACAAATAATGCCTGCTGCGGCAGGAGGTTCTAAGGAAGATAGGTCAATTTAGTCAGGATGAATGAAGGAAGCCTCAGAGAAACACAGTATAAATTAACAGCAGAGTTTAGAGGAAGCTTTAGAGCAAAGGCTTTTTCAAGACAGTTTCTTGGTAATAAAAGTCAGAAGCATATGTTGCAATATTTCCTCCAGATCTTCAGTTACATTGATACTTAATTTCAGTCACATCCAGACTGGGTGAACATCGGCTCAGTGGCTATATTTCCACAGCAGAGAAAAAAGCATTAGATTCAGAAAAAGGTCCAGACAACCTTGCTAAGAGATGACTAAAACACTGGCTCTGAATACCTGACACCTACCAAGGATACTTGCAGTCGACAGTTGTACATGACGCAGTGGTTAGTGATCTTTAGCTTTTAGAGAAACCAGCATAGAGAAGATACTCGCAAGATAAAAGCCTGCAGAAGGTAATGGAAAAAAAGAACAAAACCAAAATATAGTTACTCTGCACCTTCAAAGAAGTGAAATGTTCCTTTGCACTTTTTAAGAGCAAGTTTCCTACTGAACTATCAGGATCTACCTAGGGGCTAATCAAAAGCAAGAACAAACTACTATTTTTAAGTTTTTTGTGGAAGGAAAGGGAAGTAGAGGGAGATAGCCTTAGGGAGGCATTCCAGAGCATAGGGCTCTGACAATTGGTGGTATGGCAGCCAGTGGTGAAGTAATTAAATCTTTTCTGAGGATCATCATCTAGCCATGGTGGAGAGGCTTGTGGATTCCGGAGTTCCCAAGTGTGATGCTGTTTGGAGTTTATCCATCTGGTGCTTAGCTCCTGGTAGGGTCACTCATAGCAATAGGGTCAAGGGAAAGGTCCCAGAAAGAGCAGTCCAACCAAGTCCTCAATGGTAGAGCTGTGGAAGATGATGGCACTGTGGTGAACTGCATATACCTGTCTGGATACGCCCCCCACTGCTGACTGCTCCTGTGGCTCCTCCCACAGACCGAGGCTCCTCCCACAGACCCCGGTATAAAGGCGATTGGAGGCACAGCCCCTTCCTCAGTCTCCAGGATGTTGTATGGTGGTCACTTGCTGCTGGTTCTTTCTTCCAGCCAGTAAAAGCCTATATCTCGCCTCACGTCTCCAAGAGTTATTGATGGTGCATCAGGCACAACACTATGGCAGTGAAGGTGAAGGAAGGGTGCAGCGAAGAGTCCTCAGTCATCTTGCCTCCCTTGCCGCTGGACCCTGACCCCGATCTGTCAAGGGCTGTGTGGTGGCTCCTCAGCCTCCCCATTTTAAACAAAGTCATTCACAGGCATTCTACATTAAGGAAATCCCAGATCAAGTCTCATGGCAATCAGCAAGTGGCAAAGAAGCAGGTTTATGTGGATCCTGGACCGGCCTCCACAGCCGCTTGAAGACACACTAATAGAAAACACCGTAGGAGAACATTTGACTCAACTCAAGTGATCGCATGACTAATTCAAATCAGCAACAATGAAAATACCAGAATTAGTTCAGTGCCAACATACTGGAGAGTGGTAGGTTTAGAGGAGGCTGTCCATGGATTTGAAAACTAGAAGGGAATTGCAAGTTGAAGTGCCTTCTTAGGAACCACAGGGATGAATGGGAAGCGGTGAAGGTTAGCTTTCATTTAGTTTCACTAAGATTTGGATGAACTTAAGTGAATGAAGGATAGAAAGACAGAATAATAAAGTTTAAATGTATTGGAGATCTGGTCGTGGACTTATTAGCTGCTCTCCTCTGATATGTGGCTCCAGCATCATATAAATGTGCCTTTATTTCTGGCTAAAGTGCAACAAAACAAGTGGGCAGATTCAATATTTATTGGAAAGTATTGAAAGATAGCATGAGCAGTGTTCCCTGATTCTTTAATGCTGTAATTGGTCAATGGAAACTTGTGTCAGCATTTGCATTGTTTAAGAGTCATGGATATTTGTTCAATTCTTTAAGAAATGAAGTCTAATCAATCAACAAGTGCCAAAGAATATTGGAATGATAAAACACAGTCAAGTAAAGCTGTTTGAAGAAAGTCGTAGCATAGACAATGGCTGAGCCTCTGGACAGATGTTGATGTCAAGCCAAGATTTTCTGGAGATCAAAGCAATTTTAGTACCTAGTTTTTGGCTCCCACCAGAATCGTTATTGGCACTTGGGAGCACTCTATTGTTAAGGTTTGCCTAACCTGCACAGTTTTACAGAGCCATCTTTCTCTTAGTCAGGAGGGAACAATGGCATTTTCTGCACTGAATGCAAATTGCTAGTGAGAGGAACAAAACTCCTTAACTTTGCAATTACTTGACCTCTTGTGATGTACCTGTTAATTATATGAGCTTTTATGACAGAAAATGTAACATAGATTACTCCACTATGACAAATCGTATTTAGCTAGTTATGTTTTGAGTCTGCATTTCTAGCATTCACCAGATATAACACTTGGAAGATCCTTTATTGGTAAACATAGTCAATAATCTAATGGAAGTATGCACCCTGTTTATTCCCTGTAATATTGCATGCACATTTATTGAACCGATGCTAAGATCAAATCAAACAAGATTTGTCAATCAAATATGTTTTATTCAGTAAAGCAATGTAAAATTAATTTGGTGTAATGGACCAGATGTGTCCTGCTTAATATAATGAAGGATAAATGCGGGCTCTGTCTGTGTCTGTCTGTGAGTGTGTGTCTGTGTGTTTGTGTCTGTCTGACTAATTTTATACAGGGTTTGTGTTCTAAGGTATAGCTTTAGCAAAGCAGTTACTTTAATGGACTAATAATGCAGAAACCTGGACTATAATGTAGCGGGTGTTGGCTCTTTTTCTACTAAAATTCCGCAACAGAAGCTTAGAATTTTAAGTTTAATTCCTTAAATAAACTGGGAACAAAAGAGCTAACATCAGTATTGGTGCCCATGAAACCGCAGTGCTGTTGTAAAATCCCATCTAGTTCACTCATGTGTTTTAAAGAAGGAAAATGTTGTCCAAACCACACCTGGTCCTATGTATAACCCTCGGCCCAAGCAACATCATTAACTGTTTACACAAAGGCTAAGTCAAAGACAATTAGAGATGAGCAATAAATATTGACCCTGCCATAAAAGTTCACATCCTTTAAAATAAATATAAAAGTACCAAGCATTCAGGGACTTGTCTGAATTTCTGGAAATAAACAGAAAGCTTTACTTTCAAGTGCAAAAATAGTGACCCCACCTTCCCTGAGGGAAAATAGCTATGAGATTCTCTAAACAGAGACACATTTGCTTCATTGAAACAGCCACCTTGGAACGTGTACTCTTGAGAATAAAATGAAAAGGGAGTTGAAATAACAGCAGTAGAAAACATGTCAGAAAACATTTCAAAATTTAAAAGGAAGTTGGATGGATGGATGAATGGATGGGAGGGGTATTAAAGGCCATGGTCTGGGTGCAGGTCAATGGAACTAGGCAGAATAATAGTTTGGCATGGACTACATAGGCTGAAGGGCCTGTTTGTGTGCTGCAATGTTCTATGACTCTGTCACAATAACCAGCCACCCATGGCTTGGTATTTTCCAGTTTTCCCTCATCTGGTCAGCCAGATAACTTTGCAACTGCACAAGATACCCATATCTGTGGTTTTCTGGAATTCTAGACCTTATTACAGCCCTCACCATTTTGAGAGTGCAGCCTGAAGGAGTACAACAGCATTATGGTTAAAGTGTCCAGAGACATGAAGAAATTGTCCAGCAGCAGCTGTTCACACAATGGCTACTAGATAATTTAAATTAACAGAAATGAACCTAGAATAAGCAATTGGCAATAGAACTAGAATTGTACCATTGAAGTGAATTGTTACAACATCCCATCTGGTTTACTGGTGCTCTTTGTGGAAGGACATCTGTCATGCTCACATGATTTAGTCGGTCAGTAATTCAAGACCCATTTAACTGCCTCCTCAGATAGACTAGCAAGGAATGGATACTAAATGTAGGGCTCACCAAGATATTGGACATGCCTTGAACTAGCAAAATATACTTTTACATCAACAGAGGGAAAGTTTTTGAGAGACCGTGCAACCATCAATTTATTCCTGAAGTCCCTAGTGATTACTCCACATTTTAGGAACAAATTTGTCCTCTCTGTCATCAAATTTCTGAATGGTCCATGAATACTATTTCACTTAGTTTGCTCTCTTTCTTCGTGATTCATTTTTAATATCTTCTTACAGTATTTTTTATGTACTGCACTGTACTGCTGCCGCAAAACATCAAATTTCATTGACATATAGTGTCATTGTGTCATAGAATCAGGCCCTTTGGCCCATCTACTTCATGCTGAAACCATTTAAACTGCCTATTCCCATTTACCTGCAACTGGACCATAGGCTCCATACGCCTACTGTCAATGTGCAGTACCTATCCAAACTTCACGTAAACGTTGAAATCAAGCTCCCATGCACCACTTGTGCTGGCAGCTCGTTCCACTCTCTCATCTTCCTCTGACCGAAGAAATTTCCCCTCATGTTTCCCTTTAAACTTTTCGCCTTTCACCCTTAACCCATGACCTCTGGTTGTTGTCTCACCCACCCTCTGTGGAAAAAGCATGCTGGCACTCACCCTGCCTATACCTCTCCTGTCAATCTTCTACCTTCTAAAGAATAAAGTCCTAACTATTCAATCCTTCCTTATAATTCAGATTCTGCAGACCCAGCAACATCCTTGAAAATATTCTCTGTATTCTTTCAAACTTATTTACATAGATTTACTAGAATGTTACCTGGGTTTCAGCACCTAAGTTACAGGGAAAGACTGAACAAATTATGTCTTTATTCTTTGGAGCGTAGAAGGTTGAGGGAGGACTTGATAGAGGTATTTAAAATAATGAGGGGGATAGATAGAGTTGACGTGGATAGGCTTTTTCCATTGAGAGTAGGGGAGATTCAAACAAGAGGACATGAGTTGAGAGTTAGGGGGCAAAAGTTTAAGGGTAACACGAGAGGGAATTTCTTTACTCAGAGAGTGGTAGCTGTGTGGAACGAGCTTCCAGTAGAAGTGATAGAGGCAGGTTCGGTATTGTCATTTAAAGTAAAATTTGATAGATATATGGACAGGAAAGGAGTGGAGGGTTATGGGCTGAGTGCGGGTCAGTGGGATTAGGTGAGAGTAAGTGTTTGGCACAGACTAGAAGGGCCGAGATGGCCTGTTTCCGTGCTATAATTGTTATATGGTTATATATCAGTGATAATAAACTTGAATATCATTCTGATTCTGATTCTAATGTTGTTGTGAGGTTTGTGGTCTGATCAGCCATCATTAACCTATAATTGCCATTGTATCATTGAATGAGATGCTATAGTGTTTTACTTGTACACTTCATTTCACAGTTGGCCCAAGGAGGTTCTGGGCTGCAAGATGACTCACATTTATGTCAGCTAGATCATCTGCATCATCCATAATTTTGGAAGTGACTCTCTGCACTGTTTTGCTTCGACAATCAGAGCTCTTAGGAAGTGTTTGGTTCATAACCAGTTCATGCCAAATGCTGTGAGAAATCATTTCTTGTGTTCACTCCATCTAATATGACCTGCACATCTTGCCATCTTCTTTTGCTGTTGCATTATTGCTATAATAAATTGCACAGCTGGAGGAAACCAGAATCTGGTTCAAATTGGAATCCACTGACAAACGTACACAGGGGGTAGAAGATTAGAGGGTTAGGTTCATGGAGTTTTTGATGTCAGATGGGAAGAGGGTCATGTAGAGAAGAGAGCCACATTATTAAGCAGTTTCTGAACTACTCTGGATGTGTAATTTGAAGTAAAGCATTCCATGCTATTTATATCAGTAAGTGGTTGTTTTGGTCATTGAGGTCCATTTGTGCAGGAGCTACTTGGTTGCATGTTAGCTTAGCATTAACAACAGTAGCAATATTCTTAAAGTATAGATTATTATCTAAAATAATATGGACCATTTTAATGCCATTTTCTGCACTATCTGTGCACCTTGTGAAAGTTCCCTCACATAACTGAGCAGATCGCTACCTCAATTTAGTGCTCAAAGCAGGACATTCACTATATTTCCTCAGAGTGTCTGACAGTGCATATCATCCCTCCACAAATTTCCAAGGTCTGAAGTTGTGGAATCAGATCATGAGTCTGGTTCCGTTTAAACCTCGGGCAAGCTTAGAAATCCATATTCGAATGAATGGAACAAGAATACTACTGGGAGAATAGACAAAATATGCTGGAGAAAGTTAGTAGGTCAGGCAGCATCTGTGGAGAAGAATAAACATTGACATTTCATGCCTAGTCCCTTCATCAAGATTTGGCCTGAAGAGTTGACTGTTTATTCCTCTCCATGGATGCTTCCTGACCTGTTGAGTTCTAGCATTTTGGGTGTGCTGCTCTGGATTTCCAGCATCTGCAGAATCTTGTGTTTATGATTACCTACTGGGAGAGAAAAAGAGTTTTCTTTCATTAGTATTTTAAATTGTTTTCAGTTTTGAGTTTATTTTTACTATGGGAATGTTATTTGTGCATTAAGTATTAAAAATAATGTCATGTTTTAAAAGAATACTTCAATTTTTTAAAGCAGGTTCCAAGTGTTACTGATTAGCTGTGAACATCAGCAATATTAAATGGCTCTGATAGTACTGATGGAAACAGGATAGTTTGGGGAGGGGTCAAGACTAATTTGTGAGTGTAGTGTTGAGGTAACCTTATGCCATGCCAAGGAGCTGAGAGTCTGGCTCCCAGAGAAGACAAAGGCAGAGCGGCACCCTGAGACAAACAGCGTAAGTACTTGATGATTTGGGGACGGTGAAAGATCTGTCCTGAAATCTCATAGGAAACAGAAATTATTTGTCAGATTTCACTTCCTATCTGAGAGAACAATCAATATCCACTCGTTATTTCCTTAGGGCAGCACCAGGTGACGGCAGAGGTAGCGATGCTTACTTCGTGATTAATTCTTCATGCTGGTTGTTCTGTTTCAGTCCTGTCCCCAACATGGAAAATCTGGCAGTCAGGTGTTGTCCATTCTATTTTCCAAGGGAGTTTTACAACATCACCCTGATAGCGATGTACATTCCAGTTCCAGCAAATGTCAAGCTGACACCAGAGGGGCTGAATACCATGATCAGAAGTCATAAAACAGCATACCCTGATGCCTTCCCCACCACTGCAGTAAACGTCAACCAGATCAGCTTGAAGGAGGCTCTGACAGTCAACTACCAACATATCACCTGTAGAATCAGAGGAACCAACACATTTTATCACTGTTCCACCACCATCAGCCTCCAAGAGGACTACAGCTTTGTCATGGTGTTTAGAGGCTCGTATGCCTCAATGACCCAGAGAGCTATGTTGGCTGGAGTCAGGGCCTTGTGTTTCGGCTCTAGGCTCACCCATGCCAAGCAGGTCAAAGGGTATAGGTCAGTAGACCAAGGGTCCTTCAAGTTCGGGGGTTCAGCGCAGGAGTAACAACACTGAATGGTCAAAAAATTGTTACAGAAAGAACAATGAAGGATTGTTCTGTACCTGTGTGCAATGCTATAGAGAGAGAGAGAGAGAGAGAGAGAGAGAGAGAGAGAGAGAGATGGAGGACCTTCATTGCTGCCCTAATCATCAATGGCATAATGGGCAGTTAGTAAGAATGGCATCATCAAAAATGCATCCCATGCCCGTACTTTAGCAGTCCAATCACCTGTCTGTACTTCTTTTCCCATCATATAGGCAGAGGCTAAAGACTGGGGATGGGACCACAAGGGTGTGGTCAAGGAAGTCAGAGTAGTGTTTACAGGGTTGCTTTGAATCAATGAACTGGACCATATTCAAGAATTCATTTTTGGATCTAAATGAATAGGCTACAGCCATCAGTGTCTTCATTGAAACCTGTAGAGACAAGTGTGTGCCTTCGAGAATATATAAACCAAAAAACCCTGTGTGAACCAGGAGATTCACATTTTGCTGTGGCTAGATCTGTAGCATTTAAGTCTTGTGACCAAAAATCCTACTAGGTCCAAATATGATGTGCAAGAGGTTCTCATAAGAGTGAAAAAGCAATTCTGTGTGAAACCAGAGACACAATCAAATGCATGACAGGTGTGCCAAGATTTGAATGCCATTAAGGCTCCCGGACCTCATAGCATAAATAGCAATGATACTTCGCTCCATGATGAACTCAATGCCTTTTAAGCACACTTTGAAAGGGAGAATAGCAGTAGACCTGTGTGTATCCCCGCAGTATCCAGTGACCCCGGGAGCTCTGTCTCAAAGGCTAATGTCAGAACATCCTTCAGAGGAGTAAACCCTTGCAGGGGAGTAGATTTAGGATGGAGATGAGGAAGAACTGCTTTTCCCAGAGAGTAGTGAATCTGTGTAATTCTCTGCCCAATGAAGCAGTGGAGGCTACCTCAATAAATACATTTAAGACAAGGCTGGATAGATTTTTGTATAGTGGGGGAATTAAGGGTTAATGGGAAAAGACAAGTAGATGGAGATGAGTCCATGGCCAGATCAGCCATAATCTTATTGAATGGCAGAGCAGGCTTGATGGGCCAGATGGCCTACTCCTGCTCCTATTTCTTATGTTCTTATGTTCTTGCAAAGTATCTAGTTTGGTGGTACGCCTAGCGGTGCACCAATAACCTGTGCCGGCTACCTAGCTGCAGTGTTCAAGGCCATCTTCAACCTCTCTTTGCTGTGGTTTGAGGTCACCACCTACTTCAGATTTGTTTATCACATGTACATTGAAACATATAGTGAAATGTGTTGTTTGTGTTAACAATCAAAACAACACAAGGATCCATGAGGAGGCAGTCCATAAGTGTCACCACACTTTTCAGTGCCAACGTACCTCACCCACAATGCTCAGCAGAACAACATAGACACAACGGAACAGAACACAGCAAGCAGCCAAACAGCAATAGCAAAACAACTGTGTTTCCTGCCCACCCACCATCAAACCACACACGTACAAAGTCCTCCAAATTCAGGTTGTTCAAAAGGGCAGCCATGATACCAGTGCTCAGTAAGGGAAGGGTGAGCTTCTTCAATGACTATCACTCATTAACACTCACAGCTACTGTGATGAAGTGCTTTGAGCAGTTGGTCATTCCTAGAGTTAACTCATGCCTGGGCAAGGACCCAGACCTGCTGCAATGTGCCCACTACCACAACAGGTCAACAGCAGATGAAATCTCACTGGCTCTCCATTCTGCTTTGAAGCACCTAGACAAGAGCAAAACATATGTCAGGCAACTGTTTTATAAAGGTGAGCAGTTTAATTTCCTGGGTGTCAACATCTTGGGCAATCTGTCCTGGGCTCAACACATTGAGAGCACAAACACCTACGTCAGGATGCTGTTCATTGACTATTGTTCAGCATTTAATACCATGATTCCCACAATCCTGACTGAGAACTTGCAGAACCCACGCCTCTGTGCCTCCCTCTGCAATTGGATCTTTGACTTCTCAACCGAAAGACCACAATATATGAAGATTGGTGATAACATTTCCTCCTCGCTGACGATCAACACTGGTGCAGCTCAGTGGCATGTGCTTAGCCCACTGCTCTATTCTCTATATACATGTGACGGTGTGGCTAGGCATAGTTCAAATACCATCTATAAATTTGCTGATGGAATCTCAGATGGTGATGAGAGGGCATACAGGAGTGAGTAAAAAGAAAGAACTAATTGTGGACTTCAGGAAGGATAAGATGAAGGAACACATACTAATCCTCATAGAGGGAACAGAAGTGGAGAGAGTAGGCAGTTCAAGTTCCTGGGTGTCAAGATCTCTGAGGATCTAACCTGGTCGCAAAATATCGATGCAGTTATAAAGAAGACAAGACAGTGGCTATACTTCATTAGAAGTCTGAAGAGATTTGATATGTCAACAAATACAATCAAAAACTTCTATAGATGTACCATGAAGAGCATTCTGACAGGATGCATCACTGTCTGGTATTGGGGGGGCGGGGGTGGGGGTTGCTACTGCACAGAACCAGAAGAAGCTGCAGAGGGTTGGAAATTTAGTCAGCTCCATCTTGGGTACTAGCCTGCAAAGTAACCAGGACATCTTCAAGGAGCAGTGTCTCAGAAAGGCAGCGTTCATTATTAAAGACCTCCAGCACCCAGGGCATGTCCTTTTCTCCCTGTTACCATCAAGTAGGGGGTACAGAAGTCTGAAGGCATGCACTCAGTGATTCAGGAACAGCTTCTTCCCCTCCTTCTTCCCAATGTCCCCTAAATGGACATTGAACCCTTGGACACGACCTCACTTATTTAATATATATTATTTGCTTTTTGCATGATTTTTAATTTATTCAATATACGTATACTGTAATTGATTTACTTATTTATTTAATATGATGTATTGCAATTAACTGCTGCTGCTAAGTTAACAAATTTCATGACACATGCCAGTGATAATAATTCTGATTCTGAGGTTCTCTGTTAAAAGATGAGGAGATTTCATATATCACCAAAGACTCTTGAAAATTTCTATAGGTGTGTGATGCAGAGCATTCTGACTGGATGCATCCCAGCCTGGTACTGAGTCTGCAAAGTGCAGGACTGGAAGAGGGTGCAGAGAGTTGTAAACTCAGCCAGTTCCACTGTGGGCACAACCCTTCCTACCAATAAGCACATCTTTAAGAGCCAGTGCCTCAGGAAGACCCTTACCTTCTGAGACATGCTCTCTTCTCGATAATATCATTGGGCGGGCGGTACAGGGAGCCTGAAGACCAGCAGTCAACATTTCAGAAAAGGTTTCTTCCCCTCCAGCATCAGATTTCTGATTGGTCCATATTTCATTTTTTGCACTAATTACTTATTTTGTAATTTACAGTAATTATTATATCTTTGCACTGTACTGCTGCAACAAAACATCAAAGTATGTCAGTGATAATAAACCTGATTTTGATTCTTTGGGTGCACTCCAAGAACAGGAAGTTAAAAATGGAAATTGGCGACAAGAATGATAGGGCACAGAAAATCATCCAATTGCACTTCAATTTCAGAAAGCCAGTGATGTTCTTAACAAAACTATAATAGCTTTAAGACCCTCAATGACATTTCCTGTACTGAAACTGTCCAGTCCAACTCATTCATTATCTTTCTTTATGTGACATAGCTGTGTACTAATTGGCTCGTTATTTGCTTAACTACAGCTTTGGGCCATTGAGAAATAATCCTTTGTTTGAATGGTAATTGTTGATGTGAAGGAAACAGGAAATTTGTTCTTTGTTCACAGAAATATATTTCCTTGGTTCTTTAATTCTTTTCAGGAAAATGTATGAATGAAATTGGGAAGCCTTTGCTGAGGGGTTGTTTGTTAGACCACCATTTGGTGATCTTGCAAAAAAAATTAGGAATAATTAAATACAAGGAAATATACAGATCTCTTTTCATCTTTTATTGCTGCTGTTTTACATATTTATACTACTGCTTGTTTTATTGTAATAGTCCCACTTACATTATATTGTCTAACATAAACATATACCTCATTCTTTGTCAAATTGTCAATCTTCAAGCTATGCTATTAAAAGACTTGTGCTGATATTATTTTGTGACTATATCTCCTGGATCGTGACTATATGTACTGTGTTTTTGCACCTAGGCCACAGAGGAACAATGTTTCATTTCGCTGTATACATGTGTATGGTTATATGACAATAAATTTGAACTAGAACTTGACTTGGCTTGAATGCAGGTAAAAATGGTTCTGTGCTGGCCAGGGGCAAGCCATTTTCCTGAAGTGGCTACTAAAGTGTAATTTGTGTGTGATGTGGTAAAAATATGAAGAAACAAAGTCACTGGTTGTCATTGGTTGAGTGGATAATGAACTTACTTTGCTCATACTTATTTACAGAGGTTTCTTTGTCTTAACTGGTTCATGGTTTATATACTTATTCTAACCTGAATTAATCATAAAGTTTATCCTTGGCTTATCCAATGATGTTGTTCATTTTGCAGTTATTGTGAGTTGTCATTTGTTTGTTGCCCTATGTAAGTCAAGTCCATTTATAACAAGAATGGCTGCACATCTGATGAGGCATTTGAAAATTGTTTTCTAAGATTGTCAGAACATGGCAATGTGCTTAGAATGGAGGCCAAACTCTAGCTAAAGTCTCACTTTACCATCCCAAAGAAAATCAGAAGGAATCACTGATCCAACTTGACTTGCTCTGAATGTACCTTCAGGTAACTCCATTGTGGTAGATCATACTGCATCTTGAATCCATATTCATGTGCACAGTTAAAGTGTAGTAGTTTTTTTAGTGGCCAACTTG
Source organism: Hypanus sabinus (assembly GCF_030144855.1). Taxonomy (NCBI): domain Eukaryota; kingdom Metazoa; phylum Chordata; class Chondrichthyes; order Myliobatiformes; family Dasyatidae; genus Hypanus; species Hypanus sabinus. The sequence goes on from NC_082712.1 coordinate 160,541,281, forward strand.
TGCATCTGGTTTAAGAATTATTTGTTAAATTACTTCAACTCCTCAAGAAAAATGATCATGTCCCAATCAAGCACTATCTAACTTAGTAAATATGCCTAGAAAGACAAGAAACAGGGAAGATGTTGTGCAATTTTGTCCACAGTATTATCAGAAAGACCATAAGATATAGGTGCAGAATTAGGTCATTTGGCCCATTGAGACTGCTCCATCATTTTATTTTGGCAGATCCATTTCCCTCTCAACTCCAGTCTCCTGCCTTCCTCCTGTATCCCTTCATGCCCTAACTAATCAAGAACCTTTCAAAATCTGCCTTCACTATACCCAGTAACTTGGCCTCCACAGCAGCCTATGGCAGAAAACTCCACAGGTTTCAATGAGATCCCCCTCATTCTTCTCAACTCCAGTGAGTTCAGAAAGAGCACGGTTTTGACTATGCGTTGACTGAACTGAATATTTGAAAGGTTGAAATAGGTGATTCATACAATCATACTCAAAATGTTCAAAAATTCAAAATTAGTCGATTTTTAAAGTACGTATATGTCATCATATATTACCCTGAGATTCATTTTCTTGCAGGCATTCACAGTAAAACAAAGAAACACAACAGAATCAATAAAAATACACACAAAGTCGGACAACCAATGTACAAGTGAAGACAAACTGTGCAAACAAATAATTAATAATAATAATAATAATAATAATAATAATAATAAATAGTAACTAAATAATGCTGAAAACATGGCTTGTTGAGTCCTTGAAAATAAGTCCATAGGTTTTGGAATCAGTTCATTGTTGAGATGAGTTAAGTTATCCAAACTGGTTCAGGAACCTGTGTTGTGGGACCTAAGGCTCCTGTATCCCATTCCCAGTGGCAGCAGTCAATAACAAGCTCAGCCTTGATGATGGATATTGTCTTGTTTGTAGATGTTCAATGGAAGGAAGGGTTTTTCTTCTGATGGACTGTACATTGTACTAACAGCTATAGACCATCTTCTGCTTGCTGGAAACAACTAGGTGAGAACTTTTAGAATGAAGGTCTCTTATGTCAGAATTAGGTGAGTGGAATGCCCTACCCCTCTTGAGATGGTGCAGGAACCTACAGCAGCTTATTGGCTGGTAGAAGAAGTAAATCCTCATCGGGGAGCCGCTGGATGGTGGCACAGAGCCATGGAGGTGAGTGGTCCATGGTTTTGATGGACCCACGGCAGAATTTTTAAAAACAGAACACACGTAAAAACCGTCCAGTTCTAGGCAGTAGAAATCAATTAAGTTCAAGCTCATTCAGTGTGAAATCACCACAACACCTCATCTTGTGCTTATAGCAAAAACATTCAAGCAATTGTTTTAAGAAAACTTTCCAAGTCAACAGACATCAATTTGAACACTCTGAATTTTCTTCACCTAGAAGGGTGATGGAGACAGAAATTCTCTCCACATTTAAAAAACACTCAGATGAGGACTTTACCATCACCTACAGAGCATTAAACCAAAAGCTGGGAAATCAGACTGTAGTGTTCTCGCTTCGGTGTAAGAGAATGCCAAACTAAACATTGAGGTAAACCGTAGTCAATGAAAACAGGATCGCAGTAAGATTAACCGTTTACTGTTCACTCTTCCTCAGTAACGTATGGTGAAAACTGTTGATAAAACAATACAAGATTTGTACAGCACTTGTTTCCTTCTTGATATCACATGTACATCGTAAATACTTGCAAAAGTAAAACTACAACAACTACATTACATTAAAATGCAGCATACAGTCAGAATCTACCTACGCCATTGACTGCTTTAAATACACTTCAACACAAACTATCTGCAACTCTTTAGTTAATGAAAACATAAACCTTATCCACCGTCATTACTTTTAACAGAATCAGACTTAAAATTTTAATTCAACATATCGACTATCTCATGAACTTACGGCGTTGCTTCACTATGTTTCTAGTGCTGATCCTGCACATGTGAGCCCCCTCCTTCCCGTTTCTCCAAACCGGTATTTTCCCACAGGACGTGGCGAAACTGGATGTGACGTCATCGCATGCCGCGATATATCACAGTCAATGAATTTACTTTAAACAGTCCTAACTTTAACTAGAATGCTAACAAACGACTTACTAAAGCGAAAATATTATAAACTGAATAACTGCCATAAAGGCAACACACTCCCCGCTTGACCTTCGTAAGGTCACAATGAACATAATACAAAACTTCAGTCTCTAAATCAGTCCTTAGGTAGAAGTAGAATGACTTCTGTAACTGGCCTTTGGTAAATCTTCACATCACCTTGGTCGGTAGTTTTCAACTCAACCTTCCTGACATGTCCATCCTTATTAGGGAATGTGGCAGTGATTCTGGCCATTGGCTAGCTGTTGCGGGCGACTTGCTCGTCCCTGAGCAGGACTAAATCTCCAACTTGAAGATTCCTGCAGGGTTCTGTCCACTTTTGTCTGTGTTGCAGCAAAGGTAGATATTCCTGTCTCCAATGAGACTCCAGAGCCTGGACCTGTCTCCATTGCTTTGTGTACAGATCCTTATCAGAGAAGTCCCCAGGTGGAGGGAGAGCTCATGCCTTCTGCGTAAGGAGCATTGATGACAAGAGTATGAAGGGGTTTTCCAGGTCAGAAGACACGGGTAGGAGTGGTCGTGCATTTATAATGGCTGTGACCTCTGTCATTAGTGTGCACAGTACCTCGTGGGTCAATCAGGTGTGTTGCTGCATCTCAGGTTTCCTTTTCAGGGTTTTTTGCAAGGACGTGAACCGCTTGACTGCCTGCTCTTTGTTGTTTGGCAAGCACTGGCGTGGTTCTCTGAAAGGCAGTGGGGCGACCCCATTATTTGCTTCATCTCTGAAGACCTTGGTGTCCTTTGTTTTTAAGAAAATGGCGTCTTGAGCTGATTGAGCAAGTTTATTATCATGCTCAGTTTGAGCGAAGACTGACTGACCCAGTGTCTCGTCGGTTACTTTACATTTGTTAAAGCCTTGTCGTGCTTCCTTGATACACGTGACACTTGTGCGGGGTTGAAAAATTGACTGGCGGCCACTCTCTAGCACATTGGTCTTGAATATGTTAACCGTCGGTTTGTGTACATTGCCAGGGCACACCTCTCCTATCACCACCCAGCCCAGATCCAGGCATTGCGCAAAGGGTGCGTCGTGTGGTCCATTGACCTGCTGCCTGACTTTGTGCACCCGTAGAACATCTCTTCCTAATAGCTGGAGTATTTCTGCTTTTGGATCCAGTTCTGGGATGTGTTTGGCGATGTGGTGGAGATGTGGCTGGTGTAGCACCGCACTTGGCATCGGGATCTCAATGCGGTTCTTCAAAATTTCATGGCACTCTAAGAGTGGAGGGAGACAGATTACGACTTTACCATCCAGGGACTCGAGCTGGAAGCTTTCTACCTTTCTTCCATATGTTTCCACGTTGCCTGAGCAAGTTCTAAGGTAGTATAGGAACTGATTACTCTCAACGTTGAACAAGTCAAAGAACTCTGGACTGACTAGTGAGCGATTGCATTTATCGTCCAGAATTACATAGGCTTTGATGGCCTTGTCTTTGGCTCCCTTAGGGTACACCTTAGTGAGGCAGATCTTTGAACAAGAACGGCTTGACTGAGCTTGACCGCAAACTTCTTTGCAGCTCGAGCTGACAACGGTTGTCCTGGAGTGAGCCTCTCCCTCCCCGCCGTCCTGTTGTGGGGGTGAAGGAGCTTCGTCGGTTTGTGGTAACAGGCCAGGATGCATAGCCCCATCGTGATTAGTGCTACTACATTCCGGGCACTTCACGGCGATCGTACACTCTCTAGCAAAGTGAGAGGTAGAGGAACAGCATTTAAAACATATTCTTTTTTCCTTGAGAAGGGCCGTCCTCTCTTCAAGGGGTTTTTCCCTCAATGTTCTGCATTTTTTGAGGGGGTGGGGTTTGTTATGCAATGGACAATTCTTGCCAGGGTCGTGGTTAGTTGTAAAGGCTCAGTCTTAAGCACTGAGACGGGTTTATTAATGTTGAAATTATTCGAAGAGGATTTATCTGGCTTGGTGTAAATTGTACTGCTTCCTGGACCCATGATGCTAGGGTCGTTTCGCTTCTTCGCCTCCTTGCACACAAACCTAGTGAAATACTCGAAGAGAGGAAATTGACCGTTGTTCTCTTCCTTGTACTCTGAGGCAACAGACATCCACCTTTCCTGCAGCCCAAATGGGAGTTTGTCCACGATTTGTCTAATCCTGTATGGAGTATCTAGGTATACTAGACCAGTTGAGTAGCCATCTTCTTTGGCGCCTTGAATCTCCATGAGTAAATCTCCGAGCTCCCTTAACTTAATGTGGTCCTTGGCTGACAGCTTAGGAAAATTTTCCAGATGTCGGTATAGCGCCGCTTCAATAATTTCGGGGGCCGCATAGCCCTCCCGAAGTCTCTCCCATGCTTTGCTTAAGGCTAGCTTAGGGTTGTTGATGTACACTGAACGTATGCGTCTCACCTGTTCTCATTATTCTTTTCCCAGCCATTTCACCATAAGATCCAACTCTTGGGTTGCTCTGAGCTGGACTCCGTCGATAGCGTTGGTGAATGTGGAGTACCATGCATGGTAATTTTCAGGTTTATCGTCAAACTGGTATAGTCCTGAAATGACGAGATCTCATCATGCTAAATACTGTGCCATGGGTTCAACTGCAAGTGGCATGCGGGCTGTGGGAATATGTCGGCAGGTATATGACTGAGGGCATACATCTGTTATGGAATTCGCTGTTCTGAATTCGACGCTTGTGCGTTCCAATCTGATCTTTTCTGAAGTAAATTTTACGTCAACCAGATCATGCAATTCTTCAGCATCTTCTATTAACTCTGCTTCCACCCTGGCAGCTTCTGCTTCTCGGTGTAGCATCAGCACTTCTAACTCTGACGTTATCCTTGCCCTTTCCAACTGGTTTTCAGTTTCTCTGGCAGCCGCTTCCTTCTGGTTTTCGGCTTCTCTTGCAGCCTTTTCCTTCTGGTTTTCAGCTTCTCTGGCAGCCGCTTCCATTTTCAATTTTGCTTCTTGTTTGGCATAGAATGCTCGCACCTTGGTGGCTTCTGCCTTAGCTCTTGCATAGGCAACCTTACTTGATGATGCCCTACTGCCCCTGTCGCTGGATGGCAACGACTTGATGCTGGATCGAGTTGTCATTGCAGCAATTGAAACTCCTGATAATGCCATCTTTTCACTGTAGTGTTCTCGTTCGGGTGTAAGAGAACGCCGAACTAAACACCGAGGTAAACCATAGTCAATGAAAACAGGGTCGCAGTAAGATTAACCGTTTACTGTTCACTCTTCCTCATTAACGTATGGTGAAAACTGTTGATAAAACAGTACAAGATTTGTACAGCACTTGTTTCCTTCTTGATATCACATGTACATCAAAAATACTTGCAAAAGTAAAACTACAACAACTACATTACATTAAAATGCAGCATACAGTCAGAATCTACCTACGCCATTGACTGCTTTAAATACACTTCAACACAAACTATCTGCAACTCTTTAGTTAATGAAAACATAAACCTTATCCACCGTCATTACTTTTAACAGAATCAGACTTAACATTTTAATTCAACATATCGACTATCCCATGAACTTACGGCGTTGCTTCACTATGTTTCTAGTGCTGATCCTGCACATGTGAGCCCCCTCCTTCCCGTTTCTCCAAACCGGTACTTTCCCACAGGACGCGGCGAAACCGGATGTGACATCATCGCATGCCGCGATATATCACAGTCAACGAATTTACTTTAAACAGTCCTAACTTTAACTATAATGCTAACAAATGACTTACTAAAGCAAAAATATTATAAACTGAATAACTGCCATAAAGGCAACACACAGACTATTTGGCTGGCGTGATCACAATGACCTAAGTGAGCTCTTTCAGTGTCGCACGTTTCTACACTATTCTTAAATGATTTCAAATTTAACGATTTGAACTTCAAACAGGAGGGTTGTAAGGTTATATGCATGGAAACAGTCCCTTTCTCTGTGCCTACCTGACCTAATTGTAATTGCCTGCATTTGGGTGATATCTTTCTGAACCTTTTCTGTCTAAACACCTTTTAAATTTTGTAATTGTATCTGCCCTTACCACATCCTCTGGAAGCTCAGTCCAGATACTAACTACCATTGTTTGAAAACCTGCCTCCCAAGTTCCCTTTAAATCAGTCCCCTCTCACCTTAAACCCATGCCCTCCAGTTTTAGTCTCTTACCTGGGAAAAGGAATGTGACAATTTAATTAAACTTTGCCCCTCAGGATTTTATATACTTCTATTGTTCCCAAAGTGGGTGATATCATCTTTAGGGGAGGGGGTTGGCAAGGGTTTCTAAGGGGGCAAAAAAGATAAAGGAGACAGTGGGGGTGCCGCTGAGGGATTACAAGTTTAAATTAAGAAATTAATTATTTATTATAAATATATGATCCTCAGTGCCTCATATAATGGTCATGTTATATCATCTCTTGCTAATCCACCATTCTCTTAGACTTTGCTTGAAGCATATTATAGTTGATGATAAGTTGTGTAACACTACTATATTTGGTATATCATGAGAAAACTGGACTGAAGAAATTGTGTTATTTCCAGACTCATCCTGTGCAATATTGCCATTCAGTACTATAGTACAGTGTTAACTAGTACGATTCCCATACTCTGATCATGCAGTGACACAATGCCTGTGAATTAGGGTATGGCATTCTATGGGGTAAAGTTCAGAATTTGCCCTTTTGAATAATTCTGATCACATTTCTCTAGCTCATGGCCCAACTGAGATATTGCTGCCCCACTTTATATACCTTCAGGCAGAGGGTCGTGTATTGGCTGAGCTATGATGACATCATAACTTTCCCCTTTATTGATCACAGTGCTTGAGATTGGATTTAAGCATTAGGCAATTGACTGTGGTCATTAATCCATAATGAAAATGGCAGAAACAGACTACATGGGAAATAAGTGCAGACGAAAGAGTGTTGGGTATCTGAATTATGGCTCTCTACCAGCACCAAGCAACCGACAGCAGCCAATGTATCTGCTGTGTGAAAAGTTTTACTCTTTCAAATGAGGTAATGAGTCTATCCTGCTCCTTAACATTTGAAAAGAATACATTCCATGGAAGCAAACAAGAACTTGACTTACTTTCAGGCACTTTGTAAAAACTTTCAGAAACAGAAAACATGTCAAAGCATGTTTGCTTGCACTTCACAGCAAAACAGTGGTGGTTTGCGTGCTTTGTTCAAACATTTCATCGCTCATAGCTAAATTTGGAGGAGAACTGACTCTGCCAGTAGTAATGGAGGTTCCGAGTATGATTTTGATTGCAACTCTGTTCAAAGATGAATAGATTTAATATCTGCGAAAGTGGATAACTGACATTGTGCAACATACTTAGGACAACAGAATTTGTTCTGCAGTTGGCTGAGTCAATTTTGCTAGGAATCTTTGCTTCTTCATATATTAGCTTCATAAAAGATGAAAGTGTGGTTTAAGAGCTGTCATTGGCAAGGAGACCAGAAGCAGATACAAAGGGGGAGTCAATATTTTGAGCGAACTGCTGAGCAATTTTTCAAAGAGAAGGACATCCCACTCACCAACACTCTTGCTTATGCAACAGATGGGACACCATCAATGACAGGGTGCCACTGTGGGGTTATTAGTTTCTTGAAAAAACTGTACTTAGTATATTTACTATTCATTGTGTAATTCACAGACAACAACTTGCTGCAATGAAAACCTAAGTGATCAGCTGTACAAATCAATACTGTTATCACAGAGGTAAATGAAATCAAGCCCCATGTTCTCGATTCTTGACTATTTCAAGAACTTTGTATTAAAGATGATGAATAATATGAATGCTTGATTATTGCACACAGAAGTTAGATGGCTCGCAAAGAAAACTGCCTGAGACACTTGTATCCATTTTTTTTGAAACTGTGATAAAATTCTCTAAAGACTTGAATGCTTTGCTCAGTAATCAACGCAAGAATATTAGGCATGACATTTCTTATTTGTCAGAATTATTCACAAAATGTAATGACAATCAATCTTCAATTGCAAAGAAATAATGTGAATTTAATCAAAGTGTAATCAGTCATTTTCACATTTCTGTCCAAATTAACCCTACCTAAGTGCCTTCTGTGTCATGACCTTCTCTAATTTCAGAGCCTCTCTGAATTGGTAGAGAAAGAGAATAGCAGATGATGATCTTCAAGTATACTCTGCACGTGACTGAGGTGCATAAAGACATGCCAGAGCGATTTCAGTATCCTTTCTGGATCCAAATTCCGGATTGGGTAATAAATCTATTCCTGACCAATTATGAGGAATTAACGGGAAGGATGGAGGAAGAACTGATCTCACTAAAAAATGACTTTGAGCTGAAGCAGGGGTTAAAAAAATCCTATCAAGAACTTTGGTTGCTGAAAAGAAATTCAGAATGCCATCCTGAACTGTGGGAAAAGGTCAAGCTGTCCTTTATTGCCTTTCCAATATCATATTTAGCAAAGCGCATCTTCAATACATTTGCCCAACTCCTTTTAAAGCAATGAAACAGACAGCAAATTACGGGAACCTGAGACTACTTCTGAGAGACATTCAGCCTGATGTTGAGAAGCTGATATCACTGCACCAAGTCTGTCTGTCTCATTGAAAAGGTGAAGAAGCAATGAAGTCGTGAATACAGAACATAATTGTCCATAATTTTTACCATCTCCAACAGGATCCTACCACTAAGCATATTCCCCAATCCCCACCCACCACTTTCCACTTTCCGCAGGAATCACTCCTTATGTGAATCCCTTGTCTACTCATCCCTCCCCACTAATCTCCCTCCTACCACTTACCCTTGGAATAGAACAAGTGCCAAAGCTGTACCTACACCTCCTCCCTCGTTACCATCAGGGCCCCAAGCAGTCCTTGCAGGTGGGTCAACTCTTCACTTGTGACTCTGTTGAGGTCATATACTGTGTTCGGCGCTCCCGGTGTGGCCTCCTGTATATCGACAAGACCTGACATAGATTGGGAGACCACTTCATCAAGCCCCTACACTCCAAGAAAAGGCGAGATCTCTGAATAGCCCCCATTTCAATTCTACTTCCCATTCCCATTCCAATCTGTCAGTCCATGGCCTCCTCTACCACCACAATGAAGCTACATTCAGACTGGAGGAACAGCCGCTTATATTCTGTCTGGGTAGCCTCCAACCTGATGGCATGAGCATTGGTTTCTTGTACTTCCAGTAATTACCTCCCCCCACATACACCCCCTCTCCATTCCCCATTCCTATTTCTCTCTCTCACCTTAACTCCTTACCTGCCCATCACATCCCTTTGGTTCTCCTCCTCCTTCTCTTTCTTCCATGGCTTTCTGTCCTCTCCTATCAGACTCCCCCCTTCTCCAGCCCTTTATCTCTTTCACCAATCAACTTCCCAGTTCCTTATTTCACCCATCCTCCTCTCTCAGTTTCTCTTGTCACCTACCACCTTGTACTTCTTTGCCCCCTGTGCCCACCTTCTGACTCTGACTTCTCCTCTTTCTTTCTAGTCCAGATGAAGGGTTTTGGCCCGAACCGTCAATTGTAGTATTTTCCAATAGGCTTAGCCTCTTGAGTTCCGCCAGTATTTTGTGTACCGTGGATTGGACTTCCAGCATTTTCTCATGTTTTTGAAGTAGTATGCTCTAAAGCTGTTGATGAAAATTGCCTTTACTGTAATTAACTTTTAAAATTATTTCCATTGTGCCTTTAAAGAGATCTGAATAATTTTTGAAATTATTTGTCACTGCTTTAAATTTGCAGTTCCTATTTTCTTTCGCCGTGCATCATATAAATCAAAACTGTCATAGTTTTTATGTAATAGCCAGAAAGGGAGAGAAGGGCACAGGAAATGAGGGGAAGTAGTCTGGGAGTCAAGGGGAGAGTAACTCTAAAATGTTTTGGGAGCCACTGCTCTAGAAAGTCACGTCTCATCCCATTACTCTCCAGAGAAAACACCCCCAGGCTATGGAGTCTCTTCTTATCACCCCCAAGCAGTTCAGTCCCTGCAGCATCTTTGTAAAATACCTTTTGAACTCTTTTGAGCATAAAGAGAGCCTTCCTCTAGCTAAGTGACACCACCACGTGCAGTCTCACCAATTGGTGTACCTTGATGCTCCAATTATTGACTGATGAAGACAAGCATGTCAGCATCCAATCTGTGTTGCCACTTACACAAAACTATGTACTTGTTCCCAAGTTCGTCCAGGACATTGTTATTTACTGTTATAGTCCTGCACTGCTTTAAGCCACCAAAGGGCTCTTGTCCAAATTAAATTCCATCTTCCATTCCTTTGTCCACTTTCTCAGCCCAATTGTATTCTTCGGTGACTCCTTCACTGCCCACTATGCAAGCTTACTAACCATAAAACTCAGATTTTCATCCAAATCATTAATATATCTCCTAAGGAAAAGTTAAGTAATAATTAATGATGGTCATTAAAAAAATCTTTCATTTTAGAAGACAGTGAAAGGTATGCTACACAGACATCAATCCCTTACATCTGTGAGCCTTGATAATGACCAAACAACTGTATCTCCACAATGACCTCTCATAAGGTGATCATCTTATTAAATGCTTCATGTTTTATCAGAATCAGCTCATTATCACTTGACATTGTCATGACACTTGTTGTGTTGTGGTAACAGTACAGTGAAATACACAAAAATAATATAAATTACAATGTATAATATACTTAAAGGATTAAATTAAATAAGTGGAGCAAAATAATAATGTAGCATTCATGGGTTTGTCAGTGTCCATTCAGAAATCTGATGGTAGAGGAAAGGAAGCTGATCTTACTGTGTTTACTGTGTACCTTTGGGCTCTTGTACCTCCTCTCTGATAGTCATAAATAGAAGAGAGCATATCAAAGTCATAGAACACTACTGCACAAAAACAAGTGTAAAGGGGGTTTCTTCTTTTTTCTTTGTTACTGTGTATGTAATCAAAATGGCTTCTTTGTTTTGTTAAAAGTCGGAATGCTTCTTTGTTGCGAGAGAGTGCTGGAAGCTTGTTTGGGTTAAAATTTACTGATAACGAGAATTGTATTCCTTTGTAAACCAATTGGGATTAATGTTGTTCTTTCTTCTGAGTCTCTAAGCTATCATTGGCGGGCTTTTGGAGAGATCGGCGCGAGGGGGTGAGGGAGGGAGGACGCGATGCTGTAAACTGGGCGAGGAACGGACCCGAAGCAGGGGTCCGAGGCCAGGAGGTACCCCGAGGAGAGGAGATGAAGCTAGATGTGCTTGGTTGACCACTTCGGATGGTCCTAAGCTGCGAGTCGAGGAGTTCGGAGGGGATCGAATGGTGGCCAGAAGGCTTTAGTAATTGAGCTCCAACGGTTGTGCACGAAATGGTTTGGACTTTGATAAGTTTGGCGCCTCTTCTTTATTTTTTTCCTTCATATATACTGTATCGTTATTAATCACTTAGTTATAGTAACCTTTATAAATTGTACTCATTTAATCGCATATGGTGTACTGTCTGTTTTTGGGCGAGGCGGGGACATCACACAGCATCCACACCTGCTGATTACCCAGTTTGGCGGGGCCGAAGGCTGCTCCCCCTAGACGGGAACGAGCTGAGCGAGCCTGAGGCGACCCAGGGGGTTACACAAGCCCTAAGGCCCATCTAGTATGTGCCAAATTATAATTTTCCTAGTTCCATCGAAAACAAATGGGCCATAGCCCTCCATAACCCTCCCATCCATGTACCTATTCAAATTTCTCTTAAGTGCTGAAGACTATGAGACCAGAAGACATAGGAGCAGAATTAGGCCATTTTGGCCCATCGAGCCTGCTGTGCCATTCCATCATGGCTGATCCTTTTTTCCTCTCCTCAGCCCCACTCCCCAGCCTTCTCCACATAACCTTTACGGCCATGGCCAATCAAGAACCTGTCAATCTTTGCTTCAAATATGCCCAACAACCTAGCCTCCACAGCTGCTTGTGGTAACAAATTCCACAAATTCACCACGCTCTGGTTAAAGAAATTTCTCCACAATTCTGTTTTAAATGGACACCCCTCCATCCTGAGGCTGGGAAACATCATTGTCCACATCTTCTCTGTCTAGACCTTTCAACGGTTTCAATGAGATCCTCCCTTATCCTTCTAAATTCCAGCAAATACAGACCCAGAGCCATTAAGCTTTCCTCATATAATAACCCTTTAATTTCCAGAATCATCCTCTGAACCCTTTCCAATGCAAGCACATCTTTTCTTAGATAAGGAACCCAAAACTATTGACAATACTCAAGAAGTGCCTTATAAAGCCTTAGCATCACATCCATGCTCTTATATTCTCAAACACTTGAAATGAATGCTAACGTTGTATTTGCATTCCTCACCACCAACTCAACCTGTAAGTTAACCTTTAGGTTGTTCTGCACAAGGATACACAATTCCCCTTGCACCTCAGATTTTTAGATTTTCTCCCTGTTTTGAAAATAATCTGCACATTTATTTCTTCCACCAAAGTACATGACCATACATTTTCCAACATTGTATTTCATTTGCCACTTTCTTGTCCATTCTCCAAATCTGTTGAAGTCTTTCTGCAGCCTGCCTATTTACTCAACAATATCTGCCTCTCCACCAATCTTCATATTATCAGAAAACTTGGCAACAAAGCCATCTATTCCATCATCTAAATCATTGATAAACAGCATAGAAAGAAACGGTCCTAACACTGACTCCTGCAGAACACCATTAGTCACTGGCAGCCAACCAGAAAAGGATCCTTTTATTCCCACTCACTGCCTCCTACCAAACAGCCAAAGCTCCAACAAATTTAATAACTTTCCATAATACCATGAGCTCTGAACTTGGTAAGTAGCCTCATGAGTGGCACCTTGTCAAAGGCTTTCTGAAGATCCAAATATATACAACACCCACTGCATCCTCTTTATTTATCCTACGTGTAACCTCCTGAAAGAATTCCAACAGGTTCATCAGGCAAGATTTTCCCTGAAGGAAACCATGCTGACTTTTTCCTATTTTGTCCTATGTCACCAAGTACTCCATAACCTCATCCTTCAGGGATCTGGTAACATGGCAGAAAAATGGCAGATGGAATTTAATGCAGACAATTGTGAGGTGTTGCACTTTGCAAGGACAAACTAAGATAGGTTTTACACAGTATTTGGTAGGACAGGTGTGGCAGGTGTACGGGTTTCAGTGGGATCTGGGATCAGCCGTGATGGAATGGTGGAGTAGTCTCAATGGGCTGACAGCGCAATTCTGCTCCTATACCTTATGGTCTTATGGACACTAAGGTGTTGGATAGAACAGAGAGATATGGGTATACAGATCCATAATTGCTTGAAAGTGGAGTTACAGGTTGTAAAGAAAGTTTAGCCACATTGGCCTTCATAAATCAAAGTATTAATTACAGTAGTTGGGATGTTATGTTGAACTTGTATAAGACATTGGTGAGACCGAATTTGAGTTGACTCTGGATAAGTTTTTGTTAAATTTCCCTTTTTTCTTACTGAGTCAAGGGTACTTAGTGTAGCTTAAATGACCATTGTGTGTTCTTCATGCAGGATGTTGGAGTCCTGGGAGACACAGAATCTCTCAGGGGACTACGCCTGTGTGAAGTGCATCCAAATGCAGCTTCTGGAAGACCGTTTTTCCAGTTGGTTCAGATCCCGCTGCAAACTTAAATAGTATTCCTCCCTGTCCATTACACACCTAATCTTGCTGATCTAATTTACCACATTATCACAAAAATCATTGCTATAGATGATAAACAATGACAGACCCAGCACTAATCCCTGCAGCACATCACTAATCACAGGCCTCCAGTCAGAGAAGCAACTATCTCCTACCGCTCTATGGCTTCTCCTACAAAGGCTATGTCTAGTTCAATTTATTATCTTATCTTGAATGCCAAGCAAATGAACCTTCCTGACCAACCTCCCATGTGGGGCTTTGTCAGAGGCCTTGATGATGTCCATGTAGACAACATTTATTCTCTTGCCTTCATCAAATTTCCTGATAACCTCCTTGAAAAAAATCTATATTATTGGTTAAACGTGACCTACCATGCATAAAGCCATGTTGACTATCCTAAACAGTCCCTGTCTAGCCAAATACGTATATATCTTAGAATACCTTTCAATAACTTTTCATCTACTAATGTCAGACTCACCAGCCTCTGATTTCCTTGCTTTTATTAGTGTTTTTCTTAAACAACAGAGCACCATTAGCTATCCTTTGGCTAAGGACATTTGAAATATCTCTGCCAGGAGCTCCGTAGTCTCTGCACTAGCCTCCGACAGGGTCTAACGGAACACCATGTCAAGCTCTTGGGATTTCTCCACCCTATTTTGTCTCAAGACAGCAAACACCTCCTCCTCTGTAATCTGTATACAGTCCATGACCTCACTGTTGCTTTGCCTCACATCTATAAACTCTATCTGTCCTGAAAAAAAACAAGCAAAAATTCTATTTCAGATCTCACCCGTCCTTTTCAGCTCCAAACATAGAGGACAACTCTGATCATCTAGAGGACCAATCTTGTCCCTTGCTATCCCTTTGCTCTCAACATATCTGTAGATGTTCTTGCGATTCTCCTTCAGCTTGTCTGCCGGAACAAACATTCATTGTTTAGCCCTTTTGATTTCCTTCTTAAGTGTTCTCTTGCATTTCTTATACTCCTCAAGTATTTCATTTGCTCTCTCTCTCTTTTTGCACTATTTATTTAATCTAATTTATATATTTATATATTTTTTGTAATTTATTTTTTATTATTATGCATTGCAATATACTGCTGCTGCAAAACAACTAATTTTACAACATATGCTAGTGGTATTAGATCTGATTCTATTTCTGATTATATTTTGCTACGCATTTCCTGCTTTTACTTTACCAGGCCCTAAATACCTCTTGAAAATTAAGGTTCCATTTTCCTGTTATACTTGCCTTTTATTCTGACAGGCACATCCAAATGGTACTCAGAAAACTTCACTTTTGAAGGACTCTCACTTACCAAGTACACCTTTGCTAGAAAATAACCAATCTCAATCCACACTTGCTAGATCCTTTCTGATTCTATCAAAACTGGCATTTCTCCAATTTAGAATCTTAACCTGAGAACCAGACCTGTCCTTCTCCATAATTATCTTCGGACTAATGGTGTTATGATCACGAGATTCAAAGTGTTCCCTTAAACAAACTTCTGTCACCTGCACTGTCTCATTCCCTAATAGAATTAGATTGCACCCTCTGATTGGGACCTCTATGGACTGATTAAGGAAACTTTCCTCAACACATTTCACAAACTCTATCCCATCCAACCCTTTTACTGTATGGGAGTCCCAGCCAATATGCGGTAAGTTAAAATCACCTACTATCACAACCTTATGTTTCTTGCGACAGTCTGCAGTCTCTCTATGAATATGCCCTTCTAAGTCCCATGGACTGTTGTGCGGTCCATCATATAATCACGTTAACATGTTCAACCCTTTCTTATTCCTCAGTTCGACACATACAGTATAGCTTCAGTAGACTAGATCTCTAGACTGCCCTCTCTGAGCACTGCTGTAACATTTTCCCTGACATTTTCCCTGCCACCCCTCCTCCTTTAATCCATTGCAGTCTGTCACGTATAAAACAGCAGAACCCTAGAACATTCAACTGACAGTCCTGTCCCTCCTGCAACCAAATCTCGCTAATGTCGTAATTCCACATGCTAAACCATGCCCTAAACTCATCTGCCTTTCCTACAATACTCCCTGCATTGAAATATACACAACTTAGAACCTTATTCCTGCCATGCTCAACCTTTCAATTAACAACCTTAACAACATCTTTCCCCACAAGACCTCCACTATCTGCTCTGGCATTTTTGTCACCATACCCCTGCAACTCTAATTTAACAGTTACCCCCGCAGCACTAGCAAGCCTTCTGTCAAGAATGTTAGTCTCTCTCCATTGCAGGTAAAAACCGTACCCATGGAATGATCCAACATCTGAAGTCCTCTCTCCTGCACCATCTCCTTAGCCGCTTGTTAAACTGTATGGTCTTCCTAATTCTGCCCTCACTAGGATGTAGCATGGGTAGCAATCCTGAGATCACAACCCTGGAGGTCTTTTGTGCTAACTTAACACCTAACATTCTATCACCCTTCCTGCAATGTCATTGATACTGACATGGACCACGACCTCAAGTTGCTTACCCTCCCACTTAGGAATGCTGTCGACTTGATCTGAGATGTCACTAACCTTAGGGAGGCAATATACTATCCCAGAATCTCATTCTCGCCCACAGAACCTCCTGTCTGTTCCTCTAACCAACAAACCCCCTGTCTCTACAGCTTGTCTCTTCTCCCCCCCTTCCCTTCTGAGTTACAGATCCAGACTCCATGTCAGAGACCTGCTAGTTCATACCCCCCCCCCCCACAATAGAATCAAATGTTCTGGTTGGCAGTGGTCCCTAATAATGGATGCTGCCATTTTGTCCTTGATCTTAGGGAATATAGGGCCCATACTGAGCAGCAACATATAATCTTGGAACACATTAGTATTATCTGATTTGCAACTGTGCTGTTTGTCATCACGTCTTGCTACAGCTAGGTCATATTACATCTATTTAAAATGCAAAACCATTATGAAGCACTCAGTCTACCTCATCTGGCAAGTACAATGTGTGGCATGAGCATATGCCCAACATTCTTCAAAGTGAGATTTGCATAAAGACAATAATAAAAGGACAAAATCCAAACATTGCAGATGTCGGAACAGAAAATGCTGGAAGATACTTACTGGGTCAGGTAGCAACTATATAAAGAGAAACAATATTGATAAAGAATCTTGAAGCTGAAACTATTTCTATTCATCTGCTAAGTGCTTACTGTTATAAAACCGGATAATGCTGGAAAAAGACAAATACTGGTCAGAAATGGTGAAGTGTATTGTTTGGTCACCTTCCCACTGGAACCTCCTGGAAGTCTACTCTGCTTTTCATTGTCTGTTGGCAAGTTCCGTCTCAAGGTCAGGCCATTAATTAGGATGTCAAATAAAGTCATACCTGCCTACGAAACATCAACAAGTTGAGCTCAGGAAATTGAAGAGCATTTTAAAACTGGTAAAGAAGTTTTGAATTATAGTGCTGGTCATAGTAGCGCACCCAGCTTCCCACAAACAATAATGTGATAATGGTCAGTAAATTTTGCTCTAGAAAATTTGATTGAAGGATGAATATTGTCCAACAATTTAGGGTCGATTCCTCGGGGCACTTTGAATTAGATCGCACTGCGCTCTATCAATCAGGAGCTGAGCAGTTGTTCACTTGAGCAGGGGCACCAATTTAATAAATCATCTAAGAGGCAGTACCACCTCTGACAATATTGGCTATCTTCTTGGGACCTATGCTCAAATCTCAGGAGCAGTAATGAATCGACACTGCTTGTAATTCAGAAGTGAAGGTGCAACAAGCACTCAGATTGTTGTGACCTCTATTCCTTTGCCACTGCAATGTCAAGTCAGATCTGTTAGGTTCATTACCTTACTGTCGCGAAGAGGCTTGTGAGTTTCTGAGATCTGAAGGGTGATGCCTTCTGCGGTTTAACCATCTGGTGCTTAGCTCCCATGCCAGTAAGGAGTGATCCAAACAGGACCTCAATGACGGAGTTGGCGGAAGATGATGACGCATCACAAAGACAGTGTAGGAGAAGGAAGGCTGCAGCAGTGAAGGGACCCCAGCCATCTTGCATTCCAAGCCACTGGACCCTGATCCTGATCTGTCAAGGGCCTTGTGGTGGCTGCCCATACATCGGCCTACCTACATTAAACAAAGTCACACACAGGCATTCTCCATCAAGGGAATCCACCCTAACATCTTCGATTAATATATAGATCAGCTTTTATAGACATCTGAAGACCCATCAATAGGTAAACCCTTAGAAGAACATCATAATATACTCAAATCTGGCACTACTACCGAGCCAGGAGGCAATGCTTTCTGCTGTAAAGAATCCAAGTCACTCACTCTAAAGTGACCCAGTGGAGCTATTACAAAAGTGTCCTATTGTGAATACTGAAGATGGCACTCACCTGAGCTTACTGAATCGTTAAATATTTTGTTGATTGTATCCATCCATTTTGAGATTGTGGCCTCTAGTCCTACGCTGTCTTCTAACCCTTTGTCAGTTTTCTCAGGTCAAAGTTGGAGTCAGGTTCCTTAACTTAACAGGAAAAAAAGAAGCAGTCTCTTCCCCAATGGCCACCACCTTGTGGCCATCTTAGAAGGCAGCAAGCAAAGTGGGCAACTTACAGAGAACTTCATTCAGTTTCCAAGTCTGAGGTAGGTGGTATTTCTTCAGTCTTCAGACCGGGTGCTTTATTTGTCACATGTACATCGAAACCTCAAAACATACAATGAAATGCGTTGTATGCATCAATGATTAACACAGTCCAAATATGTGCCGGGGTCAGCCCACAAGTGTGGCCATGCTTCTGGTATGAGAGCGGCATGCTCAGATGCAGTGGCTTCCATGAGTCAATCAAAGACCTTATTGCCTTTTTTCCATCATAATTTTTATGAAGGCAAGACCTTTCTGGACATTAAGAACTTAAAGTATGGTGAGTTGCTCGTTGACAGAGAAACTGAAGGAGGTGGACTTACTGCCTGTGACAGAGACACGTGGGTGCATGAGTGAGGGGCGCAGTCCAACTGCGAGTGATCACCTTAGTGGCTCTTCCTGTGATCGCAAGATACTGTTGGACATTGGTAGTATAGGATGCTGCAAGTACAATTCATTGGTATATTCATGAATGGCAGGGGCAGGTGACAGATGAGCTGCACGGCCTCGGTCTTTCTGAGGACTAGACCTGAAGCTGTGGTGTCACCTGTTTGCTACTGCCCGGGAGGGATCAGAGATGGGTGCTCCACCAGTGCTGGAGGTGGTGTGGCACAGTATCCGTGCTGGTTGGTGCTGACCCCCAGTGTTCGCTCGGCAGAAGATAAGCAGCTTTGCGTTCAGCTACAGACTACTGCGACATTGATGGGCTCAGGGACTTGGAATATTCTTATTTGTGTGACTGTATTTTACTGCCATCTTATATGTGCTATATGTGCCTTGTGCTGTGCTGGTACTGTGCCCTGGAGTAACGCTGTTTCTTTTGGCTCTGTTCATGGATTTTCATGGATGGCTGAAAGACAATTAATCTTCAACTTGAAGCTCTTTCAGGCCCAGCGTTGCTGCAGCATCAGTATAATATTTCCTCAGGAAGATAACACCATCATCTGACACAGGTAATTTCAAAGGTTGGGACATGTTCGGCACAGCTTTGTGGGCTGAGGGGCCTGTATTGGGCTGTAGGTTTGGTTTTCTATGTTTCTATATCTGTTATGGAAACCATCAGCCTGAGAAGGGTTGCATTCACAGCTAAAATGCGCACAATTCCACAGAATTTCTAGGCCCACATACTATGCATACTGCAAAGCAATGCAATGCAAAGCAAAGTACAGGCAAGAAGAACCCAAGTTATATTTCTTAATATAGAATGTACATTGTACTACTTTCTCCCTTGCCTGCTGACTCCATTGTCTTTTGTTAGTAAAATTGGTCTCAGTGGGAATATATTGTCCAGCCTTTGGTCCAAAAATATGGCTTTAATCAAGCTTTCTGAATGATTTGTGGTCTCTGAATCCATTTAACTAGACAATCAGGTTGCAAAAAAGAGCATTTTGAAGATATTGGGTATATTCTGTAAAATAAAGCATCTTGCACTCAAACTGAGTTAAATGTTGTTTTCAAACAAAATCATTGAACAAAGGTTTGAGGTGTTGCTCCATTCAATTAGAACATATAATTCACTTCACTTCATTAAGCAGAAACACCTACAGCAAAATTTATCAGTGAGGTTACTAAGACTGCAATTTAAGCATAATCGCCATATTAAGGTTATAAATCTGAATTGAAAAGTATGTACCCAGTTGCATTGAATCTGGAGAAAAAATGCTTTGTCTGTATTTTCATCAGGTGTGATAGAAGTAGGAAGGAAAAATAATCAGTCATAACCCAGATGCTAATTCATAAGTAATCTCAAATATAGGAGTCATCAAATTTGAACCTGAAATCTGTATGATCATTACACCCTGGGTATTTCTGTGATGCTGAACCTGAGTTTAATGCAAGTTGGGAGCTTGGGTGATGGTACTCTCAGTGAACCATGAATTGAACTGACTTTAGTTTGAGCCCTGGTAAATACAGTTCTTTCTTCTCATCTTTGCAGACTGCTTTCGGAGCAAATGTCAACATATGAAAATGCAGACATATGAATTCTGCACAGGAGCAGGCCATTCTGCCTTTCATACCTGTCCTGCTGTTGCTGATTTGACCATCTCTTCAACTCAAGATTTTGTCTTCCTATAATAACCTTTATATAATAACCCATAAAACATCCAGTTCCGTATCAGGTTTCTATCTAGTCAAGTCAATTTTTTTAAATTTTTTAAGTTTTCAAGTTCTTATTGTCATTTGACCATAACTGCTATGTACAGTACATAGTAAAAATGAGACAATGTTTTTCAGGACCATGGTGTTACATGACACAGTACAAAAACTAGACTGAACTATGTAAAAAACAACACATAGAGACAAAAAAACAACTACACTAGACTACAGACCTACACAGGACTGCATAAAGTGTACAAAACAGTGCAGGCATTACAATAAATAATAAACAGGACAATAGGGCAGTAAGGTGTCAGTCCAGGCTCTGGGTATTGAAGAGTCTGATAGCCTGGGGGAAGAAACTGTTACATAGTCTGGTCGTGAGAGCCCAATGCTTTGGTGCCTTTTCCCAGACGGCAGGAGGGAGAAGAGTTTGTCTGAGGGGTGCGTGAGGTCCTTCATAATGCTGTTTGCTTTGCCTCTATCTACCTCCATCTTAAGACTATTCAAAGACTCTGCTTGAATCACACTTTGAGAAGGTAGTTCCAATGTCTCAGAACTTACACCAGATTTTAGTGTTTTATCTTTGGGGGAAAGGCGGATCAGAGTTGACTTGATAGAGATGTAGAAGATGATAAGAAGCATAGAAGGAGTGGATAGCCAGAGACTTTCTCCAAGGGCAGAAATTGCTCATATAAGGGGACAAAACTTTAAGGTATTTGAAGGAAAGTAAAGGACGGATGTCAGAGGTAGATTATTTTGCAGAGAGTGGTAGGTGTGCAGAACCATCTGCCAGGGTAGTGGTAAAGGTAGAAACATTAAGGATATTTAAGAGACTATTAGACAGACACACGGATGAAAGGAAAATGGAGAGCTATATGGGAGGAGAGAGTTTGATTGATTTTACCGTAGGTTAAATGGTTGCCACAACATCATGGGCTAAAGGGTTTGTACTGTGCTGTACTGTTTGATGTTTGATGTTCTATGTCTAATAAGTGGGTAACATCTTAATTTTAAAATGACTCTAGTTCTAAATTATCCCAAAAAATGAAATTATCACTTTCACATCCATCCTTTAAAATATTTCAGGTCTTCTATGTTTAATCACACCCCTCTCATTTTTCTAAACTCCAAGCCAAGCCTGTGCAAACTTTCCTTACAGAAGAACATGACTATTTCAGTTATTAATCTCATAAACCTTTGCTAAACTAATTTCAATGAATTAACATGGTTCCTTAAAAGAGGTCAATACCTACTGATGCAGTCACACCAGTACTCTAACTGAAGCACAAGCTCTCTACTTTTGTATTCAATTTCCCTATAAGTAAATAACATTCTCTTAGTTTCCCCAATTACTTCTATTAACCGTAAATGAGCCTTTTGGATACTGTGCAATAGGATTGATGGAAGGGCATCAACTGGGATCATTGAAATATCCTAAGATATTCAAGTAATCTATGAAAAAGAGTTTGTGATTAGGTGGGTGGAAAACAGTGGAGCAGGTGTAACTCATGTATCTATTGAGGAGCTTGAAACAGCCTTTCAAATCACAAACAGGAGAGATGGTTCTCTTACTCAGCTTCTTCTAACTCTCACTTCTCTTCCTGCAGCATGGACCTAGATGGACCTGGCTCCCTACCTCTCCATTCATGCTTATAGTTAAAATACCAGTCAGAACAAATGTTATCATTAGAATTCAGATACTTAAAACTGTTTCCCCATTCATCTGGTCAAAGAATCAAAGTAACATTGTCAATTGTATGGAATATTTGTGAGGGATTCCTGTGGATGCCTTCCGCTGCCTTTCTGCTCAGGCCCTGCTGAAAAGAACATAAGAACTTAAGAAATAGGAGCAAGAGTAGACCATCTGGCCCATCGAGCCATCTGCCGTTCAATAAGATCATGGCTGATTTGACTATGTAGTCACCTCCACCTTTTCCCCATACCCTTAATTCCTCTACTATGCAAAAATCTATCCAAACTCATCTTAAATATATTGAATGAGGTAGCCTCCACTGCTTCATTGGGCAGAGAATTCTACAGATTCGCCACCTTCTGGAAAAAGCACTTACTTCTCATCTCCATCCTAAATCTACTTCCCTGAATCTTGAGGCTATGTCCTCTAGTTCTAGTCTCACCAACCAGTGCAAACAACTTTCCTGCCTCTATCTTACCCATCCTCTTCATAACTTTATATGTTTCAATAAGATCTCCTCTCCTTCTTCTGAATTCCAGCGAATACAGTCCCAAGTGACTCAATCTCTCCTCATAGTCTAACCCCCTCATCTCTGGAATCAACCTGGTGAACCTCCTTTGCACCGCCTCTCAAAAATGGTAAAAATTATCTCTTAAGATTCTAATCAAAAGTGTCTTAGATGATATAGGTGTTTCATACTTATTTCTGCTTGTACTTTTACCATCCGGTTTCAAAATCAACAAGATTCTAGTTATGCTCCTTTGCAGAACCTGACTTGAACAGTTTCTCATTTTTGATGAGGTTCAATTACATGGCAACAGAATTTTCAAATCAAAGAAAAGGTGTGGCCATTTCTATTGGCCTGACTAGAGCGAATGACTGCAAATAAATGTCTGTATATACAGGGAGGTCGTCGGTATGCAATCATACAATTCACTTTGATGGAGGCTTTTGGCATGCTGTGGCTTTCATCAGTCAGGGCATGAAGTATAGAATTTGGGAGATGATGTTATGGTTGCACAAGAGGCTGGTGAGGCCACACTTGGAGTATTGCGCTCGGTTTTAGACACCCTGCTATCAGAAAAATGTCATTAAACTGGAAAAGTTGCTGAAAAGATTTATAAAGAAGCTGCCAGGATTTGAAGTACTAGCTATAGGGAGTGGTTGGACAGGTAAGGTGTATTCTGTTGAAGCATAAGGAATGGAGATATTATCTTAGGTGTATAAGATCATGAGTGGCATAGACTGAGTGAATGTACTCAGTCTTTTTCCAATGATTGGGAAATTCAGAATGAGAGGACACAGGTTTAAGGTAAGAGGGAAAGATCTAATATAAATTTTAATATAAATACAAAAAGCATTTTTGTTCGCAAAAAAGTTAGTAAGTGTTTTCAGTGTGTTGCCAGAAAAAAGTAGTTCAAAGTTCAAAAGTTCAAGGTTCAAACTAAATTTATTATCAAAGTACATACATGTCACCATATACAAAGCAGAGATTAATTTTCTCATGGACATAATCAATCTATAGAACAACAATCATAACAGAGTCAAGGAAAGACTGTACCAACTTGGGCATTCAACCATTGAGCAAAAGACAATAAATTATGCAAATGAGGTTTGCATGTGAGGAAATTGAAGATCCAGTTGCACAAGGAGATATTTAGGCCAAGGTCCTGGAGCTTATTGATTAGTTTCAAGGGGTTGATGGTATTGAATAGTGAGCCATTGTCGATAAAGAGCATCCTGATATATGCATCCTTGTTGTCCAGATGTTCCAAAGTTCGAAATTCAAAGTTCATTTCATATCAAAGTATATATACATTGTACGACCTTGAGATTCATCTCCTTACAGGTAGCCACAAAACAAAGAAACCCAAAAGAACCCATTGAAAAAGTCCGACAAAATGCAGAGAGATTTAGGCCAGTTAGAAGAGTGGGCTGGGCGATGGCAGATGGAGTTTAATGCTGATAAGTGTGAGGTGCTACATTTTGGTAGGACTAATCAGAATAGGACATACATGGTAAATGGTAGGGCATTGAAGAATGCAGTAGAACGGAGTGATCTAGGAATAACGGTACATAGTTCCCTGAAGGTGGAATCTCATGTGGATAGGGTGGTGAAGAAAGCTTTTGGTATGCTGGCCTTTATAAATCAGAGCATTGAGTATAGGAGTTGGGATATAATGTTAAAGTTGTACAAGGCCGAATTTGGAGCATTGTGTACACTTCTGGTCACCAAATTATAGGCAAGAGATCAACAAAATAGAGAGAGTACAGAGGAGATTTACTACAGTGTTGCCTGGGTTTCAGCACCTAAGTTACAGGGAAAGGTTGAACAAGTTAGGTCTTTATTCTTTGGAGTGTAGAAGGTTGAGGGGGGATTTGATAGAGGTATTTAAAATAATGAGGGGGATAGATCGAGTTGACATGGATAGGCTTTTTCCATTGAGAGTAGGGGAGATTCAAACAAGAGGACATGATTTGAGAGTTAGGGGGCAAAAGTTTAAAGGTAACACGAGGGGGAATTTCTTTACTCAGAAAGTGGTAGCTGTGTGGAATGAGCTTCCAGTAGAAGTAGTAGAGGCCGGTGCGGTATTGTCACTTAAAGTAAAATTGGATAAGTATATGGACAGGAAAGGAATGGAGGGTTATGGGCTGAGTGTGGGCCTATGGGACTAGGTGAGTGTAAGCATTGGTATGGACTAGAAGGGCCGAGATGGCCTGTTTCCGTGCTGTAATTGTTATATGATTATATGATTTAATGCCAAATATGCTGAGAGGTAAATAGCAAATAATGAAAACAAAATAAGTCAGCAAAAATTTCACGAAAGTGAGTCTCCAGACATGAAGCCTGGAGCATATCATAGCCTTAGTCACAGTTCAGGGCAGAGTGTAGTGGTTAGTGAGTAGAAATGCCCGATCCTTACCTCTGGTCCCAATACCCTGCCTTTTCAATCCATTGAGCTCGGTGTTTAAGTCATCCAACCATTGGATTATATCTTGTTCTAAGACCCGGGCTTTGTCACATCGATATGCTCTGTGCCTGGTCTCCGCTGCCTGTTCTCAACCTATCCAAATAGGCCCAGCACTTAGGTTGTTCAAACCTTGTTCTTGGTTTAGGTGGACGGGCTTCCTATTTGCCTCTCCTCTTCTCTAACTTTTCTCTACTCCACTCACCTTGAATCTTCCTCAATCTTGCCCTGACTTCACCTCGCGCCAGCACACTTTGACCCTTGACTCAGACTTGCCTTCGCTCGCTCTTTATGTTTGCAATGATCGCTTACCGTAATTTTTTTTACAGAAAAAGTGTTATTAATTAAGTATTTAGTCATATTCAGCAGCACCATCTTAAATGGGAACAGGTTCATTGTATCAGGGACAGGTACAATAAAATCTTTTCAAAGACAGTTGGACAATTATGTGGATAGAAAAGGTTTAGAAGGTTATGGGTCAGATGCTAACGATTGATACAAGTTTGGATGGCAAATTGGATGGCATGGAACAGCTGGGCCAAAAGGCCTGAATCCATGCTGTATAACTCTATAATACTCTATGTGAGAGATCATTTCCAACTTTGAGACTGCTGATGGATCTCATCATGTCAGAAGGCATCCGAGCAGAGAAATAAACAGTCAACATTTCAAGCTAAGACACTTCATCAGGAGATATTTCTACATTTAATTAGTGGAATGTATAATTTGTGAATCCAAAGCAATACATACAAAATGCTGGAGGAACTCAGGAGATCAGGCATTATATATGGAATAGAGTAAACGGTTGACATTTCAGGCCAAGACCCTTCATCAGGACTGAGAGGGAAGAGGCGAGATGCTTTCAGTAAAAGGTGGGCGGAGGGAAAAGCGCCTATCTGGAAGGTGATAGGAGAAGCCAGATGGATGGGAAAGGTCAAGGGATAGCAAAGAAAGTATTTGATAAGAAGGGACAGTGAACAATAGGAGAAAGTGAATGAGAAGGGGACTCAGGGAGAAATAATAGGCAGGTGAAAAGAAGTAAAAGGTCAGAGTGGGAAATAGAGGTGGGGGATTTTTTTTCTTTAATGGAAGGTGAAATCAATATTCATGTTATCAGGTTGGAAGCTACCCAGATGGAACATTCTGCTCCACGTTAAGGATGGACTCATCTTGGCACAAGAAGAGGCCATAGATTGACACGTCAGAAAGGGAATAGGAATCAGAATTGAAATGTTTGGTCACTGGGAAGACCCACTTATGATGGAATGCACAGAAGTGCTTGATGAAGAAGTCCCCCAATTTACGATGAGACCATATTGGGAGCATTGGACACAATAGACAATCCCAGCAGATTCACATGTGAGGTGTTGCCTCACCTGTAAGGGCCCTGAATGGAGGTGAGGGAGGAGGTGTACAGGCAGGTGTAGCAGTTAGGCCACCTGCCTGGATAAGTGCCAGGAGGGAGATTAGTGAGGAGGGATGAATGGACCAGGGAATCGCACAGGGAGTGATCCCTGCAGAAAGCGAAGAGGATGAAGAGGTAAGGATATGTTTTGTGGTGGGGTTATTTTGGAGCTGACGGAAGTTGGGGAGAATAATGTGTTGGATGCAGAGGCAGATGGGGTGGTAGGTAAGGACAAAGTGGGACTCTATCAGTATTAAAACAACAGGAAGATGGGGTGAGTGCAGATGTACAGGAAATGGGGGAGATACGAGTGAGGGCAACATTGATAGTGGAGGGAGAGAAACCCCATTTTTTAAAGAAGTAGGACATTTTAGGTGTCCTGGAATGGAAAGCTACATCATGAGAACAGATGCAGTGGAGTCAGAGGAACTGAGAAAAGGGAATGGCATTTTTACAGGTGATAGGGTGGGAAGAGATATAGTTGAGATATCTATGGGAATCAGAGGGTTTATAAAAGATGTTGCTTGACAGTTGGTCTCTAGAGATGGAGACAGAGAGATCAAGAAAGGGGAGGGAGGTGTCAGAGATGCCCCAAGTGAATTTAAGGCCAGGCTGGAAGTTAGAGGCAAAATTGATTAAATTGACGAGCTGAGCATGGGTGCATTGAAAAGCAGTATTGTACTTGTTAAGGTAGTGGAGGAAGAGTTGGGGAGTGTGACCGGGGAAGGCTACAAACAAAAGCTGTTCTACGTAGTCGACGAAGAGGCAGGCATAGCTTGGGTCCATGCAAGTGCCCATGGCTACCCTTTGGGTTTGGAGAAAGTGGGAGGAGACAAAGGAAAAATGTTAAAGGTGAGAACCAGTCCTACCAGACAGAGGATGGTGGAGGTGGAGGGGAATTGGTTGGTTCCTCTGTCAAGAAAGCACTGGAAGGCTTTGAGGCCTTCCTGATGGGGAAAGAAATGTATAGGAACTGAACATCATGGTGAAGTTGAGTCAATCAGGATCAGGGATTTGAAAGTTACTGAGGAGATCGAGAGCATGAGAAGTGCCGCAGATGTAGGTGGGATGGGACTGAACCAAGGGGCTTAGAATGGGATCAAGATATGAGGACATGAGTTCAGTGGGGCAGGAGGAGGCAGAGACAAAAGGCCTACCCAGGCAGTCCAGATTTGGTAGGAATTTTATCTCTTAATTAGGAAGTTGTGTCTTCAAGTATTATATTCATTTTTCAAAGTCCTGTTTGTCAGCCTTGGATATTTATAGCTTTTCATAAATTCTATAGTATTTCTTTATTTTTCCTGTAAGTGCTGGCAAGAAGACAAATCTCAAAGTAGCACTGTATATAGTGATGTAGTTTAATAATAAATTTATTTTGACTGACTTTATGCTAGAGGAGGACAGGACTTGAATTGACACCTCAATACAGCTGTGAGGAAGTTTTGAATTCCTTACTGGAGGCAAATTTAAATTGAAGCCATTTCTGTTCCCTCAGGAAAATGTAAAAGACTCCATGATATTATTTGGAAAAAGGACAAAGGGGCAGCTGGTAACTAATTGCTAAATTGTGTGACCTGACAGCTGGGAAGAGAAGTGCCAGCTAACATTCAAGGCAGTCCCTCTACATATTTCAAGTTTCTGCACATAAAGGATGAAAAGCAGAGATCCATAGTGAGGATCGTGTCAGCACATCTGCCATCAACTCTACTGATGGACTTGTCACTTAACCCAGCCACAGAGCACGATGCACTGATGTGAGCTTTTGGATACACTTTGCACCTAGCCCTCAGGAAAGACCTCAAATTAGGAAGGACAGATCTATGAAGGTCAACATCATTTATTTCAATGGAGCTGGCGTCATGTGGAGAAAAGTGATTATATTGAGTTACTTTATTCCTTTATTGTTCATGCTTTCAATTATTTGTGACCATTTTATTTTTATGCCATTAAAAATCTTAATCATTTTAAAATACAGTGTAGTAAATTAAACCTATTTCAAACAGTACTAATATCTCCAAGTGTCAGCAACACTTAAAAACTGAGGAAATTTCTAGCAGCCAGTGAACTGTCGAAGCCTGCCAAAGAATTCTGGGAGCAAGGTTTTTGGAGATGTTACCCCCAGAATTGGTGGGAGAGGAGAAGTGGTAGAGATACATATCTACCAAAGGATATGTAAGGCAATCCTTCCCTCTAGCCTGCAGGTCACCCTTGGGCAAGGTGTAGCAGCCGTTTAGTACCCTGATCAGGATACCATAAAGCCATTGGTCACATGAGCAGCCGCTGCACTTCACAAGTCTTGATTATGTGACCACTGACACCAGCTGATAATCTCTGAAGAGTATAGTTAACGGCTGGGGTCACCCGTCTTGTAAAGATATGTCCAGAAGAAGGCAATGGCAAACTACTTCTGCAGAAAAATTTGCCAAGAACAATCATGGTCTTGGGAGATCATCGTCACTTATGTCGTACAGCACAGCACGTAATAATGATGATGCCCCAGAATACTGAATCACTGCCTAGACCCCAATCTGCCTGATGGTATACCTGATTGGTAGGATACCTGGCAGATGTCAAGTACCGGTCGTTCAATCCTCCTCATCCAGAAAAAAATCTGAGCAGATAGAGCAGCTTTTGACCAGGCTCACTAGGGAAAAGGGAATTCTGGATTTGGTCTTGTGCAATGAACTGGGTGGTACGGTAGCACAACAGTCTTTGTAATGTCTTACTGCAGCAGCAATCACAGGATCAGGGTTCAATTCATGCTGCTATCTGTAAGGAGCTTGTACATTCTTCCCATGACTGTGGAGGATAGTTGTCGAAGCCAGGGCATTCAAATGGAAGTTGACAGGTTTGACAGACTCAATGAGGCAAGTAGCCTAATTCTTATTCTTCATCTTTGGTCTAATGGTCTCAGGGACTGCGAGCAGTGGGAATGGGTAGCACATCACTGAAAATACAGATAATCATGTTGTTATTGCATTGTTGGCTGGGAATGACTTGGCAGAAGTTTCCCTACATATTTGCCATATGGTCACAATGACTGCCATTAATTGTAAAGGACGTTGGGACATTCTGAAGTAATTCGTAGATCTATAATTATCATTATCATTGAGAAACTGAGTTCAGCAGATAGAAAAAAAAATGATAGGTGAAGTAAATGAGATCAATCATAAAAGCAGTGATTGTCTCATTGCCTTTCCCCAAGATTTCAACAGGAGCACTCAAAATCAGTCCAGACACATCAATAATTTGTGACTCTACAATTCTACAATTCTTTGTCATATTGATGAATCTGTTACAAGCATTGATGCATTGTGTTATAAATTAACTCTGTAGGATTACAGAAATCAGATAACAATTTTCAAGATGTTTTGAAGCATGCAGTCCCAATCACTAATTCAGTAAATGCTTTTCTATTAACCAACATGTTTTGGTATTTCACTATTGATAAAGCTGTTTAAGTGGGTTCATAAGTAAGTTGAGACATATATTGCCATATGACAGTCTTCATATAACTACTATTTCATTATTTTTTCTAGTTAGATTTGCCACTGGGCCACCTTAAGTTTGTTCTCTTCTTTGCTTTCAGCTTAGGTTTTGACTAATTTCAGATCTGATTGGATAGAGGGTGTGAGAGACGCAAATCCAGTGCCTTTTAAATACTGCAACCAATTCAAGGGCAGCAGAAAGCTTCAACATCAGAACATGGGGCAGCTCAAACTGGATGGACTGCAAGATTCCTCAATGCATCCATGGAGCTCTTCTCGAGAGAAGACATAACGAAGAAAGTCTGTTGGCTAAAGTCTGAATTAGAGACTCAAAGAGACTACAGATGCTGGAATCTGGAGGAACTGGAGCCCTGAGTCTGGATTGAACCTAATGCAGGGTTTCAACCTGAAATTTTGATGAATCCTGTTGCAAGGTTACAGCCAGAAATGTCGACCTGTTCTGATGCAGGGTTTTGACCCAAAATGTTTGCTGTGTTTTGTAACTGCAAAATATAAACCCAATTGCAAGAAAAAGACAGAGTCAGGAATGCAAGTCGAACTTGCTTTTTACCTTTAGCGAGGCACACACACATCAGGTGGTAGCTTCATGAAGTGTGCAACTGAGGTATTTTTATATATAACCAGTAATGATTTTCTTAAACAAGAATGCTTAATCAAACTCTATACTTACAATATTACTGAAATATTAAATACACAACACCCTTCCTTGCTTAGCTATAGACTCCAACTCAATATAGAATGCATCTCACAGTATACTATAGAATACAACTACTATACAGATATCCACACCATAGTAAATTTTAAATTGTTCCATTTAGGCTTAAAGATTTAATCGCTGTGGACAGTTTCTTATTCTTGTGAGATAACATCTTCCCTGATATGGGGTTTCACTCTGCTTGGCAGGTGAGACGTGACTGTGTAACAATCTCAGGTTCTGGTGTCTCCTCTATGGTGTTTGTAGGAGTTGACTCTGGGACAGCAGGAAGTAGTTCTTACAGCTCTGGCCACCTTTCTTGTCCATTTCTCAGCTTTTCTCTCTGGATCTATTTCAATCCTTGCTTCCTTCCTGGTTCCAGCTTCTCTCTCTCTCCTTATCCCACTCATGATCACTATCATCACCTCGTTCACAGTCTTTCTCTCTAACTCTTCTCTCCTTTTCAACTTCTTGTTTTTCTTCCTCTCACCTTTTTCTTCCTCTGGTTTCTTGTGTGTATCACTAATTTGATAATTTCTCAAGAAATTAGGTCTTTTTTTATCCTTTTCCATTTCCACAGTACTTATGTTATCTTCATTTTTCTTCTTTTAGTTTGTGCATCTTGATCTTGGGAGGGTGCATTTAGTTCACTGGAATATTCTCTAATTAATCCTTCTATTGCTCTCTTTATGATCTGATCTCACCTCTTGGGTTCTTCATCCCCAACATCATTTTATATCTCTCAAGGCTATACAGTCCTGTATCACTTGCATTATTGTCAGATTTTTCATCAATACCATGCAGATTAGTATTTGTTTTGAAACTACAGATTGACTTTTTAACTTTACCTCTTCCCTGTGAAGACCATTATTTTTGTCTGCCCAACAGGCTCTTTGTATGTGTCCTACTTTGTTGCAGTTTTTGCAAGTTTTGCCTTTAAATCTGCCTTGTCCTGGTATATATATATATGAGCTCCTGCCATAATGGTAACACAATATGTTCACCCAGGCTGGTTTTTGTTTGGACATTATGATATTGATCACGCTTACTACACATTCCTCACTGCAACTCAATTGTGTCTCTGACTGCTGTTCCCATTGAGACAGCTATTTCAGTTGTACTTTTAAATATAAGTTGTGCTTCAGATAGGAGCCATTTTTGAATGCTTTCTTGTAACATATCACAAACTAAAACATCTCTCAGTGCATTATTAAATCGATTATTGAACTGACAATGCTCAAACAACTTCTTCAACGTCTTATACACTGAAATGGGCTCCCTTCCTTTTGATTCCGCTTCTGAAACCTAAAGCGTACTGCATTCAACAATGGTTTTGGTTCTAAATGTTCCTGCATTACTTTCACGATATCAGCAAAACTCATTTACACTGGTTTGGTTGGAGCAGTTAAGTTTCTAAGTGAACTGTATGCCTTGAAATAAAATATGCTCAGCAAAATTGGTATTCATTACTTGTTGGCTATTGCATTTGCTTTAAAATCCTGATTAATCCATTCCAATTACCTGTTATGTCAATCTTAATGATGTAGCCAGCCATTTCAGACCTTTGTTTATGATTATTATCACCCTGTGCTCATTGTTTATGAACCCATGAATTATTCTGCTTCTTGCCTTTTTTAGCTTGATTGTTTTTCCTTTTGTGAAGAAAATGTGTTGCTCTGAGGAAAAAAAAACTGGCTGCGTTTCTTTTAAACTTGATCGTTTCTCGCTGTGCTTTATTTTTAAACTCGAACATCCTGCTGCACTTCAACATGTAGGTAGTCATCTCAGGTTCATTTAAAACTTCCGATTCACCACTATAATGTTTTGGAACATAAATAGGGTTGCAAGAAAAAGACAGAGCTTGAACTGTGAGTGTAACTTAGTTTTTTACTTTTAATGAGGCATGGGCATATCATGTGGTAGCGTTATGACATATGTATTTCACAGTTTTTACATATAACCCATAATGAATTGTTCAAATGAACACAAATGCCTGGTCAAAAAATATATTTATATTACTCAAATATTTCTGAAATTTAGAAAATGTTGACATATCCTTGTCTCCTAGCTGTGCTTCCCAATCTACTGATTACCCCAACAGATTATCAGAGTTGGATGCTGTCTTACAAGTGGAGGGAAGTAGTAGAAACTGCATTGCTCTGCCTCTGGCATCCCACTAGAGGAGACTTAGACTTAAAATGAACTATGATTCCGTTTCCACGGATACTGCCTGAAGGTGCTGTGGTATTTCCGTCATTTTCTGTTTTTAGTTCCAAATTCCAGTCGGTGGCACTAGGTGAGAGTAAGCATTCGAAGCGGACTAGAAGTGCCGAGATGGCCTGTTTCCGTGCTGTAATTGTTATATGGTTATATGTGGCTTTTTGATTTTTTAATTCTTAAAGTGAAGATGCACTTTAAAACACTTTGATACCAACGTAATAACATAGACTACATCAATTCTTTGACACTTCTTAATTTTCTAGGAATATTAATTTAAAAGAACAGTAAGATAGCTGTGCAAGTTCCCTATCGTATTTAGAACACAGAACAGAAGAGCACAGGAATAGACTCTTCAGCCCACAATGTTGTGCTGAACCAAATGAATTAATAATCAAATGGCTAACTGAACTAATCTCTTCTATCTACAATGACCCTATCTTTCCATTTCTCACATTCATGTGGCTTTCTAAATGCCTTTTAAAATTCATTAATGTTTCTACCGCTACAAAAATCCCAGGCTGGCATTCCAGACACCCACCACTCTCCATGTAAAAACCTTGCCCTGCACATCTCCTTTAAAATTACCCCCTCTGAGCTTAAATACATGTCCTCTGATATTGGACATGCTTCTCATAATGTTTTAAAATTCTTATCAGATTTTCCCTCAGCCTCCGGGGCTCCAAAAAACATAACCCAAGTTTGTCCAACCTCTCATTTTAGCACATGGCCTCTAATCCAGCCAACATCCTGATAAACCATATCTGCACCCTCTCTAAAGCCTCAACAGCCTTCCTATAATGGGGTGACCAGGAACTGTATGCAATACTCCAGATGTAGCCTAAGTAATGTTTTATTCAGGTGCAACATAACTTCCCGACTTTTGAACTCAATGCCTCAACTAATAACGGTGCACATGCTGCATGCCTTCTTATCAATCTGTGTAGTCATCTTCAGGGAGCCATGAACTTGAACACCAAGATCCCTCTACTCATCAACACTGTTAAGGATCTTGCCTTTAACAGTGTACTGTCTCTTTGCATTTGACCTACCAAGGTGCAACGCTTCACGTCTGGCCAGGTTAGACACCACCTGCCATTTCTCCACCCATATTTGCAACTGATCGATAAGCTATCATATTCTTTGCCAGTCTTATACGCTATCCACAACACTACAAGTATTCATATTATCTGCAGACTTATTAACCCCATCTACATTTTTATCTAGGTCATTTATATTTTTTTATGCTATTTTGCTATACTTTTCTTTCAAAGTTGAAGTGGGCTGGCCTTAAGCAGTCAAGGGAGAGCATACAGCCTCTTCACTCAGAACAGTGTGTCTATTGGAAGAGACCCAAGTAAAAGGCAGGGTTTACAGCAGATGTTAAGAGTAAAGAAAAGATATGAGGAAGAAGCAGTTAACTCAAAATCTATTCATTCCTGGTAGTGTCGGCATTACATACTTTCTCAAAGAATGGCCTTACATCCTAACGCTCAGCAATTACGTCTTCTGTTGCAATTATCACCACATTTCATATCACCACAGTTTTTCTTAGGAAGTGCCTCACAGGAAAAGACCAGGTCCAAAGTCATTTCACCTCCTTCCACATTGTCAATACCGCTATTATCTTACTTGTGGTGGGACAAGTTCGGAGGAACACAAATTGAGGTGCAAAGGTTGGAGTGTCACATTGAACATTAAATCAAATCCTTGGGAGGCTGTGGGTACAAAAAACTGCAGGAGCTGGCACTCAGAAACTCTCTCTCTCTCTACATATATATATATATATGCAACCAACGTCTATGTAGAGTGAAATAGAATCACAATCACATCAAAGAATCATTATCAGAATTGAGAAGTTGAATGATGTTTACCTGAAGAACCAGTGGGTCAAATTCTTTGGCAGAATCTATCAGCTGAACTATGATCATAGATTTTAGAACATCAGAATCAGAATCAGGTTTATTATCACCAGCACGTGACGTGAAATTTGTTAATTTAGCAGCAGCAGTTCAATGCAATACATAATTTAGCAGAGAGAGTAAATAATAATAATAAATAAAATAAAATGTAATAAATAAACAAGTAAGTAAATTAGGTATATTGATTAGATTATTTTTAAAAATGTACAAAAACAGGAATACTGTATATTAAAAAAAAGTGAGGTAGTGTCCAAAGCTTCAAAGTCCATTTAGAAATCGTATGGCAGAGAGGAAGAAGGTCCTCCTGAATCGCTGAGTGTGTGTCTTCAGGATTCTGTACCTCCTACCTGATGGTAACAATGAGAAAAGGGCATGCCCTGGGTGCTGGAGGTCCTTAATAATGGACGCTGCCTTTCTGAGACACCGCTTCCTAAAGATGTCTTGAGTACTTTGTGAGCTAGTGCCCAAGATGGAGCTGACTAGATTTACAACTTTCTGCAGCTTCTTTCGGTCCTGTGCAGTAGCCCCTCCATACCAGACAGTGATGCAGCCTGTCAGAACACTCTCCACAGTGCATCTATAGAAGTTTTTGAGCATATTTGTTGACATGCCAAATCTCTTCAAACTCCTAATACAGTATAGCTGCCGTCTTGCCTTCTTTATGACTACATCAATGTGCTGGGACCACGTTAGATCCTCAGAGATCTTGACACCCAGGAAATTGAAGCTGCTCACTCTCTCTACTTCTGATCCCTCTATGAGGATTGGTATGTTTTCCTTTGTCTTACCCTTCCTGAAGTTCACAATCAGCTCTTTCGTCTTACTGACGTTAAGTGCCAGGTTGTTGCTGCGGCACCATTCCACTAGTTGGCATACCTCACTCCTGTATGCCCTCTCATCACCACCTGAGATTCTACCAACAATCAACAATAGAGCATAGTACGAGTCTTTTGACCTGCAATGTTGTGTCAATCTATATAAAACTAGGAAAGAAATGTTAAGTTAATCCATCATAAACCAACCTTCTCCTCTTACACAGCCCTTAATCCTCCATTTTTCTTATATATGTATGGCCAATATTGTTTTAAATATACCTACTGTATCAATCTCTCTGCATTCAAGGCACCTATACGTATGGCCAATATTGTTTTAAATATACCTACTGTATCAATCACTCTTCATTCAAGGCACCTACCATTCTCTGAGTGAAAAAATCCCATCTCTTACAGCTCCACTAAACGTCCTTCCATTCACCTAAAAGGGTGCCCTCTGGTATTGTCAATTTCTGCCCTGGGAAACAGGTTCTGGATATCCACTCTATCCATTCTTCTCATAAACATATACACCTCTATCAAGTCCCCTCTCATCCTCCTTTGCTCCAAGACCCACTCAAACTTTCCTCATGAGACATGTTCTCTAATTCAGGCAGCATCCTAGAAAATCTCTTCTGCTCCCTCTCTAAAGTTTCTCAAAAATAAGTTTGTCACCTCCTCAAAATTCTCAACTAAGCTAATAAGGTACAGCCTGGGCCTCTGAAACCATACTGACTACCCCCAATAAGACAAAGAATATTCACACCCTTCCTCTTCTGTGGTAACAAAAAGTGGAACACAATACACCAACTGTGATCTAACCAGTGTTTAATCATGTTGCAACATTACCTTGCATCTCTTGAACTACATTCCCTTACAGCACACCATAGGCCTTCTTAACCACCCTAACAACTTGTGCAGCAACTTTGAGGGATCTATGGATCTTGACCTCAAAAATGTTTTTTCCCTCCACACTGTAAAAAATCAGTAACCTTCAAATTCAATCTTCTGAAGTGTATCACTTCATTTGTTTTCAAATCGAACTCTATCTGCCACTTCACACAACTTTGCATCCTTTCTATATCTGGGTGTAACCATTGACAACCTCCTTCACTATCCTCAACTCCAACTTTTGTGTTATCTAAAGACTAACTATCTAATCCTTCCACTTCCTCATCCAAGTCATTTATAAAAATCACAAAGAGTAGGTTCCCTGCAGAACAGTCACCGGCCTCCAGGCAAAATACACTCCACCTACCATCACTCTGGCTGTGGGTAAATTAATTTTCTTGCCATGTAGCCAAGTCTCCATGGATCCATAGCCTCATGACTTTCTGGATGAGTTTACCATGATGCCCTTGTTAAACAACTTACCAAAATCTATTTACAGCATTGTGCTGGATATTCATTTTCCAGGGCCCGAGAGGCTTATTGCTTTCCTCAGCTTTTGAGCAAAGCAGCATGATCTATCAAAAGGGCCAGAGTTGTTTATGACAAAATTAAACTTCTAATCAATGTTCATTGCCCAGCTTCTTATTGTGAACAAGAACCAGTTTCCAGTTCTTATTGTAAGCAATAATTAGTCTGAAGTTAGAGGGACAGTTTTGCAAACAAACTACGCTGTCTGCAGAGAGCACAGTCTGCTGGACACAGCAGGGGACTCGCTGCTCAAGAGGTATGTTTTACAAAGTGAAGAGATCATGAGATGTTTTCATATGGATCAGCTAAATGTAAAACAATAGGGTTATGTTAATTGACCTTCATCAATCCAGGCAACTGCAGCTAAATTATTTGCATATTTGTGTTAGAGATCAAGGAAGGTTCCAAACCAGACTTATTCTGTTGTTTAGCATATCAAACATGGTCACAGGTATGAACAATCAGTAAACCTGAGAAAGTCTGCAGTTGCTGGAAATCCAAAGCAACGCACACAGAAATCTAGAGGAACTCAGCAGGCCAGGAAGCATCAATGGAAAAGAGTAAACAGTTGATGTTTCATGCGGAGACCCCTCATCAGGACTCCTACAGTTCAAAAGAATTGTGCCTGTCTTTGGAAATCCTTTGTAGTTTACAAATCTTCTGGAATTTTGAAATCTTTGATAAATCAGAAATCCTCTGTGAGTTTTAAATGTGTGCTTAGAACTATTTGTCTGAGCTTAAATTTTGTATCATTAAATATAAAATAATCTGTGTTCAAACTATTTTGTTAACTGGAAATATCTCGTGGTAGGGAGGGTGAGCCCACCACTCAAACAATGGGTATCGGCAGCTTGAACTTCCTGCAGAGATGTGTCAGGGAAGTAAGTTAGTCTTTGAAAGTGTAGGTTGACACAGTATAATCTCCCAATAGTGAGAGTATCCACAGATACAATACCTATATTAAAAAGGGTTTTAAATATCTTTCTAGTTTAGGGCTTTGTCAACAGTGAATTCAATACCATTACACCTCAAACAACACTCTACCTTCATCAGTTTGCTTTGCCACCTCCTCAACAATCTCAGTTAAGCTTGCGAGGCACAGCCTGAATCTTTAAAGCCATGCTGACTACCCCAAATAAGGCAAAGAATATCCAAATGTTCAAAATTCCTGTCCCAGAGAATCCTGTCCAACAACTTTCCTTACACTATTGTAAGACCCACTGTTCTATCATTGACTGTATTGTTCCCTCTTGACAACAGAATGTCATTGCCACCCTCCGATACTCCAGTTTCACTCCGTGACCAGGGAGGGCACAACAAATGTGACTCTCACATAGAAGTGGAGTTTCTGCAGAAAGCCAAGAGGTATTCAGTTCTTATATGTGCAACACAGAGCATGACAGGACGTTGTTGGAAAATTTGACCACTGAGAGATCTCTATAGCTTGAGAATTACAAAGAATATTATTAGAAAGGCTTAGACACAGAAGTAAATTGCTTAAAGGGATTTGTTTCTTAAGCAGATGATGTTAGGAATTTATTATACTCCAGATTTTACTCCATTTTAGACATAAATCTACCCCAAAACAGGAGTTAACTAAATGGAGAGGAACTGCTGAAGTACTAAGTACTGAATAAGGATTTGAAGATACTTATTATCAACCATTTATACAAATAAGGAAGAGTGGGACAACTTAAGTGTATAAAATTGACACCGACAATTTTTCTGTTCATAGTCAAAACGGTTGGGTGTTCAGAAGACACAAGCACAGAAATGTAGCCTTTCACTTCAATGTGGAACTGTTAAAAATGCTGTCTTTTGGATGAGGAATGAATCTCAGCTCTTGCTCAGGTGATGCAAAACACTTTGGGAAAAGTGCCAAAGTAAACAAATGATGATGTCGCCAAATTTATCTCTCAAACTGTATCACCAATAAACATATCCATTAGTAGCAGAGTCAAAGATCCGAGGTCACAGCCTCAAAATAATTGGCATCCTTTTAGAACTGAGATGAGGAGGGACTTCTTCAGCCAGAGGATGGTGATTCTATAAAATTCATTAGCACAGAGGTATTGGGTGTATTTAAAGCAAAGATTGACCGGTTTTTGTTTGGTAAGGGAGTTAAGAGTAATGGGGAAAAGGCAGGTAAAAAATCAGCTATGATTGGATGGTGGATCAGACTCAATTGGTCAAATAGCCTAATTCTGCTACTATATCGTTTGGTCTTATAGCTTTTTTAACATTACTATTTCTGGGAACTAATGGTAGATATACTTCAAGGTAATTCACACTGATAAGTGCCTTAGATGCCCTGAAAGGGATGCAGAAGGTGCTTTGGAAATGCAAACCTTCTTAATTGGTCCCAAATCTCCATATGTTATGATACTGTTAGTGGGCTATCATAGAGAGCCAAATCGCCTTCCTAATTTGTGCGTTTTTTTATGTTCATATAAAAGAATATCAATTGTAGAGCTTGTAACTCCTATTGGAAGAATACTGGAGAAGGAACAACAAAATGGACATCTTGAATTAATGCTGTGCAGTGGAAAGGATCCGAAATATTCACAGAGCAAAATCACCCTTTCTGTTGTTGCTATTCTTCCATCCCTCCTCCCGTCCAACATAAACCCTTTCACATAATCTTGCCATATTGTCAAAGTTTAGGAGGCTGAATGCAGGCAGCTACAGAGGGCATTTTTACAGTGGCTAGCTTCTGGATTCCATTTCAAGAGAGCATGGCCTTACCGTGCCTCCAACCTTGTTTCATGCATGGATGAACAGGCAATGCAATTGAATGGACTGTTGTCCTAGAGCTAAAATTTATCTGGGGATTTTCCAACTCACCACTCCAAATAACACAATCAGTCTGGCATTATCAAGATATCGACTGCAAAGCTTTCTGTATTGCCCTTGATGTAAACTGTTGCAAGCACTTTGCAGCAGATGTACATTTCCCATTACCTTAATGTTTAATTTTCCCCAGGGAGTCACTAGTAACAGATAAGGCCTAAGCACTGATATTGGCTCCAATCCACTGAGTGCTTGAATCTCATTTTTTATTTTCAATATTGTATCTCATTTGCCTTCTTTTTCATGATAACAGAAAACAGAAAACATTGGGAATAACCAGCAGATGAGCGGGTAGGGGGAGAGGGAAATACACAGTTGATGTTTCAACCTTAGGTCAACGTGCTAGCGTCACAGTCAGAGTAATGCTATTACAACTCCAGCAACACAAACTCAATTCTGCCACAATCTGCCAGGGTTCATGTGGTCTTCCCAGGATGCTTTAGTTTCCTCTCTCATTCCAAGGGTGAATGAGCTGGGAGGTTAATTGGTCGCATAGGTGTAAATGGACAGTATGGGTTTGTTACCGTGCTGTATCTCTGAATAAAATAAAATTAATCTTCCGCCGTTTCAAGTTGCTTGAGATGAATCCAATTCTGGAAGCAAGTCAGGATGAATCAAAATAAAAGGTTTTTATTTCAGATTTCCAGCATCTATGCATTTGTGGTTATTTTGTTAATAATCAGGGCAGAGCAGCCATACAGATCTTTGAGGTATTGCCTCACAACCCCAGAGACCTGGGTTCAATCCTGATCACCGGTGCTCTTTGAGAGGCTTGCCAGTTCTCTCCATGACCGTATGGGTTTCCTTTGGGTGATCCAGCTCCATCCCACGCCTCAAAAGCACGCAGGTCAATTGGCAACTGCACATAGTGTAGGTGAGCCACAGAATCTGAAAGGTGGTTGGTCAGCAAGTTTATCCATTCTCAAAAAAAGAGACCACAATTGTACACGGTATTCCACTAGTGGTCTCAAAAAGAATCTAGATGATTAAAATTGGTCATCCCCACTATTATATCCAAAGCTATTGCAATAAATGCCAGTCTATCCACTTTCCTCATTGTCTGTCACACCTGTGAGATAGCTTTTTGTGACTTGTGTATAAGGACACACATCTCTGAACAATATTTTCCAATCTTTCACCATTTATAAAAAGCTCAGCAATTTTTCCACTGAAGTTAACATTCTCACATTCTTTCATGCGGTACTACATTAAACTGAGGTTATCAAAAACTGAAAATGATATTCCAAATGTTGGGCTCCCGATTGGTTATAATGTACTGTGTTTACTCTGCATGGGGAGGAAATTATCCTTTGTTGACTGCACCAAATGCAGAATATGACAATGATAACTCATCTTCCAGCACTCCAATCTATCAAAATTAATGTACAGGATGCATACATCCAGATGATTTGTTCGTAAAGCATTGTGTCACGTGCTCAGTTATCTGCATCATTGTTTGGAATGGAAGCTGCACGGTGGTGGATAGGAAGGCTCTCTGGGGGGTAGTTAAAACTACCTGCATCACTGGCACCCGACTATCCCCATCAAGGACATATATACAGGAAAAATGCCAGAAAAAGGCCAGCGATATCATGAAGAATAGCACCCATCCTGCTCAGGGGCTGCTGGTCTCACACCCATCAGGGAAGTGGAGTC
The DNA here is from genome assembly GCF_030144855.1 of Hypanus sabinus. Taxonomy (NCBI): domain Eukaryota; kingdom Metazoa; phylum Chordata; class Chondrichthyes; order Myliobatiformes; family Dasyatidae; genus Hypanus; species Hypanus sabinus. The sequence goes on from NC_082712.1 coordinate 160,582,888, forward strand.
ATAGTTTCCATGCCAAGACCACCACACTCAAAACTGCTACTTTCCCCAAGTCGTCAGACTAATCAATACCCCCACCCCTTACCCACCCCACCACACCCCCATCACTACCACTTTTTCATTTCCCGTCAGTCACCCTTAACTACAGCTAATCCTACATATACTGTCACCTTATGGACATACAGTCACTATATGAGGGGTGATTGATAAGTTCATGGCCTAAGGTAGAAGGAGTCAATTTTAGAAAATCTAGCACAGTTATCTTTCAACATAGTCCCCTCCTACATTTACACACACAGTCCAGTGGTCGTGGAGCATACAGATCTTCGACCTCCAGGAAGTGTCCACAACCGGGGTGATTGCTAATTTTGTGGCCTAAGGTAGAACGAGGTGAATTATACAGCTCTTGTTACATGCACATTGCAGTTCAACTCTTTGAGTGGTTCTGCAGAAAATTTGAAGTTAATAACTCATCAGGAATGATTGATAAGTTCGTGGCCTAGGGTGGAAGGAGATGAGTTATTAACTTCAAATGATGGTTACGCTGGATCAGTAAAGGATGGTTATGCTCCTTTACACTCATGTACCGATGAATGACAATAAACAATCCTGAATCTTGATCTGTTGTGCATGTATCATGCCTTTGCTAGTATAAACAGGGTTATGTGAATACTCAAGTATGTCTCTTAAAGAAGAACATAACACTTTATTTCAACCACTCTTCCTTAAATTGCGCAGATATTCGATAGGAGTTTCCTGCCCAGTTCCCTACAAATTTTCAGTGCAATGCTGTAGGTACAGATTTCTCATTAGGAAGCAGACAGCAGCTGCCAGAACTCATTTTGCCATAGACCATTAACTGTCACAAGCAAGACATAGCCTTTCACCTTTCTGCTCAGCTGTATTCAAACTGGCCTCTCCAGAGATGATCATGGGTAATGGAAGCCACTCTGCTGCTTAATTAAGAATTCATAAGAATCCAGAAAGAAAATGAATGTTATTTCACTAAGAAAATGCAAACAGTTATTGGCATTTGTTTTCACAGCTTTATTTAAAAGTGGGATAAGTTTTGGAGAGACTTAGACAGATTTATTCAATATTGACCAAGTACACTTGGTGGCCACTTTTTTACACCTGTATACGGCTTGTTAATGCAAATATCTAATCAGCCAATCATGAGGCAGCGACTCAATAGATAAAAGCAAGTAGACATGTTCAAGCAGTTCATTTGTTGTACAGACAAAACATCAGAGTGGGGAATAGGGATTTAAGTGGCTTTGAATGTGAAATGATTGTTGGTGCCAGACAGGGTGGTTTGCGTATCTCAGAAACTGCTGATCTCCAAGTATTTTCATGCACAACAGTCTCTGAGTGAACATAGAATGGGGTGGAAAAAAAAATCCAGGGAGTGGCAGTTCTGTGGGCAAAACAAAACAGAGGAAAATGGCCGAACTAGTTCAAGCTGACAAGAAAATGACGGTAACTTCGATAACCACGTGTTATGACAGTGGTGGGCAGAAGAGAATTTCTGAATGCACGATACATGCTTAACCTTGAAGTGGATGGACCATAGCAGTAGAAGACATGAGCATGCACTCAGTGGCTGCTCTATTAGGTTTACAGAAAGTATGTAATAAAGTGGCAACTAAGTGTAAATCAAATTTATGTTATTGTTATTTGATTGTAACATATAGGCAGAATTGTGTACATGATGAATATTTAATACGTATAATAATTTAGGAAACACATTATACAATGGCATGGACAAATAGCGGCATTCAGTGGAATTGTACTCATCATTTTAAAAGACTGAAAGAATAAAGCTACACAGGTTGCCTGGCATTGGCCTAGCCTTAAAACCTTGGTAACCTTGTAAGAACCAAGTCCCAAACATCAGACTGATGCCTGAAGAGAGAGAGCCGTCCCACAGACTGGGGAAACATCAAGGAGCTCGGGCCACCTTCACAGCATCAGACCTTCAAGACAACAATCAGGTTCCTGTATCACAAACACTGGTTACATTCAGACCAACCAAAAGGAGAAGCACATTGACATAGCGGTGGAGGAAGTAACCACGGGTGTCCTGCATCACTGTCTGGGATGGGGTGGGCGACTACTGCAGAGGACTGAAAGAGGCTGCAGAGGGGTGTAAATTTAGCTGGCTCCAACTAGCCTACAAAGTACCCAGGACGTCTTCAAGGAGCGGTGTCTCAGAAAGACAGCACCCAGTATTAAGGACACCCCCCCCCCCCCTCAGTACCCAGAGCATGCCCTTTTCTTACTGTTACCATCAGGTAGGAGGTACTGAAGCCCAAAGGCACACACTTAGCAATTCAGGAACAGCTTCTTACCCTCTGCCATCCGATTCCTAAATGGACATTGATCCCGTTCATTGGAATCTACTTCATGGACACTACTTCATTTTTTTAATATATGTTATTTCTGTTTATGCATGATTTTTAATCTATTCATTATTCTGTAATTGATTGATTTATTTATTATTATTTTCTTCTGTATTATGTATTGCATTGAACTGCTGCTGCTAAGTTAACAAATTTCACGACACATGCTGGTGATAATAAACCTGATTCTGATTCCTTGTCATTGTCTCAAGACCCCATGACTTCTTATGTGGAAAAAGAAACTTCCTCCTTAGTTGTTTACTTTAGACTAATAGGGATGGTTCTGGGGGCAGGATAAGGGAGACTGAAGAGTCAGGGGCAGAAGACAATGGTCAGAATCCAATTCAGAAAATTCCATGCGGGCCACCATTTGCAGGTCAGTGATACCAGAGGTTGAGTCAGCAGATGCTGCAAAGACCAACAATCCCCAAATCAAAGAGTCCCAAGTCAGAGGTCCTTTTATGCATGAGTTAAGAAGGCCAGTAATTCCACCTCCCCTCCTCCCCAGGTCACCAAGTTCAGTGTGAGTCTCAAAGTCAAAGCTCAATGGTCAGATTCATGATCAGTGAGTCCAGGGGTTAAGGCCTCAATGTCAAACCTGTAAATGGTGAGTCCCGGGATTGGGGCCTAAAGGTAAAACTCATGAGGCATGGGATCCAAGGAGACTTTGCTTTGTGGATCCAGAATTGGTTTGCCCAAAGAAGGCAAAGAGTAGTTATGGATGGTTCATATTCTGCATGAATGAAGGTGACCGGTAGTTTTTCCGCAGAGAGCTGTTCTGGAACCCCTCCTCTTTGTGATTTTTATAAATGACCTGGATGAGCAAGTAGAAGGGTGAGTTAGTAAATTTGCTGATGACACAAAAGTTGGGGTGTTGTCAGAGGTTACAGCATGACATTGATAGAATGCAGAACTGGGCTGAGAAGTGACAGATGGAGTTCAACCCAGATAAGTCTGAAGTGGTTCATTTCGGTAGGTCAAATTTGAAGAGAATATAATATTAATTGTAAGACTCGTGGCAGTGTGGAGGATCAGTGAGATCTTGGGGTCCATGTCCACCGAACACTCAAAGCTGCTGCGCAGGTTGACAGTGTTGATAAGAAGGCATATAGTGTATTGGACTTCATGAACCATGGGATTGAGTTCAAGAGCCGTGAGGTAATGTTACAGCTATATAAGACCTTGGTCAGACCCCACTTGGAGTACTGTGTTCAGTTCTGGTCACCACATCACAGGAAAGACGTGTATACTATAGAGAGAGTGCAGAGGAGATTTACAAGGATGTTGCCTGGACTGGAGAGCATGCCTTATGAGAATAGGTTGAGTGAACTTGGCCTTTTCTCCTTGGAGCGATGGAAGATGCGAGGTGACCTGATAGAAGTGTGTAAGATGATGACAGGCATTGATCGTGTGGATAGCCAGAGGCTTTATGCCAGGGTTGAAATGGCAAAAGTGAGGGGGCACAGTTTTAAGGTGCTTGGAATTAGATTCAAGGGGGATGTCAGGGGAAAGTTTTTCACACAGAGTGGTGGGTGCATGGAATGCACTACCAGCGATGGTCTTTTAAGAGACTCTTAGATAGGTACATGGAGCTTAGAAAAATAAAGGGCTATGCTGTAGATGCTGTGACAATGCTTAAAATACATTTGGATGGGTATTTGAATAGCAGTAGAGAAATTTGTGTCTAACACAACCATATAGATTATTGTAGCTGGGTATCAGTCATCACGATAAAAGTTAGCCTTAAGGGCCCATTTCTGCACCACACATTTCTATGACTCTGTGGGCAACAGGTACATGGGTATATAACTGCCTCCAGGTTTCCCTCCAAACTGCATGCCACCCTGACTTGGAAATGTATCACTGGTCCACTGTCATCTTTGGGTCTCAGTTGTGAAACTCCGTACCAAAGCATTTTATGAGTCTCTACACCAGAGAATTTCAGTATTTTGAAAAGTGGTTCAAAATACCTTTTCATGCCCAATTAGGGGAAGCAATAAACAGTATCCCTAATGGCAATTCCCAGATCTCAGGAAAAGATAGGTTTAACATTAACCTAACACTAACATAGCTTACTCACTACGTTCCACAGCCCCAAACTGAGAGTATTGCCCTCTTGTATTCCACCAACTCTGTCCATGCCAGGACTACAGTGCCACTCTTGGTGATGGATATTGAAATTTAGCTTCCAGGCTGGTGGTGTTGAAAATAGTGTAGAAAGTTGTTGCAGGTCAAATGGGATGCCAATAGGATGTGGAGCTGGGCGGGGAAGTAGCAGACGGAATTCAGCCCGGAAAACTGTAAAGTGATTTACTTCGGAAGGTTAAACTTGAAGACAGAATACAGGGTTAATGGCAGGATTTTTGATAGTGTGGAGGATCAGAAGAATCTTGTGGTCCAAGTCCATAGATCCCTCAAACTTACCACGCAAGTTGTTAAGAAGGTGTATAATGTGATGGCCGTCATTAGTTGAGGGATTGAGTTGAAGAGCTATGAGGTAATGTTGCAACTCTATAAAATTCTTTTTAAATGAGGATGATTCTGGAAATGAAGGGGTTAATGCATGAGGAGCGTTTGGCGGCTCTGGGCCTGTACTCACTGGAATTTCGATGAATGCGATGAATGATCTCATTGGAAAGTGTTGTATGTAGAAATAATTAGAGAGGGTGGATGTGGAGAGGATTTTTCTGAAGGTAGGGGTACCCAGAATTAAAGGGCACAGCCTCAAAATTGAGGGGCGACCCTTTAGAACAGAGGTAAGAAAGATTTCTTTTAGCCAGAAAGTAGTAAACCTGTGGAACGTCCTGCTACAGATTGTGGTGGAGGTCAAGTCCGTTAATCTATTTAAGGCTGTAGTTGATCATTTCCTGATTGGTCAGGGCATCAAATGATATGGTGAGAAGGCAGGTGTCTAGGGTTGAATGGGATCTTGGACCAGCCATGATGGAATGGCAGAGTAAATTCGATGGGCTGAATGGTTTAATTTGGCTCCTATATCTTATGGTTATATAGACATCATATGGAGTATTGTGTTCAGTTCTGGTCACCTCATAGGAAGGATGTGGAACTTTTAAATAGGGTGCAGAGGAATTTCACCGGGATATTGCCTGGATTAGAAAGCATGTTTTATGAGCATAGGCTGAGCAAGTTGAGGCTCTTCTCTTTGGAGAGAAGGACTGTTGTGTGTTTAATATTTCAGTAATCTTGTGTATATATGTATATATATATATATGTGTGTGTGTATATGTGTGTGTATATATATATATATATATATATTTAGTTTGATGAAGCAAGTTAGACTCACATTTCGGGCATATTCTTTTGTTTAAATGATTCATTATGGGTTATATACATATATAACCCATAATAAACATATATATATACATACATGAATTGCATATCATCATGCAAGGACATGATCTGTGCACACTCTGCTTAAAGTAAACGTGAAGCTAGACATGAAGAATTAGCTTAATGTTTTGAAGTTACAAAACCTTATATGGATGATGACTTGATGGATGTGTACAAAATGAGGAGAGGACAATCAGAGACTTTTTCCCAGGGTGGAAATGTCTAAAATGAAGGGGATAACTATATGTTTTTGGTAGGAAGGTATGGGGGTGGGGTGTCAGAGGTCAGTTCTTTACACAGAAACTAGTGAGTGCGTGGAACACTGTGCTAGGTGTGGTGGTAGGTAGAGACAGGTACGTCAGGGCATTTATGAGACACTTAGACCAACATATAGATGAAAGTAAAATGGAAGTAATGTGGAAGGAAAGCGTTATATTGATGTTAGAGTAGGTGAAAAGATCAGCAGAGCATTGTGGAATAGATGACTTGGACTGTACTATGTTCTATGTTATAAAAGGAGTTAACAAACAAACAAAAGCCATCCAACTGGCAAGTCATTTTATTGCTGCTTTTTTTTTCTTTCCATCATCCTCCGTGGTCTTGTTCCTCAACAGAACTAATCTTTTCTTTATTTTTCCCTTGCTTTCTCATTGTGGAACTACTATAAAATAATGGCTTTTTCTACTTTCTTTTACACTGTGGTAATCTATCTTTTTGTTCCAAGACATCAAAATTATCTTATTACCTCAATCTGAGTACATAGATCAAGTGCCAGAGAATTTCACTTGCACTGCTTTATTCTACAATGACATTTCCACTCGCTCCCACCCCCCAGTCAAAACATTTAATTAAAATGCTATTTATGAAAAGGTCTACAACTTGGAAGTGTCTCGCCTGAAGTGATTATTTCATAGTAGAGGTACTGCAAAAATGACTGCTCTTCACGTTGAAAGCAGTTTTCAATGATAAATACCTGGCAGTTTACATGATTTTGTGATTATTACTATTTTAAGATGCAAAGTGAGGGAAAAAGGCAATTCTTTTGCCAAGATTGCTGTAGAGCTGAGAACACCTTAGCATAGAAAGTGGATAGCATAATACTATAAAATATCTGCCCTACATTATTGAATTTAAACAAAAAAGACATTAATCAGGAAGAAAATGGAAAAACCTGTGAAATTACTTTCAGGTTGTCAATACTTCTTTGTCTGTGGTGACCATTTGAACAACACTTTAATTATTTAGGATCCCACAGATCACAGAGTCCTGATGCAGAATTTTGACCCTCATGGCAATTTTTTTTCCTTGCACGTATGTTGCTCAACCCACTTAGTTCCTCCGCTACACTGATTGTGTCTTTAGTTACATTCCTGAGTATTTGTCTTAAAGAGACTTATCATGAGCATTTGCTGTCCAGTTGAGAATATATTGGAAACATTAAGATGTTCTCCCACCACCCCAGCACAACTTTCCACCAGTCACCACTTTCTGAGTAAAGAGCATGCCTCTGACAGCCCCCCATACTTCCCTTCCAAAACATTACAGTCATTCCCCTCATTTTATCTATTTCCATCTAGGGAATAAGTCTCTGATTGTCCAGTCTATCTATTGCCTCTTATCATTTTGACCATATAACGATATAACAATTACAGCACAGAAACAGGCCATCTTGTCCCTTCTAGTCCATGCCGAACGCTTACTCTCACCTAGTTCCACTGGCCTGCACTCAGCCCATAACTCCCCATTCCTTTCCTGTCCATATATCTATCCAATTTTACTTTAAATGACAATACCGAACCTGCCTCTACCACTTCTAATGGAAGCTCATTCCACACAGCTACTGCTCTCTAAGTAAAGAAATTCCCCCTTGTGTTACCCTTAAACTTTTGCCCCCTAACTCTCAACTCATGTCCTCTTGTTTGAATCTCCCCTACTCTCAATGGAAAAAGCCTATCCACGTCAACTCTATCTATCCCCCTCATAATCTTAAATACTTCTATCAAGTCCCCCCTCAACCTTCTATGCTCCAAAGAATAAAGACCTAACTTGTTCAACCTTTCCCTGTAACTTAGGTGCTGAAACCCAGGTAACATTCTAGTAAATCTTCTCTGTACTCTCTCTATTTTGTTGATATCTTTCCTATAATTCGGTGACCAGAACCGTACACAATACTCCAAATTCGGCCTTACCAATGCCTTGTACAACTTTAACCTCACATCCCAACTCCTAGACTCAATGCTCTGATTTATAAAGGCCAACATACCAAAGGCTTTCTTCACCGCCCTATCCACATGAGACTCTACCTTCAGGGAACTATGCACCATTATTCCTAGATCACTCTGTTCTACTGCATTCCTCATTGCCCTACCATTTACAATGTTTATCCTATTTGGATTATTCCTACCAAAATGTAGCACCTCACACTTATCAGCATTAAACTCCATCTGCCATCGTTCAGCCCACTCTTCTAACTGGCCTAAATCTCTCTGCAAGCTTTGAAAACCTGCTTCATTATCCACAACGCCACCTACCTTAGTATCATCTGCATACTTACTAATCCAATTTACCACCTCATCATCCAGATCATTAATGTATATGACAAACAACATTGGACCCAGTACAGATCCCTGAGACACACCACTAGTCACCGGCCTCCACCTGACAACCATTTATCCACCACTACTCTCTGGCATCTCCCATCCAGCCACTGTTGAATCCATTTTACTACTTCAATATTAATACCTAACGATTGAACCTTCCTAACCAACCTTCCATGCGGAACCTTGTCAAAGACCTTACTGAAGTCCATATAGACAACATCCACTGCTTTACCCTCATCAACTTTCCTCATAACCTCTTCAAAAAATTCCACGCACAAATCCATGCTGACTGTTCCTAATCAGACCCTGTCTATCCAGATAATTATATATACCACCTCTAAGAATACTTCCCATTAATTTACCCACCACTGACGTCAAACTGACAGGCCTATAATTGCTAGGTTTACTCTTAGAACCCTTAGAACATATATATCAATAGATTGATATATAGATATTTTATTGATCCCAAAGGAAATTGCAGTGTCACAGTAGATTGCAAGTGCACAGATATATAAATATTACAAGAGAAGTAAGAAGGAATAAAAATAAGTTACCTTAAAAAATGTACGAGATTTACAAGTCAAAGATTATAAGATCACCTCTTATCATTCTTCTTATGCTTTGTTCCTTCAAAGCATTAACCCAGTGACCGCTTAATTAATCAGACCTGCTGATTAATGCACATATCTAATCGGCCAATCAAGTGGCAGCAACTCAATGCATAATAGCACACAGGGATTCAGAACAAATATCAGAATGGGGATGGAAATATGATCCAAGTGACGTCGATCACTGGGGCCAGAAGGGTGGTTTGAGTATCTCAAAAACTGCTGATCACTTGGAATTTTCACACACAAATTTTTGCACCATTCTCTTTTCTCTAGAGTTTAGAGATTGGTGTGAAAATCAAAGCAGAAACATGTGGACAGAGGTCAGAGGAGAATGCCCAGACTGGAAGACGACAGGAATTCCAACAGCCACATGTTACAACAGTAATGTGCAGAAGGACATCTCTGAACATGCAACACATCAAACATTGAAGTGCACAGGTACAGCAACAGAAGATCATGAACTTACACTCTTTGGTCACTTTAATAGGTACAGGAGACACCTAATAAAGTGGCCACTGAGTGAATAAGGATATATTGGAGATATTAGCAATATTCTGAGGTATCATTGGGGTGAAGAAGGCATTAAACAGGATATCACAGTTCTTAAAATTATGAAGTTTTATGATTGAATAAATATCGAAAGGTAGATTCTTCTGACTGAGGCAGCATTGATGTGGGATTTTCAGTATGAAACTGTCAGCGTGATAAGTAATAAGGAGAGATTTCTACTTGTAGCATCTCATTAAAATACATAGCTTAGAAACCAGATCGCACTGCAATGCATTTTGTGTACTGCTTCATTCAATTTCATTGGAAAATCAATTGTAAAAGAAAATTGAGGATTTACTGCAGAGTACGTGAATTTTCTTCCTGACTCTCCATGTGCAAGAGCACTAGAAGGAACACAGACAGTGAGCGGTGCTGTGCACACTAACCACCACTTCTGAAATGTTTGTCCATACAGCTGTGGTCTCAGACAGTGCAGTGACAACAGAGTGGTCCTGATTATTGTACATTTCAACAACAGCACAAGACTTCTACACAGTACTCTATTTGTCAATGTGAAATGGAGAGTGAGTTTGTAAATCTGCTGGGAGCAAAAGATTTTGGGAATGTCAAGGGTGGAGTGCTGGAGGAGTGTAGGACAGGTGGCAGAGAAGGTGTTCCAATGGCCGGGCAGAGGGTGGTGGGCTATGCGCGTGGGTGCAGATACACCCAATCCTGAGACACTAAGCAAGATTATTGATTCCAAACAATTGGTTTATTGATCATTACAGAATGTTCTTCTGTTGCTTCCCTCTCCTTTCCCCTTTTTCCACCCTTGATCCCCATGCCCTTCCCCCTTCCTGTTCTCAGTCCACTATAGAGACCCATATCAGAATCAGGTTTATCATCGCTCAAATGCGTCATGAACTGTGTGTTTTTTGAGTCCGCAGTACAGTGCAACAAATAAAATTGCTACAGTACTATGTAAAAGTCTTAGGCACCCCTGCAATATATATGTACCTAAACTTTTGCACAGTACTGTACTTTTGAATAGTTGAAGCATATTTATGGAACTTTGGTTCAAAAGATCATCTGCACTATCATAGTTCTACATGGTTGTAAATCAACACGTGTACAGGGTACGTGATTCTGTAATTATATTCATCAAGACTTTAATTTAATATCATTCCCATCTGAATAACATACAAAAAAGGTATTCCAATTGCTCAATAAAGCCACTCAATGCAATCAGAGTGAATTCTGACACAGAAAATTTTGATACTAATGTTCTTTTTAATAAGTATTAGCTTTATTTGTCACATGTACATCAAAAAAGCCAGTGAAACGTGTCATTTGTGTCAATGACCTGCAGAGTCCAAGGAATGGTTGGGGACACACTGCAAGTGTCACCATGCTTCTGTTGCCAACAGAGCATGGCCACAACTTACTAACCACAACTGTATGCCTTCCGAATGTTGGAGGAAACTGACTGCAAACTGCAGGTGCTATAAAGCATTGAACTAAACCTTACACTACCGTGCTGCCCATCATATAAAACTTATTTTTATCCAGCAAATCACAAACTTCATTTCCATTTGTAACTATCTGAAACAATATCTGGAATGTGGTAGGATTTACACTGAATATATAGGGCATAATTTAATTCTATCCAGTCATGCAAAGAAGTCCATTCCTGTCTTAAACTCAAGAGATTCTGTAGATGCTGAAAATCCAGAATATCACACATAAAATGCTAGTGAAACTCAGCAGGTCAGGCAACATATCTGGAAGGGAATAAAGAGTCAACAGTTTGGCCCGAGACCCTTCATGAGGTCTGGAAAGGAAGTGGGTTGAAGCCAGAATAAGAAGTTGGGTGCAAGGGATGTAGTACAAGCTAGAAAGTGATAGATGAAATGGGAAGGTAGGTGAGTGGGGAACAGAGGATGAATTGAGAAGCTGGTGGTGATACGTGGAAGAAGTAAAGGGCTGAAGAAGGAAGAATCTAAGAGGAGAGTGGTCCATGGGAGAAACAGAACGAAGGACACCACAGAGAAGTAAAAGGTAGGAGAGGTGAAGAGAATGGGTAAGGGGGAGCCAGACTGGTGAATGGAAATGGAGAGAAGGGGAAGGGGTATGAAATTCATGGAAGTTGAAGAAATCAAATATTCATGCTGTCAGGCTGAAGGCGTGTGCATGCACGCAACTCTCTATCTCCTTATCCATCATGTGCATGTCCAACTTCCTTTCAGTGCATCTCCACTACTCATTTCAGCTACTCCCCAGGGTGGTGAATTTCACATTCCAACCACTCTTCCAGTGATAGAGTTTCATTCAAGTTACCTTTTGGATTTCTTGTGAGTTACTTATAATGATGTCCTCTGGCGAGGCTCCTCTTTATATGTGGAAACATTTTCTCTGCATTCAGCTCTCTTCATGATTTTTAAAACTTCTATAAAGGTCACCCCACGGCATTTTTTTCAAAGAAGAGTTTCACTCTGTTCTTGAGATCAGAAATGTGAGGAGAGTATTCTTCTTCTTCGAGGAAGTCTTGACAATCTCCCCAGCATCTCGATATTCATTGTGCCTTCTGGTGAGAAAAGCTGTTTGTAGCACTCTTAGAGTGGCTACACCAAGGCTTAGTTCAGGTTTAGCATTAACTCCATTTAAATGTTTATCCCCTCCAAAGTAAACATGAGGGTTTGGTTGTTTCTACTATGGTTTTAATAACCTTTTAGTGATTGATGTCTTTGTACTGCAAGATCTCTTTGTTCTTCTGACTCACTTAAAATTATGCCTTCTGAGTAATGTGACATCTGAATTTTTCTGACCAAAAAACAGCCCCTTACATTCACCTACATTAAGCATTTTACAATTATTTGCCCATTTTTTGTTAATATCCTCAATAAATTTGCAATATCCCCTCATTAATTTACAAAAATAATGAAAACATGGGTTATTCTGAAAATATGAAGTAGAAAAAAAACTTACAAAGTATAAGCTTTGGGCAGGGGTAAGCAAGGGAATAGGAACACAGTTCATTGGCTATTTGCACATAATCTGACCAAAAACTTGTCACGGTCATGAAATCTTCTCCCTTTGCAGAAAAGTGAAGTATTTGCCAACAACACTGCATGCAGTAAAAACGAGGGCCACATCCACTGACAACTTCAAGGCACATAATCAAAGGCATTTCCCATTGTTTTTAAAGTGTCTTTAATGATTACATTTAGAATCTTATGAAAGCTTTCTATTAATAAAAGCAATATTAATTAAAATAAATTATTTTGAACTACAGTCAACTCATGTAAGTTAATTCAAATCAAGCATTCATGATTTTGTTTATTTATTTCATCAACGGTAAAGACCTCGTTCAGTTGAAAAGGGCCACAGTGAGTTTCAGGATATACTTCCAGCTTCAGTGCACTAGTGTAGATGTGTTTTTTTATTTAGTGATATAATGTGGAGTAGGCCCCTCCAGACAAGTCACCGCAGCAACCTCTGACAAACCAAATTAACGTTAGCCTAATCATAGGACAATTTACAATGACCAATCAACCTACCCGGTACATCTTTGGACTGTGGAAGGAAACTTAAGGACTCAGAAAAAAACCCACGCATTCCACAGGGAAGACATAGAGAGCTCCTTACATAATGGCACCAGAATTGAACCCCAAAATCTGGAATGCCCCAAGCTGTAATAGCATTGGTAACCACTACACTAGCGTGATGCCCATTTCACAAAACTCTTGTTTATTTCTAAAATGCACTACACACCTTCCAGTTTGTCAGCTGTTCTATGCAGGAGCTTCAAGAGAAGTAGAACCCAGCACAGCAAACCGAAGGTTTGACCATGAAGGCCATAAGACCACAAGAAATAAGAGCAGAATTAAGCCATTCAGCCCATCAAGTCTTTTCCATCATTCATTCATAGCTGACTTATTATCCCCCTCATTCCCATTCTGCTGCTTTCTCCCCACAACCTTTTACTCTCTTACTAATCAAAAACTTATCAATATCCCCTTTAAAAATACCCAATGATTTAGCTTTTACAGCTATCTATGGAATAAATTCCATAAATTCACCACCCTCTAGCTAAAGGAATTCCTAAACGTCTTTGTTCTAAAGGGACAATTTTTTACTCTGAGTCTGTACCCTCTGGTCCTAGACTACCCCACTACTGGAAACATCCTTTCAACACTCTATCTAGGACTTTAAATATTCAATAGAATCTTAGAATGGAGAATGTAGAGATTTTGAGGTGGAAAGGGGAAATTAATTTGCAGAATTGAACAAATTTATAGTCAATGAGAAGGTGGAGATCTTGAGGATTTAAATTGCAGAAGTGATTGTTCAAAGTGAAATGGGTAATAACAAGAAAGAAACAGAAATTGGTTTCCATGGAAATGAATCCCAGAATTATCTAATAACTGAAGCATCTGGCTCATGCATCCCATTATTTCCCTAATCCCGTTTTGGTCCCTTAGTCCATTGTCCAATATACAGTATTTCAAAACTTTGTGCTCATCTCAGTCCTTTTTATACTGCATGTAACACACATAAAATGTTGGAGGAACTCAACGAGTCAGGCAGCATCTGTGGAAGGGAGTAAAGCTGTTGAAATTATGAGCAGAGATCTTTCATCTATCCTGATGAAGGATCTCTACCCATGGTGTTGCCTATTTACTAAAGAATTGCTTGTTGTGCAAGATCTCCAACATCTGTAGGATCTTTCACATTTATCTTGTTTTAAATCTCCAACCCGAATTTTTTAACTTTTCTCTACACAAGATACTTGAGGGTCTCTGCAGGGCTGGTAGCAGGTATAGTAGGAAATGGATAGTCAATCCTTTGAATCAAAAGCCTTCACGTGGACTATCCTAGATGGAGTTGTGGAATACACAGACATACACTGCAGTACAGATGAAGGGTCTTGAACGAAAAAATTGACGATACGTTTCGACCCAACAGATGCAGCCTAACCCAATGAGCTCCTTCAGCACCTTGTGTATTGCAGCAAATTCCAACATCTCCAGTCTCCTGTGTACTTCTGCCGAATTTCTACTCACTGTGTTGAATCAATGTGTATTGGTTATTGACTGCTCAGTAAAGGGAAATAGATTCCTCCAATTTATTTTCACATAACACAAGAAAGTCTGCAGATGCTGGAAACCCAAAGCAACACACACAAAACACTGGAGGAACTCAGCAGATCAGACAGCATTTATGGAAAAGAGTAAACAGTTGATGTTTTGGGCCAGGACACTTCTGAGTGAGAATGAAGGGGGAAGATGCCAGAATAAAAAGCTGGAGGAGGGGAGAAAGAGTGGAAAGAGGTGAGATGGAAGGCTAAAGGTGAGCCCAGGTGGGTAGCAAAGTTCAAGGGCTGGAGAAGAAAGAATTTGATAGGAGAGGAGCGTGAACCATAGAAGTAAGGGAAGGAAGAGGGGAGCCAAGGGGAATAGGCAGGTGAGAGGAAGTGAAAGGTCAGAATGGGAGATAGAGGAAGTGAATGACAAAGGATCTAGTCCTTTCTCAGCATATATGACAAATAAACTCTTCTTGGGCTTCTAGCTGGGTACAGGTATCTATTATAATCAATGTTTCAATGACAAACTCTTATATCTTCATCAAGGATAATGCCTAGTGAGGTGGTATTTATAACCCTATAGTATGTTTCTCCTGATTGGTTAGTCCTCATCCAATCAGGCTTCTGCTCTCCCACACTGTTAACAATCTCATTCCAGTTTTTATTCACAGCTTATTTGGGTCAACGATGACCTGGGACTCAGGGCGGCTGGCATTTACAGAATTCTCTGTGAATGTGAAGCAATGTATATCAACGAGATGGGATGCACAGTGGACACCCACATCAGGGAGCACTGGAGCTGTATCCGTTTGGGTTACCTTGAGAAATTGACAGTAGCAGAATACTGTATTCACCATGTCCATAGGATTGACTTTGACGGCACAAAACTACTGTGCCACGCCAATGGCTTTTGGGACAACCTGGTAAAGGAAGCCTTTGAAACAAAAGTAGGGGATAATAATTTTAACAAAATGAGAACTGGAATTCGATTGTAAATAAGGTGGGAGAGTGGAAACCTGATTGGATGAGGAATAACCAATCAGGAGAAACAGACAATAGGAGTATAAGTAACACCGGATTTGATATGCACAGACATTACCCCGATGAAGATGGCAGAGTTTATCATAGGTCGGTTATAATCAATACCTATACCTGGCTGGAAACCCAAGCAAGGTTTAGTCATCAGAGGAAGTGTATGTTTTCACATAATTTTATAAGCCTCAAGTAAATCTTCAATTAACCTGATGTAGCTGCAGTAAACTAAACCTTATCAAACTTTCCTCATAGCTAACATTTGCTAGTACAGACAAAACTCGGGGGGGTGGGGGGCAGTGTGGCAGCCAGTAGAGCCACTGCCTTACAGTTACAGTGATTGCGTTAACTGTTGACCTCCAATGCTCTCTGTGTGGAGTTTGCATGCTCCCTCTGTGATCACACAGATTTCCACCCACACTTAAATGACGTGTGGGTTTCTAACTTAAACAGCTGCTGTAAATTGTCCAATATGTTTACCAGATGGGGAGAACAAAATGGGTTAGAGTAGTATTATTGTGAAATTGGGTGTTTAATGGTTTGCATAGACCAGGTGGGGAAGGTGGATGTTTTTGTATTAGATCTCTCCTTGATTTTAAAACGTTATTGTAAATGCATTGTAATGTAGGAAGGGAAGGTAGAATAGAAAATCTAGATTAAGGAAACTACAAATCTCAGGGATGTGATAGAACAAGGCCAAGAGGCATCACCTTAGCAGCTCGTACCCACAAGTGATCACTATCTCAACCAAACTCACACCATCTCCAGCCAATGTCTCACCCTCTGGTCATTCTCAATGAGCGGCAAAGCTAGTGGATAAAGTCCAGAGCTGTTGAGTTTCTCTTTATGATTCCATCATGGAAATCATACTGAATCCCTGGAAAATATGCAGGCATGGATTTATTTACACCCTTGACCTTGTTATGTTGAAGAACATCATGTTGAGAGAATACGACTTTATTAGCCATAGCAAGAAATGCATGTTTTTTGAAGTTAATAATGAGCACTCATTTCCAAATGACAAGTGGTAAGTAACAGAATGGAAACTTGAGAAGTAATTATAAAATAATAAAGGAATGCACACTTTAGCCAGTGGCATTTATCAGTTGCATTGTCACTTCTAAAGACAAGTCAATATTATTTTTTAATGTGGAAGTGTGAACACATTTTGAAGAAGAAAGGTGTACAAAGAAAAAACAAAGAAATGGACTTAAGTAGAAAGGTGTTATGCAGAGTGAACATATTGTCCTATCTGACACCACTTATGTTAATGGTTCTACAATGGTATAATCACAATGCTCTCGTTTACAAGTAATTCAATGACAATTCTGCCACAGACTACATTTCATTATGATTTACATCATAGCGTTTGGCTGAGGGAGGGAAATGTATTTTCTGAGGACTGGTTTAACAAAATAAATCAGAGATATGATTATGTAAGAAGTTATTAGCTTCAGTGTTGTTATTAAAATCCTATGGTGGTTACCATACGCAGAAGGCAACTTCATTAAATTCTTCACTCATTCATCTCTCTGTCCAGAATGGATCTGCAGGAGAGCACAAAGGGGATTTAAGAGAAGTAATGAAAAGAGCTTTAATAAACCAAGATATTGCAAGCAGAAAAATGAGAATTTGAATCCAGAAAAATGGCTTGCTAAATTAAAGGAAAAGTATATCATTGGTCAATGTAATAGAAGGAGTTAATAGAAATCATTTATCTCTCCTGCAAGCTCATTAGCATTGGGCTCTTCTCTTCTTAATTGTGTTAACTGAACCGGACGTGATACTTTCTGGGAAATAACTGGCACTTCGTATATCTTAGCCAGCAAAAGTCAGAAAGTGCTTACTTTAAAATACTTAGAAATGGATTGCAATTATCTTCTGGAGCTTGCCTTGGATTCTCATTGACTTTATTTCACAGGGAATTTGCAATAATTAGAGTCTTGCCTAATTTGAGTCCTTTCAATCATGACACATCCCTCAAGTTTATTTGATGTCAATTGCAGGGACTATAACCTCATACCTACCTTATAATTTAAATCTGGAAAGTAATTAAGTATCACCAAAGGTGATAGGATTGAATGTTTTTCGTTAGAACACTGAAGTCTCAGCTGGGTTATTGATCCCAGTGCAGCTCAGAATATTTTGGTTTCTTCTCTCCGGTTGCCGGTAAACCTTGTCAATTAAAGAAACAGTTGGAAGGCCAGTCTAATTAACAACCACAATTAATTTTGCTTGGCTCCAAAGAGAAAATACAATAGTGAAATATTTGTTCAGAAAATGGAGCTAAGGGGCACAACTGCTTGATATTTAAAATAATTCATCATGAGCTAATGACACAAAAATATGTACATCCTCATATCAGTCTCCACCATCTGAATAAACTATTTCAATGGCTGATTACAACAGTCTAACCAGCTTCAGAGTTGAATGGGAAACTCTGTTTATGCATGGTGCACCATCATATCTCAATCTCACTGCTACTGAAATAATGAATAAGAATAAATCTGATACTAACATGATAAACTATAATATAGATAGGTAAGCAATGGCAACTTTTTGTCATTTTGTGAACTTGGTAGATCAAGTGGAAGTGATTACCATAAAACCATAGCACATTGAAGCAAAATTAGGCTGTTTGGCTCATCGAGTCTGTTCTGACATTTCATCATGGCTGATTTCTTAATCCCCTTCAATCCCAGTCACCTGCCTTCTCCCTGCAACCTTTGATTTCCTTACTAATCAAGAACCCATCAACTTTTGCTTTAAATATACCCAATGACCTGGCCTCTACAGTTGTCTGTGGCAATGAGTTCTACAGATTCAGAACCATAGCTATAGTATTGCTACGGCAATAGTGCAATGATTTTTTACATCATTGTACATGTTCCCTGGATACAAAAAAAAGATCAGAGTCACTTTGACCTCAACGCTTAATTTGCAAGGTTTAGGTAAGTGCCAAGATAAAACTTGCTTCATAGCTCAGCTCGGTTTGTATCTAAAATTTATCTTTAGAGATATATGGCCAAGTCTTTCATGTATAATGTCACCCCCATGTGCAGTAGAGTTTTGGAAGGTAAAATGTCCAAGTAAACGAATGCAGGATTAACTCTGCAGAGATCCATTGTTGGATTTGTAAGTATAGCAGAAGATATTGAAAGCACTGCAATTTATTTCACTGATAGGTGGAATAATTTTACGTGCATTAGAAGAGTAAAGATAATAGTCATATTGTGTGGAAAGTACTGTGTAATTATTCTTCAGATCTTGGTGCTTTGAACACAAAGGAGTGTCTAATGTTTTATTAAAGGTTATTACTTTTAGAAAGGGTTGATACAAAAAGCTGAATGTGCAATAAGTGCAATCAAATTGTTTGTCTGTTGGTGAGAAGATGATTCACCAGTACAATCCTTGGACAAAACTTTGCTTGACACATACTTAAGTTGTCAACCAATATATGGGCTGAACTGCACTCATTGCCAGAGGACAAGATGATAAAAGTAAGGATGCAATGCTGAAGCTTTATAAGGCATTGGTCAGACCACATATGGAGTAATGTGAAAAGTTCTGGGCTCGTATCTAAGAAGAGTGTGCTGACATTGTAGAAGCTCCACAGTTTTATGAAAGTTATCTTGGGAAAGAAACAGTTAACGCAGGATGGCTCTGAGCCTGCACTTGCTGGAGTTCAGAAGACTGTGGGTGGATCCCATTGAAACTTACTGAATACTGAAAGAGTGGACATGGAGACGAGTGGGGGACCAGAGGGCACAGCCACAGAGTAGAACATTCCTTTAGAACAGAGATGATGAGGAACATATTTAGCCAAAGGGTGGTAAATCTGTGGAATTCATTGCCATATATGGCTGTGGAGAGCAAGTTATCGGGTATATTTAAAACAGAGGTTAATAGAGTCTCCAATAGCAAGGCAATCTAAGATGGGTAAAAAGCAGGAGAATGGGGTTGAGTGGGAAAATAAATCCTCATGACTGACTGGCAGATCAGACCTGATCATTCACACAGCCTAATTCTGATCCTATGTGTTATGGTCTGATTGATTATAACAGGTTTTGTGCAATTATCTTGAAATACAGCGTTTGTACATAATGGTTTTGTGTCCTACTTCATTCTATAAACTACCTAGTACTTGCAACATTTCAACATAGTAGCTAAATTTATGACACCATTCTGGAAAGGGGAAAAAACATATTGTCCTGATCTAAGATGTATGTGGGTCCTGGACCACGTCGAGAGAGTATCCACTGATGTAGTCTCATAGGTCCCCATTGTTATCAACGTGGAAGTCCTCACCATGCTCTGAGGGCAACTATAATTGTGTAACAGGCTAACCATTCTAAGCTCTAGCTTGCTGTCAGCTATTGGCCCTTTGATGTCTTGTATATCTTGGATGTCTGATTTGACATTGAACTGAGGGTGAAGAGCCTCTGTAGTACACCACCAAAGGCTTTGTACTATCTTAGCCTTGATACATCTCATTGCCTGACTTCCAGAATGAGACCCAGAACACTTGGAGTCATGCATCTGTAATGCCCTGGTTAAGATTTCCACTGCTGTGCTGTGAGGTAGTTTATATTATCAGTTTTCTGTATTCATAGTGTACCATGCTGGAAATTGTGTTTTGGCTTCTGTTAAGATAAGGACCCATGTTGTCCAACTTACGAAGGAGAGCCAGCCAGTCAGGATAGTGGGATGTGAGGGAAAGTTCTAGAGAGCTCTGGGGACGGACGGTAGTCTGGTTTAGTGTCTTTTGGCAGGAGCTGCTGAGCGGGGCAGAAAGGAATCAGCCACAGAATGCCACTGGAAAGAGTCCCCATTGCAGGAAGTAATTTGTGCAGATGAATGGCTCCAAGGAGAAAGGGCAGTACTCCTGAGAGAGAGAGCCAGTTTGCTTGAGGGGAGTTTGAAAATGTGGCGGGTATTTTTGCACAAACCATGCATCCAGCGCAAAAGTAAGTGGTACACCCCCAAATACTCTAGTATGAGTTCTAATAGTCATAAACACATTGGACTGGTTTATCTGTAACAGACCCTTATCTTTTCTTTTTCCTATTAACTGTCTGACAAAGCTGAAATTGGTAAATTTTATAAATTTATGCGGAGTGCGATCTATTATTTCTTGCCAGCTGATAATTGTGTATGGGTGGTATTTACATAGCATTCACGCAAATCGAAGTTTCTTGAATTGGAACATCATGATGTTCCCGTTTAGTTGAACCCTAAATCATACCAACCCTAGACATACATTAGTCCATTTGACCCATCGAGTCTGCTCCGCCATTTCATCATGGTTGATCCATTTTCCCATCAGCCCCAATCTGCTGCCTTCTCCACCCGTATCCCTTCACTCCCTGACCAGTCAAGAATCTATCAACCTCTGCCTTAAATACACATAAAGACTTGGCCTCCACAGCTGTCAGGAGCAACAAATTCCACAGATTCTTCATAGACCAGGCAGTGCTTGCTAACATGGCAACCTAGGCCTTGATGGGTTTGCTATACCACAAATCCAATACAAGCAGAATGCCAATATGAACGAGCAGCAAAATATTACGATGGCTATCTGCAAAAGAAGTGCTATCTGTGAAAAAAAGCACATCTACAATTTCAGCATTTATAAAAATCAGCTTTTTTCAGAATTATTTAAAGCAAATTTTATTAGCGTCTTTGAAGCATCTCACTGGTTATCATTACAAACCAGACATTCAGTGAGGTAGAGATGCATGGGGAAATCAAAGGAAATGAATCTGACTTTAAGTTAACTGGAAATTGCATGCTTTCATGGGCAGGTATCTCTGAAAATCTGTTCCAGCATCATCTTACTGTGCTGTGAATGTTTAAAGCTTCAGAAGAGTTGTGTTGCTATGCAGCTGAGAGAGTGGACTGGTGGGGACATGGTGTTATTTCTGATAATAGTGGGTTCATAATTCAGAATGGAAAATCATTTCATTTGGAATTAAAAGGTGACTTTTAGTAACAAAGGTGGCAATCACTTTGGTCGTAAAAGCTGCTCCAAAACAAGGCATTTTGAAGCCTGAGCTCCTGTGAGTCTAAAGCTTAATGATAAGGGATTAAAAATAATTTTATAATGTTTCATGTTTCAGTAACTACTGTGCTAATGATTCCCTTTTTCTTCATAATGGATTAAGGTAAAGATAATAGAATAAAGTAGATTTTTAATTGTTGACAACTGTTCAGGACAACAAATAATGCTAAAATTCTGCAATGCTACTTAGTTGCTTATCAGAACTGAAAGTAACTGTTTATTTTACCAGCGTTTGTATCAGTGAATTGCACAAATTCTTAGAGATATCATCAGAATGAAAGCATAAGGGGACTAAATGCATGAGATAAAGAGTGGAAATATAAAGGTTGTTGGCATTTACACCCTGATCAAAATCACAGACTGACAGCATAAGCCCGAGAATGCACAGATTACACACAGTGGCCACTTTATTAGGTACCTCTTGGACCTAACACTGTGGCCCCTTAATGGATGCTCAGGACCCTTTGCAGCGGTAGCCCATCCACTTCAAGGTTAAAAGTATTGTGCATTCAGAGATGCTGTTCTGCACACCACTGGCACAATGAGTGGTTATTTGAGTTCCTGTCACCTTCCTGTCCTCTTGAACCAGTCTGGCCATTCTCTTCTGACCTCTCTCATTAACAAGGCCTTTTTGCCCACCGAACTGCCGCCTGCTAGATGCTTATTGTTTTTTTTTGCAGCATCCTCAGTAAACTCTAGAGACTATTGTGCATGAAAATTCCAAGAGATCAGTAGATTCTGTTATTTTTAAACCATTCCATTGCACCAACAATCATTCCACAATCAAAATCACATAGACCACATTATTTCCCCATTCTGATGTCTGGCCTGAACAACATCTGAACCTATTGACCATATCTGCATGATTTTATGCATTGAATTACTGCCACAGGACTACATAATTAGCTGATTAGATATTTGCATTAACGAGCAGGTGTGTGTGTACCTAAGTGGCCACTGAGTGTATAAAGAATGTTGGCAGTTATATCCTGATCAAAGTCACAGGCTTTGATTTCATAAGCCCTAAAGTACACAGACTGTGCCAAGTAATAATGCAAAAAATGCTGCATTTATTTAGCATCCGAAGGAAGGCATAAGGAAAACTTGATACTGGGTCAAAAGCAGACAGTTTTCAGATATCTGGCAAAGTCTGCATGGTAAACAGTTGTGGCTCAGTGAGGAATTTAATGAAGAGGGTTGGAGGGTTGCAGATGTTGTTCCCTTATTCAAGAAAGGGAGTAGGGATAGCCCAGGGAATTATAGATCAGTGAGTCTTACTTCAGTGGTTGGTAAGTTGATGGAGAAGATCCTGACAGGCAGGATTTATGAACATTTTGAGAGGCGTAATATAATTAGGAATTGTCAGCATAGCTTTGTCAAAGGCAGGTCGTGCCTTACGAGCCTGATTTAATTTTTTGAGGATGTGACTAAACACATTGATGAAGTTAGAGCCGTAGGTATAGTATATAGTGTATATGGATTTCAATGAGGCATTTGATATGCAAGGCTTATTGAGAAAGTAAGAAGGCATGGGATCCAAAGGATCATCCAGAACTGGCTTGCCCACAGAAGGCAAAGAGTGGTTGTAGACGGTGAGTGCGTGGAATGGGCTGCTGGTGGCGGTGGTGGAAGCGGAAATTCCTGGATGGATACATAGAGCTTAGAAAAGTCGAGGGCTATGGGTAAGCCTAGGTAGTTCTAAGGTCGGGACATGTTCAGCACAGCTTTGTGGGCCGAAGGGCTTGTATTGAGCTGTACGTTTTCTATGAATAGAGAGTCAGTGTTGCAAATCATCAGGATGTGTGATAAACCAGGATGCAGGAATTAGAAAAGGCTAAGAGCAGCAGTGGACTTGGGCTTGGAAGAAAGAATGGTCAAGATGATGAAAAGAACAGGAATGGCCAACCTAGCAGAAGATCTCATTGAAACCTATCAAATATTGAAAGATCAAGATAGAGTGAATGTGAGAAGATGTTTCCAATAGTGGGGGAGTCCAGGACCAAAGAGCACAGCCTCAGACTACAAAGACATTCCTTTAGAACAGAGATAAGGAAGAATTTCTTTTGTAGGAGGGTGGTGAATCTCTTGAATTCTTTGCTACAGATGACTGAGCAATTAGGTATATTTAATTCAGGGATTGATAGATTCTTCATTAATAAGACCATCAAAGGTTACAAGGAGAAAACAGGAGAATAGGATTGTGAAGGATTATAAAATAAGCCATGATATTTGGTCTAATTCTACTTCTATGTCTTATGGTCTTACGTTGTACATGGTTTGGGATGTTATACTGGCACCAACAAATGTTTATGAAGAGTGAAACACGAAGCTAACCAATGATACGTTAGGCCTATTGTGTCTGAACGAAAGTGAGACCTCAAGTGAATGTGTGCAATGTTACAGAGTTGGAAGGTAGGAATTCTAATTGAAGCAAGTTAGTTTCTGCAAGGCAAAGTAACAAAGTTGTTAACCATTAGCTTCATCCTGAAAGGTAGCCCAATAAGCATATTTACTTATGGGGTGGTCAATGGTTTCGGTATAGTCAATCACAAGGCATTAAATCTCAATCAAACAAGCACTCTGATGCTTGGAAGATAGATCAGAGAAGCATGGACAATGAAAATATAGGATAAGTGCATGTGATGTTAAACTGCCATATTATAAAAAGCTATAAACTATATTTACTCAACATTTATCTGTTCAGTACAAGCCCTTATTTAATTTAGCCACTGAAACCTACATTTTTACACATTGCATTTAAGCCATATACATTATCTAAGCTGTCTTTAATCAGCCTATGAGTTCCTAAATACTCATCTTATGATTATTTATAGATTGAAATAGGTTCAATTAATCAAATCAGAACTGTACTTTCTTCAAATCTCGTCCAAATAACCACTACGAAGATCTTTACAGACTCCGAATACTTGAAGAGCTTCATCTTTGTTACTGTACATGTACCTTGTTTGTGCAAGAGTTGACAGTGCTTGAAATTGAACACCAGTGTCTAGTTGAAGCTTTTAGGTTTGTAAAGGTTCAGCATTGCTTCCATACTTTTGTATTTTGTGTACTGGATTTTGATGTTACAACAAACTGCTGCTGGTTGGGGGAAGGACAGTAGAGTGGGTTGAATCTGGTAGCTGTCCATATCAGAAATTTGGTCCTGTGCATCCGTCAGTTGACCTTTTTTAATCTAACCACCGAACTGACTTAACATTTGCTGTTTTGTTGACCAGACTTTCAAGATATGATGTTGCTGGGATTTGAGGACCTGGTTGATAGGAAAACATTGAATAGGTTATTCCCTGGAGCATAGGAGATTTGATAGATGGATACAAAATAATGAGGGGTATAGATAGGGTAAATGTAAGCAGGCTTTTTCCACTGAGATTGGTTGAGACTAGAAGAAGAGATAATGGGTTAAGGATGAAGGATGAAACATATAAGGGGGACATAAGGGAGTTTTCATATGCAGAAGGTGTTGACAGAGTGGATCGAGCTGGCAGTAGAAGTGCTTCTGGGTTTGATTTCAACATTTGAGAGAAATTTGGACAGCTACATGAATGAGAGGAGTTTGAAGGGCTATGGACTAGGTTCAGGTTGATGGGGTTTGGCAGATTAATATTCAGCATAGACTAGATGGGCCAAGTCTATTCTATGACTCTACAGAATATTAAATCCAGCATTGAAAGATGTAATCTAAAGCTAGTTGAAGAGTTGGGAATCACACATTGGAAAATATAAACAGGAGAAGGCAAAAGCTCCACCTTAGTTCAGTGATGTTTACTTGGACATGTTGTTGGAGGCTCTGAGCACCTAGAATGATATGCTTGTGGTAGAAGACAACATCTAATTAGTTCACCAATAGTACAGTTGGAATTAATGAAGGAAGACAACAACAGGAAGGTGTGCACCTCCTGACTGCAATGTAAAATACAGTTCAATTACCTTACAAGGGCAAGAAAGGTGAGAGCAGTGGGTCATTCACCCGGTCCCTCACATTTGTATCGCTGCATCAAACTTCTCCATCTTCAGTTCTGGTTGTCTCATTACAGGAAGAATGTGCAAGCTTTAGAGAGGGTGCAGAGGAGATTTACCAGGATGCTGCTTGGATTAGAGAGCATGTCTCGTTAGGATAGGTTGAGTGAACTAGGGTTTTTCTCCTTGGGGGCAAAGGAGAATGAGAGGCGACTTGACACAGGCATACCAGATAAAAAGCATAGATCGAATGATTAACCAGAGACTCTTTCCAAGGGCTGAAATAACTGATATGAAGAGGTACAATTTTAAGATGATTGGAGGAAAGTTTAGAGGGGATTTCAGAGGTACGTTATTTTTTTTAAAAAAAAAACAGAGAAAATGGTGTGTTTGTAATTTGCCCTGCCAGGGATGGTGGTAGAGGCAAATACATGATGGACATTTTATCAAGAAATGTAAGAGGCAGCTTGAAATTAGCATTGAGAATCACTTTAAAAATAAACTGCAAAAAAAAAGCCACAAGGGGCCACAAGACAAGAGGGAACGGATACTTAACACAACAAGGCAACAAATTAACTGGTAGCTAGAAGCAACTGGTTGGAGCTGGCAGATTCATTGGGTGAAGACAGACTGTGGATGTGAGCTGGATGAAAATAGACTGCAGGCGATGTGTGGGAAACTAGTGGCAGGTAACCTCTCGTAGTTGAGTGGAGGGTGGGAGGTGCCTGACCCATTTAAGAAACTTTTGGATAGGCAAATGGAAGATACAACATTGATGGATATGTAGTAGGGAAGAATTAGATTGATCTTAGTGCAAGTTAAAAGGTGTCACAACATCATGAGCCAAAGGGCCTGTTCTGTGCCGGAATGTAGTACATTCTATCTATCACCCTTATGCCAACAAACTCTATTCATCTATTTCCCCAATTGCTTATACATAATTGAAGCTTTGCCCTAAAGCAATATTTTAATACATTTGATCAAGAACAGTTTATGCCAAATTAGTAAAAGGAAAAGTTATGATTTTGTTTAACTATAATGGAGCCATAACATTAAACATTTCGCCAGGTGAAATTCATCTATATATCATTGATGAATGTCACTCGGGTAAAATATCTGGTAGGATTTCCACACCTTCTCCCCAAATGTGATACAGTAATGCTGCAGGCAGTGTTGTAGCTCCACATTCCCCTGATCCCAGTTTGATTCCGATTTCTAATGCTGTCTGGATAGAGATTGGACATTCTCCCTGTGACGGCATTGGCTTCTTGTGGTTTTCTCTAGCATCCCAAAGATGCGCTGATTTGTGGGTTAATTGGTCCATTGCCCTTCATACCACTCCCATCCATCCTCTTATTCAAACTCCTTTTAAGTTTTGATATTGAGCTTACATCCAACATTTCTGCTGGCAGCTCTTCTCACACTCACAGCACCCTGAGTGAAGAAGTTCTTCCTCAGGTTTCCCTCGAGTATTTCACCTTTCACTCTTAACCTAAGATCTCTAATCTTTGTCTCACCCAACCTCAGTGAAAAAGGTCTGCTTGCATTAATCTGATACTCTCATAATTCCGTATACCTCTATCACATCTCCCCTCATTCTTAATGCTCCAGGGATTAAATTCCTAACCTATTCAACCTGTTCTTATAATTCAGGTCCTCTGGTACTAGGAAAATCCATAAGACCATAAGAAATAGGAGCAGAATTAGGCCATTTGGCCCATCAAGTCTGCTCTGCCATTTCATCATTGCTGATCCATTTTTCTTCTCAGCCCCGATCTCCTATCCTCTCCCTTACCCCAATCCCCATATCCCTTCATACCCTGACCAATCAAGAGTCTATCATCCTCTACCTCAAATATACATAAAGACTTGACCAAAGCAGCTGCCTGTGCCAAAGAATTCTGCAGATTCACCACACTGGCTAAAGAGATTCCTCCTCATCTCTATTCTAAAAGGATACCCTTCTATTCTGAGGCATTGTCCTCTGGTTTTAGGTCCCACCACCACAAGAAACATCCACATCATTTCCACTGTATCAAGGCCTTTCACGATTCAATAGGTTTCAATGAGGTCCCCACTCATTCTTCTGAATTCAAGTGAAAACAGGCCCAGAGCCATCAAACGCTCCTCATATGATAAGCCATTCAATCGTGGAATCATTTTCGTGAATGTCTTTTGAATCCTCTACAGTTTCAGCACATTGTTTCAATGATAAGGGACTTAAAAATGCTCACAATACTCCAAAAGAGGCCTCACCAGTGCTTCGTTAAGTCTCAACATTACATCCTTGCTTTTATATTCTAACCCTCTTGAAATGATTGCTACATCGCATATTCCCTACTCACCCACAGACTCATCTTGCAAATTTAACTTTAAGAAATCCTGCACAAGGACTCCCAAGTCTCCTTGCACCTCAGTTGTTCGTATTTTCTCTTCATTTATAAAATAGTCACCCCTTTCATTTCTTCTACCAAAGAGTATGGCCATGCACTGTATTCCATCTGCCACTTCTTTGCCCATTCTCTTAATCTGTCCAAGTCCTTCTGAATCCTCTCTACTTCTTCAAAACTACCTGCCCCTCCACCTATTTTTGTATGATCTGCAAACTTTGCAACAAAACCATCAATTCCATCAAGGCAGCAAACAAAGTTATCAAAGCAGTGAAATGATAGTACAGGGGCAAGATCCAGACGCAACTCTCCACCAACAACACATACAGCTTATGGCAAGGTCTGCACACCATCGCAGACTTCAAAGCTAAGCACAGTGGTGCTGTCACAATTGTATTTCTATGCTCTATTGACTGTCCTGTTGTACACACTATTTACTACATCTATTTATTTCTATTTAATAAAATTACTATAAATTGTACATTGCACATTTAGATGGAGACTAACGAAAAGATTTTTACTCCTCATGTATGTGAGGGATGTAAGAAATAAAGTCAATTCAATTCAATTCAATTCAATTCAAATCCTTGACATGTAACTCTTGGGTTCGGCTAGCAGCTTAATCTAGGGGATGATGGCCCCCGGCCTAACCAAATTTAAGAAATCTCATTTGGATGGCTGCAGCACGATGTGTCCCCTGTTACAAATCAGTAACATCAGTAACGATTAAATGACTGAGCTTTATAATTTTTAATTTGACTACATGGTCAGTAAAGAAACAAAAAACGGGCCCATTCTCATGAAACAGTCTAATGCATAAAAGTTGTGTTCGTTCATTTGTTCCTGTCAACCTCCTCCCAGCATAGCCAACCCTCAGACCCTTGCTCCTCAGTCCACTCCATCCAGCGGTGTTGCAACTCTCTCCATTTGCGTGTTCTCGCTTCATTTCTCCCTGATAAAAGACCACAAAATCACTGCTTCCAGACACACAAGAAAGAACAATATTCTTCTCTTTGGATAGCCCCACTTGCCAAAGCCCCACTATCTCTAATCATAACCCAAACATTGCTGCTACAGAGAAATCATTACATTAGCAGTGAAACATTACAGACATATAATGCAAAAAGAATCGGTCGCTGACAATCAATAATGTGCACCTCAGGGGTATCTGCTTAGCCCACTGCTGTACTCTCTCTATAGCCATGACTGTGTGGCTAGGCAGAGCTCAAATACCATCTATAAATTTACTGATGAAACAACCATTCAGGCCTTACAGTTTCCCAAGAACCTTCTTCCTATTAATGGCAACTTTACACACTTCATGATTCTTGACACTGTGATCTCCCACCATATTGCTAGTGTCTTCCACAGTGAAAACTGATGCAAAATACTTATTCAGTACATCTGCAATTTCCTTGTCCCACATAGCTACCTCTCCAGCATTGATTTTCAGCAGTCTGATATCCACTCTCACGTCTCTGTTACACTTTATGGTTCTGAAGAAACTTCTTGTATCCTCTTTAATATTATTGGCCAGCTTATTTTCACATTCCATCTTTACCATCTTACTGACTTTTTAGTTGCATTCTCTTGGTTTTTAAAAGATTCCCATCACATTAGCAACAGATCAATCGATACAAAGAGAGAGAGGGAGGAGAAAGGTCAGGTTGGGGAGAAAAGTCTGAAAAAGAACTGTTTCACTGGGCTTAGCACATTAATGGCGGACCAGTCGATTTGAAGAGAGAGAGAACTTTGCACAGGTCAGGGAGTAGAGTTTAGAAAAGGAGTGCTTCACTGGCCTCAACACACTAGCAGTGGACCAATTGATTCACAATACATAGCAGGAACAAATAAAAGTAAAGTACAGTCAAAGCAGAGCGGCCATTGTGTGAGGGGACCAGTGTAGGAGTGGGAACTTGAGGCTTGGGCGGGGAGGCGCAGGTAAGTAGCAAGGAAGGCTTTTGTAGTGGATGAATAAAAAGATAAATAAATTGCAACAAATTAAATTAAGGGATGATTCAGGATCAGGTGATTTGCCGTAGCTGAATGATGTGGGATCTGGTGGACCCCATTGTGGTTGCTGGTGACCACATCTGCAGCAAGTGTTGGCTGCTCAAGGAACTCAGGCTCAAAACTGATGACCTGGAATCTGAACTTCACTCACTGTGCCACATCAGGGAGGGGGAGAGTTACCTGGATTTGGTTTCAGGAGATAGTCACACCCATTAGATTAGCTGCCTCAAATTTGGTCTATGGTCAGGGACAAGAGGGTATGACTGAGAGTGAGGCAGGTAGTGGGATCCAGGAGACAGTGCTGGAAGTACCTCAGCCCTTGAGCTCGTCCAACAGGTCTGAGATTTTTGCTCCACGTATGGATGAAAGTGGGGGCTGTAGAAAGGATGAGCAACCTAATTGTGGCTCCATAGTTCAGGGAGCCCTTCAAGACAGTGGGGGTGGGGGGAAGGAGGAAGAGAAATGTAGTCATAATTGGGGATAGTATAGACAAAGGAATAGACAAAGTTCTCTGTTGTGATCTTTTCTTCGGTATTCACTAAGAAGAAGGATATTGAATTGTGTAAGGTAAGGGAAACAAATAGGGAAGTTATGGACAGGGTCTGATTAGGAACATTCAGCATGGATATGTGCGTGGAATGTCATGTTTGACAAATCTTATTGAATTTTTTGAAGAGGTTACGAGGAAAGTTGACGAGGGTAAAGCAGTGGATATTGTCTATATGGACTTCAGTAAGGCCTTTGACAAGGTTCTACATGGAAGGTTAGTTAGGAAGGATCAATCTTTAGGTATTAATACTGAAGTAGTAAAATGGTTTCTACAGTGGCTGGATGGGAGATGCCAGAGAGGTGGATAACAGTTTGTCAGGTTGGAGGCCGGTGACTAGTGGTGTGCCTCAGGGATCTATACTGGGTCGAATGTTGTTTGTCATATACATTAATGATGGGGTGGTAAATTGGATTAGTAAGTATGCAGATGACAGTAAGGTAGGTGGTGTTGTGGATAATGAAGCAGGTTTTCAAAGCTTGCAGAGAGATTTAGGCCAGTTAGAAGAGTGGGCTGAACAATGGCAAGTGGAGTTTAATGCCGACAAGTGTGAGGTGCTACATTTTGGTAGGAATAATCCAAATAGGACATACATGGTAAATGGTAGGGCATTGAAGAATGCAGTAGAACAGAGTGATCTAGGAATAATGGTGCATAGTTCCCTGAAGGTAGAGTCTCATGTGGATAGGGCAGTGAAGAAAGCTTTTGGTATGTTGGCCTTTATAAATCAGAGCATTGAGTGTAGGAGTTGGGATGTGAGGTTAAAGTTGTACAAGGCATTGGTAAGGCCGAATTTGGAGTATTGTGTACAGCTCTGGTCATCAAATTACAGGAAAGATGTCAACAAAATAGAGAGAGTACAGAGAAGATTTACTAGATGTTACCTGGGTTTCAGCACCTAAGTTACAGGGAGAGGTTGAACAAGTTAGGTCTTTATTCTTTGGAGCGTAGAAGGTTCAGGGGGGACTTGATAAAGGTATTTAAAATTATGAGGGGGATAGATAGAGTTGACGTGGATAGGCTTTTTCCATTGAGAGTAGGGGAGATTCAAACAAAAGGACATGAGTTGAGAGTTAGGGGGCAAAAGTTTAGGGGTAACACGAGGGGGAATTTCTTTACTCAGAGAGTGGTAGCTGTGTGGAACGAGTTTCCAGTAGAAGTGGTAGAGGTAGGTTCGGTATTGTCATTTAAAGTAAAATTGGATAGATATATGGACAGGAAAGGAATGGAAGGTTATGGGCTGAGTGCAGGTCAGTGGGACTAGGTGAGAATAAGCGTTCAGCACGGACTAGAAGGGCTGAGATGGCCTGTTGCCATGCTGTAATTGTTATATGGTTATATAGTTATAGAGTGTCCCAAAGGTTGTGTTGCCTGCCTGGTGCATGGGTTCAGGACATCTTATCTGACCTGCAGAGGAATTTGCAATGGGATGGGAAAGATCCAGTTGTTATGGTCCATGTGGGTACCAACAACATAGGTAGAATGGAGAAAGAGGTTCTGCTGAGGTAATTTGAGCAGCTCGGGACTAAATTAAAAAGCAAAACCAAAAAGGTAGTTATCTCTGGATTACCACCTGTGCCATGTACAAATTGGCAGAGGGTCAAGAGGATTAGAGAGTTAAATGAATGGATCAAGGGCTAATTTTGGAGAAGTGGCTTTGAATTCATGGGAAATTGGCACCAGTATTGGGGAAAGAGGGAGCTGTACCCATGGGACAGGTGCAACCTGAAATGTGATGGGACTTAGATCCTAGCAAATCACAAAGCTAGGGTTGTGGATAGCACTTTAAGCTAAATGATTGGGGGGTGGGTGGTTTAACAGATTGGAAAAGTATGGATAAAGTATAAAAGAAATGTGTGGATAAAGATAAAGAAAAAAAATGAAAGATATAAAAAGAGAAAAGTAAGAGTGGAGTAAAGAAAAGTCAAATGCTAAAGAGTAAAAGATTTCAAGATTTTAAAATGAATGTTAGGTCACTTTATTTGAATGTCCATAATATTCAAAGCAAAGTCAGTGAACTTGTTGCTCAAATCACTACAAAGGGGCATGATTTAGTGGCCATTACAGAGATGTGGTCACAGGGTGGAGAGGATTGTGAATTAAATATGCAAGGATATCAGGTAATAAGGAAGAATAGGCAGGAAAGTAAGGGAGTCAGAATAATGTTCCTGATTTAAGATGAGATCATGGTGAGAGTGAGAGATGATATAACATTTAAGGAGCAGAATGTTGAATCCATCCGGGTAGAGGTTAGGAATAGTACAGGTCACTGGTGGGAGTTGTCTCTTGGTCACTGAATAATAACATTACTGTGGCACAGACAATAAACCAAGGAATATCTGAGGTATGTAAGAAGGGAACAGCAGTTATCATGGGAGACTTTAACTTGCACATGGATTGGGTGAATCACGTTGGTTGAGACATACTTGAGAAGGACTTCATAGAATGCATCCGTGATGGCTTTCTTGAACAGCATGTTACTAAACCTACAAGAGACGTGCCATCTTAGATCTGGTCCTGTGCAATGAGACAGGTATAATTAGTGATCTTGTAGTCAGGGATCCTCTTGGAAAGAGTGATCACAGAATGACTGAGTTCTCATACAAATGGAGGGTGCAATAGTTAAACCTGAAACCAGTGTATTATGCCTAAATAACAGAGACTACAATGTGTTGAGGGAAGATTTGGCTAGTGTAGACTGGGAACACAGGCTATATGGTGGAACAGTGGAGGAACAGTGGAAGATTTCCAAAGAGATTTTTCACCATGCTCAAAAAAAGGATATCCCAGTTAAAAGCAAGGAGAATAAGGGTGGGGAGAGCCAGCCTTGGATAACTAAGGAAATAAAAGGAGACATCAAACTAAAAGCTTGAGCATACAAAGTCGCCAAGAATAGTGGGAAACTGGAAGATTGGGAAAGCTTCAAAGAACATCAAAGTACCACTAAGTGAGCAATAAAGAAAAGGAAGCTAGATTATGAAAAAAAACTAGCACAAAATATAAAAACAAATAGTAAAAGTTTTATAATTATATAAAGCAGCAAAGTGTGACTAAAGTGAATGTAGGTCTCTCGGAAGATGAGGAGGAGGAATTGATACTCGGTAATGCGGAATTGGCCAAGGCTTTGGTCTTCATGGTAGAGGACACATCTAACATACCAAACAGAGATGTTATGGACGCAATGGGAGGTAAGGACCTCAATACAATAGAAGAGATAGTGCTGAGAAAACTAGTGGCTCTGAAGAAAGACAAGCCCCTGGTCCTGATGGAATGCATACCAGGGTACTGAAAGAAATGGCAGAAGTTATAGTAGAGACTTTGGTGATGATTTACCAAAAATCTCTGGACTCTGGGCAGGTACTGATGGATTGGAAGACAGCAAATATCATGTCATTGTTCAAAAAAGGATGTTGGCAAAAGGCAGGTAACAATAGGTCAGATAGTTTAACATCTGTAGTTGGGAAAATGCTTGAAGCTATCATTAAAGAAGAAATAGCAAGGCATCTGGAAAGAAATAGATCCATCATTTTGTCATTACCGTGTAGCTTTGGCTTCACGCTTGGGGTCATTGTCTTGCTGAAAAACAAATCTTCACCCAAATTGCATTTCTCTTGAAGACTGCATCAGGGTTTCCTCTAGAAGTTCCTGTATTTTACTAAATTGATTTTACTGTCTACCTTTATAAACATTCCAGGGCCTGCTGCAGTAAAGCATCTCAGAGCTTACACCAAATATAACATTTAGTCTAATGACCATAAATCTCAATTTTGGTTTCATCACACCATAGAAAATCTTTCCAGCTGACTTCAGTCTCCCATTCAGTCTTCTGGCAAACCCTAGCCAAGATTTTGTGTAAGATTTTCAATCATGACTTTCTCTTTGCCACTCTCCCATAAAGCTGCAACTGGTGAAGCACCCGGGCAACAGTTGCTGAAAGCACGTCTCTCCCATCTCAGCTATTGAAGCTTGTTACCCCTCCAGATTTGTCATAAGTCTTTTGGTGACATGCAAAGTGACTTGGGAGTCCTTCTTGGATGGTCCCTCAGTTTGTGAGGATGGCCAACTCTAGGCAGATCTACAGCTCTGCCATATTCTTTACATTTCTTGATGGTTGGTGACTTCAAAATTTTCTTGTATCCATCTCCTGACTTGTGCTTTTCAATATCCTTTTCATAGTGTTGCCTAGAGTGTTCTTTTGCCTCTATGGTGTAGTTTTTGCCAGTATACTGACTCACTAGCAGTTAGACTTTCCCGATCTATGTGTATTTTTACTATAATCAATTGAAGCACTATGATTGCACACAGGTGATCTCCATTTAACTAATTATGTGACTTCTAAAACCAATTGGCTACATAGTAATGACTATGTGTGTCATATTAAAGTGGGGGGCAGGGTGAATACTTATGCAATCAATTAAGAATGGAGGAAGGCAGCAGAAAGGAAATTATAGACCAGTTAGCCTGACCTCAGAGGTTGGGAAGCTGTTGGAGTCAATTGTTAAAGATGAGGTTATGGAGTACTTGGTGACATAGGACAAGATACGTCAAAGTCAGCATCATTATCTTCAGGGAAAATCCTGTCTGATGAACCTGTTGGAATTCATTGAGGAGATTACAAGTAGGATAGATAAAGGGGATGCATTGGATGTTGTATATTTGGATGTTCAGAAGGACTTTGACAAGTGGCACACGTAAGGGTGCTTACCAAGTTAAGAGCCCATGGTATTACAGGAAGGTTACTGGCATGGTTAGAGCACTGGCTGCTTGGTAGGGCTCAGTGAGTTGAAATAAGAGGATCCTGTTCTAGTTGGCTGCCAGCGACTAGTGGTGTTCTGCAGATGTTGGTGTTGGGACTGCTTTTTATGCTTAATATCAGTGATATAGATGATGGAATAGATGGCTTTGTTGACAAGTTTGCAGATGAATTGAAGATTGGGGAAGGGACAGGTAGTGTTGAGGAAACAGGTAGGCTGCAGAAGGATTAGCAAATGAAATACCATGTTGGAAAATGCATGGTCATGTACTTTGGTAGTAGAAATAAATGTGCAGACTATTTTGTAATCAGGGACAATATCCAGAAATCTCACATGCAAAGGGACTTGCGAGTCCTTGTGCAGAACACCCTAAAGGTTATCTTGCAGGTAGAGTCAGTGGTGAGGAAGACAAATGCAACATTGACATTCATTTTGGGAGGTCTCGAATACCAGAGCAGGGTTTATGATACTTTGTAAGGCAATGTTGAGTCCTCACCTTGAGTATTGCTAACAGTTTTGGCTCCTCATCTAAGAAAAGATGTGCTGGCATTGGAGAGGGTTCAGAAGAGGTTCACAAGGATGATTCTGAAAATGAAAGGGTTATCAAATGAAGAACATCTGATGGCTCTGGGGCTGTACTCACTGGAATTTAGAAATATGAGGGGGGGGGGGCATCTCATTGAAACCTTTTGAATGTTGAAAGGCCTAGACAGAGTAGATGTGGAAAGGATTTTTCCCATGGTGGAGGAATCTGGGACAAGAGGGCACATCTCGGGATAGAGAGGCACCCACTTAAAACAGATGTGGAGAAATTTCTTTAGCCAGAGGGTGATGAATTTGTGCAATTTTTTTTACCACATGCAGCTCTGGATGCCAGATTTTTGGGTGTATTTAAGGAAGAGCTTGATAGGTATCAAAGGTTATGGGGAGAAGGCTGAGGGGTGGGACTGGGGAGGGGAGAAAAGGATCAGACATGATTCAATGGTGGAGTAGACTCAATGTGCCAAATGGCCTAATTCTGTTCCTTTGTCTAATTGTCATAATTATTTTGTGTTTTATATCTGTAATTAAATTGGATCAATATTTAGAGATCTGTTTTCGCCTTGACACTGAAGGATCTTACTTTTGTTGATCAGGGTCAATAAAGGCCAAATTAAATCTGCTGTGATTCAATGTTGTAAAACAATAAAATGTGAAAACTTCCAAGGGGGTTGAATAATTTTTATCAGCACTGTATGTCATTGGTGCCAATATGTACTAAGACATCTGGCTGCTCACCCTCACCTTTGAGAGTGCCATGGATCCAATCAAAGACATTCCTGATCATGGCACCAGAGAGGCAACTTACCATCCAGTTGTCTCTATCACACCTGCTAGACCTTGTCTCTGTTCCTCTGACTCAGGCAATCCTACTTACCAGAGCCAGAGACCTGGTCACTATGGCTCCACTCCAGTAGGTCATGCCCTCAATAGTATCTAAGGTTGTATTCTTATTATTGAAGCGAATGGCCACAGGCCATCTTAATACTTAGAAATTCTCTCTGTATTCTTTCAACCTTATTGATATCTTTCCTGTAGGCAGGTCATAACACAACATTTGTGCTAATTTCCTTTGCCAATGACTGAAGTCCTTGAAAATGTCATGTGTTTTAATTTGATCAATTGATCTTGGTGGCATTACATTATTACCAGCTTCTTTCTCACTATTCCCTTCTTCCTCATTTTGCATAAAGCTTCTCCTTAACACCTCATATTATCTCTGCAAATGGAAATATTGAAGCTTCGAGTTCTATATTTTTCAGCTTGTGATCTGATATCAATAGGCATCTTCAACTACTTGTGGACTCACCTACAAGTGGAAATTGTCCCTCTATCTCCGTCACTTGATATTTTTTTTATATATAATTTAATCTGTATTCCTCAGGTCTTCTGTTTTCCAGTGAGGATGCCCAGCATGCTTCATGGTGATGTATGCATTCTCAATTCTAAGAGAATTTTATATTTTAGTTGATAAAATTGGCTTAAAAAGAAACTTTTCCTTTCTCAACAATGCAAAAAATAAACCATTGTGAAAGTTTAAGCAAACTGAGTTAAATTACCATCTGGCAAATACAGTATTATTGCAATCTAGCAAAAAGTGTGTTGCTTTATTATGTTTCAACAGTTTGCAGAAGTTTTTTCAATCCATATACTGTATGCACGGAAGGAGTTGTTCTGTAGTCAATCCTGTATCATATTCTGTACTTTTTATTTCTTGAACGATAAGTAGCTTTGGAATAATGAAGTTACATGTGATATTTCTCCTGTCTGAATTCAGAGTTGGTTCAAAGTCTAAGAGAATTTCAATTCCAAGATTACTTAGCACCTGCAATGCTCAATCCCCTAAAATTCTCTTCCCTAAATCCTTAATGGAAACCAACTCGTGCAATAACAGGTAACACATACAAAATGCAGGAGAAACTCAGCATGTTTGGAAAGGAATTAAGAGTTGATGTTTTGGGCTGAGAGCCTTCATCAAGTTTGTTATGATGCTCTAACAAACTTTCATATGATTCTTTCTTTCCTTCAAAAAAATGAACACAGGAGTTTTAACTCGTCCTCCTCTGCACAAAAAAAAACAAAAAAAGGCAACAAAAACATTGACCCCAAACCCCTTCCCCCAGTTGATATGCAAAAAGATTCTTCCAAATCCCCCTCCCCTGAACAAAATGTTGACCCCCCCCCAAATTCTCCTGCTCCACTCAAAAAAAAGGGAAAGAACAGGCAAGAGCACAGAGTATAAGAAACTATAAGATTGAAACAAAAGTCCATGGTCCAAATCCATATCCATATCCATAGTTGTATCCAAAATGCAGAAAGCCTCAGTAAAACATTTTCCGGGCATAGCACAGGCCACACAGGCTCCCCTCTCCAGCAGCAGAGCAGTCCCACCAACAATAAGAAGAATAGAGCAAAAGATACATTATTTTAATAACCTCCTCAACAGTTTCTGTCAGTTTTTATTTTAAGGAATATTGGGAGTTGGTCCCATCGGGTTCCATTCCCATCTTTGTAGTTCAACTTCTCACTCTTCCTGACAACACATATCATACCTCCATACACTGAGAAAAATTGTCAAATTTTTGGCATATTTTACAACTTGGTCATGATCTCCTGAAGCTTCTTACTTTTTTGTTCTACTGTTTAGTACATTTAATGGCCAGTTTTTTAGGTATAACTATACATCTGCTCAATAATGGAAATATCTAATCAGACAGCAACTCAATGCACAAAAGCAATGCAGATGTGGTCAAAAGATTCAGTTGTTGTTCAGACCAAGCCTCAGAATGGGGAAGAAATGTGATCTACGTGACCTTGACTGTGGAATGAATGTTGATGCCAGACAAATTGGTTTAAGAATCTCAGAAACTGTTGATCTCTTAGGGTTTTCACAAGCAACAGTCTCTAGAGTTTACAGAGAATGGTGCAAAAAATGAAGAGCACTCAGTGTGAATGAGAGAGGTCAGAGGAGAATAGCCAGACTGATAGGAAAGTGACAGCAACTCAAATATCCTTGTGGTGTAGAGAAGAGCATCTTTGAACACACAGCATGTAGAACCATGAAGTGGGTGGGCTGCAGCAGCACAGACGATGACAAACATATTGTCAGTGTACAAGAGGCACCTAATAAAGTGTCCACCGTGTGTATAATGTTGAGTTTTAAGTCGTTCTTTATGCTTCAAACACTGGTCATTAATGCAGAGAAGATAAGCAGTCCTAACAGCAGATCTACAAGATCCGCTCTAAAAAATAACCAGTCATTGCTGTCCTCTTTTTGTTCCTTGGCCATTTCGTACCCAGGCCCCAAATTTCCCTTTAATTCCATGTTTGCAGTGTCTATTTTGATGGTATTTTATCAGAGACATTACTTGACATTTTACTTGCAGAGCAGTGCTC
Source organism: Hypanus sabinus (assembly GCF_030144855.1). NCBI lineage: Eukaryota > Metazoa > Chordata > Chondrichthyes > Myliobatiformes > Dasyatidae > Hypanus > Hypanus sabinus. The sequence goes on from NC_082712.1 coordinate 160,622,132, forward strand.
AATATGCTCATCAATCCGTTTTGTTACTTCAAGGGAGGCAGTCAAGTAAGTCAAACACAATTTGCCTTGAGCAAATCCATGTTGACTTTACTAAATTACCTAATACTTATCCAGTCAGCAATTAATTCTGCCCTGGTTTGTGTTCTATAAATAATTCTCCACCAGCACATCCAGCTGATTGGTCTGTAATTAACATGGAACATAAAACATTACATTAGGACACAGGCCCTTAAGCCCACAAAGTTGTGTTGACCTCTTAACCTGCTCTAAAAATGCTTCCCACGTGGTCCTTTTTCCTATCATCCATGTACCTACCTGAGAATCTATCAAATGTCCATAATGTATCTGCCTCCATCATTACCCTTAGCAGGGTGTTCCACATGTTGTAAATGTTAACTGCTTATTGGTTCATTTTCTGTAGTTTTGCCCCATTTTCCTTATTCCTAGACTTCCTCTCACTGTTTTGATTTTCTGTTGCATTATTAAATTTGTGTAGGCTTTAAGCTTCAAAGATCAAAGAAAAAAGTTTTTATCGAAGTATGTATATGTCATCATATACTAACACGAGATTCATTTTCTTACCTGCAATTACAGGAAAGAAAAGAAATACAATAGAATTAATGAAAAAGTACACATAAACGAAAACTGACAAACAACCAATGTGTAAAAGAAGACAAATTGTAGTAATAAAAATGTTTATGTTTCATTTTTAATCTTTGTATGTTTAACCACCCAGAGAAGTCCAACACTGGATGGATTCCAAAGACACAGATTTGAAGTGAGTGGTAAAATAACCCAAGGCAACATGATTTTTTAAATAAACATAACAAGTTATGATGCAGAACAGATGGTTTGAAAGGATGGTGGGAGGCAGTTGAAAAAAACAAGATAACTAATTAATGCCATAAAATTACAGAACTGTAGGTACAAGGGGGTGAAGTTAATTAAATCAAATAGTCAGAACAAGCTCAAACATTTATGAGACCACTGTTTTGCTCTATCGTTCTTTAGTTCCATAATTGGGTGAATCTGAACTAGAATCAGGTTTCTTACCATGTATCATGAAATCTGTTGTTTTGCAACAGTGTAAAATATAAAATATATTATGAATTACAATTTTATATAAGTAGTGCAAAAAGAGCTAAACTATATTGACGTAGTATTCATGTGTTCATTGTCCATTCAGAAATCTGATGGTGGAGGAGAAAAAGCTGGTCTTAAAACATTAAGTCATAAGTGTGTGTCTTTGGGCTCCTGGAAGCAACGAGAAGTGGGTAATGAGAAGTGGACAGAGGAAGTCCTCAATGGTACATGCCATCTTTTGGAGGCATCACTTTGGAAGATGTCAAGGATGATGGAGCTGGCTGAGTTTAATGGTGAGGTTAAACTACTCCATGATCAATTTAATCCTTCCCTCCTACATAGTCGATTTTCCTTTCATCTATATACGTATCTAAGAGCTTCTTGAAAGTCTGTTTTGTACTTGCCTCCACTACCAATCCTGGCAGTGCATACAGGCAACCCCACTCACCTTGCAAAAAGAAAAGTACAGTGAAAAAAGTTCAGGCCTGCACATTTCTTTTGAACTTACTCCCATGCACAATAAATGCATGTGCTCTAGTATTAAATATTTCAAATCTGGAAGAAAGATATCAACTGTCTGTCTGTGCCTTTCATGATGTTATAAATTCCTATTTGGTTTTCTCACAACCCTCCTGCAATAACCGTCAGTGGTTGACCCTCACTGAACCCCTTACCATCCTTTATGCTGATTTCTCTTCCACCTTTGTAGTGTATGTACTGATAATAGCCCTGTCACGTACACATACTGATTCTGACTATGATATCTCTGCTTATCAAATCCCATCACAACTCTCTCATACTGGCTTTTTCACAGACAAAGACTTACACCAACTTATCCAGCCAGTATTCCTGACCTTCTGAAACTGAACCCTACATGAACTCCTGGCAACATTTAGAAAAGGGTTTTTCTAGTAAAATGTTTTCAATTATCACATGATGGTTTGGCCCTCTGCACCACTGATTTTCTCAGCAGTGGACCTTTGGGCAAGTATTTTGTGTGTACTGTATAAGCAGGCAATTTTACTTTTGTTTAAATCTTAGGCATCTAGTTATTAATTACTCCTCTGCTTATTAATTTCTTCCAATCCATCTGGAAGATCTGTTCACAAGCCACAGTATCTAGCCTTCCTCCAGCTGTGTATGCTTGAGCTCACAGCTCACCAAGATTACTCATCATGTTTTGTAATTGAGCACATGAACTCCATCTTGGAATGTAAGCATTTATCCACATCCTGGCTCAGTCTTATACTCTGGTATCAAGTCTACCTTCTGCAGACTGTTTTACCTCTCTAGCACTTCTGCCTGAACAGTAATGCTTCTGTTGGCCAGGGTTCAAGCAGTTGCTGGATATTTGATATTCTTGCAGTGCTACCCAAAATATCTAAAGGTTTCTGCAGTTGCCTTAGCATGTAAAAATGTAGGTAATATCACTAATATCCCATTCTATTCCATTCAGAGATTACGTGTATTTTTTTGTGTTCATGCTTACTTATATAATAGCATGAATATTTAGCAAGGTGTGTATACATTATATTTACGTGTGGGTATGTGCACGTGTGTGTGTGTATGTGTGTGTGCGTTTACATATATTTACTGTTCCTTTAACTTGTATTAACTTGCTTAACATTTCTCCATGCCAAATGCCAAAATTATGAATTCTTTTATTGTTAGCACCTGATGGTAAAATCAGTTTTGACATGATCAGAATGCCAATGGTTATTTTAAGTCGTATTTTACAATTACTTCTATTTACCATGCTGTTGTTTCATCAAATACTATAATGTGACATTTTACCACTTTCCAGGCCTCTCCAGGCCTCTCCAGGCCTCTCCCATGGTACTGTGCTCCTGATATGAATTCCTCTATACGAGTGTGTGAGTGGGTTTTCTCTGGGACTTCCGATTTCGTCTCATGGTCCTAAGATATGGGATAGTTGATCATTGTAAATTGTCTCATGATTAGGTTAGGATTAATTGGGTTTGCTGGAGGTAGATGGGCCAGCATGGCTTGCAGGGCCAGAATGGCCTACCATGCGCTGTGTCATTAAATAAAGTTACATAGCGTATTGAAGTTAGACAAGGTAAACCAATAACAGCTCAGAATCAAGTGTATAAGCTACAGAGAAAGTGCAGTGCAGATAACTAATAATATGCAAGACTATAACAGAGTAGACTGTGAGTTCAAGTGTCCATTTTATCATAAAACAGGTCTAATACCAATGGGATATGAGCTGTCCTTTGGCAAACTTCTATAGATGTGTAGTGGAGAGTGTATTGACTGGTAGAGTCTGGTATGGAAACACCAATGCCATTGAATGGAAATCCTCAAATGGTAATGGATTTGGCCCAGTACATCACGGGTAAAGCCTTCCAACCATTAAGCACATCTATATGAAGCACTGCCATAAGAAAGCAGCATCCATCATCAGAGCCCCCCACCACCCAGGCCATGCTCTCTTACTGCTGCTGTAGAAAGTACAAGAGCCTCAGTTCTCACGCCAACAGGCTCAAGAACAGCTACTACCCCTCAACTATCAGGCTCTAGAACAAAAGGGAATAACTACACTCACTTGCCCATCATTGAAATGTTCCCACACATATGATCTCACTTTAAGGACCCCATCTTGTTATCTCCTGCTCTCATTATTAATTGTTATTTATTTATCTTTGCATTTGTAAAGTTTGTTGTCTTTTGCACTCTGGATGATCATTCATTGATCCTGTTAGAGCTACTATTCTGTAGATTTGCTGAGTATGTCTCCAGAAAATGAATCTTAGAGTTGTATATGGTCATAAATATGTACTTGGCTAATAAGATTTACATTTACCTTTGAACTTCGGTGGGGTACGTGCTTTTAGGCTTCTATATCCTCCGCCCTGATGAGAGAGGGATATGAGTCAGGATGGGTGGGATCGTTACTATCCTGTCAGTTTTACTGATGTAGCAAGAAGTATAGAGAGAGTCTGTGGAGGGGACGTTGGTTCCTGTGATGTGCTGAGCTCTTCCACAATTCCCTGCAGTTTCTTGTGGCCATACCCAGCCATTAGGCGTCTAGTTAAGAAATTTCCTTTGGTGCATCAATAGAAATTAGTAAGGGTCAACAAGGATGTAGAAATTTTCTTTAGCTTATTGAAAAAGTAGAGGCATTGTTAAGTTCTTTCAGCATCACTAAAAGTTACAGAGAAAGATAGTTGTGCTTTCATTATGTAGTGGTTGTGTAGTTTGGATCTGTACCTTGTTATTATTCATCTATTGGAATATTTATCATGAAACACTAGCACAATTTAGGAATTAAAAATACAATCAATTTTCAAATGTAAAGGTGGGTCAACAACAACAAAAGGAGAGTTAATAACAAACTTGTGTACAAGATATATCTGATGTATTTAAATAATTACTATATCTTTATTGAAGCATCTGTCACTGAACACTTTGGTGTGTGGGTGAATGAGCCAATCTAACGGCCAAGTCGCCTCAAACCCCAAGAAGTCCAATCAGAACTTGCCTTTCACTCCTCATCATATCTTCTGAACTTCAAGTGTTTTGGAGACATTCATTTATTTTTGAAATGTGTTCATCTTTTTGAGGAGGAAGAAATAGTGACCAATTTACCCAAAACAAATCCATACAACCAGTATGAACAGTTATGTTGGGTGATGCTGAACTAGTGAATACTGGATGAACACACTGACCCATCTTGAAATAATGCCAGAGTTATAAATAGCAAAGGGTGTTAGGATATGGTGCTTACTCCAAATAAAATATGCCTCACCTTAGATAATGCATATATTATCTAAATGCATTTGAGTGCATTTGGATCACTGAGCCTCAAGAACTAATCTAGAGCATTTACTCAATCGTTCGCAATTTTAAAGCCTTTCATTATCAAAATCTGGAGGAGCTACACTGAAAACACAAAACCATAACAAAGTCTTCAGCTGCTGAAAATCCAAAGCAATGCAAACAATATGCTGGAGGAGCTCAGCACGTCAATTTATCTCTTAAATAAGCCCTTAATTGGAAATAACAAAAAAGAGTGTTCTTTGATATTTTGTATTTATTCTTTAATTGATCAAATGACATTACTATACCTCATAAGTCAAGACAAAAATGGGAAACTGATTTGAATATTGAAATTGAAGAAACAAGTTGGTCAAGACTATGTCTTGACAGTATGACAAATACAACAAATATCCGGTTAAGATTAGTGCAATATAATTTTTTACATCAATTATATATTACACCACAAAAAATAAATAAATTAAACCCAAATTTATCTGATCAATGTTTCCGATGTAATCAAGAAATTGGTACTTTTTTACACTCTGCTTGGTCTTGTTTTAAAATTCAACCTTTTTAGACAAATTTAAGAGTTTTATTGGAACAAATTATTGGAACACAACTTCCACATAATCCAACATTATTTTTACTAGGCGATATTGAAGGGATAAAACCGAAATCCAAACTGAATAAATATCAGAAAGAATTCATAAAAATTGCATTGACAGTAGCCAAAAAGGCTATTGCAGTTACTTGGAAATCGGATTCATACTTAAGTATAGATCGTTGGAAGAATGAAACTTTCAGCTGCATTCCACTTGAAAAAATTACTTATAATTTAAGAGATAAATATGAAGTATTTCTGAAAATTTGGCACCCTTATTTACAGAAGATAGGATTAAATATATAGGTGCTCTGAAGATAAAATTATTGGTTATTTGGGGAAAGAAATATATATATATATATATGTATGTATGTGTGTATATATATACTAAAGCTATTATGAACTCCATGGAGCATGTGGGGATATCCAGGCATTCTTTCTTTCTTTTTTCTTCTCTTTTTTTCTCTCTCTTTCTACAGGGATATGTTAGGGGGGAGGGGTTAAGGGGAGGTGGAAAGGGTTGATAATATTTTTTTCCTTCTGTAACCATTCAAAAATTCAATAAAAAAATTATTTAAAAAAAGACTACATGATTAGGGATTGAATTAAAACTGAAAAGAAAAAAAATCCATGTTAATGATGGTTTGTTTCAACATAATATTTTATGACAGACAGGTAAAGCATAGATCCAGTAAGACCAGGCAGCAAAAGCAAATCGATGGATAAGAATTGTTCTGCTTGCTAGACAAGATTAAGGAGGACCAAATTCGATGTACATGGAGTATTCTGTAGTTTGGATTTATTTTTCCAACTATGATGCAAAATCATTTATGGTTTTGATTGGCTGACTTTTGGAAGCTGAGAGTATAATACAGAAGAGCTTTGCTGAAATTGTACTCAAAATGGTTTGCTTATGAAAGGAAAGATTATTTTCTTTGGTTGATGCAATTGTAACTAAAATATTGGTGACTAGACATATTAGGCAGAAGATGGTATTCTGTTTGCATAAGAGGCTGTAAGAAACAGTGGTGAAAAATGAAGAAACTCTTTGTAGGGGAAGGAGCAGGAGTCCATCAACCTAATACACATGTAAAATGGAACGGGGTTATGGATGATGCAGCTGGAGAAATATTTGAAAAGAAGCTCTACTGAATGTGAATAAATGAATAGGACTTTCAAAGAACCACAGGCAATGGACCAAATTACTTCGAGTCCTCTAAATTTCTTTACAGTTTGTATGTATTATTGAAAAGGGGCAAACAATTGAAAGTGAAATATCTCCTCAATTTACTTTTAAATGTAGACTTCATTGCATTCATGTAATTAATTTATTGAAATTAAAACAGTAATTGATCATGCAAACAACAAAATAGTTTGAGATTGTTTAGATCTCAACATAGATTATTCCCAAGCAACTATCACATATCAATTAATTTTTAACAGTTGAGTTGGTAAAACATTGTAAATTAAAATATTGTATATTCTTTCAATCACTGCTATTTTCTGATATTATAAATATATCTCCCACCACCGCCCCCCCCCCACCCCATCCTCACCACGTTCTACAGGGGTTGTATTGATAGCATCCTGAGCAGCTGCATCATTGCCTGGTTCGGAAATTGCATCATCTCGGATCGCAAGACCTTGCAGTGGATAGTGAGGTCAGCTGAGAAGATCATCGGGGTCTTTCTTCCCGCCATCACGGACATTTACACTACACACTGCATCTGCAAAGGAAGCAGCATTATGAAGGACCCCATGCACCCCTCATACAATCTCTTCTCCCTCCTGCCATCTGGGAAAAGGCTCCGAAGCATTCGGGGTCTCACAACCAGACTATGTAACAGTTTCTTCCCCCAAGCTATCAGACTCCTCAATACCCAGAGCCTGGACTGACACCTTACTGCCCTATTGTCTTGTTTATTATTTATTGTAATGCCTGCACTGTTTTTTTTTCACTTAACGCAGTCCTGTGTAGGTCTGTAGTCTAGTGTAGCTTTCTCTGTGTTGTTTTTTTGTGTGTAGTTCAGTCCAGTTTTTGTACTGTGTCATATAACACCATGGTCCTAAAAAACGTTGTCTCATTTTTACTATGTACTGTACCAGCAGTTATGGTCAAAATGACAATAAAAGTGACTTGACTTTTGACTTGATATATTTTACAATCCAATCAATATAAACAGTTAATTAAGTACTATTTCTAGGTTTTCACCTGGAGGAAGATACTTTCTGCACAAGAAGAGTGAATCTTGAAACTGTAGGCATGATCTCTTCTGATACTGTAAACAATATCCTATTGTCCATTTTTTCCAAATGTACTTTACTGTTCTCCCATTGTCTTCTCACCTTATACTTGGATTAACAAAGATGGTCTGCATTTAGAAGGAAATAATTGTCAAGGAATATTAAGATTCTGGAAAATAGTGTTAATCTCTTCACCAGTAAATTCGTTCAGCATTAATATGTCCGATATTGGCAAGCTGGGTGTTTATCTAGGCTCAGAAAATTTACCTCTATCAATTGAACCAGAAAAAAAGACAAACCTTAAGAAATCAATTGCCATGACGTAACATTTTTAACTAAAGTCAAAGCAGTTTGCTGGCTTTTATGTGAGAATAGTAACATGTTCTTTATGTTGCAGGACAAATAATCTAAAAATCTGGACTATAGATCTGAAGATGTAAGTTTGGAACTTTCCACAGCACCAGAGAAAATTAAAATAATTTAATGAAGAAAATCTGGCACAAAAAGCCAAGAAAGCATGATTGAAGTGGGAACAAGAAATTACATTTTTGTACCAGCTGGCCAATGTGTGACTACAAGTGCAAGCTATGCGATTGAACGTTATAATTCCCCATGAAATAGGTTAGTGAGATACTCGAATTTGTAAAGTAAAAAACGTTTCAGCTACACAAGAGATTCTGGAGGTGCTGGAAATATTGTGGAGGAACACAGCAGCTCTGGGAGCATCTATGAAGGAGTTTAGGACAAGACTGGAAAGGAAAGGGAATAAAACAGAATATGAAGATGGGGGGAGTGGGAGGGGAAAGATTAAAAGCTGTCAGGTGATGGGTGAGACCAAGTGATGGGATAGGTGGGTGGGTGGTGGGCAGCGAGTGAGAAACTGGGAGGTGATAGGTGGAAGAGGTAAAGGGCTGAAAAAGAAGGAATATGTTTGGAGAGGAGAAAGGGAAAGAGATGCGACACGAGAGGGAGGTGAGGAGAAGAGAAAGGGGTAAGAGAGGTGCCGGAATGGGGAATGGAAAAAAGTGGAAGTGGAAAAAGGAGAGAGAATTTACTGGAAGTTAGAGAAATTGACGTTGATAACATCAGCCTGGAGGTGACCCAGATGCAAGATGAGGTGTTGCTCCTTCATTCTAAGAGTGGCCTCATTGTGACCTCAGAGGAGGTCATGGACCAAAGTGTCAGAATGAGAATGGGAAGCTAAATTGAAATGGATGGCCACTGGGAAATCCCACTTTTCGGGGCAGATGGAGCTAAGGTGGTTGATGAAGCAGTCCCCCAGTGTACGTTGTGCCTCATTGATGTAGAGGAGGCTGCAATGGAATGTGTTTCATCTGCATGGCACTGATTTTAACACCAAAGTAAAGCATTCATTTCCATTTTATCATCAAAGTCCTTTGGAAATTGCACCTCGTAAGTATCTGGATCATGTGACAGAGTTGAAAGACTCTTCTCAAGATTAGTTTAGCAATAACCTGTCTAACCTGTGCTTTACATAAACTGAGGATGATATAAGTAAGAATGAAAAAAGTACTTTAATAACACTTTTTATAATACCTCAACAATGTTTTTAACTAGGGAATTGCACAATTGACAAATCCATTCAGTCGGCAGTGATTTCAGAAAGCAGTTCATCATCAATGGAAATCAAAAGTGGTCATTAAATCCTAGCCTTGTCTGTCATGTCAGGATCTCTCAAATAGATTTATTTTTTAAATATTGTTGCTGTTACAATATCTAGTGGATATCAGCCTTTGACTTAGTTTTTTGCCCAATTTCTATACATTCAAGTTTATTTTGCCCTGTTGAAACTTTTCCCTTCCTATTCCATTTGCCCAGTTGACCCTGAAGTTACTTTCTGAGTTCAGCTCATTGGCAACATTTGACAGAATTTCCAAGGGCTAAACATTTAATGGGCTGAAAATCTGGACTGCATGAGGTGGCCAGTACCTAATCAAGTATAAAATGAATAGCACAATAATCTTGGAATGAAACAATATAAAATAATAAGGATCTTGCAACGAGTGACTGCATTGTTCCGAAATACTCACAGCAAATAATCCACAGTCAATTAAGTATTTAAAGTACCCAAATTGTGCCACTATATCTCAAATCTCTGCGGGGTAGTTAACACCACTCCCACAGATGGCAAAATAGACTCAATGCATACCCCTTAGGTCTCTAGCAGCCTTGCAGCAATCAAATTGGTTGAAAACACAACAGCTTGAAATTACATTTTCTAATTTATACTAAATGGACTATAAAACCTTAAAAACAACAGGAGATTTATCTGCCTTTAAAAATGACATAAATCAGTTGAGTTGATACATAAATAAAAATTACTGCATCCAAATGATGGATTAACTGCTAATAGTATAGGTTACATCTGATTTAGGCCCCTTCAGTTCCACCTATTCATAGCAAAGAAAGACTTTGCACCCAAAGCCATATTACTTATTCTCTCAATATTTAAATTATTATTTTTATTGTGCACTTTCTGCCCTAGAATGAGATTAATGTTGACAGCTTGATGTTCAGTATTTGTAATTACAAAAGAACATTGTAATTATTGGAAGAACATATTAATTAAACACAATTTATTGAATAATTTCTACAGGTATGGAACTCTGACTGAAGTTCCTGCACAACAGCAACAGTTTTTATCCATACAGCATCTCCAATGCATTGAAATATCCCAAGATTAATTTTGTAATCTACGCTCAATGAATTATAAAGTCTTAAAGCAAGCACACATTTTTTTTTATCATCTTTAGAGGTGATATAACCCAGCTGAGTCAATATATAAATAACATTAAACTGTATCAAAGTGACAGATTAACTGTGCATAGAAATGCATGAATAGATAAAAACATTATTGAATAAAAACTGAGTCACAGAATAAGATCTCAGGAAGGAAGAAGTTCTTAAAAGAGAAAGCTAGCAATGGAATCCCAGAATTCTGTAAAAGAAGTAATGCTTAACTCTGGGACAGTGCTTATAATTATGAATAGAACAACAGAACAATTTGAGGAATGCAAATTTATTGAAAGTCTCTAGGGTTAAAGTTGCATACATGAGGAATTGGAGAGAAGGTGTTGTTTTGTTGATAGTGCAGATATCAGGATGTTTGAAATCATCTTGAGGGATGGTCTGAGTGTAGCTCACCTAGGACAGGTGTCCAAGGCATGCAAAATCTCGAGGAGAGAATAACCATTAGCACTAGAGATTTATATGAGCACTGGTCTAGAGTGCAGAATAAGAATCGAGAAAGGAGAACAACACTAGTACCAGAGCTTTAATTTCCATTCTTTTGGACTTGCATAAATGTTTGATGTAATATACAAATCCTAATTGATTGGTATTTTGTTAACATACTGCAGAACAAGAGTGCAAAAATATTTAATGCTATAATTGGGACAATTTTATTTATTGCCATAATCCTGGAGGAACTGTAGATGACACTTTATTAAAATTTAATTTTTGCACATACTTCATCAATTATAAATTCTTATACATGTTTAAATTGAAAGTTGTATATAGAATCACGCTGCTGTGTATTGACATCCTGCCCCTCCTAGTGCAGCAGGAGGGGGAGGGTGTCAGAAGTCATTATAAATTTACATAGACAATTTCCTTCATTAATGAGGACTCGGAAGTTCACGAAACAACAAGAAGGGGATGTATGAATTTAAAATGGGGATTTGCACATTCACTCATCCGCCAACTGCAACTGGTATGAAGCCTCGAGTCAAATCTGCAGCTCTAATGTTTTCTTCATTGATGTCACTGCTGCTATAAATAAATGTATAAAATACTATATGCAGTAGCAGATGCACAACCCATGAGTGGGTTGAATTCTTCATTTCCATATTCATTTCAGAGCTGATCAATGATATAGTTCAAACTGCAGGAAGTGGGAAACTTAATATTAATTTGATGCATTTGAAATATGCCTGCAGAATAGCTCAGTGTTGGCATAATGTAGTAAGATAAAGGGAAGTGCATTTTGACAATGCCTTCAGAGGTTTTTCATTTTTCAAGGTTTTGCCTAGTTCCTTTTTACAAGGTATTGCGCATTTTGCTTCAATCACTCTTACTCATAGGGCATCCAGACTGGCAATTTCCAGCCAACTCAGTTTCTACGTTCAGTAGATTTTTTTCTAATTCATCATCACATTCTTTCTGTGAAAGCCATAAATTTGTGCATTACACTTAACAATATTTTCAATCATACTGTGCAAAAGTCTTAGGCATGCTAGATTTTTTAATATAAATTAAAACCCCAGGTTATTGTGAGAGGCGAGGGAGGAGATTGCTGAGCCTCTGGCGATGATCTCTGCATCATCAATGGGGATGGGAGAGGTTCCGGAGGATTGGAGGGTTGTAGATGTTGTTTCCTTATTCAAGAAAGGGCATAGAGATAGCCAAGGAAATTATAGACCAGTGAATCTTACCTCAGTGGTTGGTAAGTTGATAGAGAAGATCCTGAGAAGCAGGATTTATGAACATTTGGAGAGGCATAATATGATTAGGAATAGTCAGCATAGCTTTGTCAAAGGCAGGTCGTGCCTTATGAGCCTGATTGAAATTTTTGAGGATGTGACTAAACACATTGATGAAAGTAGAACAGTAGATGTAGTGTATATGCATTTCAGCAAGGTATTTGATAAGGTATCCCTTGCCAAGCTTATTGAGAAAGTAGGGAGTCATAGGATCCAAGGGGACATTGCTTTGTGGATCCAGAACTGGCTTGCCTGCAGAAGGCAAAGAGTGGTTTACAGATGGGTCATATTCTGCATGGAGGTTGGTGACTCAGGGGTCTGTTCTGGGACCCTTACTCTTCGTGATTTTTATAAATGACCTGGAAGTGGAGGGATGGGTTAGTAAATTTACTGATAACACAAAGGTTGGGGGTGTAGTGGATAGTGTGGAGGGCTGTCAAAGGTTACAGCAGGACATTGATAGGATGCAAAAATGGGCTGAGATGTGGCAGATGGAGTTCAACCCAGATAAGTGTCAGGTGGTTTATTTTGGTAGGTCAAATATGATGGCAGTATATAGTATTAATGGCAAATGTGGAGGATCAGAGGGATCTCAGGGTCTAAATCCATAGGACACTCAAAGCTGCTGCGCAGGTTGACTCTGTGGTTAAGAAGGCATACAGTGTGTTGGCCTTCACTAATCGTGAGATTGAGTGTAAGAGCCGAGAGGTAATGTTGCAGCTATATAGGACCCTGATCAGACCCCACTTGGAGTACTGTGCTCAGTTCTGGTCGCCTCACTACAAGATGGGTGTGGAAACCATAGAAAAGGTGCAGAGGAGATTTACAAGGATGTTGCCTGGTTGGGGAGCATACCTTATGAGACTAGATTGAGTGAACTCATCCTTTTCTCCTTAGAGCGATGGATGATGAGAGGTGACCTGAGGGAGGTATATAAGATGATGAGAGGCATTGGTCATGTGGATAGTCAGAGGCATTTTCCCAGGGCTGAAATGGCTAGCATAAGAGGGCACAGTTTTAAGGTGCTTGGAAGTAGATACAGAGATGTCAAGGATAAGTTATTTAACACAAAGAGTGGTGAGAGCGTGGAATGGGCTGCCAGTGAAGGTGGTAGAGATGAATAGAATAGGGTCTTTTCAGAGTCTCACACTGAAAATCTCACACTTCAAAGTGGCACACCTGAGGACTGGGAGAAATTCAGAGACCCGCAGAGGAGGACAAAGGGCTTAATTAGGAAAGGGAAAAAAGATTATGAGAGAAAGCTGGCAGGGAACATAAAAACTGACTGTAAAAGCTTTTATAGATACGTGAAAAGAAAAAAAGATTGGTCAAGACAAATGTAGGTCCTTTACAGTCAGAAACAGGTGAACTGATTATTGATCAGGGAACAAAGACATGGCAGTCCAATTGAATAACTACTTTGGTTCTGTCTTCACTAAGGAGACCATAAATAATCTTCTGGAAATAGTAAGGGACCGAGGGTCTAGTGAGATGGAGGAACTGAGGGAAATACATGTTAGTAGGGAAGTGGTGTTAGGTAAATTGAAGGGATTAAAGGCAGATAAATCCCCAGGGCCAGTTGGTCTGCATCCCAGAGTGCTTAAGGAAGTAGCTCAAGAAATAGTGGATGCATTAGTGATAATTTTTCAAAACTCCTTAGATTCTGGATTAGTTCCTGAGGATTGGAGGGTAGATAATGTAACCCCACTTTTTCAAAAAGGAGGGAGAGAGAAACCGGCGAATTATAGACCGGTTAGTCTGCCATCGGTGGTGGGGAAAATGCTAGAGTTGGTTATCAAAGATGTGATAACAGCACACTTGGAAAGAGGTGAAATCATTGGACAAAGTCAGCATGGATTTGTGAAAGGAAAATCATGTCTGACGAATCTTATAGAATTTTTTGAAGATGTAACTAGTAGAGTGGATAGGGGAGAGCCAGTGGATGTGGTATATTTAGATTTTCAAAAGGCTTTTGACATGGTCACACACAGGAGATTAGTGTGCAAACTTATAGCACACGGTATTGGGGGTATGGTATTGATGTGGATGGAGAATTGGTTGGCAGACAGGAGGCAAAGAGTGGGAGTAAACGGGACCTTTTCAGAATGGCAGGCAGTGACTAGTGGGGTACCGTAAGGCTCAGTGCTGGGACCCCAGTTGTTTACAATATATATTAAGGATTTTGACGAGGGAATTAAATGCAGCATCTCCAAGTTTGCAGATAACACAAAGCTGGGCGGCGGTGTTAGCTGTGAGGAGGATGCTAAGAAGATGCAGGGTGACTTGGATAGGTTAGGTGAGTGGGCAAATTCACGGCAGATGCAATTTAATGTGGATAACTGTGAGGTTATCCACTTTGGTTGCAAGAACAGGAAAACAGATTATTATCTGAACGGTGGCTGATTAGGAAAAGGGGAGATGCAACGAGACCTGGGTGTCATTGTACACCAGTCATTGAAGGTGGGCATGCAGGTACAGCAGGCAGTGAAAAAGGCAAATGGTATGTTGGCATTCATAGCAAAAGGATTTGAGCAGGGAGGTTCTACTGCAGTTGTACAAGGCCTTGGTGAGACCGCACCTAGAATATTGTGTGCAGTTTTGGTCCCCTAATCTGAGGAAAGACATTCTTGCCATAGAGGGAGTACAGAGAAGGTTCACCAGGTTGATTCCTGGGATGGCTGGACTTTCATATGAAGAAAGACTGGATCGACTAGGCGTATAGTCACTGGAATTTAGAAGATTGAGGGGGGATCTTATTGAAACGTATAAAATTCTAAAGGGATTGGACAGTCTAGATGCAGGAAGATTGTTTCCAATGTTGGGGAAGTCCAGAACGAGGGGTCACAGTTTAAGGATAAAGGGGAAGCCTTTTAGGACCGAGATGAGGAAAAACCTCTTCACACAGAGAGTGGTGAATCTGTGGAATTCTCTGCCACAGGAAACAGTTGAGGCCAGTTCATTGGCTATACTTAAGAGGAAGTTAGATACGGCCCTTGTGGCTAAAGGGATCGGGGGGTATGGAGAGAAAGCAGGCACAGGTTTCTGAGTTAGATGACCAGCCATGATCATACTGAATGGTGGTGCAGGCTCGAAGGGCCAAATGGCCTACTGCTGCACCTACTTTCTATGTTTCTAGTCTCCTTGATAGGTACATGGAGCTTAGGAAAATAGAGGGCTATGGGTAACCCTAGGGTAATTTCTAAGGTAAGGACATGTCCCGCACAGTTTTGTGGGCTGAAGGGCCTGTATTGTGCAATAGGTTTTCTATGTTTCTAAATTTTCTTTTAGTTGTTTATTTTTGTCTTCTGCATTAGTGTGTCAGCAGAAAAGAGCAAATTTTAGATTTCCAAGTGTTCATTTTCCAAAATACCCAATGTTACAGAGAATTTTTTTGTGTATCATTAAAGAAAGCAACACATTAGGTAATAGCACAAACAGGAGGAAATCTGCAGACACTGGAACTACAAAGCAACACACACAAAATGCTGGAGTAACTCAGCAGGTCAGGCAGCATCTATGGAAAAGAGTGATGAGTTAATGTTTCGGTCTGACACCATTCTTCAGGACCTGCTGAGTTCCTCCAGCATTTTGTGTGTGTTATTGAGTGTAGACTATTTTTTCAAATAAAAACTTGATTACTTTGTAGATACATAACCCAGTGCATGGTTAAACAAAGATAACAAACAAGTACTAACAATCAATGACATTATGAGTTGAATGATCTAAACTGATTAACTCAAACAGTAATGGATGTAGAAGGAATCAGACTGGGCAAAGGACAACCAGACTAAAAGTTTAAGGTGTTGTAGATGTGACAGTTTAACCTTCAAATCATTTATTCTTACGCCATGGCAAGAGGGAGCATAGCAACAAGACACAAGGGGATTGTCCTGTATCAGTAAGGTCTCTCAGGCAGAAATTTTGTGGCAGATAGGAGTTTCAAGATGTGCTGTATGAGCTCTTCTGAAGAAATGGGCAAGGTTGAGGACCAGAAGTGCAGTGGTTGGCCATAGAAACTGAGTGCAGCAGACAAGAGATAAAACAAACTGACATCCCTTCTAAATTGGAAGTAGTCCAGCACTGCTGTCAGCTCTGAACTCAGAAACCATTGGAACTTAAGTACACCCCTCTACAGTCTAGTAAAATCTTGTCAGAAGTGATCTTCATGAAGATATGCTGCTAAAAAGCCATTCTTCAGAAGTGGATATGAAGCCAAAAGACTCATCTATATACAAACACTCAGGAAATGGGGTGCTGAACAATGGCAGTGTGTGCTCTGGACTGATAGGGTGTATACTGGAGTAATGGTGTATAGCAAATACTAATATCAACAGCAACCAATCATCAGACCTGAACGTAGATCATAGATTGAGTTTAAAATGCAGCTGAGAACACTAGTCTTCATGAAGCTGCAGACTTGGGTCAATTGCAAATAAAGAAACATGCCATTTTGACCTCAGATGCCTGCATATGTATGAATGCAGCCCAGAGTCAGTGGGGATTACCATTCAATTTGGGTATCTGGAAGTGTTAGTGTGAAGATGGAGGTGTTTGGTTACTATATGCAATTCAGTGGAAGTGTTGTGGATGCATTCTAACTTTAGAATTGTCCTGCTGCTACCTTTGATCTTTAGCATATGAAAATGTCATGTAATATTGGGTCAGGCAAGTCTCTTCTTCCAAGATTGACTCCAGTCTGATGCCTGCTGGTTGTTTTGCTGAATAAAGACTCTATTTCCACCATCTTCAGTGTCTCTCTAGAGAGTTCGTTCACAGTCACATCAGAGTCAAAATTTGAACTTTTTGTCTCAAACAGGAGGCAGATTGTCCTTAGAAGAGCTTAAGAGTGCTACGTGAATGTGTGTCTGCAGCCAAAAGTGAAGCAAGGTTGCTTGAAGATTTGGGGCTGCATTTCTACAAATAGAGTTGGTGATCTGACCTAAATAAATGGAATCCTCAAAGCTAGAAGTACAAGCAGATTCTCATCCATGGAGGCATCTGCTTGGTCCCAACTTCATTCTGCGGCAGGACATTGAACCCAAACACAAGGCCGACTATTTTCAGCAAAAAGAACAAGGAGTTCTGCAACAGATGGTGTGGCCTCCACAGAGCCCTGATCTCAACATCATCGAGGCTGTCTGGGATTACTTGGGCACACAGAAGCAAGTGAGGAATCCAAAGTCTGCAGAAGAACTGTGGCAAGTTCTGCAAGATGCCTGGAAAAACCTACCATCTGACTTACTTATAAAACTGCACAACATAAAGAATTGAAGCAGTTTTAAAGTCCAGCAGTGGTCACACCAAATATTGATTTCATTTAGTTCTTCTACTGCTTACTGGTCTTTATAGTATTTTTTTATATTTAAAAACTTGTCAATTCATTATGTTTGAAAGCATCTTCGCTTTACAGAATTTTTTTTTACATATGCTGAAGACTTTTGCACAATACGGTAGATATCTCATTGAAATCATTCACTTTACAATATTATAACAAATCAGTTCTGAAATACTTGTGCTCTGAAAAGTGTTATTTTTTTCTCTTCCTACCTTTTCATGAATATATCTGTCCTTCTTACACATACTCTCCTTTCTTTTATTGGCTTTGCAGTTCTTTCTGTATTAAAAGCATACAGAACTCCATGCCAAATATTAATCTCCGTGATAATTTGGAATCTCTTACACCATGGATCAGATCGAAACCAGGTACTGTAGGATTGGTGTACATAATTACTGGCTATTCACATTTGGAAAACCTATCTGACATACTTAGAGCAATATCAGGTTGGGCAAGGTGCACATCAAGCCATAGGCAGTAGCCGTATGTAAAGGGTATATTCAGGCAAAGGTGACATTGGATCATTTTCATCAGGCTACTGAATTAAAGTTCAAAGTACATTTATCATCAAAATAAATACATGTCGCCATATACAACTGCTGAGATTAATTAGAATAATAACTATAACAGACTAAACGAAAGACCACCCAACTTGAGCATTCAAGCAGAGTGCAGAAGATAAAAACCTCTGCAAATACAAAAGTGAAGAAATAATAATTAATTAATTAATCGATTGATTGATTGATTGATTTATAGACAGACAGATAAATAAATTTAAAAAATTAAAAGTAAGTAAATAAATAAACAAACAAATAGATAAATAAATAAATAAATAAATGGATAGATAGATAAATAAGCAAGCAAGCAATTAATATTCTTGTATTTGCACAGATTATCTTCTTTGGTACATTGGTTGTTTGTCAGCTTTTGTTTGTGTGTAGTTTTTCAAAGATCCTATTGTATTTCTGTTCTACAGTGAATGCCTGCAAGAAAATGAACCCCATGGCGACAAACACATACTTTGATTATACATTTACTTTGAACTTTGGAACATTAATGCTGGGTGAATGAAAACTACAGAATCACCAAGGATATTAAACCAATTGTAATTTCGGATGTTTTCTATCCTATTTTTTGCTTTCTTAAAATATGGCGGAAGAAGTAATATAGCTCCCCTGACCTGTGCTAGCTCTCAGTAGGTTAATTCCACCAATGCCATTCCAGTTCTCCAACATCCATGCTGTTTTATCTTTTCTTCATCAGCTCCCATTTGATTCTTCAGAAAGGTGTAACTTCACAGAAGAAATTAAACATGCCGAAACTTACGATGAACCCATGGTCAAGTGGAGAACGTGCATTCTCCACATAGACTGCAACTGAAGTCAGAATTGAATCTGGGTCCATGAGGTTGTGAGAACTAACTCTGCCAACTTACACAGTATCACTTTTAAGTTTGCAGTTTGTAAAAAATGCCCTTTGAGATCATTGATTTCCAGGATAGTTCAGACTTGACTCCAGTGATCACTCCAGCAGGGAACATCCAGGGGAACGAAAAATAGTTAGCTAAGTTATGCTCCATGACTAAACTTGCTATCAAAACTGAATTTACTGAATTTTTTGGATATTCAATAAAATATCTTTAAAAATATAATTAACACTTACCTTAAGTCCTCAGAGTGATTTCTTTCTCTTAACGTCAATTTTACTTTGCACCACCTTGCACAACATTTAATGGAGATATCGATGTGGTGAATAGGCCAAAATGTGCAATGCAATTCTTCTATATTGAACTCTATGAACAGCTGTTCAAAAAAACATAAACTGGGACACCAGTATGTGAAACTATTTGTATCCTGCTCTTTTGTCAGAAAGGAAACACACGAATGGCCTGAATTTTTTCAGAGCTGCATTGCTTTAAGTGTTTAGCATGGCCCTGGGGGGGTTAACTCACAGAGAAGATGGAACAAAATCCAGTCCACTGCATCTTGCTGTCAATCACTTTGCAGGAGGGAAGTTTTGCCAATGTGGCCAGGTGTACCTGTTAACTGGTTGGCCATCACCAACCATTTCTACAGACCCGGATACCCACAAGTTAGAATTGTTTTCTAAGAATCTGTTTTAGCAAAACAAAGCAGATGCAGAAATCTGCCATTTACAGCAACAGCATCTGCTACTGGGATTAACAGCTTGCATTTCTATCACAACTTGGGTTAATGTATGTGAACAAAAATCACAAAGAGTTTTGCAGAAGTGCATAGAATAGCCAACACAGATGCCAAGTAGCAACTCATTTGGTGATTGCTATTGCTGGCCTGACAGATCAGGGAAGTGTTGGTTGGGTCTTAATGAGAAACTCCAGCTGCTCAGCATAAAGTGGACACATTTAACCCCTGCAACCACCTGGACACTTGGAATTCCTGCATATATATACAGATTCATGTGAGTCCTGTCCCAGTCATGACATTGGAGGAGCTTAGAAAACAACTTCTTGCAATATTCCTGACTTACATCTTAGTGATACCTGAGATGCAGTAGATACTTCTAAATGGCTTAACACTTTTACAAGTTTCTAGTTTCAATGTTATTGAAGTCATAGACAAACACACCTAAGATAAAGAAAGATTAAAAATTAGGTTTATTTGTCACAAGCATACAAACCATGGAAATTAGCAGTAGCAGTGAATTATATACCATAAGACCAGAGGATATAGGAGCAGAATTAGGTCATTTGGCCCATTAAGTCTATATCTGCCTTTTCTTCAGGACCGATCTATTTTCCCTCTCAGCCCAATCTCCTGCCTTCCCCCCATAACCCTTCATGCCTTAACCAATCAATAATCCATCAACCACGTCTTCTTAAATAAACATACGGACTTGGTGTGCACAGCTGTTGGTGGCAATGTATTCCATAAATACTGCACTCCCTGGCTGAAAAAATTCTTTCTCATCTCCATCCTAGAATGATACCCCTCAAATCTGAGGCCATGTCCTCTGGTCTCAGACTTTCCCACCACAGGACACATCCTCTCCAAATCCACTCAGTCAAGGCCTTTCACCGTTCAATTGGCTTCAATGAGGTCACCCCTCATTCTTCTGCATTCTAGTGAATATAGGCCCAGACCCATCAAACACTCTTCATTTGACAAGCTGTTCAAACCTGGAATCAATTTTGTGAACCTCCTTTGTAACCTCTCCATTTTCATCACATCCATTCTAAGACAAGGTGCCCAAAACTGCCCACAATAGTCCAAATGAGGCCTCACCAGTGCTATATAAAGTCCCAACATTATTTTTTTACATCTTCTTACATCCTTACAACATTACATATACATGGGAAAAAAACATTTTGAATTAGCTTTATTTTTCACATGTATGTTGAAGCATCAAAACATACAGTGAAATGCATCGCGTCACTGTATTTTTGCAATGTTCTGAGGGATCAACCCACAAGTTGCCATGCTTCTGATATATTAACATAAACTTAACATAAATTACACATCATTTTGCATTACAGTATATATAACTTTTATTCTTGATTCCAGATAGACTCTTTAGCCTCGCAAGAAAAGATTGAAAGGTGCAGTGTTTATTGAACTACACTCCTGCATTGAAATCTTGAAGGTTTACATGTGAAAACTTTTCATTCCCATATTTCATGTTTACAAAATACCTAAAGCCACTTAGAGTATTGTAGTGCTGATTATTGTGAATCGGCTTTGACTTGTCCTTTGTTCTCCCTTGGAGATTTTAAAACACCTCTTCAAGACTGAGCACTCACCTAATTAAAGCTGCATATCTATACAGTGTGCAAATAAAAGAGTATCCTGTCATCCAATCACGTGTGTGTGTGTGTGTGTGTGTGTGTGTGTGTTTGTGTGTGTGTGTTTTCATTCAGTGAACTGCAAAATGTACATTAAGAAACAGAGCACAAAGAAGGTGTGTGGTTTATTCAACAAACTTGTTTTGTGAACGAGCTGCTCCTGGAACAAGGAACTGCAGATACTGGAATCTGAAGCAACACAAAATTTGCTGGAGGAATTCAGTGGCTCAAGCAACAGCCAGAGAAGCATTGATTGAGACCTTTGAAATCCAGATGTCCAGATAAATGTGCACTAACAATATGCAGAGTATAGTGAGCAGCAAGTGTTCTGTTTGTTCAGCTTATAGTTAATACAGTTAATTATAAAATAGTGATATGATTCATTTTCTATTCTGCTGACTAGTTCTCAAGAGTCCAAGGTTGTCACCTAATATTTTCAACTGCTCTGCTTATAGAAACAGCAAGCTCAGATAAAGTATAGAATACTATGCAAAGATATGCAAGGTAGACATAGTTCCTGGATTCACAGAGGGCACCTTCGGCAGCATGCACTCTGTAGCCATCTCCTCAGACTCTATTTAAAATAGAAAGTCTCGAGGACGAAAACTGCAGTTACCTCCTTAAAACTTGACTTAAACTTGATCATTCATTGCTTGGAAAGCAGAGCATCAATTTTTATAAATCTAATCTGCATTTATTCTGATTTAAGCAATGTCTTTTGTTTGCATACATGATACTCTGTTCAATATAATTTAATTACAACTCAGTTATTCAATAAAACAATATGCCAAGTGTCTAAAATTATAAAGCTATGTTCAGACCAAAAGGCCATACAACATGGGAGCAAATTAGGCCATTCCACCCATCAAGTCTGCTCCACCACTCTATCTTAGCTGATTTATTATCCCCCTCGACCCCATTCTCCTGCCTTGACACCTTTACTGATCAAAGGCCTATCAACCTCTGCTTTAAATATATTTAATGGCTTGGCATCCACAGCTGCTGTGACAATGATTTCACAGATTCACCACCTCTTCCTCTTAAAGCGATGTCCTGCTATTCTGAGACTGTGCCCTCTGATCCTAGACTCCCCCGCTATAGGAAACATCCTCTCCAAGTTCACAAAATCCAGGGTCTTTCAATATTCAACAGGTTTCAATGAGACCTTCCTCATTCTTTTAAACTCCAGCGAGTACAGACACAGAGCCATCAAATACTTCTCATACATTAACCCTTGCATTCCTGGGATTATTCTCTTGAACCTATTCTGGATCCTCTTCAATGCCAGCATATTCTTTCTCACATAAAGTGCCCAAAACTGCTCATTATATTTCAAGTGTGGTCTGACCAATGCCTCAGTTAGAGTGGAAATATACAGTATGTTTAGGGCACATGGGAGAGTGAATGTGTGAATCATTCAGAAGTCTGTTGTCTGCATTTATGAATAATTTTAAACAGACAGTTGATATTGAAGGTATGAGGTAGGCAAGATCTCCCAGCCAAAAATTTTGAACTCAGATGTAGGCTGTCCATCTATTGATATGTGCCTTTATTGTAGCCTTGCTATTATATGTCTATGGCCCTGAGTTCATAAAATACCTATCTAAAATAACTCACACAAAATGCTAGAGGAACTCGGCAGGCCAGGCAGCATCTATGGAAAAGAGTATGGTTGATGTTTCCGGCAGAGACCCTTCATCAGGCCTGCTGAGTTCCTGTAGCATTTTGTTTGTGTTGCTTGGATTTCCAGCATCTGCAGATTTTCTCCTGTTTGTATCTGAGGTAATTTTTTCACTTTTCTTTCCAAGGTGTTGTGACTTTGATGGAGTTTGAAGCTGAAGATGTAAAAAGATCTTTACTTCAGGAATAGTTCTTTATTCACCACAAGCAAAAGTGTGGGGAGAGACCTGGTGGAGAAATCACCTGAACTGAGGTAACATGAAGTTTTTATACTCTTTAGTTACAAAGGTTATTAAGTACAATTGTGGCACAGTAAAGCACAGATGCTAGAATCTGGAGTTAAAAACAAGCTGTTGGGGGAAGCCAGTGTGTCAGGCTTCATTTATAAAGGGAGATAGGCAGTCAATAATTTGGGTCAAGACCTTTCAACTGGACTGAAAGCTAGAGTGGAGAGGCCGTATAAAGAGGAGAAGGAAAAGGGTGGGTTTGAGAGCTGGCTAGTGACAGGTGAGGAAGGGTTAATTGTGGATAGAGTCATTGAAGGAGGAAAGAATGGAGATGGTGACAGAGGCTGGATACAACAAAGAGTTATCTGAGCAACCAGCTGAAAAATGTTTTAATTCCCCTTCCGATTCCCATGCTGGCTTGCCTGCCTTTGACCTCCTCCATTGCCAAACCCAAAATGGAAGATCAGCTTATAATCCACCTGCAAAGTCTTCAACCAAATTCCATGAACATTTAATCACAATGAATTGACCATATTTAAGTAACCTATTTCCCTCCTCTCCTCCCCACCCACTGTTCCATCTTCCCTGCCTCCCCAATTACACCTTCATTTAGTTCCACTCTTCAAAATCAGATTCCATTAAATGATAGATTTAGCGCAACAATAGATATTTAATGGTCAGTTCAGACAACAGTGAGCCAAAAGACATTCTTTATGCTGAAGACATGCTTTATTGTATCTCTATACAATGGACATAAAATTTCCCTGCAATTTTTGCTGACCAGTGTAATATAATCTTGAGTAGTTGAACAGCTTCGAAGTAAAATGAAGGAAAATCAAATACTTTTCAAACAATTTTGATATAATTTATGTAATTTAAGCTCCCAGCATTTGTCCCTTTTTATGGATGCAGCACAAAACACAAGAACTCTTAGACAGAGCGAAACAGAATATATTGAATTCCATAGCCAATGATACTCTCAGGTGATATTCAGGACAATTTCCTGGATCAATGTATTCTTGAAGTAACAAATGAACAGTCCATTTAGATTTAATAATAAGTAATGGTCCTATATTTCTAACAGTAAAGGAAAACCTAAGTATGCATGTTTATAATGTGCATTTGAGAGGGAGGAAGAGGAACCATCATCCATGGCCTTAAATTTAAAGAATATTCTTCGATGGAAGGAGGTAGAAAGTGAAGGCGTGAAAAGCTTCAGATAAATATTAGAAGGTGTTCAAAGAAGGATTTGATAAAATACAAGACCAATAGCAGAGAAGCACTTGGTCAGTGAAGATTTTTGGGCACCTTATCTAAGAACTAATGTGCTGGCAATAAAGAGGGTCCAGAGGAGGTTCCTGTAAATGATCTTGGGAATAAAAGTAAATTGTTATCAATGTATGTAAATGGCACCATATACATTCCAAAGGTTCATATTTTGTGGGCATATTCAGTAAATCCATAGAATTGTAAGCATAACAGGGTCAATGAAAGTCAAAGAGTGGTGAATCCGTGAATTCCATTTTTTTTTACATCAAAGCAATTGAGAAATAAGCTAACACTTGGAGTCATAGTCTTATAATCATACAGTACGGAAAGATCCTTCAGCCTAAATAATCAATGCTGACTGTATTGCCATGCAGGCTAGTCCCATCTGCTTGTATTTGGCCCATAGCTCTCAACACTTCTCCTATATACAAATCAAAAAGGTTTTCAAGCATTGCTAATGTGCCCACCTTAATATTTCTGACAGCTCATTCCAAACATATACCATTCTTTGCGTGAAGAAACTGCCACTGATAACCCTTTTAAACCTCTTACTTTGGCACCATCTCCCTGGAAACCAGGTCTATGTGCCTTCACTCCATCTATACCCTTCATGATCCAATATACCTCTATCGTTACTCCTCAATCTCCAACATTTCAGGGAAAAAGCTCCTTGTAACCCAGGTGCTCAAGTCCAGGCAACTTCCTGGTACAATTTCCCTGCACTCATTCTAGTTTCATAATTTCCTTCCTATAACAGGGTAACCAAAACTGTGCACAATACTCCACATGTGGCCTCGCCAACACGTTAAAAAACTACAACACAGCCTCACAACTCCTTTACTCAGTGCCCTGACTAATGAAAACCATTGTGACAAATCCTTTCTTCACCACCTGTGACACCATTTTCAGCAAGCTTGTACTTCTACGTCCTTCTGTTCCGAAATGCTCTCCAGGGACATTATCTACAATACCACCTATTGTAGTATCTTTGTCATGAGCCCTGCGGACCTGTGCACCTGTATTTGTTAATTGTTGTCTTATCTAGAGTCCTCAAGCTCTCATGCTTTCTGTTTAATTTTGTCAAGTTTATTTTGATTGGCATGGGTTTTCAGCATACGGATTATTTAAAGGGGACTCTGGACTCTGCTTGTTGTGGTGTCCTTGTGCTTCGAGAATGTTTTGTCTTGTGGTGTCACTCAGTTAAGCTATCGATGTTCTGTTGAGTTTATTCCAATGAATAAACTCTTATTTTTGTCTCTACCTGGGAATCTGTTGTTTCTCTACACCTGGGTTCAGTCATTTGTCAGTGCACACTGTGGCAATCATCTGCAAACTTTCCGACCATACTTTGTGAATTCAGATCCAAATTAGTAAGGTTCTCTGCACTGACCCCTATAGAAAACCACTAGACACAGGTTTCCAATCTGAAAGACCTCCCTCAACCTTCAGCCTCTGCTTCCCACCGCTGAGCCAATTAAGCCTTTGCTATGGCAGCTGATTCTAGCCATGACCAACAATAGTTGTGAGTGCTACTGGGCGATAGGTCTATGGTGATGAAGTGCTTTGAGAGGTTGGTCATAGCCAGACTCAACTCATGTCTCAGCAAGGACCTGTACTCACCACAATTTGCCTATTGCCATAATAGGTCTATGCGGACGTGATCTCATTGGCTCGCCCAGCGGCCTTGGATCACCTGGACAATACAAGTACCTATGTGAGGATGATGTTTCTTGACTATAGCTCTGCATTTAACACCACCATTCCCAAAATCCTGATTGATAAGCCACAAAATCTGTTCCTGTACCTCCTCTGCAACTGGAGCCTCGACTTCCTAACAGGAAGACCACAATCTGTGTGGATTGGAAATAACACCTTCATCTCACTGACGATCTACACTGACACACCTCAGGATGCGTGCTTAACCTATTGCTCTGTTCTCTCCACCTACATGACTGTGCGGCAAGGCACGGCTCAAATTTGCTATGATACAACCATTATGGCAAAATCTCAGATGGTGGCGACAGGTCACACAGCAGCGAGATATACCAACGAGTTGAGTGGTGTCACAGCAACAAGCTTAAGCTCAACATCAGTGAGACCAAAAAGATGATCGTGGACTTCAGAGAAGATAGGACAAGGGAACTCACAACAGTCCTCATAGAGGGATCAGAAGTGAAGAGAATGAGCAATTTCAAGTTTCAAGTGGTTATATTTCATTAGGAGTTTGAGAAGATTTGGTGTGTCATAGAAATTTCTGCATCACTGTCTGGTATGGGGGGGCGCTACTGCACAGGAGCAAAGTAAGCTGCAGAGAGTTGCAAAATTATTCAGTTCCATCGTAGGCACTAGCCTCCGTAGTTAACAAATTTCACGATATATGTTGGTGATATTAAACCTGGTTCTGATTCTGATTACTTGCCAGCTGGACATAAATAACTAAAATGTTAAAGTAACCAAAATGCAGGGCAATACAGAGTAATAATGAAGAACTCCTTATAGAAGGATGACACAAAATAATGAAATTTCATGATGAAAAATGACATAGACTGCTGGGACAGGGAAATGGATCTTCAGCTTTTCAGATCGAGACCCTTCATCTAGAATGAAAAAGGGGAGATGGTCAATATAAAATGGTGGAGAGAAGAGCTGGAACATGAATTGGCAGGTGATAGGTAGATCCAGATGAGGAGACAAATAAGAAGATGAATGAAGAGACAATACCAGAAGCAGGGAGGTGATAGATGGAAGTGACAAAGGCCTAATATTAGCATCTGCAGTCTGTCATGTCTCTATTTTAATAAAGGACAGACATTTTTACTTCTCCACAATAATATAATTCTTTATTAAAATTCCTCCTGGAATAATTCTTGTCTAGTCCAACCTAGGATAGATTCTCCTGGTGAATTCAGGAAGATGGAATAAGATGGACCCCAGGTGAATCCTAGCACTTGATGGGTTTGGTGCTCTGAATATATCACTAAGGACAGACCTGCATGCAAGCAGTTAAATGCCAACTGTGCCTTTTTCACCAGCTGGTGAAAGTTGAGCCAGCTTCTGAAACAAGCTTTTGTGTCTTTCTGATAACTAATTGCTGTCACAAACAAAGATGTTTCCCCTCTGTTGTTGTTTCTCTGCTATTTCTCCACAGTGCAATTGTTCTTATGATCATCTTCCTATTTTGGGGCGGTTGTTGCTCGCTGTGCTCTGTGTTGTTCTGCCGAGCATTATGGGCATGCTATCTTGGCACCAGAGTTGTACAGCAACATTAACGTTTTGCCCCTAGAACATCCTTGTTTGTGCTGGCTCTTAATACAAATGACACATTTCATTGTATGTTTCGATGTACATGTGATAAATAAACTTGAATCTAGAAGTATGTTGAACTTGTATAGTAATGTAGAACAGATGTGTATGAGCTGACAGCTCATTTTAAAAGCAAAATGAGGAAGATGTAAAACTGACTGCTGATATGGTGTTGTTCATTATCTTTCAAAATTTAGGTATACTCATTTTTGTCACTCTCCACCTGTGATGTATAGTATTTGTTGTGGTATCTCTTTTGATTGTGTCCTACTTATCTATTTGGCACACTATTTATTGATTTGACATGCTGTTGACACCTGGAATTCCATTGCTGTGAACTCACTGTAGTGTCAATGCAGCTTGCATCCTGTGCCAGAAACAGCAGATCAGCTTAATAAATAAATAAGCCTTCGTATGTGTTGAAGTTAACCCAGTCGGACACAGGTGCAGACACCACCTCAGGGGACTCAAGGCTGTGAAGTCTAATAACACATCTATTTACATAACCCTGTGATATGTAGATCAAAATGCCAACCAAATGTCCTGAGCAGAGAGCAGTATACTTCACCGGTATTTTTTAGATTTAAGTCACAGGCTTTTGTAGGTTGATAATTTATCACAAAGTATTGTTAATCTTTTCAATGCCATAGTATATTTCTACAGAATTAAAGGAGGCTATTTGGCCTACTATTCTTCATGTTGTCTCTTCTCATTAATTTGATACCTCTTTTTTCAGTTGACTTCTGAGGTAAATTTGGACAATATCTGAGACCTTTTCATTGGTGAAATAACAGTATTGTAAGGTGACTACATTCCAGAACCAATCTTACCCAATTGTAGTCAAGATGCAATATGTAGATGCAGTTATACTTCCACATATTCACAGTCCAAGTTCCAAACTAAAACCAATAACTACAGTGAAGGCCTTCTACAACCTCCCCCGACTGAAACACACCACCCTCTCTCTACAAAGTATCATAGCAATAAACTGAGCTATTGAACTATACCTTGGAAGAGATAAACCACTTACCATTGCCATACTTGTCAAGTCGAAATTTGATGACGAAATTCACAATTTTCTTCAAAGTGCCAGCACAGCTTTTGGTCGATTAAGGGAAAGGGTACTCAGTCTCATAGACCTGTATGTGGACAATGACCTTCCATGCCCCTCCCTTGCAGGTACTAATTCAAACTTCTCTTAAATGTTGAAAACGAATCCCCACCCACCACTTCTGCTGCAGCTCACTCTTAATGAATGCTCACACCCTGAAACTGTTGATGGCTTACTCTCCTCGATAGAAGCTGCCTGACCTGCTGAGTGTCTCCAGTCTGTGTTGTTCAAGAGGCTGCAGATGATGGAATCTAGAGAGAAAAAAAAACTGTGGGAGGAACTCAGTGGCTCAGGTAGCATCCGTAGGGGGAAATGGACAAATTGATATTTTGGGTCAATACCCTTCATCTGGGCTATACAGTACATGCTGCTTGACCTGCTGAGTTCCTCCAGTTGCTCATTTTATGCCTTGAAAAATATCAGCCTTGACCCATGGGAGTGCCCATGGAGAATAGGTTCTATGATGCTTCCAATACTTTGAGTAAATCTAAAAAATGACTTGCAGGAGATACTTTAAAATAGCCTTTGATGTACTGGAAATTTTTTCAAGAGTTTTGATTCATGATATGTAGCCAAATATGGTGTTCAGTGCTTACTGCGCTGTACTTCCATTGGATTTTTTTTTTTACAGTGATGTTTTTTTATTTTAGCTGGCATTATGCTGATGTGAAGGGTTTTTTGCCATATAAAGAAAGCACCAAGCACAGCATTCTTGGATGGAACAGACTTTACAAAGGAAAGCAATAATCTGTTACTTGTTTTTGAAGTTCCTGCATCACGATATGCGATACTAATGTTGGGGAATGAATAATAGATAAGCAGTTTAATATAAGTGACTTGGAAACAGAGTCCAACCAGTTCAATAATGTCTATGGTATTGTGCTTTATAAATAGAGTTTTTGCCAGGTCAGCTAACAGGCAATTTGATGCAGAGTACTGGCTAATGTTGACTACAATGGAGCTCTGTAGATTTTAAAGTTACTCTCTAAGTCTGGAAGTGCAAGCCAATGTGACTAGCAAGAGGGTTAGTTGTACTGACCCTACATGACAGACCACGCAGAGTCAAGCAAAGAGCATTAATTTTGCCACACAGGGTCTCAACACTGCAAGACATCACATAACCTTGTGAGTCTTTCCTGCTCAGGAGAGAATGTAAGAGCGCAATAGTTGAAAGCAAGAGAAATATATTTCTTTGGCAGGAGGGGGAAAGAGTTGCTCTTTCTAGGCAATCATTGCTCAGAGACTACAGCACCCCTACAAATTTCTCAGTAATGTCACCCTCCCATGTAAGGTGATCTATTAGTGAGGAAAACATGAATAATTAGAAGCCAACCATGTCATAAAGAAGTGAATGATGTACAAATAGTATTGGATGAGGGACCCTTACTGCAAGTTTCATTATGTTAGATGTTGTATCTACTGTAAGTGCAAGATCTTCTTGTTGTCCCAGTGTCCATTCCAAGCCCAGCATCATCAAAGGCCATATTCATTTACACCAGGGGATTCAAACTTTTTTTGTGCCATGGAGCCATACAATTAACTGAGGGATCCATGGACCCAGGGTGGGAACCTCTGATTTAGAGTGTCACATAACCAGTTGGAAAAATATATTGCAGGTCTTTTTCTAAAGGTTGCACAAGTTTGCAACTGATTCTCTGAAAAATGTTAGTTTCTCTGGGCTACTGTCCTCCTGAAGTTTAACTCTGAGTTTTCAAACACGACTGTTTAACAGAGACTTAACATGAGTCCTCATGACTGTTAACCCCTTCTGCAACTCATCCTGGTTTCCTGGTTGACATTCTTCTTCCTGCAACCACAACAGATGTCCAGAATTAGATATATCAAAGATGGCAAAAAAGCAACTCGAAACTTTAGAATCAGTTGAAAGTCAGTGAAATCCTGCAAAAAGGAGTGAAGAAGCCTAACCTTCTGATTTGCACTTAGAGCAATGATTTGAGAACCATTGGATTAGTGTGTAGAATAGTTATTTTTATTTTAGTTTAATATTCTTTGCTTGCTTGTATTGTTATATGAACACCTACATACACGTAATTGTTCAGTGAATTTCCCAGCAATTATGGTACAGTCATTTCTGTATTTTTTTAGAAGTTTTCTAGCTTTCTGTAGCAAGTATTGCACCACTGAAATCTGCCTATTTTATAGGTTAATTGTTATCTCTAGGCTATGAGACAATCTTTGTCTTTCTTTGTTCTTGTTACACTTAATTGCTAGCAATAAGTTTTGTGCTCATTCTTGACTTCCAAACAGCCTTTGAATCACAAAAGTTCAGGATCCAACAATACTTCTAAATAAAGGAGGGGGAACTTTAATAAAACAATTGCCACCATGGTCATTCACTGTCCCCGAGAGTCTGCGTGCTTGATGGCAAAATCCCTTCAGCATCATTATTTTAAGTTCAGCATGGATAAGACAACTACTTCCTGATTACCATCTACAAACTTCCATCCTTTGATGAAGGACTAAATTAATCAAACTTAACATCAAGGGACATCTTAGAGTAGCAGAAACTGTAATGGCTTTGGGACCTTATAACATTCTAGCTGTAGTCTTAATGACATTAATAGCAACAATAGTGGGTCTCTTAGCTAAACTGTTCCAGTGCAATCTAACCAGTAATGTGAAAAATTACCTGGATATGCTAGGTATACAAAAAGATACCCAATCTGATTAACTGTCGCTCAAATCAGTCTACTCTCAAATATTGGCAAAGCGATGGAAAGTGTTGTCAATAGTACTATCGAGTGGCACTTACTTAACAATAACCCATTCACCAATATCTGCTTTGGGTTAGCAAGACTAATCAGCTACACCTCAGGAATTTTCATGGGCCAATGAGCTGAATTATGGAGAGGAGAGTGACTGCCCTTGGGGTAAAAAAAGAGCTTTGAACAGCAGCCAATCCGGACATCAGAAGTTTGGAGAGGGAAGGACTTCAATCAGATTCACTGCCCGAGGATAAAAGGCAGCAGCAGTGTTATGGCAGCAATCAATTGGCAATTGCGATTGATTAGTGAGCACAAATTAAAGGAAGGCACGAGTAGGCACAGTGGCCATCACTGCCCCAAGATGGCCTTTGGCTGAGTGGACATAGTCAGAATGGTGACCTTGGGGCTTGAAGTTTCAGAGAACAGAGGCTTCAATCAGAGAAAGCAAAGGAAAGGAAAGCTCAAGATTTTTTTCCATCTCTTCTTATGTTTGTTCGGCTAGGGCAGTAGAGATGCCAGACAAGATAGTGAAATGCTCCACTTGCGGGATGTGGGAAGGCAGGGAGACCTCCGATGACCCTGATGACTACGACTGTGAGAAGTGCATCCAGCTGCAGCTTATAACAAACCAGCTTAAGGGGTTGGAGCCAGAACTGGATGAACTCCGGATCATTCAGGAGGCTGAAGGGGTAATAGATAGGATATTGAGAGGGGTAGTTACACCCAAGGTGCAGGAGACAGGAAACCAGGTCACTCTCAGGATTTAAGGGGCCAGTGCAGAGTACCCCTGTGGCCATCCCCCTCAACACTGGGGGTGGGGGGGGGGGGTGTAAAGGACCTAACAGAGGAAAGTCACAGTTGTTTTGTCTTTGGCAATGATTCGGCCTCTATGACTTAGAAGGGAAGTGGGTAGAGGAAAAGGCACGCTGTGGTGATAGGGGAATGGACAGGAGGTTCTATAGGCGAGAGTGAGATTCCTAGATGATATGTTGCCTCCCAGGTGCCAGAGTCTGGGATATCTCAGTTCGAGTTCTCAGCATTCTTAAGTGGGAGGGTGAACAGCCAGAAGTCATACTCCATGTCGGTTCCAATGATATGGGTAGGACATGTGATGAAGTTCTGTATAGGGAGTTTAGGGAGTTAGGTTAAAGGGCAGGTCCTCCAGGGTTACGAGCTCAGGATTTCTACCCATGCCATGTGCTAGTGAGGCCAGAACTACCGTTATTTATGTGGCTAAGCAATTGGTGTAGAAGGGAGGGCATAATATTCTTGGATTATTGGTCTCTCTTCCAGGGAAGGAGCGATCTGTACAGAAGGGATGGTTTGTACCTGAATAATGCTGCATGTTGGGGTTTAAACTAGAGTTGCATGGTGAAGGGAACCAGAGTGCCTGGACAGTTAGTGGAGAAGTTGTGGAGGCAGAAGTTAGAACCATAGAACACTACTGCACAGTACAGGCCCTTCAGCCCTCCATGTTGTGCTGACCCATATAACAATCATAGCACTGAAACAGGCCATCTCGGCCCTCCTAGTCCGTGCCGAACTCTTAATCTCACCTAGTCCCACCTACCCGCACTCAGCCCATAACCCTCCACTCCTTTCCTGTCCATATACCTATCCAATTTTACCTTAAATGACACAACTGAACTGGCCTCTACTACTTCTACAGGAAGCTCATTCCACACAGCTATCACTCTCTGAGTAAAGAAATACCTCCTCATGTTTCCCTTAAACTTCTGCCCCCTAACTCTCAAATCATGTCCTCCCCTACTCTCAATGGAAACAGCCTATTCACGTCAACTCTATCTATCCCTCTCAAAATTTTAAATACCTCGATGAAATCCCCCCTCAACCTTCTACGCTCAAATGAATAGAGACCTAACTTGTTCAACCTTTCTCTGTAACTTAAGTGCTGAAACCCAGGTAACATCCTAGTAAATCGTCTCTGCACTCTCTCTAATTTATTGATATCTTTCCTATAATTCGGTGACCAGAACTGTACACAATATTCCAAATTTGGCCTTACCAATGCCTTGTACAATTTTAACATTACATCCCAACTTCTGTACTCAATGCTTTGATTTATAAAGGCCAGCATTCCAAAAGCCTTCTTCACCACCCTATCTACTTGAGACTCCACCTTTAGGGAACTATGCACTGTTATTCCTAGATCTCCCCGTTCCTCTGCATTCCTCAATGCCCTACCATTTACCCTGTATGTTCTATTTGGATTATTCCTGCCAAAATGTAGAACCTCACACTTCTCAGCATTAAACTCCATCTGCCAACGTTCAGCCCATTCTTCTAACCAGCATAAATCTCCCTGCAAGCTTTGAAAACACACCTCATTATCCACAACACCTCCTACCTTAGTATCATCGGCATACTTACTAATCCAATTTACCACCCCATCATCCGGATCACTTATGTATATTACAAACAACTTTGGGCCCAAAACAGATCCCTGAGGCATCCCGCTAGTCACCGGCCTCCATCTCGATAAACAATTATCCACCACTACTCTCTGGCATCTCCCATCTAGCCACTGTTGAATCCATTTTATTACTCCAGCATTAATACCTAACGACTGAGCCTTCTTAACTAACCTTCCATGTGGAACTTTGTCAAAGGCTTTGCTGAAGTCCATATAGACTGCATCCACTGCCTTACCCTCGTCAACATTTCTGGTAACTTCTTCAAAAAATTCAATAAGGTTTGTCAAACATGACCTTCCACGCACAAATCCATGCTGGCTATGCCTAATCAGATCCTGTCTATCCAGATAATTATTAATACTATCTCTAAGAATACTTTCCATATAATCCTTAAAAAAAAGTACTAAACCCACACTATCCCATAACCCTCCGTTTTTCTTTCATCCATGTGCCTGTCCAAGAGGCTGTTAAATACCCCTAATGTTTTAGCCTCCATCATCATCCCTGACAAGTCATTCCAGGCACTCACAACCCTCTGTGTAAAAAACTTACCCCTGATGTCTCTCCTAAACTTCCCTCCCTTAATTTTGTACATATGCCCTCTGGTGTTTGCTATTGGTACCCTGGGAAACAGGTACTGACTATCCACCCTATCTATGCCTCTCATAATCTTGTAGAGCTCTATCAAGTCCCCTCTCATTCTTCTATGCTCCAAAGGGAAAAGTCCCAGCTCTGCTAACCTTGCTTCATATGACTTGCTCTCCGAACCAGGCAACATCCTGGTAAATCTCCTCTGCACCCTCTCCATAGCTTCCACATCCTTCCTATAATGAGGTGACCAGAATTGAACACAATTCTCTAAGTGCGGTCTCACCAGAGATTTGTAGAGTTGCAACATGACCTCTCTACTCTTGAACTCAATGCCCCTGTAAATGAAGCCTAGCAACCCATTGGCCTTCTTAACTACCCTATCAACCTGTGCAGTGACATTGAGGGATGTATGGATTTGAACCCTAAGTTCTCTTTGTTCATCCACACTTTTCAGTAACTGACCATTAATCATGTACTTAGTCTTCTGGTTTGTCCTTCCAAAATGCATCACCTCACACTTGGCCGGATTGAACTCCATCTGCCATTTTTCTGCCCAACTCTGCAGCCTGTCTATATCCTCTTGTAACCTTCGACCATCTACAGCTCCATCCACAACTCTTCCAATCTTCATGTCATCCGCAAACTTATTTACTTATTGTTGTTAAGGCACAAACCATGTCTTCTGTGCAGATCCCTCCTTCCCTAGAAAGGAGTTAAGCTTGAGAACTGGGGATTGGCAGAATTGTGGGGAGAGCATTATAGAAAAGCAGAATGGGCCTGCCAAGCACTCTGTAAATTAGATGCCATTATTCATTGTACCTCCAAAGGATGGTATCTTGAAGTCCCTGAAAAAAGACTGTCTGAGCTCCAAACTATAATGCTACGAAAAACTAAACAATTAGGAGATCCAACTGCTCTCTATAGCTGGGAATTGAGGGGAATCCCTGGGGAAATTGGTTATGGCAACAAATTGAAGCTGACATTACAGCAAGAGAATTTCTGGATGATTTAATTGGAACCAGAAACTGCACTACATATTCCTGTCACCTTCCGGGATCCAGAATCCAATGGCGATTATAGAAACCAAGCAAATCAACATGAGGGCAAGAGGGGGCTAATATTGTTATCTGGTAGGATCACTTTTGCGCCTGAGGGATTAGCAGCTGAGGTTCAGCTCAAAAGTAAAAAAGACCAACTCTTCCTCGGGGGCACAAATTCACAGCCCCATGTCTCCCTTTTAAGTCTAAAGATTTGAGAACAACAGTGAGATTGGTGTTAGAATACAGAACTCTAAGCCCATCATATTACAGAAAGATTCTTGCAATGCATAAAGCAGTGGTTGAATGGCGGGAGGTCAAGAGTGGAAATAAAAGGAGCTTTTTCTGGCTGGCTGCCGGTGACCAGGGGTTTGTATTAGACTGATTCTTTTTACGTTATATATCAATGATTTGGATGATGGAATTGATGGCTTTGTTGCAAATTTGCAGACAATATGAATATAGGTGGAAGGACAGGTAGTTTTCAGGAAGTAAAGAGGCTACAGAAGGATTTAGACAGATTAGGAGAATGGCAAATAAATGACAGCTGGAATATAGTGTCACAAAATGTATGGTCATGTTCTTTGGTAGAATAAATGAAAGTTATCCATTTTCTAAGTGGAGAGAAAACACAAAAAACCGAGGTGTAAAGGGACTAGAGAGTCCTTGTGCAGGATTCCCTAAAAGTTTAATTGCAGGTTGAATCTGTGGTGAGGAAGGTAAATGTGATGTTAGCATTGATTTCACGAGGACAAGTATATAAGAGCAAGAATGTAATGTGAGACTTTATAAAGCACTGGTGGAGCCTCACTTGGAGTATTATGAGCAGGTTTGGGTGCCTTATCTTAGAAAGGATGTGCTGAAACTGGAGAGGATTCAAAGGAGGCTCACAAAAATGATTCCAGGATTGAAGAGCGTTTAATGGCTCAGAGCCTCTGGGTGACTTCATTGAAACCTATTGAATGGTGAAAGGTCTTGTCAGAGAGATGTTTCCTATGTTGGGAGAGTCTAAGACCAGAGGACACAGCATCAGAATAAAGGGGCATCCTTTTAGAATGGAAATGAGAAGGAATTTCTTTAGCCAGAGTGGTGAATCTGTGGAATTCTTTGCCACAAGCAGCTGTGAAGGCCAAGTCTTTATGTATATTTAAGGCAGAGGCTGATAGATTCTTAACTGGTCAGGGAATGAAGGTATATGGGGAGAAGGTGGGAGATTGAACTGAGAGGAAAATTAGATCAGCTATGATGAAATGGCAGAGAAGACACTGTAGTGTTATCGCTCGGCATGTAAGATAACGCTGAACTAAACACTGAGGTAAACCGTTGTTAATGAAGACAGGGTCGCAGTAAGATTAACCGTTTACTGTTCACTCTTTCACATTAACGTATGGTGAAAACTGTTGATAAAACAATACAAGATTTGTACAGCATTTGTTTCCTTCTTGATATTACATTTACATCGTAAATACTTGCAAAGGTAAAACTACAACAACTACATTACATTAAAGTGCAGCATACAGTCAGAATCTACCTACACCATTGACTGCTTTAAATACACTTCAACACAAACTATCCGCAACTCTTTAACTAACGAAAACATAAACCTTATTGACCGTCGTTACTTTTAACGGAATCGGCGTTAACATTTTAATTCAACATATCGATTATCTCATGACTTACGGCATTGCCTCACTATGTTTCTAATGCGTAGAAGACAACTTTTCTTGCGCTGGACTCGCACATGTCAGCCCCTACCTTCCCTTTTCTCCAAACTGGTATTTTCCCACAGGATGCAGCGAAACCGGATGTGATGTCATCGCATGCCGCAATATATCACAGACAACAAATTTACTTTAAACAATCCTAACTTTAACTAGAATGCTAACAAACGAATTACTAAGGTGAAAATATTATAAACTAAATAACTGCCATAAAGGCAACACAAGAAGACACGATGGGCCCACTGGCCTAATTCTGCCCCTATATCTTATGGTCTTATGGTCTTGACTTCTAAAGCAGCAATTGACTGAGTGTGGCATCAACGAATCCTGGCAAAACCAAAGTCAAGGGACTTCAAAGTAAAAACACTCAGTGTTTGAAGCTCAGATCTCACACAAAGGAAAACATCTGTGACTATTGGAGATTAATCATTCCAGCCTAAAAAACATTGCTGCAGATGCTCCTTACCTGAAGTGTCATCAATGATCCTCCTTCCATGTCAAAAATAGGGATTTTTAAAATATTTTCACAATATCCTCAGCATGTAATACAGCCAATGCCTACATGTCCCAAGGCCTTAACAAAATACAAGCATGGAATTAACAAACAACATTTGCATCATAGTAGAACCAAGCAAAAACTATTGTCAACAAAATGAACCTTACCATCAACACCTGATATCTAATGGCATTACTATCAATAAGACCACATCATTGTTTCCTGAAGTTTCACTACTAATCAGAAACTCAATTGGATTTTCTACAGAAATACTCCGAGCACAAGAGCAGGTTATAGACTAAGTGTCTTGCAGTGAATGGCACACCTCCTAACAAACCTAAGACAAGTTAGGTGTACAATAATATACTTGTTCAATGAATATCAAGCTATTCACGACAAAGGTTGACTATTATCTCATCAACCTTCTTACCAGCTCAAAGAATGTAACATCTACAAAGTACACCACAATTAATTACCTAGATGCCTCCAAGATTCATGACCTTAAAGCAGGATAAGGACAGCAAACCTTTCAGAACAGCGCCAAATTGCATGCTATCCGGACTTGGGAATATGTCTTTCCCAAGAGCACTATGGGTGTACCTTTAATCAAAATAATGCAACAGGTAGATGTAATTTAACTGAGAGTAAAGCAGTAGATCTCCAAATTTAGGCCAACTACCCCCATTCATTCTGAGAAAGATGACTAAAGTTGCACTTGAGTCACTGAACTGGTGCTTTCAGTGCCATTAAGGACCCCACACACCCCTCATACAAAATCTTCTTCCTCCTGCTGTCTAGGAAAAGGCACCAAAGCATTTGGGCTCTCACAACCAGATTATGTAATAGTTTCTTTCCCCAAACTATCAAACTCCTCAATACCCAGAGCCTGGACTGACACCTTACTGCCCTATTGTCTTGTTTATTATTTATTGTAATGCCTGCACTGTTTTGTACACTTTATGCAGTCCTGGGTAGGTCTGTAGTCTAGTGTAGTTTTTTTCTGTGATTTTTTTACGTAGTTCAGTCTAGTTTTTGTACTGTGTCATGTAACACCATAGTCCTGAAAAATGTTGTCTCATTTTTATTATGTACTGTACCAGCAGTTATATTTGAAATGACAATAAAAAATGACTTGACTTGACTTGACTTGACTTGATCCATTGGAACAAACAGGAGATAATTAAATAATTGTCAATTGTGGGCATTTCATTTAATCTCATCTTAGTCTTTATTGTGGGGTCAGTGGTGAAAAGGGTGGGCAATGTTGTTCTTGGACATCAACAGCTCAGAGGATCTATCCTGGGCCCAACACATTGATGCAATCTTGAAGGCAGCATACTTACAGTCGTAATTCATTAGGAGTTTGAGAAAGTTTGGTATGTCACCAAAGACTAGCAAATTTCTGCAGATGTATATACATTGAAGAGCATTCTGATTGGAAGCATCACAGGAGGGTTCAAGGTGCAGGTTCATAAGAGGCTGCAGAGGGTTGTAGACCCAGCTATTTCCATTTTGGGCACAACCCTCCCCAGTATCAAGGGTCTATGCCTCAAGAAGGTGGCATCCAACATTAAGGACAATCTGCAACCTGCCTGCTTCTCATTGCTACCATCTAAGAGGAGGTACAGGAGCTTGAAGACCCAAATTCAAAGTTTTAGAGTCATAGAGTCAAAATTTTTGTGTGTAGAGTTAAAGAATTCAAAAGCACAGAAACAGGCCTTCTGGACTAACTAGTCTGTGCCAAACTACTATGTTGCTTAGTTCCATCAGCTTACATTGAGATCTACCTCTCCGTACCCCTCCCATCTATCTAACTATCCGAATTTCTCTTAAATATTGAAATCGAACCCCCATCTAACACTTCCATTGGCAGTTTGTTCTACACTCTCACCACCATCTGAGTGAAGAAGTTTCCTCTCATGTCCCCTTTAAACATTTCAGAACCAGGTTTATTATCACCGACACGTGTCATGAAATTTGTTAAATTAGCAGCAGCAGTTCAATGCAATACCTGATAATATAGGAAAAAATAAAAAAGTAAATCAATTTCAGTAAGTATGTACAGTATATAAATATTAAATAGATTAAAATAGAGTAAAAACAGAAGTAATATATATTTTTTAAAATGGTGAGGTGGTGGTCAGGGGTTCAATGTCCATTTAGGAATCGGATGGCAGAGAGGAAGAAGCTGTTCCTGAATCATTGAGTATGTGCCATCAGGCTTGTATACCTCTGACAGAGATGAGATGGTAACAATGAGAAGAGGGAATGCCCAGGGTGTTGGAGTTTCTTAATAAAGGATGTTGCCTTTCTGAGGCACCGCTCCTTGAAGATCTCTTGGATGCTATGGAGGCTAATACCCAAGAAGGAGTTGACTAATTTTACAACTTTTTGCAGCTTCTTTTGCTCCTGTGCAGTAGCCCTACAAGACTAGACAGTGATACAGCTTGTCAGAATGCTCTCCACAGTACAGCTATGAGGTGACAAACCAAATCTCTTCAAACTCTAAATGAAGTGTAACCACTCTCTTGCTTTCTTTAAAGGTGCATCAATATGTTGGGACCAGGTCAGATCCTCAGAGATCTTGACACCCAGGAACTTGAAATTGCTCACTCTCTCCACTTCTGATCCCTCTGAGGATTGGTTTGTGTTCCCTTGCCTTACCCTTTCTGAAGTCCACAATCAGCACTTTGGTCTTACTGACGTTGAGTGCCAGGTTGTTGCTGTGATATCACTCAAATAGCTAGAATATCTTGGTCCTGTATGCCCTCTCATCTCCATCTGAGATCGTACCAACAATGCTTGTACTATCAGCAAATTTAGAGATGGTATTTGGGCTATACATAGCCACATAGAGAGTGGAGCAGTGGACTAAGCACACATCTCTGAGATGTGCCAGTGTTGATCATCAGCGAAGAGGAAATATTATCACCAATCCACACAGGTTGTAGTCCTCCAGTTAGTAAGTTGAAGATCCAATTGCAGAGGCCCAGTTTCTGTAGATTATCAAGCAGGACTGTAGAATGATGGTGTTATATGCTGAGCTATAGTCAATGAAGAGCATACTGATATAGGTCTTTGGTTATGTGAAATGCCGTTGAGATTGCATCTGCCATAGACCTATTGTGGTGTAAGGCAAACCGCAGTGGGTCCAGATCTTTGCTGAGGCAGGAATTCATTCTAGCCATAATCGACCTCTCAAAGCATTTCATCACCATAGACGTGAGTGCTACTGGATGATAGTCGTTAAGACAGCTCACTCTTCTCTTCTTCAGGTACTGGTATAATTGTTGTCCTTTTGAAGTGGGGGATACTTCCAACTGTAGCAGTTGGAAAATATCCTTGAATACTCCCACCAGTTGGTTGGCAGAAGTTTTCAGAGCCTTACCAAATACGCCATCAGGACCTACCATCTTGCGAGGGTTCACCCTCCTGAAAGACAACCTGACAATGGCCTCCGAGTCAGAGGTCACAGGATCACCAGGTGCAGCAGGGATCATCACAGCTGTAGTTACGTTCTCCTTTTTCAAACAGGCATAGAAGGCATTGAGCTCATCTGGTAGTGAAGCATTGCTCACATTCATGCTACTGAGTTTCACTTTGTAGGAAGTAATGGCCTGCAAACCCTGCCAGAGTAGACATGCATCCTATGTTGCCTCTATCCTCGTTCTGCATTGCTTCTTTGCTCCTGAAATAATGCTCCACAATTCATACATGGATTTCTTATACAGACCTGGGTTACCAGATTTAAATGCCACAAATCTAGCTCACAGCAGACAACAAACCTCCTGGTTCATCCATGGCTTTTGGTTTGGGAATGTACAGTTTTCATACACAGAAACTCATTCTCACAGGTTTTAATGAAGACAGTAACAATTGCAGCATACTCATCCAAATTCAAAGATGAATCCCTGAATACAGTCCAGTCCACTGATTCAAAGCAGTCCTGTAAGTTCTCCTGTGCTTCCCTCATCCATACCTTCTTGGTCCTCACGTCTGGTGCTGCAGTCTTCCGTCTCTGCCTATACTCAATCAGGAAAAATACAGTGAGGTGATCAGACTTTCCGAAGTGAGGGCATGGAATAGCACAGTGGGCTTTTCACTTTTCACTTTTAACCCATCTACTTCTAGTCTCACCCAAGCTTAGAAGAAAATGCTTGCTTACATTTACCCTGTCTATACACCTCATTGTTTTATATACCTCTACCACATCTCCCCTCATTCTCATATGCTATAGCTGAAGAACACTAATTCAGTCATCAGATTTCTGAATGATCCATGAGCCCAGAACACTACTTTGCTATTCCTCTTTTGCATTAGTTACTTATTTATTTATTGTAACTTATGGTAATTCTCATGCCTTGCACAAGCAACAAATTTCACAACATACGTCAGTGATAATAAAACCCTTTCTGATTCTAATGCTGAAAAGGAATACAAATTTGACTATTTTGGCTTTCAGTTCATTTGTATTCAACATATTCATTGATGATCATTATAAAGTTATTTTTTATTCAATTGTCAAATTATATCAGAACCATCAACAATTTTAATGGACTTCTATTTCTTGAATAATAGGAGTTGAGAAAAGAAGCTGCTTAAAATAAAATGTATCTTTTGTTTATTTAAAAACTTACTCGCAAATGTAGTCATCTTGTGTTTTCAGATTAAAATAGAGCAAGGAGAATCATGGAGACCATAACTCACAGTGATAAACTGCCTGTGCATCTTGACCAATATGTCACCTTAGTCAGTGAACATCATGAGCCCAAGATTGGTGATAGGCAAGGTTAATTTCACCAACTGCATAATAATAAATATTTGCACAGAATGCACATATACTTCACAGGGGTTTGATTGATTCAAGTCTGTGGTACTTTGACAGAGAGAAAAAAAACATGTACTTGGATTTCCAGCATCTGCAGACTCTCTTGTATTTAAATATTTACATGAGCCTTGTTTGTGGAATGGACATTAGCATAATTATATCACATATTCTTTGGTGATATTCAACAAACTGCTTCTTTCAACACTGATATCTTCTACTTAGCCCTGAATTCCATATGAGCGCAAACAGAGAGTCCAGGCATGTTCAGTTCAGGTTAGATCAGTTCAGTTTGGCTTTGACTTAAAATGAATCTGCCTGGACACTTTTGATGCCTTTGTGTGTTGGTGTTTTATATTCTGTGCTTTTTGCTTGTTTTTTAATTGATATTTCTGCGATTTGTTTTTTTTTACACTTTGGCAGGAGTTTGATGTTTTTTCTTGGAATGGGTTCCATAGTTTTCTCTGTTTTGTGGCTGTCTGTGGGAAGACAGATCTCAGGGTTGTAAAAAGTACTTCAATAATAAATGTACTTTGAAGCAATGAGAACAAGATGAGACTAAATTTTCTTTTGTGCACTTGGCACTGCCCTTGAAGGGTAGACTGAAACTACCTCACCATGTCCAATATGAAGCAGAACTCCAATAACACAGCTTGAAATTGTGTGGCAGGTTTCCCATCCAGACTGCTTATGTTGAGCTATCGATCTGATATTTATTCCTCAGTAATGATCTGAATCAAGAAGACTGCGGGGGAATGGCTAAGGATTTCTGGAGCGAAGGCAGTTTTACTACTCGGGGTAAAAGAGAGGCAAGACCGCGCAGGCGTGTAACGTCAGCCAGTAGAGCGGGAAACGTTTAGAAAGAAGACTGCCATATCCAGCAGTGTTTGAAGCAGGCAGCGGAGTGGGAGTTAGCAGAGTGGTAGGGCTTTGGCTCAATGGGCTTAGGAGGTAACAAGGCGAGGTAGGTCTACCGGTTTTAATTGCAGAAAGGAAGTAGTATGTGTGTGAGGCCAGTTTTCTGTGTGCAGTGTCAGATGTGGGAGGTCCCGCAGCCTCCCAGATGGCCATATCTGCACCCGGTGTGTTGAGCTGCAGCTCCTAAGGAACCAAGTTAGGGAACTGGAGATGCAGCTCGATGACCTTTATCTGGTCAGGGAGAGTGAGGAGATGAAATAAATGAGTTACAGGCAGGTGGTCACACCGGGGCCACGGGAGACAGACAAGTGGGTCACAGTCAGGAGAGGGAAGGGGAAGAGTCAGGTACTAGACAGTACCCCTGTGGCTGTACCCCTTGACAATAAGTACTCCTGTTTGAGTACTGTTGGGGGTGATAGCCTACCTTGAGGAAGTGACAGTGGCCATGCCTCTGGCACAGACTGTGGCCCTGTGGCTCAGAAGGGTAGGGAAAGGAAGAGAAAGGCAGTAGTGATGGGGGACTCTATAGTTATGGGGTCAGTCAGGTGATTCTGTGGGTGTAGGAAAGAAACTCGAATGGTAGTTTGCCTCCCAGGTGCCAGGGTCCAGCATGTTTCAGATCACGTCCAAGATATCCTGCAGTGGGAGGGAGAACAGCCAGAGGTCATGGTACATATTGGTACTAATCA
The DNA here is from genome assembly GCF_030144855.1 of Hypanus sabinus. NCBI lineage: Eukaryota > Metazoa > Chordata > Chondrichthyes > Myliobatiformes > Dasyatidae > Hypanus > Hypanus sabinus. Next base: position 160,666,528 of record NC_082712.1, read on the forward strand.
CGTAGTTAGGAAAAGGGAAGCGGTCCTGAAAACAGACAACAGAGAGTTAGGAAGGAAGTTGAGAAGCAGGATCGCAAAGGTAGTAATCACAGGATTACTGCCTGTGCCACAAGACAGAGAACACAGGAATAGGGTGAGGTGGAGGATTAATGCATGGCTGAGGGATTGGAGCAGGGGGCAGGGATTCAGATTTCTGGATCATTGGAACCTCTTCTGGGGCAGGAGTGTCCTGTACAAAAAGGACAGGTTGCACTTGAATCCCAGAGTGACCAATATCCTGGCAGGGAGGTTTGCTAAGGCTACTGGGGAGAGTTGTTGGGGGGTGGGAACTGAGCTGAAGAGACTGGGGAGGAGGCGGTTGGCTCACAAGTAGAGAAAGCTTGGAGACAGTGCGAGAGGGAGGATAGGCAGATGATAGAGAAGCGACGCGTTCAGTCCAAAAGTTTGAGATGTGTCTATTTTAGCGCAAGGAGTATTGTCGACAAAGCAGATGAGCTTAGAGCATGGATCAGTACTTGGAGCTATGATGTGGTGGCCATTACAGAGACTTGGATGGCTCAGGGACAGGAATGGTTACTTCATATGCCGGGTTTTAGATGTTTCAGAAAGGACAGGAAGGAATGCAAAAGAGGTGGGAGCGTGGCACTATTGATCAGAGATCTGCAGAAACGGTGGACACCGTGGAGGGATTGTCTACGGAGTCTCTGTGGGTGGAGGTTAGGAACAGGAAGGGGTCAATAACTTTACTGGGTGTTTTATATAGGGCACCCAATAGTAACAGGGGTATCGAGGAGCGAATAGGGAAATAGATCCTGAAAAGGTGGAATAATAACAGAATTGTCATGATGGGAGATTTTAATTTCCCAAATATCGATTGGCATCTCCCTAGAGCAACGGGTTTAGATGGGGTGGAGTTTGTTAGGTGTGTTCAGGAAGGTTTCTTGACACAATATGTAGATAAGCCTACAAGAGGAGAGGCTGTACTTGATTTGGTAGTGGGAAATGAGCCTGGTTAGGTGTTAGATCTCTCAGTGGGAGAGCATTTTGGAGATAGTGATCATAATTTTATCTCCTTTACAATGGCATTGGAGAGGGATAGGAACAGACAAATTAGAAAAGTGTTTAATTGGAGTAAGGGGAATTATGAGGCTATCAGGCAGGAGATTGCTTAAATTGGGAACAGATATTGTCAGGGAAAAGTACAGAAGAAATGTGGCATATGTTCAGGGGATATTTGTGTGGAGTTCTGCATAGGTACATTCCAATGAGACAGAGAAGTTATGGTAGGGTACAGGAACCGTGGTGTACAAAGGCTGCAGTAAATCTAGTCAAAAAGAAAAGAAAAGCTTACAAAAGGTTCAGAGAGCTAGGTAATATTAGAGATCTAGAAGATTATAAGGCTAACAGGAAGGAGGTTAAAAAGGAAATTAGGAGAGCCAGAAGGGGCCATGAGAAAGCCTTGGCAGGCAGTATTAAGGAAAACCCTAAGGCATTCTACAAGTATGTGAAGAGCAAGAGGACAAGACATGAAAGAATAGGACCTATCAAGTGTGACAGTGGGAACCGGAGAAAATAGCAGAGGTATTACTTCAGTATTCACTATGGAAAAGGATCTTGGTGATAGCAGTGATGACTTGCAACAGACTGAAAAGACTGAGCATGTAGATATTATGAAAGAGGATGTGCTGGAGTTTTTGGAAAGCATCAAGTTGGATAAGTCGCCAGGACCAGATGAGATGCACCCCAGGCTACTGTGATAGGCGAAGGAGGAGATTGTTGAGCCTCTGGCAATGATCTTTGAATCATCAATGGGGACAGGAGAGGTTCCGGAGGATTGGAGAGTTGCGGATGTTGTTCCCTTATTCAAGAAAGGGAGTCGAGATAGCCAAGGGAATTATAGGCCAGTGAGTCTTATTTCAGTGGTTGGTAAGTTAATGGAGAAGATCCTAAGCGGCAGGATTTATGAACATCTGGAGAGGTATAATATGATTAGGAATAGTCAGCATGGCTTTGTCAAGGGCAGGTCATGCCTTACAAGCCTGATTGAATTTTTTGAGGATATGACTAAACACATTGATGAAGGAAGAGCAGTAGATGTAGTGCATATGGATTTCAGCAAGGCATTTGATAAGGTACCTCATGCAAGGCTTATTGAGAAACTAAGGAGGCATGGGATCCAAGGGGACATTGCTTTGTGAATCCAGAACTGGCTTGCACACAGAAGACAAAGAGTGGTTGTAGATGGGTCTTAATCTGCATGGAGGTTGGTCACCAGTGAAGTGCCTCAGCGATCTGTTCTGGGACCCTTACTCTTCATGATTTTGATAAGTGACATGGATGAGGAAGTGGAGGGATGGGTTAGTAAGTTTGCTGATGACACAAAGGTTGGGGATGTTGTGGATAGAGTGGAGGGCTGTTAGAGGTTACAGCAGGACATTGACAGGATGCAAAACTGGGCTGAGAAGTGACAGATGGAGCTCAACCCAGATAGGTGTGAAGTGGTTCAGTTTGGTCAGTCAAATATGATGGCAGAATATAGTATTAATGGTAAGACTCTTGGCAGTGTGGAGAATCAGAGGGATCTTGGGGTCCGAGTCCATAGGATGCCCAAAGCAGCTACGCAGGTTGAATCTGTGGTTAAGAAGGCATATGGTGTATTAGCCTTCATCAATCGTGGAATTGAATTTAGTAGTTGAGAGGTAATGTTACAGCTATATAGGACCTTGGTCAGACCCCATTTGCAGTACTGTGCTCAGTTCTGGTCGCCTCACTACAGGAAGGATGTGGAAGCCATAGAAAGGGTGCACAGGAGATTTACAAGGATGTTGCCTGGATTGGGGAACATGCCATTGGAAATAGGTTGAGTGAACTCGGCCTTTTCTCCTTGGAGCTGGGGAGGATGAGAGGTGACCTGATAGAGGTGTATAAGATGATGAGAGGCATTGTTCGTGTGTGTAGTCAGAGGCTTTTTCCCAGGGCTGAAATGGTTGCCACAAGAGGACACATGTTTACGGTGTTGGGGAGTAGGTACAGAGAAGATGTCAGTGGTAAGTTTTTTACACTGAGATTGCTGAGTGCGTGGAATGGGCTGCTGGCAATGATGTTGGAGGTGGATACGATAGGGTCTTTTAAGAGACTTTTGGATAGGTACATGAAGCTTAGAAAAATAGAGGGCTATGGGTAAGCCTAGTAATTTCTATGGTAGGGACACATTCGGCATAAATTTGAGGGCAGAAGGGTCTGTATTGTTCTGTAGGTTTTCTATGTTTTCAACTTCTAATAAATTCCTTACTGATTAAATCACTCCCAGTGGGATTCAATGATTAAGTCAATTGCAGATTCCTGCATCCCTGTGCAGATTTACTGACATTTAATGAAAAAATGTAATGATAATTTACTAAAGAATATCAGTCACTTATTCACAAAAATACCACACAATCATTTAAATCAATCTACCCACTACACGATTTTTTTACTTGCAAAAGAATGTTCTTTTAAAAATCCAAACTATCTTGGAGATATAAACGATCCTGTATGAAGAACCAGGTTTAAGGTGGGGAAAGGAGCTGAACACAATAATTTTGAACATAAAACTAAATCTGCATTTGTTGGAAAGCTAAAATGAAAATAGAAACTACTGGATCTTTATGTCAGGCAGAACCTGAAAAACAGAGTTAATGGTTCAAATTGTTAATCTTTCATCAGCTGAGAGAAGTTAGAACTTAAACGTATTTAAATTGCATGGAAGGGGAGGGCTGAAGACACAAAATAGAGCAGGTCTGTGGTGAACAAGAAGATAAGTAAAATGATAAAATGATAAAAAAAATTAAAAGGTAAGTAAAAAGAAAGTAAGATGAGCAGCATTTGATGGCTCTAGGCCTGTACTCACGGATCTCATTGAAATCTATCATTAACTTCCACAGATGTTGCCTGACTGATGCACCATCAATAACTCACACTGAGACGTAAGGCGAGATATCGGCTTTTATTGACTGGAAGAAGGAACCAGGAGTGAGTGTCATACTATGTCCTGGAGACTGAGGCCGAGCGTCAGGCCTCAGATCGCCTTTATACAGGGGCCTGTGGGAGGAGCCACAGGAGAGTCAGCAGGGGGCGTGTCCAGACAGGCACATAGTTCACCACACTGACCTGCTGAGTTCCTCCAGCATTTTGTGACTATTGAAAGGCCTAGATAGAGTAGACATGGAGAGGACATTTCCTACTGTGGGGGAATCTAAGATGGGAGGGCAAAGCCTCAGAATAGAAGGACGTCCTTTTAGAACAGACATGAAGTGGAATTTCTTTATCCAGATGGTGATAAAGGTATGGAAATCATTGCAACAGGCTTCTGTGGAGGGCAAGCCATTGGGTATATTGTATATATGTAACCCTCAGGATTGGCCAGCATGCATTCATCTAGGGGAAGACAACTTCTGGCCCCACCAAACTGAGAAATCTCGTTTGTGTGGATGCTGTGTGATGTGTTGCCCAGTTACAAATCTGCACCACAAAATATCAGACAGTGCACCACCTGCAAGTAAATTATCGAACTTTATAAATCTCAATCTGAATATAGGGTTAGCAAAGAACATAAAAAGAAAAAAGGCCCATTTTAAGGAAAAAGTCAAAAAGTGCACATTGGAGTTCACTGATACTGATACGGCCATTTATCAACCATCGCCAAGCTCCGGGCTCCTTGCTCCCAGTCCACTCTGTCCGATGGCTTCCAGCTCTCTCCACACGCACCTTCCTTCTTCTTCTCTCACCAATGAAGTTTGAAAGGTTTTCAATTAGCAAAGGCTTCAAAGGTTACAGGGTGATGGGCAGGAGAATGGAGTGGAAAAGGATAATAAATCAGCCATGATGGAATGGCAGAGGAAATTTGATCAGCCTAATGGCCTAATTCTGTTCTGCTGTCTTATTGTCCTATTGCTTTATAGCAAAAGGAATCAATATTGAATTAATAACAGGAAACAACAAAGATTTTGCTTCCAGAATGCCTTTTTATTTTATGTATTTTATGGATTTTGGGCTGCCGATTGTGAAAATCATCATGAAACATCCAAATCACACATCAGTTTTTTTAAAAATCAGGTATCTTTGTTATTTCAATCATAATGTAAGTCAGAATAACTGATGCCAAGATTAAGGAAGGCATTTCTATCAGTCCACAAATCAAATAGATCATTAATGATAGGCAAGTGATAAAGAGGACACATGTACAGAGGTATGGTCTGACGGAACATGGAGTTAAATATGCAGAAAGAATAAGTAAATTTAGGAAGGACAACAAAATTCAATATAGCCCGATGGGAGTTCAGGGAGCTGGGTTAAGCACAATAGGCAGCGATTTAAACAGAGAGAGGAGAAATGGGCTAAAAATTCTATATCTGAATGCACGAAGTGTCAGAAATAAGGCGGATGAGCTTGAAGCTCAGGTGCGAATGGGTAACTATGATGTTGTTGGGATAACAGAGACATGGCTGCAGGGAGATCAAACCTAGGAAATGAATGTAAAAGGGTATATGTGCTATCGTAGGGACAGAAATGTGGGCAGAGGGGGTGGGGTGGCCCTGTTGGTGAGGAATGAGATTCAGTCCTTTGCAAGGGGGGTCTGTATTCTGTCAGGAGAACTGAGGAACAGTAAGGGCAAAAAGACCCTAATGAGTGTTGTCTACAGGCCCCCAAACAGTAGCATGGATATTGGGTGCAAGTTGAATAGGGAGTTAACATTGGCATGTGGCAAAGGTAATGTTGCAGTAGTTATGGGGGATTTCAACATGCAGGTGAACTGGCAGAATCAGGTTGGTGCTGGACCCCAGGATAGGGAGTTTGTAGAGTGCCTACGGGATGCATTCTTGGAACAGCTTGTACGAGAGCCGACCAGGGACAAGACTATTCTGGATTTAGTGTTGTGTAATGAACAGGATTTGATAAGCGATCTTGAAGTAAAGAAGCTATTAGGAGGTAGTGACCATAATATGATAAGTTTTTATCTGCAATTTGAGAAGCTTAAGGACAGATCGGAGGTGTCAGTGTTGCAGTTGAACAAAGGAGACTATGGAGCCATGAGGGAGGAGCTGGCCAAACTTAACTGGACGGATAGCCTAGCAGAAAAGACAGTGGAACAGCAATGGCAGGTATTCTTGGGAATAATGCACAAGGTGCAAAATCAGTTCATCCCCCAGAGAAGGAAGGATTCAAAGGGTGGAAAAGGGCCACAGTGGTTGACAAAGGAAGTCAGAGATTGCATAGCATTAAAAAAAGTAAGTATGACAGAGCTAAGGTGAGTGGGAAGACAGATTGGGAAATTTTTAAGGAACAACAGAACTTAACTAAAAAGGCAATACGGGGAGAAAAAATGAGATATGAACGCAAGCTAGCCAGGAATATAAAGGAGGATAGCAAAAGCTTTTTTCGGTATGTGAAGAGAAAGAAGATAGTTAAGAACAATGTTGGGCCCTTGAAGAATGAATTGGGTGAAATCGTTATGGGAAACAGAGAAATGGCAGAAGAATTTAATGAGTACTTTAGATCTGTTTTCACTAAGGAAGACACAAGCAATCTCCCAGATGTATGGATGGGCCAAGGACATAGGGTAACAGAGGAAATGAAAGAGATTGACATTAGGAAGGAAACGGTGATGAGAAGACTGATGGGACTGAAGGCTGACAAATCCCCAGGTCCAGATGGTCTGCATCCTAGGGTACTAAAGGAGGTGGCTCTGGAAATTGTGGATGCATTAGTAATCATTTTCCAATGTTCCTTAGATTCAGGATCAGTTCCTGAGGATTGGAGAATGGCTAATGTTATCCCACTTTTTAAGAAAGGAGGGAGGGAGAAAACAGAGAACTATCGACCTGTCAGCCTGACATCGGTGGTGGGGAAGATGCTAGAGTCCATTATTAAGGATGAAATAGTGGCATGTCTAGATAGCAGTGATAGGATTGGGCGGAGGTAAATCATGCTTGACTAATCTGTTGGAGTTTTTCGAGGAAGTAACCAGGAAGTTAGATGGGGGAACTCCAGTGGATGTAGTGTACCTCGATTTTCAGAAGGCATTTGATAAGGTCCCACATAGGAGATTGGTGGGTAAAATCAAAGCTCAGGGCATTGGGGGGAAGACATTGACATGGATAGAAAACTGGTTGGCTGATAGAAAGCAAAGGGTAGCGGTGAATGGGTGTTTCTCGGAATGGCAGGTGGTGACTAGTGGGGTGCCACAGGGCTCGGTATTGGGACCACAGCTGTTTATGATTTACATCAATGATTTATATGAAGGCATTGAGAATAACATCAGCAAGCTGGGTGGCAGTGTGACGTGTGATGAGGATGTTAGGAGAATTCAGGGTGACTTGGATAGGCTGGGTGAGTGGGCAGATATTTGGCAGATGACATTTAATGTGAATAAGTGTGAGGTTATCCACTTTGGGAGTAAGAACAGGAAGGCAGATTATTATTTGAATGGTGTAGAGTTAGGTAAGGGAGAAATACAAAGCGATCTAGGAGTTCTTGTTCATCACTCACTGAAGGTGAATGAGCAAGTGCAACAGGCAGTGAAGAAGGCTAATGGAATGTTGGCCTTTATTACAAAGGGAATTGAGTACAAGAGCAAGGAAATCCTTTTGCATTTGTACAGGGCCCTGGTGAGTACACACCTGGAGAATTGTGTATAGTTTTGGTCTGCAGGGTTAAGGAAGGACATCCTGGCTGTAGAGGAAGTGCAGCGTAGATTCACAAGGTTAATTCTTGGGACGTCCGGACTGTCTTATGCAGAGAGGTTAAAGAGACTGGGCTTGTACACGCTGGAATTAAGGAGATTGAGAGGGGATCTGATTGAAACATTTAAGATTATTAAGGGATTGGACAAGATATAGGCAGGAAATATGTTCCAGATGCTGGGAGAATCCAGTACCAGAGGGCATGGTTTAAGAATAATGGGTAGGTCATTTAGGACAGAGTTAAGGAAAAATTTCTTCTCCCAGAGAGTTGTGGGGGTCTGGGATGCACTGCCTCGGAAGGTAGTGGAGGCCAATTCTCTGGATGCTTTCAAGAAGGAGCTAGATAGGTATCTTATGAATAGGGGAATCAAGGGATATGGGGATAAGGCAGGAACCGGGTATTGATAGTAGAAGATCAGCCATGATCTCAGAATGGTGGTGCAGGGTCAAAGGGCCAAATGGTCCACTTCTGCACCTATTGTCTATTGTCTATTGTCAATTCAAAGAACCTCTAGTGGGACCAGAGAAAATCATATGGATGACTTTCAATGATGTTGTTGGATATTTTCTTGGCAACTACAGAGCACTAAACTGTGTGTGTAAGAACATAAGAAATAGGAGCAGAAGTAGGCCATCTGGCCTGTTGAGCCTGCTCCGCCATTCAATAAGATTGTAGCTGATCTGGCCATGGACTCATTTCCACCCACCTGTCTTTTGCCCATAACTATTAATTTCCCTTCTATGCAAAAATCTATCGAACCTTGTCTTAAATATATTTTCTGAGGCAGCCTCCACTGCTTCATTGGGCAGAGAATTCCACAGATTTACCACTCTCTGGGAAAAGCTGTTCCTCCTCATCTCCATCCTGAACCGACTCCCCCTAATCTTGAGGCTATGTCCCCTAGTTCTAGGCTCACCAACCAGTGGAAACAACTTTCCTGCTTCCTTCTTATCTATCCTTTTCATAATTTTATATAATTCTATAAGATCTCCTCTCATTCTTCAGAATTCCATGAGTACAGTCCCAGGCAACTCAATCTCTCCTCATATTCTGGAACAAACCTAGTGAACATACTCTGTACCACTTCCAAAGCCAGTATATCCTTCCTCAAGTAAGGAGACCAGTACTGCACACAGTACTCCAGTTGCGGCTTCATCAGTACCCTTGTGCAATTGCAGCATAACCTCCCTGCTCTTAAATTCAATCCCTCTAGCAATGAAGGACAACATTCCATTGCCATCTTGATAGCTTGCTGCACCTGCAAACCAATCTTTTATGATTCATGCACAAGCACTCCTAAGTCCCTCTGCACAGCAGCATGCTGCAGTTTTTTAACAGTTAAATAATAATCTGCTCTTTCAATTTTCCTTTCAAAGTGGATGATCTCGCATTTACCAATACTGTACTCCATCTGCCAGATACTTGCCCACTCACTTAACCTATCTATTTCTCTCTGAAGACTCTGCACAGTTTGTTTTTCCACTAAATTTAGTATCTTCAGCAAAATTAGATACACAACACTCAGCCAGTTCTTCCAGATCATTAATGTATATCATGAAAAGATGCAGCCCCAGCACCAACCCTGCGACACATCACTCACCACTGATTGCCAACTATAATACCCATGTATCACAACTGTCTGTTCTCTATTAGTTAATCAATCCTCCATCTATGCTAATATATTGCCCCCAACTCTATGCATCCTTATCTTATGGATAAATCTTTTATGTGGTACCTTATCGAACACCTTCCAGAAATTCAAGTAAATAATGTCTGTCTGTTCCCCTCTATCCACTGTGTTCATTATATCCTCAAAAAACACCAATAAGTTCGCCAAACAGGACCTGCCTTTGCCGAATCTATGTTGGATCTGCCTGATGGATCTATTTCTTTACACATGTCTTGCTATTTCTTCTTTAATGATAGCTTCAAACATTTTCTCAACTACAGATGTTAAACTAACTGTCCTTTAGTTACCTGCCTTTTGCCTACATCCTTCTTTGAACGGTGATGTGACACTCGCTGCCTTCCAGTCTGCTGAGACCAGTTAGTTAGTTATCACCAAAGCTTCCACTGTATCCTCTGCCATTTCTTTCAGCATCCTGGGATGCATTCCAACAGGACCAGGGGATTTACCTATCTTCAGACCCAATAATTCAGTCAGCACTACCTCTTTAATGATAGCTATTGTATCGAGATCCTCACCTCCCATTGTATCCATAACATTTCTCTTTGGCATATTAGACATGTCCTTCACTGTAAAGGCAGATAGTGAATAGTCATTCAAAGCCTCTGTCTTTTCCTCATTACCCAATTTCAAATCCCCCTTCCCATGCTCCAAGGGACCTACACTCACTTCAGCCATTGTTTTCTGCCTTATATAATTACAAAAACTTTTACTATCCATTTCTATATTTTGTGCTCATTTATTTTCATAATCGGGCTTCCCTTTCTTTATTGCTCACATAATGGTTTTTGATGCTTTTTAAAGTTTTCCCAATCTTCCAGATTCCCACTACTCTTGTCAACTTTGTACGTGAGGGCTTTTTTTTAATGGTTTCTTTTAATTCCTTAGTTATCCAAGGCTGGCTCTTCCCACTGTTACGTATCCCGCAACTGGAGAATTTACCAGCAAAGATAGAGAGGTCCGTTGAAGTCTGATGTCACTATTTTCAAACGTTTTTATTTATGAAGGGGCACAAAAGTAAGGTTAATGCAAACATTCAGATAACACGCATCAACAATACTCAATCTAAAGTGCGAGTATAGTCATAATCATCATTAAGAAGAAATCTCGGCTGTTGTCTAGGGGATAATATTTTTGTCCATTGGAAATATAAAAAGTCATTCAGGTGTCTGCAGACTTTAGCCTTTCAAGGAATCGTTGGGTTTCACGTGTTTTAGAGGGATCGGTGAAAACGAAAAGAAAACTTGCCCGTGTCTTTATGACCACTCCGTGAAAATCAGGGGAGCGTTGGTTTCCCTGTTGTTAGTTCGAAGTCCTCCTCGGTAGTATCAGCCATCCGCTCCCCCGGCAAAGGGGTTAGGAGCACACGTGGCGTTGAGTGGCTTCCAGCTCTCACGGGAGCGTTGAGCGAGCAAGTTCCTCTGGTGCATCGCTAGGGTACTGCCTCCTGCAGTCCGCTTTTATCTTTACTTGCAGAGTTGTAGCTGTCCATCAAAGTAGGGGGATGCAATCCCCACCCCCACATGGCCCGAGGGTGTTCATGTCCATGGTAGTTGTCACGTAGCCGGGTCATGCACGTGACACAGGTGCCTCTAAGAACAAATGGTCAAAACCGTTGCATTGTCTCACACTTCCGAGTCCCAAATTAATAGTGATCTTGCGATTCTCCGGAAGGAGGGGGCTGCTCCCGCTCCTTCGGCCCCTCAGAGCTGTGGTACCTTCATAACACCACCCTGACTGTCCATAACAGGAATATAACTGGAATATACTTTTGTTAAGCACCATGAAAAATCACGTTGAAAGTCTTCCACTGTTCCTCAACCATGCCACCACATAACCTGTGTTCCCAGTCTACCCTAGCAAAATCCTCCCTCAACACATTGTAGCCTCCATTGTTAAGGCATAATACATTGGTTTTAGATTGAACCATTGCACCCTCCATTTGTATGAGAAACTCAATCATACTGTGATCACTTATTCCAAGAGGATCCCCAATGGCAAGATCACTAATTTTCCCTGTCTCATTGCACAGGACCAGATCTAAGATAGCACAGTCCCTTGTAGGTTCAGTTACATGCTGTTCAAGAAAGCCATCACGGACACATTCTAAGAAGTCCTACTCAAGACAGCCTCAACCAATTTGATTCACCCATACTATGTGCAAGTTAAAGTTCCCCCACGATAACTGCTGTTCCATTCTTACATGCCTCAGATATGTCTCTGTTTATTGCCTGTGCCACTGTAATGTTATTATTCGTTGGCCGATAGACAACTCCTACCAGTGACCTTTTTTTTTCTCCCTTTTTTATTCCTAATCTCTACCTAGATGGTTCAACATTCTGCTAGTTAGATCTTAAGGAGCTGGTTGGCAACGTGCTTCAAGTATACATAACCATGAAGTGCAACATGTCACTAAAGATTCATTTTCTGCATTCCCATGTAGCATCGTCCCTACAAATCTTGATGCTGTCAGTGACGAGCATGGTGAAAGGTTTCACCAGGACATTGCAGTCATGGAGAAATGGTATCACGGCAACTGGAGTCCATCAACTTTGGCTGATTATTATTGGACACTTAAGCAAGAAGCCTTGGATACTGAGTACAAATGAAAATCAGCATCAGAACATTGTTAGCTTAGTTGAACCATTGCAAAGCATCAGCACCATTATGCTATTAAGTGCATCACATTCAATAAAAGTTAATTTCTTGTTTCTCCAAATTCCTACATGATACGAGTAATCTGAAACTATACAGGTGCTCAGCTTCAAGCAGTCTATTTTAAACAAAATAAAATCGGAGGAAGCAACACTTCCAAAAGAATTTGCTGTCCAGTGTGATTGACCTTTCCAGTTTTCATCAGAGCTGTGAATTCCTGATGAAAAGTGGTGCCCTACATTGTTAACACGGGTTTTCTCTCTCCACAATTTCTTCTATTTCTCCTCATTTTCTTATATTTCAGATATCTATTGACTGTAATATTTTGTAGATCATAATTTTAGTTTTTTTTCTCTTTTCTTTCTTCTCATTCATCTTTTAGTTGCATTTCTTTCAGACAAATCTGCTGCCATTAATCATTTACTTGGGAGTTCACGCTCTCCTGAACTATCACAGACATCCTGCTTTCTACTCTGCAACTTAATTTGATTTCAAAGTATTGCTAACGCTGATGAAAGGTCATCGACTTGAAACCAATGAGAGTGCTTAATGCAACTTACCAGTTATTAACTCCGTTTTCACCTAAAGACAGAGTGTAAATTTTGATCTTCTCAAGCTTATTTTGATATTTTTCTGATGCATCTTCAGCGATAATTGGTTACTATACTTGGTGACAAAATCAGAGGAATCTTTATGTTAACTGAACATTAAATCTGTGTGCTTGAGGCTTCCGAGAAGATATATACCTTGGACAAGGCCTGGAGGGGATTGCACAAAAAATTACAGATTTCAATGGAAGCCCCTGTTAAATTTGATTAGTTGCAGTATTGATTTAACTGAAAACATACTGTTGTTCAATAGGTACAAGATGCTTGCCTGTTCTTTTTGTGATTCATCCAATTTCCCAATTTCACTTTGATGCACCATCAATAACTCTCGGAGACGGGAGACAAACAATAGGCTTTTATTAGCAGCAAGAGACCACGATTAGCAGCAAGAGACCACCACACAACATCCTGGAGACTGAGGGAGGAGCAGTGCCTCCAATCGCCTTTATACAGGGGTCTGTGGGAGGAGCCACAGGAGCAGTCAGCAGAGGGGCATGTCCAGACAGGTATATGTAGTTCACCACACTCTTAATGTAAGGCAGCAAAATATTGCATTTATTTTATTCAATAACAAAGCTGAATTTTTGAAAGGAAATACAAAGGTGCACAACTTCAAAGAGCTTCTCTCAGTGTGATCAGAAAATAACTATTTCATTCCTACAGAGGGATACATGTTAGAAATTAATTTACAAACGTCTGTGTTTGTTATTTCAATGGAACCAATCACTAAATCTTAAATGAATTCAAAGCATTGTGAAAATAACAAAGAAATGTTAGGCAAAAGCTATTAACATTCTTTGCAGAAATCATTCAGAAACCTGAAGGGAACACATGAAACTCTATCGCCTTATTGTAAATTTCAAATAACTTTTTGTTGTCCATTAATAGATTTTGTATCTCTCTTACCTTAGCTCCCTCAAGCTCCTCTGCTGCTGCAGACAAACCAAAGGGCTTCACAAAGTCCCCTGTGTATCTTTCAGATGGGATTAGAATTCCAATCAGGTCATCACATCTTTTAAATCTTTTTCATTGTACTAATATATATCAAGCTTGAACTCTGAGCTTTGAAGCAGCTTTACACAAAAATGCTCCACATTACACCCAAATCACAATGCTATTAAAGACAGAAAAAAAGCCAATAGCACAATCCCATAGCTACAGTGCAACAGTAACTCCTGACCGGACATTTCGTTCAAAGTCAAAGTAGATTTATTTTCTAGAAACAAGCATATAATCCAATTTTAACTTATTGATGCTCTTGGCAAATAGGAAATAGTGAGGTGAGAAAGTGTTGAGGTCACACATAGCCAGACATTTAACGATTGTATGTGTATGTGTTCTTCAATGATTAACATACAACATAGAACGGATTAGCACAGGAATAGACCTTTCAGAACAAGGTGTGCCAAATTATTAATTAAATGCCTAACTAAACTGATGGCATGAATATCAATTGCAGTAATATCTCTCCCTTCCTCCCTTTCCTCTGTTTCCATTCCCCATTCTTGTTACCCTCTCACTCTTTCTCTTCTCCTCACTTACCCGTCATCCCCCTCTGGTATCCCTCCTCCTTCCCTTTCTTCCATGGTCCACTCTCCTCTCCGGCTAGTTCCCTTCTTCCTCTGCCATTTACCTCTTCAACATATCATCTCTTACTTCATCTTCCCTTCCTCCACGCTCCCATCTTCCCCCTCACCTGGTCTCACCTATCACCTGCCAGATGGTACTCATTCCCCTGCTCCCACCTTCTTAAATTCTAGTTTAATTGTCATTCAACCATACACAGGAGTACAGCCAAATGAAGCGGTGTTCATCTGCAGGTCAGGGTGAAAAACATAGCTGCAACAGTCGCATACAATACAAGGCATATTTAGCACATACAACTACAATAGCAGTAAAACATACAGTCTGGCTTCTGCCCCTTTCATTTCCAGAAGAAGGTTCTCAACCTGAAACAACATCTGTTTCTCCTCTATAGATCCTGACTGACTTGTTGAGTTCTTCCAACATTTTGTGTGTATTGCTCATGATTTCCAACATCTGCAGTTTCTCTTGTGCCTAACTAAACTAGTCTCTTGAGCCTACGTAATCTCCATATGCCTCCATTCTCTGTATTAACATATGCCTATCTAAGAGCCTCTTAAGTACCTCTATCATATCTGCCTTTACCACCATCTCTAGCAGCACATTACACTCTCTACCCTATCTATGCCTTTCATAATCTAATAAACCTCTGTCAGGCCTCCCTCAGCCTCGGCTGGTCCAGAGAAACAACACAAGGCTGTCCAATGTCTTCTGATAGCATGTAGGTCCTGAATGTTTGTTCCCTTTCTAACTGCGCTTATTTTATATGCAAGACAGTCTGACATTGATAGAGGAAATGTTTGAGGAGATCAAACAATGAAAAGTGCAGAGCAGATTGCCACCAAAAAAGCAAGCCCATAGCCTATTTCAGTCAAACATTGAACTCCAATGTTTAGCAAGTCTTTATGTTTAACATGGAGGCCTTGAAGATTTTCGGTACACCTTCATCCATTCTGTCATCAAATTTCTAAATGGTCATGAACCCATGTACGCTATCTTCTATTTCATTTTTGAACTTTTTTTGTAGCTTACAGCATTTTTTAAGTACATTTTACTGCATTGCTGTCTCAAAACAAGTATCACAGCATACTGTATGTCACTAAAATAAACCTGATTCTGATCCAGATTATGTACGCAATCAGTGAGCACGGGCAAGAATGCAAAAGCAGTTCTGCAATGGTCAGCAGGAGGCAGCTATGGAGAATCCCTCATACTTCAGAACCAACCGCCCAGCACAACATTAGATTTATCCTGGAAAGCTGGCTACCCCATCCCAAAAATTCAAAGTTCTCATGTTCACATCTGTGATCCAAGCTCAAGTCCAAAAATAAATAAAACATAATATCAATGCTTCCACTGCATCTTCCCCTTCAATATTTACACAACTACCTCTAGTACTCAAACATCCCCAAAACATTTTTTCTTTCATATCCTACTGCCTAATACATCCATAGTTAAGATGCTTACTTCCCCCCTACCCTCCAATTTCACACTAGCTAGCTCTGACAGCCTAGGGATCCCAACAATTTTTTTTTTCTACAGTGTCTCATGAGCCCTTCTAAATATCAGATTGAGGAGATTAACTTTTCGAGAATCTTACACATCAACTTCCCAGTCCCTTTGCACCTCAGATATTTGAATTTTCTCCCCACTTGGAAAATGGTCTACACCTTCTTCCAAAGTGCATGACCATACACTTTACTACACTATATTCCATCTACCACTTCTTTGCCCATTCTCCCAATCTGACAACTCAATCTGCAGAGTCCATGCTTCCTCAACACTATCTGTACATCCACCTATCTTTGTATCATCTCCAAACTTGACCACAAACCCATTAATTAATTCCATCATCCAAATTGTTGACATATAAAGTGAAAAGAAATGTTCCGGACACCAATCTCTGCAGAACACCACTTGTCATCAGCAGCCACCCAGAAAGGGCCCTTTTTATTCTCACTCTTTGCCTCCTGCCAGTTAGCCAATTTTCTATCCGTGCTAGGATCTTTCCTGTAATATCATGGGCTCTTATCTTGTTAATAGCCTCATGTGTGGCACCTTGTCAAAGGCATTCTGAAAAACCAAATTTATGAAATCCACTGATTTTCTTGTGTCTATCCTGCCCGTTATTTCCTCAAAGAATTCAAACAGATTTATCAGACAAGAATTCACCTCAAGGTAACCATGTTGACTTTGGTCTACTTTATTATGCATCTCCAAGTAACCCGAAACCTCATCCTTAATAATAGAGTCCAACATCTTCCCAACCACTGAAGTTAGACTAACTAGCCTATAATTTCCTTTCTTCTGCCTCCCAACATTCTTAAAAAGTGGAGTGACATTTGCAATTTTTCAGTTCTCCGGAACCATTCCAGAATTTAGTGATTCTTGAAAGATCATCACTAATGCCTCCATAATCTCTTCAGCTACCTCTTTCAGAACCTTGGGTTGTAGTCCATCTGGTCCAGTAGACTTATCCTCCTTCTGACCTTTCATATTCCCAAGCACCTTATCCTTAGCACTAGCAACTAAACTCAATTCTGCCCCTTGACACTCTCAAATTTCTGGCATACTGTAGTGTCTTCCATAATGAAAACTGACACAAAATACTTATTACATTTGTCCATCAATTTTTGGCCCCAATTACTAGTTCTTCAGAATCATTTTCCAGTGGTCCAACTTTCACTCTTGCTTCTCTTTTACTTTTAAAATATCCAAAACAATAGGTATCCTCTTTGATATTCTTGGCTAGTTTATTTTCATATTTCATCTTTTCTCTCCTTTGGGTTTTTTAGTTGCCTTCTGTTGGTTTTTAAAAGCTTCCAATTTCCCACTAATTTTTGCTAATTCAAATTTCAAAATACTTTTGTTATCAAAGAATGTATACTGTATATAACCTTGAGATTCATCCCTTTACGGTCAGCCACAAAACAACGAAATCTAATGAAATGCATTAAAAAAATGTCTGTCAAATATCCAACGTACAAATCATACAAGCAATACAAGTAAGCACAGCTGGGGCTGAGCCCTGCCATCTCGAATCTGGTGCATCTCAGTTCTGCCACATTGAATTGTCTCCAGATTAGCTGCAGCAATGGCCAAACATTGGCTCATTCCCTACTCTCAGGCACTGGCCTAACCACCTAGATTTGACCAGTACCCACCACAACACAATTATCCTGCACCTTCGAGGCTTCAGGTCGCACTGCAAAAATGTCAGGATTTACAGGCGGTTCAACAGCTCAACTCTGAAAGGGAAGTTACAGGCTATTGATCGCAGTGATCATATCTGAGTAAAGGTCTCATTCGTTCAGTTATTGATAGTTTTGTTTGTTTTGTTTGTTACCAGCAAGTCATCACTATGCTTCACCAGTGCCATCTTAAACCAGAAAATGTAAACCAGAAATTGCCCTTTCTTTTACTTTTATGCCATCTCTGGTATTTCCTTTGTCACCCATGGTTGTCTCCTCCTCCTTTTACAATCCTTTTTCACCTTTGGGATGTATCTATCCTGCACTTCCCAAGTTGTCCCCAGGAAGACCAACCATTGCTATTCTGCCATCATTCCTGCAATCAACTTTGGCCAGCTCCTCTCTTATAACACTGTAATTCCCTTTACTCCACTGTGTTGCTGAAACATCTGTCTTTATCTTCTCCCTCCCAAACTGCAGAGTAAATTCTATTGCATTCTCATTACTGTGGGCTCCTTTGCCTCATGCTTAAGGCCCCTAATCAAATCTAGTGCATTACACAATACCCAATCCAGTATTGTCTTTCCCCTAGTGGGCTTAACTACAAGATGCTTTAAAAAGCCATCTCATAGGTGTTCGACGACTTCCTTTTCTTGGGATCCAGCACCAATCTGCTTTTCCCAATCTACTTGCATATTGAAATCCCCCAAGACTATTGTAACATTATCCCTCTCAGATGCCTCTTCTAATACCTGTTGAAATTTATATCACATATCCTGGCCACTGTTCAGAGGCCTGTATATAATTCCTGTCAGGTCTTTTAACCCTCACAGTTTCTCACAATTCTACCCATGAGGATTCTATATCATTTGATCTGATGTCATCTTTTCCTAAAGATTTTATTTACATTTTTTCTAACAGAGTACACCAGGAGTTTTGAACATAATGCTATTGAGCATCCAGGCTCCAACACCTCACTGTGTTCTGACTTCACCCAGGGCTGTTTTGACCTTCACAACTTACAAACACTTTGTCTCCCTGTCCTATAATCAATCTCAGTTCTGAGCTCTTGCTCTTTTATGCTAGAGGTTCCCATCCATTTGTTTCTAAACCCATGAAAATGAAAGTTGTTGGCAAACTAGAAGAAAGTACTGATGAATAGTATTTGACCAGAAATATTAGCCAATGGGCCCTGACCGATAAGCATTGTTTAGTTTTCATTTTGCTTCAAACACTTCTTCCCATGTAATAAATATTCCAAAACCCAGAAGGAAATCAACAAAAAGAAAAAAAAACATTGAACTTTGTTGCACAGAGAGAGCCACACATCCCAAAATATCTATACTGGATAAAGAAGAGTTTCCCACCTGAAGTTTACATACCCTTCACGTTTACTCATGCAATAAGTAATTAACATGCACACAATTTTTGGATTCAGCTGACTCAGAAGTGTTTGCTTTGTGATTTTAAACTTGTAATGAAACTATAAGGATATGAATAAGCAGGCCATGCTCTTTTCTCACTGTAGCCGTGGGGAAAGATATACAGGAGACTTGGGATTCACGCCACTAGGCTCAGAAACAGTTATTACGCTTCCACTATCTGGATTCTGAACTTGTGGGCATGTGGGCTTACTAAGTTGGTGCCAGCATTTGTGGTGACACTTGTGGGATATTCACAGTACATCCTGAGGGTGTATTGGTTGTTAATTCAAATGACACATTTCACTTTGTGTTTCAACTTAAATCTGATAAATAAATTAATCTGAATTTGAAACTGAATCCAGAGAAATTCCATGTTCCATTTCTCCTCACATCAGCCTGAACTCCACTTTCTTACCCAGCAATTGGCAATGGAGAATCCCTCCTACATTCTCTCTGTCATTGAGAATTCTCTCTTCCCAGTTCCTGAGTATCCTGAACTTCCTAAATCTGAGTTGATCAGGCAAGGAATGAGAGATATATACAGTAAGAGAGGAAGAAAGAAGAGAAGAAAGATATGCAGTAGTGATGCAGAAAAAAATAATTTCATTAAAATGATATCAAAACTATGATGATTAAAACAAGTTAGTAATGGTGAGTTGGAAAGTGAAAGACATCAGAGATTGAAAAGAAAATGTTGCAGGCTCAGCCGGCAACCTCATGGGCACTGGCCTCCGCATCATTGAGGACATCTTCCAAAGGTGCTTTTCAAAATGGCAACATCCATCATCAAGGTCTGCCACCATCCAGGACATGCCCTCTTCTCATTACTACCATAAGGGATGATTACAGGGGCCTGAAGACACCCAGCAAATGTTTTAGGAACAGTTTCTTACCCTCTGCCATCAGATTTCTGTACTGCTACCACAAAACAACAGATTTCAAGACATACACTGAGTGGCCACTCTTTTTAGGTACACCTGTACATCTGCACATTAAGGCAAATATCTAATCAGCCAATCATGTGGTAGCAACTCGATGCATAAATGCATGCAGACATGGTCAAGAGGTTCAGTTGATGTCCAGGCCAAACATCAGAATGGGGAAGAAATGTGATCTAAGTGACTTTGACTGTTGGATGGGATGGTTTGAGTATCACAGAAACTGTTGATATCCTGGGATGTTCATGCACAGCAGTCTCTAGAGTTTACAGAGAATGATGCAAAAAAAAACAACAAAAAAAATCCGGTAATTGACAGTGCTGTGGGCCAAAATGTCTCGTTAATGGATAAGGTCAGAGGAAAACGACTAGCCAGGTTCAAACTGACAGAAAGGTGACAATAACTCAAATAACCACACATTACAACAGTAGTATTCACAAGAACATCTCTGAATGCACAATACACAATGAGCTACAGCAGCAAAAGATCACAAACATCCATTCAGTGGACATTTTATTAGGTATAGGAGATACCTGATAAAGTTGCCACTTAGTATATGGCAGTGATAATAAATCTGATTCTGATTCCGAAGATGGACAAAGTCACAATAGGCTGGAGAGGAACAAAGAAAGTGAGAGTATTTTATCATAGTATATGTGGCACTTCATATACAACACACCCTCTGCATTATCCATCACGTTTATCTTTATTTATCTTTATTCTATGATGAAGTACCACTATATAAAGAGGTGGAAAGATACTCCAGTTAAATCCAATCCTAAATGCTACCAAAACTATTATGTTGTCAACAAACAATCTTCTTAATGAGGGGTTTGCATTCAAACCTTGTTTTTAATATCACCAATGAAACTAAGTGAGAAGATAAAGAAGTTCAGATTGTACTGTTGTAACTATTTTGGAAATATAGTATTTTCTTACACTGCACATTTGATTTTGTGTTGTTATTACTTGTGATATGTTTTGTATTTGAACTGTTCGGTTGTATATGATTGCACCCACAAAATACAGGCGAGTCTTTTAAACGTGTTATAGAAGTCATTAGGTAATGTTACTTTTCAGTTACAATAATCTGCAACAAATGCAAGCATTACCAAGCCACATTTTTCATCTGAAGTATTTTACATTTCAATCATGTTGCTGCTTGACTTCTCCAATGTTGCTTCATGCAAAACAGGAAAGTTATATATCATAGTTGACAGAATAATGGAAAGCCATTTGTGTAAACACTGACCATTTCCTTGCATTTCTCCAGTTATGTAGAGTTACATCCAGTTTTTGAAACTTGTGAATAAAAGCAGACAATCATCAAATACTTGGAACAATATACATATATGATACAATAAATCACGCTGGAATTTTCCCCTTTAATTAGCAGTACACTCTCTTGGGAATGGAATCACAAAATAATGTTGCAGCAAACAGAGGCATTCTGTCTACTGGAGCTGCTCTTCCAGGGGTCAAAGCTGCACAAATTCCATTTCCCTGTCTTTCTTCATATTGTTCAAAGTCCTTCTCTTTCAAGTACTGATTGAGATCAGTTTTCAAATGGTTTAATGCTGTAATTTCTTCCCCAATAGCCATAAATGTGTGCCAATAATCTGTGAGGAAAAAAAAATTATATGTTTCAAGTGAGTTCTTTATGATTTTGATGACAATGGTGCGCTTAAAGCCCCTTGTTGCCAAATGGATTGCCAGATGAGGTGCACTATCAAATAATATCTCTCTTCACGGATAAGAATAAGCACATACTCTTTTGCAGACTCAAAGCACCCCAAGAAATTATACAGTCAATTCCCTCCTCTGAGACATAGCAGCAAACATACATTCATCCTGCTCCCATGAACAGCCATGCATTGAAGACCAGGTGATCTCAGAGTCAAAATCAATTCATAGCCAAAAGTTCAAGTTGAACTTATTGACATATACTTTCCACATTATCATTGCTCTCCATTGCAGAACAGTGCCTCTGCAGTGGAGAGAGTGACGAGCACACAATGGAGGATGATCAAACCTGGATCCCCAGCACCTCATTACTAGTCAAGAAGGCACTTTTCCTGAAGAGACTGAGCCATGCAGGGCCCTCACCCCAACTCTAAAACCTATGTATAGGAGCACCATTGAGAGTGTCCTTTCCGACTGCATCACTGTGGTATAGAGACAACAAGGCTTTGGACCACAAGACCCTACAGAGGATAGCCAAAATGGCCGAGAGGGACCCTGGGGTCTTCGTCTCACCATTTGTAACTTTTACTGAAAGTGATACTAACCGAAGCACTGTTAAGGATCCCTACCTGCTATTCCACCATCTCTTTGACCCACTAACATCAGGAAGGAGAAGGTACGGAAGCACCAGGACTGTGACTTCCAGACCGTGTAACAGCTTCTTCCCTCAGGCTAATGAGATTAATAAATACCCTACCCCAATCAAGGTCTCATCACCAGGACAGTAAGCTGTTTATTGTTTACCTGTGTTCCGCTCTACATGAATTTAGAATTATATTTTATTAACTTATTTATGGTAATACTTCAGTTTATGCTCTGTGTGTGATATATGTTTTGTGGATACACCGTGACCTGGAGAAACGTTTAGTTTGATTGTATATATGTACAGTCAGATGACAATAAACTTGAAATTCAACTTGAACTTGATATACATATGCATATGTGTATGATAAACTTATTTGCAGTAGCATCACACACACATAGAAACAGCATTCACGATAGAATTATAAATTAAACTTTAATTATACAAAATTACACAAGGGATTATACAATCAGAACAAAATAAAAAAACAGTTTACTGTAGTAAAAGTGGTCATAGTCATTGTGTTACTAACCTGTAATGATTAGGTTTATGCAGATTGGATCAAGGACTGGAACAGATGAAGGCCAGTAGCTGTTTTAGAACATGGTGTTGTGGGACTTCAGGGTAGTTTTAATGCTGATGCTTAAGTAATGCTTTAGGGATAAATATTGGCCAGACCTTTACAATTTCTCTTTGAACAGTGCCATGTGAGTGCAATTTTGCCTAGGGTTTAATGAAGGGGGATTGTGGGTGTCTGGAGGGTCCCACCAGGGATGGTGATAGAGGCAACTGCATTAGGGGCAATTAAGAAATTGTTAGACAGGCACATTGAAGTTAGAAAAATAGAGGGCTACGTAGGAGGGAGGGGCTAGATTGATCTTGGAGTAGGTTAAATGGTCAGCTCAACATCTCGGGCACATGGACCTGTACTGCAATCTTCTGTGTTCCATGTTCTTAGAAGTCGCCATTTCGGACTGACGCCATTTTGTCGGTATTACACCGTTTACATACTGGGTGCCAAACATCAATTAATTTTAGCTGATTCTAGCGAAATTTTCTTTGTCTATTGAAGATTTTGCCCCTGCAAAGTACTTGTGACATTTACAAAGGAAGATTTTCTTATTATTTCTGGTAGTACTGGGAAATGTGAAATCTATTTTAATGACAGTATGAGTGATAAGATTTTTTTTGTTGTAGGTTATTATTTTAGTCATGGTACATTGACCCTGGAAAATGTTTTTCCATGGGGGGGGGGGGGCAATCAAACAGGCCATAATCAAGGAGTTTGCAGCTCACAGGGATGAGGGAAGGATATTGTATGCACACTACAAGCACAGGGAATACTTTATTAAATCCTGACTGCAAGCAAACAGATGGGTGGGGAAGTTTCTGATGCTAAGCTATAACGTGGACTGAAGAACAGAGTAAGAGGAACAACGAGATAGGTTGAGATCACAGAGACAGAGCAAATTCAAGGGCATGGTAAGTGAGATAGGGGCAGATCTGCTTGAAAGGCTTTTGGGAAAGCAGTGTATGAAGGGATCAGGAATAGGAATGATCTAGCTCTTCTGGGCTCCAGGCATACTAGATAAACCCCTGATCTACCATACTCACCTCCCATTCAATGCTTGGGTATTGCATCACAACAATTACATATTTAAATATTGCCTTCTAGAAACTACTTTTTTCTGCATTATCCGAGTGCTTAAATAGTCTACTATGCTAATTCTGATACTAGCTTATTAACTGGTGCTCTCAACTCTCCCTCTTCGCTCCCACCCCTTCCCACCTAAACAGACATTCAATAGGAGCAGACTCAAAATAACATTCAAGAAAATAAGCAATAACATTGGCTGATTCTAACTGTTCTAAACTGAAGCTTCGATTCACTTTAGAAGTTATACAGGACCTTCTATTTGATCAGAATATTAAACAGCCCAAAAAAGTAATATGAAAGAAGTTACCATAAATCAAGAGGTCATTGAACTGTCCGTTAAAAGTTACTGTCTTAAACTATTTCTCCTTCTGAGGATTGTGTCTGATTTTGGAGAAATTAGGATAGACATAAAAAAAGGGCTATCTTAGAATATAACAGAACGAGGATTTCTGCTTTCATAGGAGTGGCAAATCTCAAGGAGCCATTTCATGGATATTTTCGAGGGAGACTCATGATAAATGTAAATTCTGAAAATTATAAAAAATGTAAAATGCAATAGGGTTTTGAATTCATTGCAAATATGGAAGGAAAATTTGTTGTGAGAATAAAATATAAAACATATTGAAGAAAATTGGTACATGTAAACAATCAGGAAAATAATCCGTTGAATGATACAAAAATATAGCAGAAGCATTATATAAATCTGCATCAGTTTAGATGGATGCAAGTGACACGCTAGTTATGGTAAAGGAGAAAGTGGCGTGTCTTTTGGAAATAGCAGGTAGGAAAAAAATGATTTTAAAAAATTAACGGAGCTTCAGCTGAATAACTAAACAGGCCTTTGCAAAATTCACGTTGGACCTTGATGGATGGCAGTGAAGAGACAGAAAAGATTGTGATCTGAATTTCTCCATCCTCTTTAGATGTGTAAATTGTGTCTGGGAGTTGGAAAGTAGCCAATGGAACATATCTGTTTAACAAAGTGAAAAAGAACAAAATCAGTGTTTTAAAAAAAAAGCCAGTTAGAGTAACTAGAGACTGAGAGCAAAGCTCCAGAATTGGTAATAAGTATAAACAGAGCATAAAAATTAGAAACGTGAGTAGGCCTCTGAGCCTGCTGTGATTTAAAAAGATCAATGGTGATTGTCTCCCTCAGTGGGCATCCAGAACCTCATGGTTTCATCAAGGGCAAACAGTCTGAAGTCTTCTCAAAGAACAGCACATATCTCAAAAGAATTCAGATTTCGAAGCATGCTGCCGGAATTTGCATATTGGGTAAATTAAATGTATCTGAATTTTTACAAAGCAATGATAAAAAAATCTTCAAAGAGGCTTATATCAATAAAAAATCCTATTATCTTCAATTTAAGATAGTAAATAACTTGCTAGACAAGAATTTGCTAAACATTCCTCAGATTGGAAAAAAGATGTACTTAATCTATCTGTGCAGTCAGGAATGGCGACACTTTTGTTCTCAGCAGGCATAAATGTTTTGGACTTGGTTATAGTCAACATGATATTGGAATTTGTTGACAAGCGCGCAGGTAAGGAGTTCAGCAAACAATGTTAACTGATTTTGAGAACATAAAACAACAGGATTCACTGACTGACAGTAGACATAATCCATTCATTCAGTGATGCTCTTTCATCCCAATGGGTGTAAGTTATGATCCTCAGTGCATAATCTACTTTGTGGCTTTAGTGAGCTGCATTGGAATGAAATGTTAACCTAAATTGTCCATTCCCTTGGGTAAATATAAAATATCTCTTACATAATTGGAAGAATGGGGGAAATATATTTACCTCTCAGTCCCTATCACACATACAAGCTGTATTGTCATTTATCCCCTGGTCAATTTCGAACAAGTTAGAATCAAAATTAGATTTATTTACAGAGTCTTATATGTTGTGAAATGTGTTGTTTAGTGACTGTTGTACAGTCCAAAAACATAAATTTACTGTGAATTACAAAATAAATAAATAGTGCCAGTAAAAGGAATATTGGGGTTGTGTTCATGGGTTCATAAAACATTCAAAAATCTGATGACGGAAGGGAAGAAGCTGTTTCTAAGTCATCATCTAGGTCTCCAGGCTCCTGTACCTCCTCCATGCTAATAATGAGAAGAGGGCTTTTCCCAAATGGTGAGAATCCTTAATGTTGGATGTTGCCTTTTTGAGGCATTGCCTCTTATAGATGTCATCAATGGCGGGAGGGAGGAGCATTGAGCCCACTATGGAGCTGGGTGAGTGCATACCCGTCTGCAACCTCTTGTGGTCCTATACATTGGTACTTCTATACCAGGCATTGGTGCAACCAGTCGTAATGCTCTGCCCCATAGATCTGTAGAAACTTGCAAGGGTCTTTGATGCCATACCAAATCTCCTCAAGCTTCTAATGATGGGGAGCCACCGATGTGCCTTCTTCATGAATGCATCAGTGCATTGGGCCCAGGGCAGGTTACAACATTTAAACAAAACATTAATTGTGGAATATTCTGAGATAGTTTAAATTCAGAAAAGGTGTACTATTATTGAAAGTTCATTCTCAATGATTTCATGGAAATGTGAGGTAATTTATTTCAGGGGGAAAATGAGATTTTATACTCAATGTGAACAAATCGATTAATGTGGGTGAGTAGACGGATATCAATATAATTAATAAATGACCAGATATCATAGTAAAAAATGGAAAAGAAAACATAGACAATGAGTATAAAGAAATAATGATACACTTGGACAAGGCTTTGGCCAGGCCAGAGAAGAGTAAATGTCCTATTTTGCTCAATTATTAAGATGTATAACCCATTGAAAAAAAGTTACAATGTCAGGGAAGTGAAATTATGGCAACATTGAATGTCATTGCCTACTGGGACAATATTTTTTTGGAATTGAAGTGCTGTGAGAGTCTCAATGGAAGATTTCAGACCCTGTTTTAATATTGTGAAAAAAAACAACAGCTTTTATCTCTAACGAGAGCTTCAAGACCTTGGCCTTAATAACTCCTTGTGCAATTTCCATACATGCAGATCCCATTCAGCTCGGTAACAAAGTCTCCTTCATAATATCCATCAATGCTAATTTCAAATTTGCTGATGTCACCAGTGTCGTAGGCTGAATCAAAGGTGGTGACAAATCAACATATAAAAGGGAAATTGAGAATCTGTCTGTGCCTTAACAACAATTACCCTTATTCAATGTCAGCAAGACTAAGGAGCTGACTATTGACGTCAAGAGGAGGAAAACATAAGCCAGTCCTCATCAGAGGATCAGAGGTAAAGAGGGTCAGCAACTTTAAATTCCTTGGTGCTGTCATTTTGGAGGACATGTCCTGTGTGCAGGACATAAGTGCAATTACGAGAAAAGTACAACAGTGGCTCTCCTTCCTTAGGAATTTTCAAAGATTCAGCATAATATTTAAAACTTCCAGAGGTTTCAGTAGATGTATGATGCGTGGTGGAGTGTATATTGACTGGCTGCATCACAACTTGGTATGGAAACACCAATGTCCTTGAATGGAAAATTTTACAAAAATAGTAGATATGGCCCAGTCCGTCATGGGTGAAGTCCTCTCTCCCATCAGTGAGCACATCTACATGGAGTGTTGTCACAGGAAAGCAGCATTCATCATCAGGGAACCCCCTACCACCTAGGTCATATTCTCTTCTCACTGCTGCCACCAGGAAGAAGGTACTGGAGTCTCAGGACTCACACCATCAGGTTCAAGAACAGTGACTACCCCTCAACCATCAGGCTCTTGAACCAAAGGGGACAACTTCATTCAACTTCACTAGCTCCATTACTGAAATATTTTCACAATCTGTGGACTCACTTCAACTCATATTCTCAATATTTATTGCTTAGTTATTTTGTATTATTATTTCCTTTTTTTTGTATTTGCACAGTCATTTGCACTCTGGCTGAATGCCCAAGTTGATGTTGACTTTCAACGATTCTATTCTGGTTATTATTCTATTATTGATTTATTGTGCATGTCCACAAGAAAATTTAATCTCAGGGTTGTATATGTACTTTGATAATAAATTTTCTTTGAATTTGAACTTAAACAAAAGGGTTAAGAACAAGAGGCTATGAGTATCCACAATATCAACAATCTCACTGGTCCAGTGACACTGATGGGATAATCAGGAAACTATATTTACATGTTTACTTCCTTAGACATCTGAGACAACTTGGTATATGCATGTGGATTATCTTGAACAGAATGATTCTGCCAGGTTGCAGCTCAGCTTGATACGGCAACAGTTCAATCCTTGACAGAAAGAGATAAGCACATCCTAGTCCATCTCAGACTCCACACTTCCTTCCACCCAGTCCCATTTCATAGTGTGTTTTCTCAGGAAAGCTATTGCATAGTAAAGGATGCTGGCCATCTTGCCCATTCCCTTCCCTCTCTTCTATGTTTTAAAGGAAGATTTGGGAACTTAAAAGCCCCTGTGCCTATACTTAAGAACAGACTTTTCTCTATTGCTATTGGGCCAAGCACCAGTTCCACACCTCCTTCCAAGTGTTGCTGCTACATTCTTCTACTCTAAAGCCTCTTTTGGTTATTTTGTTATTGCTATGTACATAAGCCTCATGTGAACAAGGAATTTTATTGCACCCTGGTGTATACTGTATGGCAATAAATAAATCTAGTCTAATCTAATATAACATAATTTTGCCCATAAAGAAGTAAAAGTAATATTAAAAGTAATGTCATTAAAATATGTAATATTAGATTTGGGCCACTTTGCTACTGAGAAGAAGATAGCACAGTGATGAGATGCTTCTTGTAGGCAGATAAAGATTCCGAACAACAAGGAGAGCCTAAAATGGGGAATGTCCACTTGTAAAGGGGTTCCATGGTAGTGTAGCAGTTGGCATATCTCTATTACAGCACCAGACACACGGCTTCAATTCTGCTGCTGTCAGTAAGGAGTTTATATTTTCACCCGTGATCGTGTGGGTTTGCTCCGGGTGCTCAGGTTTCCTCCCACATTCCCAAAATGTACGGCACAGTACGTTAATTGGTCACATGGCTGCAGCTGGGAGCTTCCTGTGTCAGAAGGGCCTGTAATCATGCTGTACCTTGAAAGAAGATAAAATGAAGAACCAACACCAGAATGAGAACTAGGTTTATTATCATTGGCATATATTGTGAAATTTGTGTATATATGTGTAATTTAGTAGAGCAAAAAGAGAACAAAAATAGTGAGGTATTGTTCATAGGTTCATGAACCATTCAGAAATCTGGTTGCAGAGGGGAGAAAGCTGTTCATATATCACTGACTGTGTGTCTTCAGGTTCCTGTACCTCCCTAATGATAGTAATAAGTAGAAGACATGTCCATAAGACTTTAGGAGCATAAATATGCCATTCAGCCCATCAAATCTACTCTGCCATTCCATCACAGCTGACCCCGGATCTCACTCAAATGTTTATGCCTTCTTGCATTAACATTTGATGCCCTACCCTATCGGGAAATGATCAACTTCCGCCTTAAATGTACCCAAGGACTTGGCCTCCAGTGCAGTTTCTGGCAGAGTATTCCACAGATTCTCTGCTCTCTGTATGGTGAGGGTCCTTAATGATGGATGCTGCCTTATTTAGGCATTCTATTTTAATGATGTCAAAATGACGGGCACATGGGTAGTGTAGTTGTTAGCAGAGCTCAGGGTGTCGGAGTTCAGAGTTCAATCCTGGCATCCTCTGTAAGGAATCTGTATGCCCTCCCCACATGCTCCAGTTTCCTCCCACTGTCCAAAGACGTACCAGTCACTGGGTTAATTGATTATTATAAATCATCCCATGATTGGGTTAGGGTTAAATCAGGGCATTTTGAAGGTTGCTGGTGCAGCACAGTCTGAAGAGCTGGAATGACCTATTCTGCACTGTATCTCTTCTCACAGCTGCCACCGGGAAGAATGTATAGGAGCCTCAGGATTCACACAACCAGGTCCAGGAACAGTTACTACCCCCCAACCATCAGACTCTTGAACAAAAGGGGATAACGTCACTCAATCTCACTTGCCCCATCATTAAAATGTTCCCACACCCTATAGACTCACGATCAAGGACTCTTTATCTCGTGCTCTCAGTATTTATTGCCTAATTAACTTATTACTTTATTTTTGTATTTGCACAGTTTGTTGTCTTTTGCACAGTGATTGAACATACAAATTGGCACAGTCTTTCATTGTTTCTATTAATATTATTCTATTTTGATTTTTTTTAGTATGTCCACAAGAAAATGAACTTCAGGGCTGTATATTGTGACATTTAAGTATTTTAATAATAAATTTACTTTGAACTCTCAACTTTGTCATAAATGCTGTAAATAAATAAATAAATATCCTTGATGGTGGGTAGATTGGTGCCCATAATGGAACTGTTTGAGTTTACAACTCTCTGCAGCTTTTTCCAAACCTGTGAAATGGCCCCTCCATACCAGAGGATGATGCTCACCACAACAGAAATATTCTAGATTTTTTGGTGACATACTAAATTTCCTAACAACATAGAGCCGTTAATATACCTTCTTCATAACTGCATCAATATGTTGGGGCCAGGATAGCTCTTCATAGATGTTGACACCTAGGATCACAGAACAACCCACTCCTTCCACTACTGATGTCTCCATGAGGGCTGGTCTGTGTCACTCCATTTCCTGAAATCCTTAATCAATTCTTCGGTCGTAAAGACATTGATTGCAAGGTTGTCGTTGCAACACTACTTAACCAGCCGATCTACCTCACTTCTTTATGTCCCCCCCCCCACCCCCGTCACCATCTGAGAGTCTACCGACAACGATTGTGTCAAAGTGGATGTGAAGTAACAAGACCTGGCAGTTTCTGAAATCTGGAGCAACAAGCAATCTGCTGGCAGAACTCAATGAGTCAAGCAGTATCTGTAGGAGGAAAGACATAATTGACATTTCACTTCCAAACTCTGCATCAGGATTAGCATAAATCTCTTCAGTTTCATTCTAACTTCCCACATTGTTTGGTTTTAATTCCACATTTTAGCACAATTGAAAAACCTCAGTCAAAAACAAATAAGAGAGGGAAAAGTGAACATTTAGCTGGTATTACCTTTTAGAATAAAGAGAGAATGAATTTATATAACACCCTTTTACAATACAAGTATATAATTTTAAACTATAATGTAAGAAACATAATAGCCATTATTTTGGATAAGTATAATTATGCTGATTGTGTGACTAACAATGAAATAGCCTTCACTTTTTCCAGTTGGTGTTATTGGATCTTTTAAGATTATTTAAAAGGTAGAAGTGGTCTCATCTGAAATGTGACATATCTTGACAAATCACACTCCAGCATTGTCCTAGGTTTTTGTACTCATTTCTTTGCAAAAAGACTTAAACACACAACCGTCTCTCTCAAAGTTAAGAGTTTCACCTGACACCTTCATCACCTACCAATGCAGTGACCACGTACCATAACTAATTCCTGCCTCCCATCGTGTTTTTGCGCCACGGTATGAACTTATAGTCAACGTAGAGCTCGAACTGGAAGTTATCTTGTTATATTACATTTAGTTACATGGTTAGAATGTTATTGCTGAAATTATTTTGAATCTGTGGGGTCAACCAATGTACCAAATAATTCTAATGGAGTGATTTAAAAATTGTGTTGACTGAGCTTAATAACAAGAGGCAGCTAAATGTTATGCATATTGGATATAGTTGAAACTAAGCAATGCTAATGTGTGTAACAATTTCATGAGGGTATTATTTACATTGAAGTGCATGAACCTGCACTACAGGAATTGTAATTTATCTTTCTGTATCCTAGATACCAGACCGAAGGATGTGACTTCCATTGTAAAGTTTAATGTTTTATTTAAACCAGGATTTTATATGAGATGCCATATTAATGCTAAGCCTAGACTGTGCTGAAGCAAATAATGGGCATTTCCCAGTATAATATAATTGCTCTGAGGATGGCTTGACCTAATAGCTTTTGGCTGTAATATCCATTTTATTCCAAAGCAGTTTCAGGCGATATTTGTCCACAATGACCTTTGTGGGTGGTTTGGAGGGTAACAATACTGAATGATAAATACTGGGAAATTTTCCAGTTTAAACTTTGCTCCTGACTTATCTGTAAAGGTAGAAATGTTACTGGGTGCATTGTCTTTGAGCTTGAAAGCAAAAATATATTGGAATTAGAAATGGAATTGGTTTACTGTTGTCCCATGTACCAAGATACAGTGAAAAGCTTGTCTTGCTTACTGTTCATAAAGGTCAGATGCTTCGAAGTGGAATATGGTAAAGACAATAACAATGCAGAATAAGACAAAGTTCAGTGCAGGTAAGCAATAAGTTGCAGGATTGTAACGAGGTAGATTGTGGGATGAAAAGCCCATCTGATCAAGCTAGAGAACTGGATTGAAGTAAGTTTCAGTAATTTGTAAAATTAGTCAGCTCCCTCATGGGCGCTAGCCTCCGTAGTAACCAAGACACTTCAAGGAATGGTACCTTAGAAAGGTGGTGGTCCATCATTAAGGATCCACATCACCCAGGACATGCCCACTTCTCATTGTTACCATTGAGGAGGAGGTACAGAAACCTGAAAGTGCAGACTCAGCAATTCAGAACAGCTTCTTCCCCTCTGCCATCCAATTTCTAAATGGACATTGAACCCACAAACACTACCTCACTATTTTTTTACTTTTGTATATTTTGCATCACTTATTTTAACTTAACTATTTAATAGACATATATATACTTAACGTCGCTCAGTTTTTTTCTTCTATATTCATTGCACTGCTGCCGTAAAGTTAATAAATTTCACAGCATAAGCCAGTGATATTAAACTGATTCTGATTTAATAACAGTGTGGTAGAAGCTGTCCTTGAGTCTGGTAGTAAGTTTTTTAAGGCTTTTGTATCTCCTGCCCAATTGAAGAGAGAATGGCAAACGTCTGAAGTGGAAAGAGAGAAGAGAGAATATCTGTCGTCGGTGATGTTCTTGAATATGCTTGCTGCTTTACTGAGGTAGAGAGAAGTACAGACAGAATCCACTGACGGGAGTCTGCTTCAATGTATCTGAGATGTGTCCACAATTCTCTGCAGCTTTTGACAGTCAAATGCAGAGCAGTTACCATACCTGAGCATCAAGAAAAATTGGTAAGGGCCAACAAGTAGATGACAACCTTTTTAAACTCTTGAGGAAGTAGAGGCTTTGGTGAGCTTTTGTAGATGTGGAGAGGAGGCACAGAAGCCTGAAGGTGCAGACTCAGCAATTCAAAACAGCTCCTTCCCCTCTGCCATCCAATTTCTAAATGGACATTGAAGCTTTGGACACTAACTCACTTTTGTTAATATACAGTATTTCAGTTTTTGCACATTTTTAAATAATCTATTCAACATACATAATTGATTTACTTGTTTATTTATTATGTCTTATTTTATTTATTATCTTTTCTCTCTCTCTGCTGGATTACAAATTGCCTTGAGCTGCTGCTGCTAAGTTAACAAATTTCACGTCATATGCCAGTGATAATAAACTTGCTTCTGATTCTGACGTGCTGTCTGTGTAGTTGGACCAGACAAATCTCCATGTCTCTCTTTTCAAGATTAATAATTTATTGTATAATGTTTCAGACAAAGATTCCAGCATCAAAGTGGTCAAGAAAATCTCAGGGAATCAAAAAATAATTAGCTGGCCTACAGTCCTCATATGACAGTCTTTGATGTCATCTTTGATCTGAGTTATTTGTCATTTGATGATTTCTTTGAGATATTGCAGAAAGGATGATGGTGGAGAAAGAACAGACCCATAGAACTTTGGGAACGTTAATGGGCTCCAGAAGAGCTGCCAATGCAATAGCAGCGCAATCTGAGTGAGGTATCGATCTTTGGACTTCCTTTGATTCATTCATGTTGTCTATTAAAGTTAAGAACTAGATATACTTGGGAGCATGTCAATAATTATAGTGGATTTCTAACCATGTGTTCATGTTTAGAGGGGGATCTCTGAGAATGAATTACTATTTACAGAACGTCTCTGAGAGATTGTTCCTATTTACCAGGGATTTAAGGACCATGTTCGTATTTGCATAGTTTAGTCCTGCAGAAGGTTTGAAAGCAAATAATGTTAGAATAATTAGCATTTGAAAAGTATTTCTGACACTTCAAAATGTATTGTCTGAGGCTGCCAATATCACATCAGTTTAGATCTGCGCTCACTTCAGAAGGGGGAAGAGAAGGACAAAGCGAGTGAGAGAGTGAGAGAGTTGGGAGGATGCTAAATTTAAATCCACATTTCAGGGGGGTTCCATAACATACTACAGAGTTATAGAACACTACAACACAGAAGCAGGGCCTTCAGCCCATCTAGTCCATGTTGAACAATTAATCTGCCTAGTCCATCAACCTGCACACAGACCACAGCCTTCCATACCCGTCCCATCCATATACCTATCCAAATTTCTCTTAAATATTGAAATGGGACCCACATCCATCACTACCTCTGGGAGCTCGTTCCACTTTCTCACCACCCAATGAGTAAAGAAGTTCCCCCATGTTCCCTTTAAACAAATCACCTTCCACCTTTAACCCATGAGCTCTATTTGTAGTCTCACTCAACCTCAATGGAAAAGGCCTGCTTGCATTTACCCCCCATAATTTTGAATATCTCTATCAAATCACACCTCACTCTCCTACACTGCAGGGACTAAAGTCCTCAGAATGTTCTAATGCACTGTATGATATATTTTTCTTTCTGGCAATCCTTAATCTGATTGCTTTGTGTTTATATTATAAAATGAGAACCACAGATAGAACCTGGAACTTAGGAGTGTACCTAGAAGAATGAAGTGTCCCACTAATTGGTCAAGAAATATGACTCCCTGAATCTATGAGTCTAAGTAACCTGACATGCTCATATTGATAGAGCTATACCTTAATAGACAATGTTCCTTCTTAATTTTTAGCAGTCAGTGTGTGCAAAAATTTTATGTTGTGCAAATTTTTTTCCCGTGACAGAAGTACATGTGCACTGAATGCATTCACGGCACAGTTTATGTAAATATACAAAATATTTGACATAAAACTTCACAGAATAACAACAAAATAACATACATATTTAAGTCACTCAGTTATTTTTTCTCTCTCCTGTCTTTGGCATTTACCCATTCTTTGTAAACTCTATCTAGACTAATAGAACTTCCATCCAATTGATAGCTTTTGATTCTCATTAACATATCCAAATGACATTCACCTAAACGGTTTCTCAGCTTGTTTTTGAGTTGATTCATTAGGCTAAAAGCTCGCTCACAGTCTGCATCAGACGCAAGAAAGGTTCCCCCAATGTCCATCAACTGTGCAAAGTCACAAAACTGTTCATTTTGAAGTATAAATGCCACCATTTGAGCAAAGTTTGAAATAAGTTTGAATTTAATTTTTTCTTGCATGGAAATTTTAGACATAAGGCATTAACTTGCTCATCGCCAAATGTGAAGTCACAATCTGCAATTGCAGAGAAATTACAAGAAAGCTGACCATTCTTGTACCTCATCTTCAGGATACATTTCTTCTAAATGAACACAAAGACTATTTATAAAAGTCAACAGCAAACTTTAAAACCTGCTGATGCTATTTCTTCGAACATGTCTTACTGAACAATATAGTTGATAGACTCCAGAAATTCGAACGCATAATTTTTGCTTCACCAGCTGTCTGGGAGTTGAACGTACTTTTCCATATGTTCATTAATGTGTTGAACTGAATGTAAAGAGTTATTCATTTTAGCAGCTAACAACATACTGTCGATAAGAATTTTGATTTCCTCTGGGTTTGATCGTTTTCACTCTTGCTCATTTGCACTCAACCATAACATGCGTAGCACTGTTGTAACGGGTAATGATGGGTTCTGTTGCCTGAGCTTTTGTACCCCGTACAAATGTGATTTACTTGCCAAATGACGCTTCAAAAAGTCAAATTTCCAAATATCATCCCACTTCTTTCCACTAGCAAATTGTCCAACAACTTTCGCATCATGACAAATCAAACAGATAATTCCAGTTTCCGAATCATACATAAACATTTCTTGTTGCTGAATGTTTATGACCTTGTGAGCTTTCGGTGTAGCAGTTTCTACTAGTCTGTTAAGCCATTCAACTTTAGACAAATTTGCAGTTCTTTTGCACTTCACGCCCGTCACTTCTTTTGAAATCGACATAGAGAATCAATATTTTTTTCAATTAAAAACTTAGTAAGCTATCTACAGGATTTGAAACGGATCTTTGTAATCTTTACAATATGAACACTGTCCACCAAAGGTGGCTGCCGCCGTGATGCAGCTGTACAAACCGGAACAGGAAAGATGAGGTGACATAAATTAGTGGCGTACATTGTGGTATTTGGAAAAACCAGCTAACTAGTTAACAGAAACATTTAGCTAAAAGATTATTTTCAAGAGGTATAATTATCAATTACTACGTTATTATAGGTAACTAACCTTTTGTGCGCACATTAATTTCCTTTATGCACTGGTTGAAAAACGTGTGTGCGCGCGCACACGTGCACAGCTTAGAAGGAACATAGTTCATAGATAATGTGATACACTCTTCCATCACAGTCCTGTGTAGGTCCTGCCTCTCTTATGACTCTCTCAGATCCTTATGCCATTCCCACGTTATGAAGGCACAATTCTTTGCAGGAGCAAAGAATAGCTAACATTACTATTAAATCCCATGTATTTTCATCTGGAACAACAAAACCTTCTACTGATAACCAATTCAGCATCCTCACTCAACTTGTGAAAAAGTGTCTTCCCATGCTGTACGGCACCTGGGAGAAATAGTAAGGGTGTAGGATGGACTCTGTGAGATAGTGTACCTTGGTGGTCCAAGTGCACAGGGAGAGACACTGAAGTGGATTGAACAGTTAACTGAATTTTGTGAAGGACAAAAGGAAAATAATAAATGCTAGGCTAATAGCGTCATTAACTAAAACTCTCAAACTAAAAGCTAATGTCTAAGCTCTGGCTCGGAAGCAGTAACTTAATACTAAATTAATTCCACTCCTTTGCCACGTCAATCTGAACTGTTGTCTTGTTTCTAGAATGAGGACTAAGGTAAGCAAGGAGCATTGCTTGCTCCACTGGCAGAGTCCATGGATATGACAAAGATCTCCTACTTAGGCGCAGCACCAGAGGGGCCAGAGACCTCAGCCTGCTGAAATTCCCGAATAAATGCCCTGCCCGCATTGCCATGATCCAGAACCCAAAAATGTTTCTCTGGGCCATACTTCGCCCAATCCATGAGGTACTAGACCCTGCCCTACACCCAGTGAGACACCAGGACACACCACACAAAATAAACCAGGGACCCATCCACCAAGCCGGAGGAGGGAGAAGGGGGTGACTGGAGCCATGGGGGAGTTAGTCACCTGTTTGAGCTGGTAAACATGGAGCACTGGGTACATCTTCACTGATGATGGTAGATGCAGCCTAGTGGAGGATCTAGTAATAGCCACTACAAATGGTTGCATGTAGCATGGGGCCAACTTGTGACTTTCAACTTTCAAAGAACAAAGAAGCCAGCCAGACTTCAGAGGCCTCACATGCCAGGCATATTATTTCTGACTGCACAGCAGAGAAGCCCTGGCCTATTTCCACCTGTGCTTGTAGATATGGACCAACAGTTCAGCAGCAGGAGCTGCCACATCAATCTCTTGGTCAAGGAAGAGAGGGGCTGAGACCCCTTTTTAGCATTCAAAGGGGGGCAAGCGAGTGGAGGATGACTGGACGTTATTGTGGGCAATCTCTTCCCAAACCAATCCAGAGCTCCAAACCTTGGGGTTAGCACAGATAAGGCAGCCTGCACCTCAGTCCCTATTGCCAAAATCACTAGAGTAGCAATGCACGATCGATGAAGGATGGGCTCTGTAGTGGTGCTGTCCTCAGAAGTGTTAACCTGGTGGGAGGGAGCATCAGCCTTGGTATTCTTGCTCCAGGATGGCAGGTGGGGGTGAAATTAAACCGGGTGAAGAAGAGTGCCCAATGGCTTAGTGGGAGTTTAGTCTCTTGACTGATGTAAGAGAGGTTCTCTGCCTCTAGGGCCTCCTTGACAGCCAGAGGTTCTTGGTTTCCAACATCATAGTTACAGTCTGCAGAAGTCAAGTGACAGGAAAGAAAAGCACAGGGATGAAGCCAAATATCTACAGAGGTACACTGAGAGAGCATAGCTCCAACACCAACATCTATGCATTGGCCTCGACGATGAGAGGAGTCTGGATGTTGTGGTAGAGTGTTGCTTTAGTTCTGGTGATGCTTGTTCTGCTTCACTTGTCCATGAGGATCCTACAGATCTTCCTGGTGAGTGCACTTGTGGGAGCCATGATGGAACAGTTGTTTCTGATGAAGCAGTGTTAAAAGTTTGCAAACCCCATGAAATTTCTCACCTGTTTGATCGTAGATGGTTCGGGCCAATCTGTGACTATACATGAGTCTATTAGAAGGGATGAGAAAATACCCCAAGAACAACACCTGCTCTTTCTGGAACTCACACTTCTCTGGCTTGGCCATCTCGAGGAGCCATCTTGGAACTCACTGGACATGCTGGGCATGTTTCTGGCAAGAGAGGGAATAGGTAAAACTTTTCTACAAGTACACAAAAATAAACAGATTCAATGTGTCCTAAAGCAAATCATTGACTAGGGCTTAATAAACATCAGGAACATTGCCAGACCAAAAGGCATCACCAGGTACTCATTGTGGCCAGTGAGAGTGTTGAATGCTCTTTCACTCGTTCACCTCTCAAATGCGGACCAGGTTGCAAGCATTCCGCAGATCTATCTTGAAGATTTTCAAATGCAGAGGCAGGCAGTGGAAGAGGGTAGCCGTTCTTCACCAGAATGTTGTTGAGGGGCTGGTAATCAATGCAGGGGTGGAGCTGTCCTGATGAAGGGTTTCGACCTGCAATGTCGACTGCTAACTCGTTTCCATAGATGCTGCAATGCTGAGTTTCTCCAGAATTTTGTTTGTATTCCTTTGATTTCCAGCTTACGCAGGTTTTCTCTTGTTCAGGGATGGTGCTTGCCATCTTTCTTGCTCACAAAAAAGAAGCCTGCTCCTGCTGACTAAAAGCCAATGCTTCCTTGATGTGCTCTTACATAGCCACTATTTCAGGATGAGAGAAGGAAAAGAGCTGGCTCCAGGAAAGACTAGAACTGGGGAAGAGGTCAATGGCATAGTTGTCTAGCCAGTGTGGAGTCAGGGAGATGAGCTTCTTCTTACTGAAGAACTCAAGCTTATTCAGCTGGAACACCAAACAGGGTCCACACTTTTGGCGCGTGGCCAAGTGGTTAAGGCTTTAGGCTGGCAATCTGAAGGTCATTAGTTCAAGCCTCAGCCGAGGCAGCGTGTATGTCCTTGAGGAAGGCACTTAACCACACACTGCTCCTGCACGTTTATAGCCCAGTGGCGGCAGTTGGTGCAATATGGACAAGACATATTCTAGTTGGCACAGAAGGGGGAATATGCTGACAGAGGCTTGAGCTAGACCCAGACAGAAAGACAGGTGTGCCAGACCTCACTCTTGGAATGCCTTTAGGGACCATTCAATCCATGGTTTGTGTCTTGATGGCCAGGTAAGACCAAGCACCAGCCGCAGTTCAGGAGAATCCACAAGACAGAAGGAGAGCTGTTCCCTATGGTTACTTTCTCACAGAAGTTGGAGAAGGACTGTGGAAAAGTGGATCCTATCGGTGCCCAGACGCCAACCATCATTATTTGCTCTCAATTGTTGAATAGGAACTCCTCATCCTCGAGCCAGAGAGATATCTATGAGGTTTCCGGCTGTCTTGGGGTCAATAAATGCCTGAATGCTCATCAGTCTGGGACACAGTTGATAGGGAAGCTAGAAGCATTATTTGGTCAGGGGAAGATGCTTGCAGAGAGAATGACCTGTCAGAATTCCCTTTTTCTGGGTGTTTGGGACATGTTCTGGGTCTTCTGGGTTTTTGGCACATGACGCCCAGAAGTGTCCTAGACTGTAACAGTAAAGGCAGCAGCCCATTCTCCTGCACCAATTCCATCCCTCCTGTGATAGGTGTTGCCCCCTCCCCCACCTGCATGGGCTCCTTTGTGGGTTGTTTACTGGGTGATAGAACATAGAACATAAAAATCTGCAGCACATTATGTTACGCCCCTGAAAAATGGGGAGAGATAATCACGACAAAGACGTGATGTGGTTTCCTCATTGAGAATTTAACAAAATATACACAAATTACAAAAAAAACATATCTAAACAACAAATTGGTCACAACAGAATAGAAACCCTCTGTAAATTACAGCAATACATAGCATTTCCCTGAGACATCATTCACATTTTCTCTACTGTTACTGGTGCATAATATGTAGCATTAGCTCAGTAAACTCTCACAACTTAAAGTTACTAAATAAATAATACACAAACAACTGTGCAAAATGCATTTTACATAGGTGCACATGTAAACTCACAAAGCAGCAAAACACACGATATTGGTACACAGAATGGCAGCCGCTCCGCTCACACACGCGCTTTAATATACTCGGCAAACATTACTCTTACTTAGTCGAACGTTACATGAATGCTCTCTTGGCACTTTACACATATTAGGAAGTTATCATGACCCCTTTAACAGCGTAAATTACTGACAACATACCTGAAAAACGGGGAGAGATCATCACGACAAAGACGTGATCTGGTTTCCTCATTGAGAATTTACTCAAGTGAAGAAAGTACCACAATGTCCCTTGGGTATGTGGGTGGAGAAAGAAGCAAATGACCTCTGGCTAGCAGATCAAGGCTACTCTGCAGATCACTGATAATACTATCAGGGCTTAACTTTACACAATAAAGAATGAAAGAAACAATGAAATGAATTAAATACCTGTTAGTATTTTAGCCCTTTTTAACATGAGTTTTCGCTGTTTTTAACAATTTTTGAACTTACCAGATCTTTTGTGTCTTATCCTTTAACTTGTTGCAATTACAGGCCCTTCGGCCCACAGTGTTGCGTCAACCATGCATCCTACTCTAGAAACTGCTTAGAATTACCCTACTGCATAGCCCTCTATTTTTCTAAGCTCCATGTACCTATCTATGAGTCTCTTAAAAGACCCTATTGTATTCAGCTCCACCACCGTTGCTGGTAGTGCATTCCATGCACCCACCACTCTCTGTGTGAAAAACTTACCCTTGACATTCTCTCTGTACTTACTTCCAAGCACCTTAAAACTATGCCCCCTAGTATTAGCCATTTCAACTCTGGGAAAAAGCCTCTGGCTATCCACACAATCAATGCCTCTCATCATCTTATACACCTCTATCAGGTCACCTCTCATTCCCCATCACACCAAGGAGAAAAGGCCAATTTCACTCAACCCATTCTCATAAAGCATGCTCTCCAGTCTAGTCAACATCCTTGTAAATCTCCTCTGCACCCTTTCTATAGTATCCACTGTAGATGAGAGAGAGTGTGAAGACAGGTGATTATCTAAAAAGTAGGGGGCTTGAGGCATGCTCTCTGCATCATTCAGTTGCCCAGTTGTCTAATCAAATGGCCACATGTTGATTCTGCTCTGTGATCTCATGCCAGATTCCTGTGCTCAGCCCTCTCTAGAAAGTAGGGTTGAGGG
Organism: Hypanus sabinus; assembly: GCF_030144855.1. Lineage (NCBI taxonomy): Eukaryota > Metazoa > Chordata > Chondrichthyes > Myliobatiformes > Dasyatidae > Hypanus > Hypanus sabinus. The sequence continues at coordinate 160,707,970 of NC_082712.1, forward strand.
ATCTCTCACTCCACCCCAACTCAACTACAAGTGTTTGGAAATCAATTGCATAGCCCCTCATGAACCTTTTCTGTTGGTGCAGGTCCAGGAGTCAGTGGGCAGCTTCCTGACCCCGTAATGAAAATCAAACACTCTCTCGGACTTGACTACAAATTGCTGGAAAAACTATGCTGCAGGGGAACCTTGTTCTGTTAGAGCATTGAACAGGCTAAGTGGGGTCCAACTAAGAGATTCACCATGTAGGCCAGTTTATTGCATCATCATCGAACAGACCTGACTGGGCTTGGAAAGGAGTTCACACTGGGTTAAGAAGTTCCTTCAGTCAGCAGGGTCACCTGATTATCTGCTTCTTGGAGAAGGACTTGGTTCATGTCAGAAACCTGCAAAGCAAGAGGACGAGATTGCTGCAGAGGAGGATGTGGGAGGTGTTGATGCTGGGACAGGGACCGTGCTGGCAGAAGGCGGCTGAGTAATGGCAATGAAAGCAGTAATGGCTGCTACCTGATCCTGACTGTCTGCAGCAAACTGCAGAACTGTTGCTGTAAGTGCAGCCACCTGTTCTTCCTGCTTGCATCGGACCTGCTGCTCTGAAAGTAGTTGTCACGCTACGTGACGTCATTTCTGCCAACATAGTCTCCGCTGAGTTTAACTTCTCCTCCATCTGACTGATGAGTGTCAGGGCCGGGGTCAGCTACTCTTTCTCCAAGGGGTCCATTTTGGTGTCACGGTGTGTGGTGATGGCCCAAGCGCAGGCCGAGAGACACTGAAGCAGATTGAACATTTCACTGAGTTTTAATAACAACTGTGAAAAACAAAAGGAAAATAATAATCTCTTGGCCAGTAAGCCAGTTAACTAAAACACTCAAGCTAAAAGCTAAAGCCAACACTGTGGCTCGGAAGCAGTAACTGAATACTAACTTAATTCTGCTCCTTTACAGCGTGGATGTAATCCGTATCTCCTGGAACTTGGACCAGGGTAAGCAAGGAGCATTGGTAAAGACTCAACGAGACTGAAACAAAAGGAAGGCAGTTAAATACAACCACATAGAGACAATAATTGACTGGACTGTGCATACTTACAAGCATGATTGTCAACCCTGTTCTGCTGCCAGCCCTCGACAGTTCCCAGACTCCATGGCAGAGTCTGTGGTTTTGACACTCTGGGTGCAGAACTTCAGTGAGTGCCTCTGTTATAACCATATTAAAGGATCTCACCTCCAGTCTGAATGAGTGGCAATTTGCGTTGAATTAACACAAGAGATAAATCCCACTAGGCTCACTTTCACCAAACATCCTTGGATAGGTGCGCTTGTCCATTATAGGAAGTGACTGCCCCATGTGGAGCATGGGAGACAAAGTTCTGCCTTTATACTTAGGACATCCTCCACCATCATGCCTGGCTCTATAATCATGCCAGATGGGATAGGGTCACAGCACATCAAATAGCTCAGTACTGGACATCCATGAAATTATGTTGACCACCGTCAACAGCAATAAAGTCCTGCCTTCTCATATTCATTTCTCTGCTATTGGCATCAAGTCAGGAGATCAACATTGATTCAATGAGGAGTGCTGAAGGTACACCAGAGGTAGCACTGGAATACCTGAAAATGATAAGGTGTCAACCTGGTGACACAGCCACACAGAGCTACATGTGGGCCTAAATCAAAAGCAGCCTGCCAAAGGCAGAGCCAAGCGACTTAATTTACTAGGTCAGATTGAAGGTCTGTAGTAATATCACATGTACCTATGATTTGTGGCAATCATGCAACTAATGGAAAGTGGAATCTCCAAGAATATGTCCATCCTCAATAATGGCAGAGCCCTGTAAGTGAGTGCTACAAACAATCCATGACAACATTGGGACACAGACTGAGAAAGGGTAAGTAACAGTTATACCATAATCATCCCTGTGCCCTTCACAGTAGCTGTGCCATAGTGCAAGGTATATAAAAGCCAGCCCAGATCAGAGGCAAGAACTGATTTTGTTCATTCTCGGTGATGTTCAGTCCTCTTTCCAAGGCATTGGAGCTTTTTGCTGTTCTGTTGTTCAGTCAATTTAAATATCGTCACAGATAGACTGTAAAGACAGGGTGTTGGGATCTGAGACGAGAGCCGATTTCACTCACTGTCTGTGATGGTCACTCCTCTCTCCATGGCGCTGAGACTGTGAAGACTGTCACGCTGCTGAGCTCCGTGCCTGCTAATATGACGAACTGATAAGCGAGCGTTGGGCCTACTCTGGTCTGTTCCAGGGTTCAGATCAGGGTTCAGTTTGGTTTGGAATGGTGTTATTCACTTCAATTGCTTGCATGATTTATGTGTGTGTGTGTTTTTTTTTTCCTTTCTCTATTGCATTAGGCATTGGTCTTTATTTATCTATCTATCTATCTATTTATTTATTTATTTATCTATTTATCTATTTATCTATTTATCTATTTATCTATTTATTTATTTATTTATTTATTTATTTATTTATTTGTTTGTTTGTTTGTTTGTTTGTTTGTTTATTTATTTATTTATGGTTTTTTCAGGCTTCTTGCTTTGTGGCTACCTGTAAGCAAACAAATCTCAAGTTGTTTCTCAAATATATAATTTATATATTCTTTGATAATAAATGCACTTAGACTTTGACTCTGACTTGATAGAGCTGCATGACAAAGGTTATCATTGACAAAAGAAGATCTCACCACTGCCCTTAAAATTCAATGGCATTGCCATCACTTTAACACCCACTATCAATATCCCAGTGTCACCACAGGCAAGAAATTCAGCCGGTCCAGCTAACTAAATACAGTGACTACAAGAACCTATTAGTGGATATGTATCGTATAGTCAGTGACTCACACCTGAAGCTTTTATCACCATCAGTCCAACTCTAGTAATTCTCACAAAGCTCTGCGTATTCCAGGCAAGGCAGTCTCCTTGACTGGTACCCATTCACCTCCCTAAACAGTTATTCCCTCCACTACAAATGCTCAGTGGCGGCAGCATATTCCAGCTGAGAAATAGACTGTAGTTACTAGCTTCGCACCTCTCAAACAGGGTATATGCAGTGTCCAAGGAGGGGTAGTACCTCTGGTGAAGGGTTTTGTCCCGTCTGTTTTGGGGCAGATCACTCAGTTTTGATCTGCACCAGACACTCTGCTCTCACTGAGAAACCTATATAACCATATAACAATTACAGCATGGAACCAGGCCATCTCGACCCTTCTAGTCCATGCTGAACGCTTACTCTCACCTAGTCCCACTGGCCCGCACTCAGCCCACAACCCTCCATTCTAAGCTGTTGCTCGCATGCGAATCCAGTAAACTGCTTCGACAGGCGGACTAAACCAGGTGAGCTTAGCCAGCAAGCCTCATAACCTTGTTGAGATAGGGGCACATCTGTCCTAGCATGAGAAAGCTAGTTCCAGTGAACTGGTTGGTGAGATCAAATGGCCAGGAAGTTGGTTCTAAAAAGCTTCATGGAGAGCAAAGGAGAACAGAAGGAGGTATGTAAGTTATTGTTATCCACTGCAACCAAGGCAGGGCTTAGTTGTGATTACTCTTGCCACTGGACCTGGACTCTGATGTTACAAGAGTGGAACTGCCGCAGCTTTCCACTTTAAAAACGCTACTGCACAGGTTTCCTGTTGACATGACAGAGACAACCAATGAATCATATCTCAAGCCCATGACTTCTACCACTAAGAATAACAAGAAAAAACAGGTAGAGAACTTCTTCACTATGATTATTCTCACACTGCACCCAACAGGGCTGTGGTCTCAGCCCCCTCTTCTGCTCCCGATACACTCATGACTACGTGGCCAGGTTTCTGCACTAACACCAGTTACATGCCTGCACCTTCATGGGCTGCATCTAAAATAACGATGAGTCAGATTAGAGAGCCAAGTGACATGACGTCAAGACAATGACTCAGTGTCAGAGAAAAAAAGAGCTGGTTATTCACCAATAGCCTACTAATGACCAACCACTTTGAAAGCCCACCAGCACCTCTACTTCCTCACAAGCATGACCCCTTTGACCCTATCATTCTTTATCAAAGCACCAGAGAAAGCATCCTACTGGGTGCATGACAGTTTGGTATGCCCACCCCTGACTACAAGAAACTTCACAGAGTTGTAGGCACAACTCAGCACATCACAGAAACCAGCCCCCCCCCCCCCAATGGATTCTGTCTACACTTCTCACTGTCTTGGTAAAGCAAAGTTCAAAGTACATTTATTATCAAAATACGTACACTATATATAAGCTTGAGATTCACCTTCTTACAGGCATTCAGAATTGAAGTTCACAGAAGTGATTCCACAGCCACAAAGCCAGTCACAGCCGAACCAGGAGCCCAGTCTTTGCAGGCTACAGCCTCAGTCCAGCTCAAAGACGAGTAAACCTCACAGAGCAGTGAGCCTCACACTGGCCCATCCCTCTTCTCCAGCCCCAACACCCTAACCTTTCCAATCTGATCCAGTGCTTAAATCAGTCAGGCATCATTTTGTTCCTTGGTCACAGGCACAGGCCCTGCTGCCTCGGCTCTGCCTTGCCTCGGATCTATCGCTTTGAATCAGCTACAAGCCCGTTCCAGCATTGGCAACTTCCTCACTCTCGGGCCTGAGCCTCAATTCAGCCCATACACACCACATCGCAATCGCCCTGCACCTCCGAAACTTCACGCTGAAAAGATGCCAGGTTGTTCAAAAGCTCAACTCCAAAAGGGAAGTTACAGGCTATTGACTGCGGTGATTTTCCAGAAAAATTGTGATAAATGAAGTACATAGTAGTTCTGTTTGCTGCCAGCAAGTTGTCTCTGTGATTCACCAGCGCCATCTTAAACCGGCATAATCAAAGCTCCTAACCATCCCAGACACTCTGATTCTTCACATACTCCTCCCATCAGCCAGAAGATATAAAAGCACCACCAGGCTCAAGAACAGTTTTTATATTGTTGTTACAAAACTATGGAAAGGCTCTCAAGAACAATAACATGAGCTCGACCTCAAGATCTACCTCATCAGTTTCTCCGTATTGTAACGTTATTTTTTAGCCTTGTACTACCTCAATGCACTGTTGCAGTGAATTAATCTGTGTGGACAGTATGCAAGCTAAGGTTTTCATTTTACCTTGGTAATTGGAACAATGAAAAAATAATTACCAATTTACCTTCACCAGAGGAACTGAAGACAGGTTCTCAAAGATAATTTGGAATGGGGAAGATATCCTGGCATGACAAAAAAATGCCCAGTTCCTGAATAATGAATAAATAAACTTTAGGTAAATAAACAAGAATCTGAATGCTTCCAGTGCTAAATTTCTTGTTCCAGCATGATTCTTTTCACCAGAACTTTCACAAGTCAGCACATCCAACCACCCACCTACAAGCTGTAGTCATAATGGCTTAATTTGAATATAATGGATTAGCTCTAGGTATGGGAATTGCATTTTATTGAATGCATCTCTTAAAATGGGAAATATTTAGTTGCTGCTGGTTTTAAAACCCTTCAGAAGCTTAGGCTGTACAGGCGTCCTCAAAAGTATTAGGATATAATTAATCTACCTATCAGCGATATACCTGCCCAAGGCAGCAATGATAGGAATGATCACTGCACAGTGTCTGTGGAGAAACCTCATTCTCACACAGAGGACTCATCATGTTTTATTGTCTGCAGTTTTCACTGTTCTAAGTGAGGTGTGGTGGAATTACAGTTTGTAACATTATGTTCGGAACACTAACAGTTTTCTACCGACATAGTGTAAGGTGTCCTGATTGGGTGGGCTAGTACACCAATTAGAATGCGCAGGACTGTAACAATCTGCAGTGAGTTACAGACTCTGATCAATGCATCACAGGCATGTCTCTCACCATGATTGGCAGTATCTACAGGAGGCAGTACCTCAGAAAGAGAACATCCATCATGACAGATCGCCACCATTCGGGCCAAGCCATTTTTTCACAGCTACCACTGGGCAGGAGGCATAGGAGCCTGAAGTCCCACATCATCAGTTTCAAGGCCAGTTATATCTTTTCACCATTCAGCTCCTGAGCTAAATGGAAAATCTCTAATCACCACAGGTTAGAAACAGCGTAACCACTTTAATCACTTTGCATTCAACCGGATGAAACTGGAACCAATCCATCATCTGGGGAGGCTCTTCCCACCACTGACCACATTTACAAGGAGAACTGCAGAAAAAGTAGCTTCGATCATCAAGGACCCCCACCATCCAGGCTGTGTTGTCTTCTCGCTGCTGTCATTGGGAAGGAGGTACAGGAGCCTTAGGTCCCAAACAACCAGATTCAGAAACAGTTATTACCTTGCATTAAATCAGGCTCCTGAACCAGAATGGATAACTTCACTCATCTCAACTCTGAAGTGACTCCACAACTTATAGATTCACTTTCAATGATTTTATAACTCGTGTACTTAATCCTATTTATTTTCTTATTTATTCTTTTTTATTTGTACTATTTGTCTTCTTTTGTACATTGGTTGTCACTTTTATGTATATTTTTTCATACATTCTGTTGTTTCCTTATTTTCCTGTAAATGCCTGCATGAAAATAAATCTCAAAGAAGTATATGGAGACATACAATAAATAAACTTTGATAATAACTTTACTTTGGCTTTAACAAAAAGACAAGACTAAGATGCTTCAAATAAACTTGGAACTAGTAGATACTGTTACTGTGATTAAAATATAGGAATAATTGATCTATTATTAGTGCACGTCATTGTGAATATTATACTGATAAGCACTGCTAATCAAACAGATATGTTAAAACTCTTGTTAATTTATTCAGTATATCTAAACAAGGTGACCTGAAAATTCAGGTAAAGATTTACAGATGCAAAAGGTTAGCTTTATTTGCCTTACGTATGTCAAAACATACAGTGAGGTGCATTGCTTTCTTCAATGACTAACACAGACTGAAGATGTGCTGGGGTAGCCCATAAGTGTCACTATGCTTCTGGCACCAACTCAGCATACCCAAAACTTACTAAACTTAACCCAACAACACACACAAAATGCTGGTGGAACGCAGCAGGCCAGGCAGCATCTATAGGGAGAAGCGCTGTCGACATTTTGGGCCGAGACCCTTTGTCAGGACTAATCAAAAGGAAAGATAGTAAGAAATTTGAAAGTAGTGGGGGGAGGAGGAAGTGTGAAGTGATAGGAGAAGACCAGAGGGGGTGGGATGAAGCTAAGAGCTGGGAAGGTGATTGGCGAAAGTGATACAGAGCTGGAGAAGGGAAAGGATCATGGGACAGGAGGCCTCAGGAGAATGAAAGGAGGGGGGAGCACCAGAGGGAGATGGAGAACAGGCAAATAACTAAATATATCAGGGATGGGGTAAGAAGGGGAGGAGGGGCATTAACGGAAGTTAGAGAAGTCAATGTTCATGCCATCAGGTTGGAGACCACCCAGCCAGTATATAAGGTGTTGTTCCTCCAACCTGAGTTTGGATTCATTTTGACAATAGAAGAGGCCATGGTTAGACATATCAGAATGGGAATGGGACGTGGAATTAAAATGTGTGGCCACTGGGAGATCCTGCTTTTTCTGGCGGACCAAGCGTAGGTGTTCCACGAAACGGTCTCCCAGTCTGCGTCGGGTCTCACCAATATATAAAAGGCCACGTCGGGAGCACCAGACGCAGTATACCACACCAGCCGACTCACAGGCGGTGTCGTTAAACTTAACCCATGCATTTTTGTTTTGGCATGCGGGATTTTGGCATATGGGAGGAAATTAGAGCGCCCAGAGGAAACCCATGCAGGCACAAGGAAAGTATACAAACTCCTGACGGACAGCAGCGGGAAATGAACCCTAATCGCTGGCGCTATATAGTGTTGCGGTATTCATAATAGTTGAGCACAGTTAGTTTTTCCATGGTAATTAATCAGTGCAAATTGCTGAAACTATAAAAGGTTTTTGGATTGTACCTTAGAATTTAATTCAAAGGAATTACTGCCAGAATTTAATGAGACCTCTAGGGTAAAACTGAGAACTTCTGGCAACATGCAAAGGCCACTGGAGTTCATGCTGAGAAAATGTAATTCAAGTTGCCAATCTAATTCATTAAGAAACATCCAACATATTCCTATATAGTGAACCTCTATTAGCCTTGGCAACGGTAGAAAATATTACAACAGGAGAAAAGTGTTTAAAATGTTAGCATGCAAATTATAGACTCTGAATAATACTAATGTCATTAAATCTAAAATAAAATGTTTTCATTCACGAAAGGTCAAGGCACAATGCTGGGTAGAATATGTGACCTGATATTAATTTGATCCCAGAATGCGAAGTGTTGGATGGTGTATGTTTCACATTGAGATTGCTTCTGATTAAAATCCTCCACAGTGCCTTGAACTAACTCACAAATTATAAACGCAAGAGATTCACACATTATATATGTTTACTCAATCCGCTCGCTGCAGAGCTAATGCATTCAAAGGACCGTTACTGGCAAGTTTCTATGATTTTTGAAAACTTGCATCATGATTATTTTCTTGAAACTTTGGCACTTGATTACAAAATATATTTTAAAATTCTGAGCCCTTATTGGGATAATTATATGGCATAAGCCCCACATTTGATTGTATTAAATAGTAAGATTACATTACGGTTTCTGTCCCCAATCCACCTTCAAACTTGTTCCTATGATCACAGCCTCACACCTTCACTTGGCCAACCATAAGGCCACTTCACTCATCACCACAACCCCCACATCAGCATAACCCCCAGCCTGCCTGTACCACCAGCACCACCAATCCATACTTTTAATAACATCTTTAACAGTACAATATCTTGCATCACTCCTCTTCATATTATTATGCTATTTTCATTTCTTCCACTTTTTCTTCTCAGGGTTACCATCAAAGACTTATGCTGTGAACCAATTCCTCTCTCACCACTAGTGATCATTCAGCTTAATCTGAATGGACATTCTGATGAAGGCTGCAGAACCTCATAGGTTGTTCCAGATGTCAGTTGCAAAATCTGATAGACCCTTTGGCATGGCCCAGATGTGCTACTACACAGCAAAATCAGAGATAATACGTTTTTAATATATGTCTAACTTTATCAGAATTTTCATAGGTAAGTTAATTGACCATTGGAATTTTCCCACTGTGTGTAGGCAACTGGAGGATATGGAGGAGGATAACTGAAATTTGGAGGAAATTGGAAAATATAGGATGAGTGGGGATGGTCCCTACTTGCTGAGTATCAGGAACCTTTCCTTTTCCTTGTCACTCTGACTAAGGAACATTTATAAGAAAACCTAGGAAAGATATGCCTTCAGTCTTTACACAAATAGAGGTAAATACACAATAACTAATAGTGACATCCCCAATACAAGCAAAGTACTTGACCCTGTTCAATATGTTTGCACCATAAATAGTTCTTGTGATGTCAGTTAAGGTGATTTTTTAAAAAATTTCTCTAGTTGCTCTTTAGAACAAAAGCAAAATGGTAGGACCTTCCTCACCAAAAGTGGGCTGCTGGACTCCCCTCCTCCCCAATCCCAGGTCTCTCAGGCTCCCAGTCACCTCTTGGGTCCTCAGAGCTTCCATCTTTCTCTCATCTTACCTTCCCTGAACAGCCCAACCCTTCCTTCTCCTCTGACTCCACCAATTCTCTTCCTCCCTCCCTCCAATTCCAGCACTCCTCTCTCCTCTTTGAACCTTCCCGCTCTGAACACACTGCCTTCCACTCTCTCTGCATCAATTCCAACATCACCATCAAACCTACAAACAAAGGAGGTGCAATTGTAATGTGGAAGACTGATAGCTATCTTGTTGAAGCCAGGCAGCAACTCTCAGACACCTCCTCTTACTTACCCCTTGATAAGGGCCCCACTCAGACCCATCAGTCCATTGTCTTCTGCACTATCACCAATCTCAGATCGAGATGAGGGAGCACACAGGAGTGAGCTATACCAGCTAGTTGAGTGGTGTCAAAACAACAACCTTGCACTCAATGTCAGTAAGATGAAAGAAATGACTGAGAAAGGGTAAGATGAGGGTACACACACCAGTCCCCCTCTCACCCTTCATTCTTCTTTAATTCCCCATTCCTCTTACCTCTTCTCCTCACCTGTCTATCACCAACCCTGGTGCCCCTCTTCTTTTCCTTTCACCAATGGTCCACACTCCTTTCCTATCAGATTTCTGTTGCTGCCCTTCACCTTTTTAAACCTATGTCCTCCCAGTTTCTTACTTCTTCTCCCCTCCCCCCACCCACCTGGATTCACCTATCACCATTTAGCTTATGTTCCTTCCCCTCCCCCAAGCTTCTTCCCTCGTCCTTTCCAGTCTTGATGAAGCGTATCAGCCTGAAATGTCGACTGCTTATTCACTTCCATAGATACTGCCTGACCTGCTGAGTTCTTCCGGTACTTTGTGTGTTTCTCTGCAAAATGGTAGGAAATAGATTGGACCTATTCTTCCTGTAGGTTTTGTTTGCCACTTCCATTAAACTATTTGAAGGAAGAATGGTGATTCCAAGTTATCTAGTGCCATTCATTTGTACTGACAAATTAATTGTCCCTCAGATACAGTGCAATGTATCTCGGAACACATTTTGACCTTTATTTCTGAATTTATTCCGTGCAGGATGTGTAATGAAATCATAAGCTCTTTCTTTATCAGCATGTTTACAATTATGCTATATATACAGCACACAAAGGAAATCCTTCTCCCTATCCATATGGAAAAGATAATGACTGTTTTAACAGCAGCATTCATTATTTTTAATTAGCCTCAGAAGCATATTTCATTCAATCCGAATTTATCACTGCAACTTACTTGCTTAACGTCCACCCTCCAGGAAAATGGTTATAGCATAGCAGATTACTTGAAAACAGGCTTGTTGTGACGGTAGATGAATGTGTTTGAGACAGCGAGCAGCATTTTCTATTCTTAACAGATTTGCCTATTTTAGCTTATCCATCCACTTTTTTACCTGCACCAGTCAGCTATTATTCAACATAAAAATAAGTCCATGTTACCCTTTGGATTGTTGAAATTAATGTTCTGATATTATAAATCATTTTTAAAATTTATTTACATGATGTAGAAATGGCTGCTGTACCTATCACAAAATGCCTTTAAGAAAGTAAGATTAAGCCATTTTCTTGAACTATTCCTTCAGGAGAAGCACTCACACTTGAGGGTCAGGTCTTCTAAGATTTACACCTGGGGATGAGGAAGGAATAACATCTCACATATTTCCTTATCACACAAAAGGAGACAGTTCCACTCCAAAGTAAAGTTCAAATTACAAAGTATCAGAATACATATGTCACCACATACCACCAGAGAATCTTTTTCTGCGGGCATGCTTCACAAATCTATGGTACAGAAAGTATAATCTGTATACATCAAGAACTGAAAACTGTAAACAGTCTGTCCATCAAGAGCAATCACAGTGCAATCTGATTCACCCACAAATTTTCTTTATAACTTATTCTTCCTATGTTACCTCGAAACCCCCCTGATTCAACCACTCTTCACTACATGTGGAGAATTTACAGCCAGCTATTAACCTGATGCGTCATGACTTTGAAGTATGGAAGGAAACCAGAATACTTAGGAGTTAAAAAAAAACCTTGTGACATCCCAGAAATGGAACAAGCTCCACAGAGGAGGTCAGGATTAGCCTCTGTTCATGGAAGCTGTGACGCAACAGGTGTACTAACTATACCACTATGCTACATAGAACAGAGAGATGCATGTCCAGGCAGTTGGAGAACAGTTGGTATGTTGCAGAATTCCCTTGAACCTGGTGCCCTCGTCCTTCTAAATGATAATGGACTGGGGGGGGGGGGGGTGGTGGACACCGTTGAAGAAGCTTAGAAGCCTTGAAAAGTTGCTGCTGGAATTCAGTAGTTTCACATAATATCTGATGAATTATTTAACATTTGGAGTGCTCATTCGCATAAGGCATGGAATCTATCCTGATAATCTTTTGTATTAAACAGTGATTTTGTTTGCAACAAAATGGTATTTCTTCAGAAACTGAATGCAATCAAGGAAACATTGGTTATGAAAACATTTCCAGATCTTTCTTGCCTGTGTTGTGTTTAAATATATATCTAATAGCTTTGACAAGATATTTAATTCCATTTAGTTGTACATGATGGTTAAAAATATATAGTGAGTTACATTGCACTCTATCTGAGAGAGAAGACTAGTATGACCTGAAACAAGTGTGGATTTCTTCTTTAATCCAAGTTTTCGGGATATGGGTTTCACTAATGAGGCCAGTATTTGTCCTGATTAGAAGATGGAGAGCAGCTTTCCTGAATCAAGGCAGTCCTTCTGCTGAACATTTCACTCATGAAGTCAGTACTTATCTTAATTTTCCTTAAGAAAGTGGAGAGCAGCTTTATTAAATCATGGCCGTCCCTCTGATAAAGGATCTTCTGAGGTACCATGGTTAGGGACTAGCAGTAGATTTTCAAAGTGGGATGCTCCTTAAACTTAGAGAGAAACCTGTAGAAGATGCTGTGCCCATAAGTTTTTACCTCTTGTCTCTCTTGGTGGTGGAGGTCATGGATTTGAGAGGGGCTGTCACAGTAGCCTTGACAATAACTATGGCAAATATTGTATTTGCTACACACTGCAGTTGTCAGTAGTGGGGGCAGTGGATATTTAGGGTGCTACAGGCTGCTCTACCCTGAATGGGTTCAAGTTTCCTGAGAATTGTTGGAGTTGTGCTCAACCAGGTAAATAAAGATTGTCCACTATACTCATACTACATAGTTGAAAACCTTTACAGTGAGATAGTGGTAAGATAGTGGCCTGAACTCTGACCTGCCTCAAGACCTTAAGACCATAAGTTATAGGAGCAGAAGTAGGCCATTCGGCCCATCAAGTCTGCTCCACCATTCAATCATGGGCTGATCCAATTCTTCCAATCACCCCCACTCCCCTGCCTTCACCCCATACACTTTGATGCCCTCGCTAATCAAGAACCTATCTATCTCTGCCTTAAATACACCCAATTTCTTGGCCTCCACAGTTGCTTGTGGCAACAAATTCCACAGGTTTACCACCCTCTGGTTAAAGTAATGTCTCCACATCTCAGTTCTAAATGTTTGTCCTTCAATCCTGAAGCCGTGCCCTCTTGTCCTAGATCCTCTACCATGGGAAATAACTTTGTCATATCTAATCTGTTCAGGCCTTTTAAAATCCGGTGTGTTTCTATGAGATTCCCCCATTCTCCTGAGCTCCAAGGAATACAGCCCAAGAGCTGCCAGACATTCCTCATACAGTAACCTTTTCATTCCTGGAATCTTTCTTGTGAATCTTCTCTGAACCGTCTCCAATTTCAGTATATCCTTACTAAAATAAGGAGCCCAAAACCACACACAATGCTCCAAGATTGGTCTCACGAGTGCCTTATAGAGCCCTGACATCACACCCCTGCTCTTTTATTGTATACCTCTAGAAATGAATGCCAACATTGCATTCGCCTTCTTCACCACTGACTCAACCTGCAGGTTAACCTTTAGGATATCTTACACAGGGACTCTCAAGTCACTTTGCAACTCTGCATTTTGAATTCTCTCCCCATCTGAATAATAGTCTACCCATTTATTTCTTCCACCAAAGTGCAGGACCTTACATTTTCCAACATTGTATTTCATTTGACACTTCTTTGCTAGTCCCCTAAACTATCTAAGTCTCTCTGCAGGCTTTCTGTTTCTTCAACACTACCCGCTCCTCCATCTATCTTTGTAATCATTGGCAAATTTAACAACAAATCCATTAATACCATAGTCCAAATTATTGACACACATCTTAGAAAACAGTGGTCCCAACACCGACCCCTGTGGAACTCCACTGGTAACTGGCAGACAGCCAGAATAGGATCCCTTTATTTCCACTCCCTATTTTCTGCTGACCAGCCAATGCTCCACCCATGCTAGTAACTTCCGTGTAATTCCATGGGATCTTATCTTGCTAAGCAGCCTCATGTGCAGCACCTTGTCAAAGGCCTTCTGAAAATCCATTGCATCTCCTTTGTCTACCCTGCTTGTAATTTCCTCAAAAAATTTCAGTAAGTTAGCGAGGCAGGATTTTCCTTTCAGGAAACCATGCTGGCTTTGGGCTGTCTTGTCATGTGCTTCGAGGTATTCCGTAATCTCTTCCCTAACAATCGATTCCAACAACTTCCCAACCACTGATGTCAGGATAACTGGTCTATAGTTTCCATTCTGTTGCCTCCCACCTTTCCTAAATAGCGGAGTAACATTTGCAATTTTCCAGTCATGCAGTACAATGCCAGAATCTATCGATTCTTGAAAGGTCATCGTTAGTCCCTCCATAATCTCTACAGCTACTTCCTTCAGAACCCAAGGGTGCATTCCATCAGGTCCAGGAGATTCATCTGGCCTCAGACTATTACTCTTCCTTAACACCTTCTCAGTCGTAATTTTCTCTACACAAACTTCAATTCCCAGACACTCTTGGATTGTCTGGTATACTGCAAACGTCTTCCACTGTGAAGTTCCACTGCATTCAGTTCCTCTTCCATCTCTGCGTCTCTCATCATAATATATCCAACATTCTTTTCTAATGGTCCTATACCTACCTTCAACTCTCTTTTACCCTTTATATACTTAAAAGAACATTTGGTATCTTCTTTGATATCAGTCCTTTCATAATTCACCTTTTTCTTCCTACTGACATTCTCAGTTTTATTCTGCAAGTTTTTAAAAGCTCCCCAATCCTCAATCTTCCCACTAACTCTGGCTTCATTGGATAACCTCTCTGTTGCTTTTATTTTGGCTCTGATTTCGCTTGTCAGCCATGGTAGTGTCCTTCTTCCGTTTGAAAATTTTGTCTTATTTGGAATATATCTGTCTTGCACTTCCCTTATTTTTTGCAGGAACTCCAGCCAGTGCTGCTCTGCTGTCCTTCCCGCTAGTGTCCTTTTTCACTCAACCTTGGCCAGTTCCCCTCTCATGCCATTGTAATTTCCTTTATTCCATTGAAATACTGACAGATTGGAATTTAATTTCTTCTTCTCAAATTTCAAAGTGAAGTGGATCATATTGTGATCACTGTTCCCTAAGGGTTTCTTAACGTTAAGCTCTTTTATCACCTCTGGATCATTGCCCAGTCCAGCACAGCCGATCCCCTAGTCAGTTCAAGAACAAGCTGTAGATATGGTATTTAAATTGGTGGTTCATTTGGGTTTCATATCACATCTGATTCCCAGTACGATGACAGTGAGGGCTCAGTAAGTTTTTGCCAATGTAAGTGTAGAGTAGATGGGTTAAACTCTCACTGGTTGGAAATAGATTTTTCTGGCACACTAGTGTTTGTGTTTGAATGTTTTCTAAATCTTGCTGCTTCAGGCATGGTGCTCACCTTACTCTATTCCCCTCTGGTCTCTTACCTCTTCTTATCACTGGCCCCTGGGTCCCCACCTCCTCCCCTTTCTCCTATGGTTCACTCTTCGCTCCTATCAGATTCCTTTCTCTCCAGCACTTTATCTTTCCTGGCTTCAGCTATCACCTTCGAGTTATCCTCCTCCCTCACCCCGCCCCAACTTTTTTATTCTGGCATCTTCCCCCTTCCTTTCCAGTCCTGAAGAAGGCTCTTGGCCTGAAATACTGACTGTTTATTCATTTCCACAGATGCTGCCTGACCTGCTGAGTTCCTCCAGCATTTTGTGTGTGTTGGTTTGGATTGCTTTATTGTCTAATGAATTAAATATACAGCTGAATATTAAGCATTCATCAGCAAGTATCCCCATCTGAGACCTTTGTTGCAATGAGAGGCTGGAGCAACTGGAAGCAGACCCAAGTACAGGACACAGGCATGGAGACTTGACACGGAGACGGACTTGGACATGACTCAGGCTACATCCACGCCGGATAAATCCGTAACCGAAGTTTTTTCTCTTCATTTTTACCCTCCGTCCACTCTAAGACACAATTTTCATCCCCTGAAAATGGAGATTTTCAGAAACACTCTCCAGAGCGTGTAATTTTGAAAACGCTGGATTTGCCGAAGCAGTGTGGACGGGGTAACCGGAGAAACGCTGTCACGACATACTGGAACAGATGTGACGGCAGCGCGCCATTTCATTGTTTTCTTGAACGCAACCTATCAATTTCAGAATGGACGGCAACGAGACTGAAGCCAGAAGAGTTATAAATGTACTCACCAAATACTTTGACCCATAACTTACTGAATAAATAAGTATACTCACTTTGCGCTGTTTTCTGTCCTTGCTTGTATGAAAGTGGTTTTCCTATTTATGCAAGTATGCAAGTACTTCTCTGACAATAGATGTGTAACAGCCTAATGTAACATTGTACAGAAATACAAGATAATACTGATGCAGACATGTTTTATACATTTAACAAGGGGCTTTATTAATGCAACAGAGTTAGTCAGTTTTTCAATGTTTGTCATCAGCCGGGTCATACTGTCCATGAACTCCCTGTCGGTTGCCTCCATACATTTCAAAATTTGATTATTTTACTTTTAAGTCCTCCTGTGCGAGAGCCAACAGCTGTCTGTCATTTAAATTTTTCTAGTCTGTAACTACACAAACATGTACGGTCTTTCACGGCGAGATTCGACACCAAACATGTCACTTGTTTTCAGTAGATGTGTCCTGCGCATGTGCAGTAGGAGGAGATTCGCCAAAATACCCATTTTAATGTGGACAGAGATATTTTTTTAAAAAGCTTAGTGTGGACACCCATTGTTTTTACACAAAACCGGCCTTTTCAAAATTATCCTGTCTAGTGTGGACGTAGCCTCAGGCTCAGCCTGGAAATGGAGCACGGAAACGACAACACCAAACAAAGACAGACAGACAAAGGCAAACAGCCAGCAATCCCCAGCTAGGCACGAAGAGACAGAATTCCCAACTCGGAGTAATGGCTGGACCTACTCAGCTGGGAATGAGACAACAAAACAAACAACAACAGACAATTCGTATCGTAGCTTGGAACAGCAGCAAATGGCCAGTAATACTCAGCCAGACACAAGATGACAAAAACGAACAACGACAGTCCATTCATATCTCGACTCTGGGTAGCACAGGAAGCGGCAAAACTCAGCTGGATGGCAGGCTCTTGACTCGACCCAGGAGTTGCGGACAACAGGCTCTTGACTCGCCTCATTCTCGGCGGCTTGGAAGACGGTCTCTTATTCCTGTTGGCTCGGAACGAGCATAGCCGCATTCTCAGTTGATGAACCAGCAGTGAGTAGATGAAAGCCAGAGTTTTTATGCTGCCAGTTCCGAATGAGGATCAAGTGCCAGAATCAAGGAGCCTGGTGGAACACGGGGAAAAGGAAATTAACTGAAATAAGTGGTTAATGGACCAGACCATGACAACCTTAGAGAGGTTAGCTTTATTTGTCGCATATGTGACAATTTGTCGCATTGAAGAATCATTGTTTGCATTAATGACCAACACTGTCTGAAGATGGGCTGGGGCAGCCCCTCCAGTGTCACCAAAATTGCATGCCCAAAACATATACCCTAACCCATCTGTCTATGCAATGTGAGAGAAAACAGGAGCAGCTGGAGGAAGCCCACACGGTGACTGGGAAAACATACAAGCAGCAGTGGGAATTGAACCCCAATTGTGCTGCAATATGCTAACTTCTATGTTACTATGCCACCCTGATAGAGGACATAGGAAAGTCATTGATGAAGTAACTTAAGGTAGTTGGACCTTGGGCACTGACCTGAGGAACATCAACTATGCTACTGTGTAGCTTGGATGACCAATCTTCAACAACCACAGTGCAAGATAAAATGCCAGTTGAAGTCACTTCTTCAGGGATTCTTAATGCAACACTAGGAAAAGCATTGTCTTGATATCAAGGAAATCAGTTTATCTCTAAATTTCTGTCCTTTGATCCATATGTGAAGCTTTGGGCCTAGATAGAATGGACATGAGAGAGGATATTTCCTCTTGTTGGGGAGTTTAGGAACAAAGACACACCTTTCTGAGTTAGAAAGAGTCTTTGAAAGTGAGACAGTAAGTTATAGAATCATTTCAGAATTGTGTTGAGTGTAGTTTTCCATTGTTGGTTTATACTGTATAATTGTTGTTATTATTTTGAAGTTTAACTTTCTTACGCTGCTTGTATTATATATAATTACTTGTGCATATGTAATTATGTTTCCTGGTGGTTTCAGTACTATGTCTCATTCTGGAAGCTTCTTCGATATCGCATTATTTGAACAGGGGTTATTTGACTGGTTAACTCTTATCTACAAACTTGAATGGAATAGCTTTTAACTTTGGTACAAGAAGGCAGACAATGTCAGCTTACCATCTTTCTTTAGACTTTCTTGCCTTTTTAGAATCTTGATACTGTCCATTTTCAATTCCTTTATTCTCTTAGCACTTAGTGGAATGACTGTGAAGCACCAAGTGTTATGCCTCAGTGTTGAATTCTGAAAGAACCTTGGATCAAAGACATCAGAATCCAACAACTTGGCATGGTCGGCAGGATGTTTGCAAAAATTTTGGAACTTGGAAGAAGCCAGATGAAATTTAAACAGAGATAAGAGCTTCCTACAATTCCAAATTATCTGAGAGAATTGACTAATTCAGGCTTTAATACACCATCTAGTGGGAGCTTAAGAGAGAGAAAACTATGATATGTTGCTAATCTGAAAAAAACTCTGATCTAAGAAAAGCACTGAAATTGATATTGTGTTTAAATTAAATTCGTGCAATTTGGTAGTATGGAAAACTACGTCAGTTGCAATCTAGTGAAACTTCAGTCACAGTCTAATAATATTTCAGATCACGGTCAAAATACTAAAATGTATGTACAACTTAAATACTACACTAGGCTAAATTAAGTCAATCTCAAAAGTCAAGAAACCTAAACAGATGCTCCAGTTATATACAAACAGATGACTGAGGGTTTGAATTCTTTCCTGAATACAACGTATCATTTTGATAAAATTAATGAAAAAATCTGGATGAAATATTGCATTGATGTTGAGTCTAATGAAATGTGGCTCTTAAATTATATTAGTAAATTATGGGATAATATCCAGAAAATGACTTCAAGCTAAAAAGAGACCACCTGGACGATGGCAGTTTTAGCGCAGTTATGAAGGAGTGAATGCGCTAGGTTAGAAGAACAACTTAGCTTGAGAATCAAACCTGTGAGTTAACTGAGCACGTAAAGGAATTAACTGATCAGTCAGGGAAAGTAAAAGAAATGTGCAATAATCTACAAAACAGCATGTTAGAGGCAGTAAAAAGTCTAAAGAGCAAGTTTTTGCATTAACTGAATGAGTGAAAAGCAGTGTACACAGCTTCTAGACTAACTGAAGCAATGTCAGAGATCTGAGCAGGGACATTAAGTGGGTGGTCCTGCCAGTGACACTTCTTCCCAGGAAACGCTGCATATACTGAACAGTCCTACAAGACAGTGCCGCCATCTGAACTCTGAAGAATTACAGTCCGGACATGACATGGACAGTACAGAGTGGCCTCTAACAAATCAAGCAGGGATGACAGTGATGAAACATTAGGATTGGCAGCTATGTCACGACTTGCTCCAATAAAGACCAAATGAGTGAAGACACAAGGCATGAGAAGGAACTTATGAAAGGAGACAAATGGTTGGTCATCAACCACCTGAGTGGAAAAGAGGTGGCTATTAAGAGGTGGTTGGAAAAATAGGCTCCAATGTGGACTGACCGGAGGAAAGTGGTTGTCTGCAAGCAATAGATTTCTAAGGATATGACAGAATATGAGGGATGTTACAGAATAGTGTAGTTAAGCTATTCAGGACCTCCAGACACAGATGAAGATAACACACATGACTCTGCATATGATCCCTTGAAGTCAACTTTTATGGATGCCTTGAAACCAGACGTTGCCAAAATGGTGAAGCTGACAAAATTGAGTTGCAGTGAAGATGCTGTTTCAATACAGTGAGTTGATGCGAGACGCCAAACAAGTGGAACGTGATATTGAAATTCAAGTAGGTGAGTCAGTTACCTGTTGATCAACAGCTGTTCACCATGGGTCGATAGGCATTGCTTACTAGTCAACAGCCACAGCCACTGCAGGTGAGTCAGCAGTTGGCATCTATTACCCAAAGGAAGCTGGGCTGGAATTCATTGTGTGTTGCAGCATTCTCAGTGTGAGTCACACTTCCAAGGCTGATTCCCTAAAGCACAGTACCACTTCTGTGGTAAGAAATGGAGATTAGGCTACAAATAGGAATGAGGTGAACAACAGAAATAAGCTTAGCAGAAAATTGAACCTGTTGGAAGATTGTAATTTGACAACATGGTTTCAACAAACATTGTTGAATGCAACGTATGTATTGAACAGTTAAAAAAATGACTAGGTCCTTCATTACTATAGAGAGAGTGCAGAGCAGATTCACGAGGATGTTGCCTGGACTGGAGAGCGTGCCTTATGAGAATAGGTTGAGTGAACTTGGCCTTTTCTCCTTGGAGCGAAGGAGGATGAGAGGTGACCTGTTAGAGGTGTACAAGATGATGAGGGGCATTGATCGTGTGGACAGCCAGAGGGCTTTTTCCTAGGGCTGAAATGGCTAACACAAGGAGGCATAGTTTTAAGGTGCTTTGAAATAGGTACCGAGGGGATGTCAGGGGTATGTTTTTCACATGCACTGCTGCTGGTGGTGGTGGAAGCTCATACAATAGGATCTTCAAGAGCCTCTTAGGTAGGTACATGGAGCTTAGAAAATAGAGGGCTATGTGCTAGGGAAATTCTAGACAGTCCCTAGAGTAGGCTACATTGGTCGGCACAACATTGTGGGCCAAAGGGCCTGTAATGGGCTCCATGTTCATGTTCTATGTTCTATTACAGCCCTTGCTTGCATTAATAGAGCAAAAATTAGACAGCTTATATGTTCAGCTACTGATTGGAAATGAATGTGCTAAATTCTTATTGGATACAGGAACTGAGATCACATATATAACTTAATCTATTGCACAAAGGTGCAACATACCATTAACTGATATCCATAACTGTGCGTATGGTACAGAAGATTAGAAAATTACACTAATCAAAAGCAAACCAGTCAAGGTAAAACTTAGTCCTCTCTGATGACAAATACAATTCTGGATAGGGGATATCTCACATTCTCTTCTTGGAATAGATGTCTTGTTAACTTTAAATTCCACCCTTGAGTTTGTGGAGGGTAAAGTCATTTGGAATTTCATGCAGTTGGCCAAATCTGAATTAACTAATCATCCCATATGGTCGAAAGGTAAAAACATTTGTGGCCTGCCAGAAATGAATCCTGTTGAGTTTACTGGTAAAATAGCACAGTATCCTCTGAGCAGAACATCTATAGAAGGTATTTAACTATTGTCAACCAGCTGGATGAGCAAGTGAGTCTTGTTAAAACTCAGAGCCTGTTGAGCAGTTTAGTCTGGCCTGTTAAGAACACAAATAGCTCTTGGGTAATGACAGTGGATTACTGGTTTGCTAATCAATGTGTTAACAAGCTAACCCCCTTTAGTGGCAGATCCATCAAGTATTTTCATTGCCCTGAAGCCATCACACGTGGGTTACAGATATTGATATCATTGTTCTCCAAACTTAGCAACTTACTAGCATACGTTTCATTACCAATTGAGGATACGTGCTGTTAACTGTGATGTGTCCTCTGAATGCTTAGCCTTTATATACTTATCAAGCACCCAAGCTATACATTTTCCAAATTATTTCCAGTTATTGATATGGCCGCCATATTCTTGTCACTACCACCGGCTCCTGAATGTCAAATGTGATTGGCCTTTACAGCTGAGGTCAACAATACCAGTGGACAAGGCTGCCAAAATTGCTCCACAGCTGTTCTAGTATCTGTCACGTGGCTTTGAGACATCATCTGAGGAACGTACCAGCCACTGATTTGCAAAGTGAGAATGATGTCCTGATTGCATCTGAAGCTGCACACCAGCATGAACATGATGTGTTTCATTTGCTCAATTATAGGTTCTCCAAGGGTCACAAAGCAAATCTAGACAAGGCACAATTGCAACAAAAATAAGTAATTTACTTGGGACAGAAAATTTCCCAAGGTAATAAACCAGAAATAACTGAAGATTGTGCAAAGGCGTTAAGTCAGCAAAGACACCTACAACAGTCCAGCAACTCCAATCATTTCTGGATTTGTGCAACTACAAAAGGGCAAGGGTCAATTCACATGCTGAAACCCAGTCACTCAACACTCCACTGAATGGCAATAAGCGTTCAGGTGACCCTGTAACTTTTAATGAAGAACAGCTGGAAGAAATTCAAACTTTAAAGGCGACATTATGTACTAAACTTGCATTAGGGAACTCTGATACAGATAAACTATTTACCCTATATGTCAATAGGAAGCTTGGCTACATGATGGCAGTCTTAACTCAAGAACACAGTGCCCTATTGGTTATCGCTTTGCTAATTTGGATAATGTAACACTAAGTTTGTGATTATAAGCAATGCAAACAACATATCTTACAATCATAGCAGTCATCAGCATTCTTCAAGGGAGGGTGAACTGCCAAAAGTGTGGTCCATGTAGGTTTCAATGATATGGGTAAGAGAAGTGATAAGGTTCTGAATAGGGAGTTCAGGGAGTTGGGTGCTAAGTTAAAGGGCAGGACCGCCAGGGTTGTGATCTCAGGATTGCTACCTGTGGTCCATGTGCTTGTGAGGTCAGAACTAGGGAGATTGTACTGTTCAATATGTGGCTAAGGAGTTGGTGTAGGAGGAAGCGCATAATATTTTTGGATCAGTTGTCTCTCCTCCAGGGAAGGTGGGACCTGTACAGACAGGAAGGTTTGTACCTGAACTAGAAGGGAGGACTAATATCCTAGCAGGAAGGTTTGCGAATGCTGCATGGTGGATTTTACATTAGAGTTGCAGTGGGGTGGGAACATACTGTCAAAACAGTTAATGGAGAGGTTGTGGAGGCAGATGTTGGTAAGATCTCAAACAAAGTCAGAAATCAAAAGGCTGAGCATGGTGTGACTGGTGGCCTGAGTTGCATATATTTCAATGCACGAAGTATCGTTGGAGAAGTGGATAATAGTGCTGAAGATGAGCTATCTGGTTTACAGCAGGAATGATGTTGTAGGCATCACTGAATCATGGCTGAAAGAAGATTATAGCTGGGAGATTAATGTCCAAGAATACACATTATATTGAAAGGACATGCAGGAAGGCAGAGGGGGTAGTGTTGGTCTGTTGATAAGAAATTAAATCAAATCATTAGAAAGAGGTAACATAGAGTTGGAAGGTGTTCAAACATTTTGGATAGAGCTAAGGAACTAAAAGGATAAAAAGTCCATGATGAGAGTTGTATACAGACCCCCAAACATCAGTAAGGATATGGCTTACAAATTACAATGGGAGATAGAAGATGCACGCCAAAAGGGCAATGTAACAATAATCATAGGGGTCTTCAATATGAGGTAGACTAGGAAAATCAGGTTGGTGCTGGATTCCAGGAGGGGGAGTTTCTAGAGTGCCTATGAGACGGATTTTTAGAGCAGGTTGTGATTGAGCCCACTGGAGGATCAGTTATTCTGGATTGGTGTCGTGCAATGAACAGGAATTGATTAGAGATCTTAAGGTAAGAGAACCCTGAGGGGTAGCAATCATAATATGATCAAATTCACCCTGAAAGTTGAGAAAGAGGAGCTAAAGTTGGATTATTGATTGGAAAGGCACTCTGGCAGGGATGATGGCAGGGCAGTAATGGCTGGAATTTCTGGAAGCAATTCGGAACCCATAGGATTTGTACTGTACATCCCAAAGAGAAAGATGACACAACCATGGCTAACAAATTAAGTTACAACCAACATAAAAGCCAAAGAGAGGGTATATAATAGAGCAAAAATTAATGTGAAATTAGAGGATTGGGAAGCTTTTAAAAATCACCAGAAAACAAGTAAAAAAGTAATTAAAAGATAAAGATGGAATACAAAAGTAAGCTAGCTAATAGTATTAAAGAAGATACCAAAAGGTTCTTCAGACATGTAAAGTGAAAAAGAGAAGTGAGAGTAGATATCGGACCACTGGAAAATGATGCTAAAGAAGTAGTAATATTGGACAACAAAATGGCAGATGAACTGAATAAGTATTTTGCATCAGTCTTCACTGTGGAAAGCTCCAGTAGTATGTTGGAATGTCCGGGTATCAGGGGCCATGAAGCATATGAAGTTACTGTAACTAGAGAAAAGGTTCTTGGGAAACTGAAAGGTCTGAAGGTAGATAAGTCACCTGGACCAGATGGTGTACACCCCAGAGTTCTGAAAGAGGTGTCTGCAAAGATCATAAAAGTATTAGTAATGATTGTTCAAGAATCAATAAATTTTGGAATGGTTCTGGAAGACTGGAAAATTGCAAATGACACTCCACCCTTCAAGAAGGAAGAGTGGCAGAAGAAATGAAACAATAGACCAACACGTACAAACAAGCTGGATGAATTCAGCAGGTCAGGCAGCATCCATTGAAATGAGCAGTCAACGTTTCGGGCCGAGACCCTTCGTCAGGACGTTTGTACGTATTGATTTGACCACAGCATCTGCAGTATATTTTGTGTAAACAATAGACCAGTTAGCCTGACCTCAGTGGTTGGGAAAATGTTGGAGTCCATTATTAAGGATGAGGTTTCAGGGTACTTGTAAAGCACGTGATAAAATCAGCCGTACTCAACATGGTTTCCTCAAAGGAAGATCTTGCTTGACAAATCTGTTAGAATTCTTTGAAGAAATAACAAGCAGGATAGACAAAGGAGAATTGGTTGCTGTTGTCTACTTGGATTTTCAGAAGGCCTTTGACATGGTGTCACACATGAAGCTGTTTAACAAGTTGCGAGCCCAGGTATTACAGGAAAGATTCCAGCATGGATAAAGTTGTGGTGTTTTGGCAGGAGGCAAAGACTGAGAAGAAAAGGAGCATTTTCTGGCTGGCTGCAAGTGACTAGTGTTGTTCCACGGGGTCTGTGTTGGGACTGATCCTTTTTATGTTATTTGTTAATGATTTGAATAATGGAATTAACATCTTTGTTGCAAAGTTTGCGGACAATTTGAAGATAGGTGGACGGGTAGGTAGTTTTGAAGAAGTAGAGAGGTTACAGAAGGAATTAAACAGATTAAGAGAATGGGCAAAGAAATGGCAGATGGAATACAGTGTGGGGAAATATATAGAAATGCTCATTGGTAGAAGAAATGAAAGGGTTGAGTATTTCAAAGCAGTTCAAAGTAAAATTTATTATCAGAGTACATACGTCACCACCTACAACCCTAAGATTCTTTTTCTGTGGGAATATTTAGTAAATGTATAAAACAGTAACTGTAAACTGTAAACATCAGGAACTGCTAATTGTAAATAAACTGTGCAAATTCAGATATAAATAAATACCAACAAATAATGAGCATTAAATAACAATATAACAGAGTTCTTAAATGAGTGTAGCTATCACCTTTTGATCAAGATCCTGATGGCTGAGGGATAGTAACTGTTCTTGAAATTGGTGGTGAGTGTCCTGAGACACCTGTACCTTCTACTGGATGGCCGCAGTGAAAAAAGAGCATGGCCTGGCTGGTGAGCATCTTTGATGATGTGTGCTGCTTTCCTACAACAATGGATCATGTAGAGATGCACGATGGTGGTGAGGGTTTTACCCATGATATACTGGGCGGAATCCATTTCCTTTTGTAGAATTTTCTGCTCAAAGACATTGGTGTTCCCATGCCAGGCCATAATGTAGTCAGTTAGCGCACTTTCCACCACACATCTATAGAAGTTTGTGAAGGTTTCCAATGACATGCTGAGCCTCCACAGACTCCTGAAGGAGTAGAGGTGCTATCATGCTTTCTTCTCAATAATATTTATATGATGGGTCCAACACGGGTACTCTGAGATAGTGACACGGGTCCTCTGAGGAGGTGACTATTTTCTAAATGGAGAGGAAATATTAAAAAAAAAACTGAAGTGCAAAGGGGAATCCTTGTGCAGGATTTCTTAAAGGTTAATTTGCAAGTTGAGTCTGTGGTGAGTTAGACAATTGTTAGCATTCATATCAAGAGGACTAGAATATAAAGGCAAGGATATAATATTGAGATTTATAAAGCACTGATGAGGCTTCACTTGGAGTATTGTGAGCAGGTTTATGCCCTTATCTTAGAAGGGATGTGGTGAAACTGGAGAAGGTACAAAGAGGTTCATAAATGTGATTCCAGGATTGAATGGCTTGTCATATGAAGAGCATTAGATGGCTCAGGGCTTGAATTCTCTAGAATTCAAAAGAATGAGGGGTGACCTCATAGAAACCTATTGAATGGTGAAAGGCCTTGATAGAATGAATGTGGAGAGGATGTTTCCTATGGTGGGAGAGTGTAAGACCAGAGGACACAGCCTCAGAATAGAGAGGCACCCTTTTAGGATGGAGATTAAGAGGAAATTCTTTATCCTGAGAGTGGTGAATCTGTGGAATTGTTTGCCACAGGCAGCTGTGGAAGCCAAGTCTTTATGTCTATTTAATGTAGAGGTTGATAGATTTTTGATTGGTCAGGACATGAGGGGATATGGGGAGAAGACAGGAGATTGGGGCTGAGAGGGACATTGAATCAGCCATGAGGAACTGGTGGAGCAGACTCAGTGGGTCAAATGGCCTGATTCTGCTCCTATGTCTTATGGTTTTATTATGGCTGCTTCTAGCATTGAGCTTGATCAAATTTTGAATTTTCGATGTTCACACTCGATACACACTTGACTGGCTACAAACAGGACCTCTCAAGTGACAGCTGCTTGGTGATCCAAGTGATCAACTGTTCTTGAGGCATCTGATATCTGCATTCAACGAGCAAGTCCAGAGAATTCAGCTGCCGTGTTACTGTTGGACATGGAAGACTATGATAACCATGATGGAGCAAGAATAATAAACAGGCCATGAAAAAGCAAATTATTATGAAGAAATGCTTATATTAAACCCATATCTGATTTTGCACACTGGTGGCTCCTCAATCAGTGAGGGAGGAATCTGGATGGCTGGAAGGGCCATTGTTTCTGAACTGAAGTGCTTGCATCAGGAAGCATGTCCTCTGGCACTTCTGTGCACCAGACAGAACTGAAAGCTCCTATTGAAGTCTATAAGATAGCAGAAGGATGATCAGTTACTATCTGCACTAATTTTCGAGATGCTTTTGGAGTTGTTCATGATTTTGGAAACTTATGGGAGGCAAAGGGATTTTTACAGCTGTAAGAACCCCAATCAAGAATAGCCAACTATTACATGAATTCATGAACATCATACAATTGCCATGAGAAGTTATTGAATTAAAATGTAAAAACCACTCCAATATGACTACTACGGAAAGCTGTGGAAATGCATTCATGGATGTTATTGCAAAAAAACAGGCAGCATGCAAATGGGTAAAAGAATTAAAAGAGGTACTGAGAACCAATGTAGCAAGCCCAACAACTGAAATAATGGAAACAATGTTGGACTCTGTATCACAGATGAACATATAAGATATTCAAGAGATGCAAGCTCAATGCTCCAGCCAGGACAAGTTGTTATAGATGGTGAAGAAAAAGAATTTCAGGATGTATATTGTATACATTTCTCTGACATTAAATGTATCTATTGAAACCTACCTATTAAGAATGGTGGGAGGTTAAACAGTCATGAACTTTAGAGATATAGCATTAGTGATAGACTAGTAACTGCAACTATATTGCTTCCTTATTTGGCACAGCAGGTAAAATCCCCAGCACACATTTGATTGGAAAAGGCAATTGACAGTGTCTCCCAATGCTGGTGGAATCCAAAGTTCAGGGCAAAACTCAACAAGTGTTTGAAAGATGCAGAATATGACAGAAAACAAATCCTTGAGCAGCAGAAAAGCTACCAAATGTTTACACTTACAAGTGAACTATATTACTTTGCCAAAGCACCAAGGATACTCAGATATTGTGGTAATAGTGGACAAGTTTTCAAAATGGGAGGAAGCCATTCCAGACAGGAAAGCCAGTCCCACATTCACAGCAAAATCTCTGATTAAGGACCGTATTCCAAAATAGGAATTGCCATGTCTCATTGACTGACTAAGGAACACATTTCACAGGGAGTGCTTGTCAAGAATTATGGTGACTGATGAACAATAGTCTTTTCATATCCACATCACCCAAAGTTATCAGGACAAGTCAAACAAATGGATCGAACCATCATACAATGACTGAGAATTATGAGGAGGTGTACCATGGCTTATAGCTCTTCCTGTGGTCTTAAGTGGCATCAGAGCAAGCCCAACAAGAACGTTAAGTTCAATCCATTCAAAGTAGTAACAAGGTGTCCAATGTTACTAACAGGAGTCTTCAATGCCAGAATCTCAGAGAGGCTGATTACGACAGACAGTTTATCAAACTATTGTGTGCAATTAGCCCAAGCATGCAGGCTGCTTCTCAACAGGTTTCTGCCACTTAGAATGATCCAACAGAGGGAGGACACACGCTGATTCCTGATTAAAAGCCACATAAGAATCCATTGGGAATTCAATGGGAAGGTCCTTACCAAGGACTTTTAATTACTTATTTGGCAATGAAACTAGAAGGTAAAAATTCCAGCTATTTGCAAGGGAGTTGCTAGCTATTGTAAGGGAGCTAAAATGGTACATGATGACAACAAGAACTGAGGTTAACATGCTGGTAACCTTCAACTCAATGCCTTTACTACTGGGCTACAGTCAGCAAATCACTAACCAGCCAGAAGACTTCAAACCATAACCACAACTACTGGACATAATGATTTTTATTCTAATATTATTTTTCCTGATATGCTTTATCATAATTTACATCAACCAAGGTTGAAAGAGTGGAACTGCCCCAGTGCAATGCTTTTACTCTATAAAAACTCTCCCGCACAGGTCTTCTGTCATTGTAGGATTCAACTGACTACCACCACCACTTGTATACGGCAATTATTAATAGAGCAGTTCAAACTGATGTAAGTGTGCCTACTAATCTACCCAACCATGACATAATCCTATCAATATCCTTTAATATTTTCATAACTTAGGTAGTGTTTTTGATTATTTTCTACTGAACCTAGATACCACAAGTTTTCCTGCCTTGGAATTTTCAAATGTAATAATTCTAAATGTGTGATTTAGAATTAAGGAATTCAGCACCACACTAGCTCATGTTGGATAGTTGTAGGGTAATAAGTGTTCCTGAACCTTATAGTGCAACTTCAATACCTTCTCTCTGATGGTAGTATTGAGAAGGGAACATGGTCTTTATTCTTGTTGCAGAGCTCCATGTGAAGGTGCTGCATGGTGGGGAGGGTGTGCCTCTGATGGACTGGGCTGTATCCACCAAGTTCTGTAGCCTGTTCCGTTCCTGGACACTGGTGCATCCATACGAGGAAATGATGCACCAGTTAGGATACTCTCCACTGTGCTTCTATAAAAGTTTGTTAAAGTTTCAATATTCACAACAAAATGTGCTTGAGCTCCTCACTTTTAAACTCCTTACTAAACCAGGATTATTCCCTAGATGATTAGTCATGGCTGAATGGGAGAGGTGCTTGACCATGAAATTGCAGTTTGTACTGGTGTACATTTTGGCTCCTGCCAAGTGACCAATTTTGTGCTGCAAAGTCTATTCCACTTTCCACTCAGCACAATAGAGTGACTTTAAATTGCTGGCTATCCTCCAGTAATTTTGTCAGGGAATCAGAGAGAGAAGGATACTGAAATACTGTAGTGTCTAAATATGCGTGGTCCTTAACATTGGATATACTTTTTTAAAAATCTGCAGTTTTCCATTGTCAATACACAATTGTCTAAGTGAAGAATGTTCTCATCTCAGTATGCTATACATAAATAATGAAGCATTTTATCCTGAAACATTACCCATTAATTCTAATATTCCCACCCTGATCTTTCAGCCAATCACTCTCAACATCATTGCATATTTAAGAAAGTCCACTTTATATTATTCTAAAATTATTAACATAGTTCCATCCAACAATCTCTCCACAGAAGCCAACCACTCTACTTTAGTTCTTGTGTTTATGTAATAGATTTTTTTCAATTCCTTACACAAATTCTGCATTAAGTTTTATTTCCTCCTCCTCTTTCCATTACTTCCCTTGATTTCAAGCATCGTTATTCTCTCATTAAGCACTTTTGACCTCTGACTTGCAGTGAAAGAACAGACCAATCCAACTGGAAAAATCCCACACTGTTGCTTTTCTGTTAAAAGAGAGGAACAATCGATTAAGGAATTTCAAAAAATAAAGATAAGAAGTCTTCAAAGAGCGGCCTTCAAACTTGTCATGTACCATGATGTTGTTTGGATACAGTACGCGAACAGGGAAAAGTATAGGAAATATGTCTTAAACGTGAGAAATTCAGCGGAGACTGGAAATCCAAAGCAACACTCACAAAATGCTGGAGGACCTCAGTAGGATTGGCAGCATCTATATATATGAATGAACAGTCGATGTTTCAGGTCGAGACCCTCAGGATAGAAAGGAAGGGGTGCCAGAGTAGAAAGGTAGGGTGAGGGGAAGGAGGCTAGCTAGAAGGTCTCGGTGAAGCCAAGTGGGTAGGAAAAGGGTGGGAGAGGAAGGAATCTGATAGGAGAGTGGACATATGAGAAAGAGAAGGGAAGGAGAGGCACCAGGGAGAGGTAATAGGCAAGTGAGAAGAAATAAGAGGCCAGAGGAGGGAACAGAAAAACAGGGGAGGGTGTTGTCTTGACCCGAAATGTCATCAATTTATTTGTTTCCCTAGATCGGGGGTCGGCAACCTGCGGCTCCCGAGCCATTTGTGGCTCTTTCACCTCTGTGCTGCGGCTCCCTGTGGCTTTGGGAAATAATTGGTCAGTATTTAATTAAAATGTATTTTATGTTAGTTTGTTAGCTTTTGAAATGTAATTCTAAATTTGAAGATTATGGTGATCTTGTACAATCTAAGTGTGGCGACACATTTCCTCACAATTAGCCAGCATTCCGGCTAAGGGAGATAGCCTACGGGGGTTTGTGAGTACGCGTCTTTTGCAGCATCTGCGTCCATGGGGGCTGGGTTGAGGGAGGCTTAAAAGCAAGGCTGTTTAGTTCGAATAAAGTTATTCGACTGCAGTTTACTGACTGCGTGAGCACACCGCTACAAAGTGTTTTTATCGCTATTAATATATGTCACCACTGCCAATACCTGACACCCGCCAGTGCGCGATTTCTTTAATTTTTCGATCCAAGGTAAGCCAACTATGGAGAATTCTAAAAAAAGAAAAGTGACTGAAGAAAACAGAACGTTTAATGATACGTGGACAGATTCATTTGCTTTCACTGTTGACGAGACTGGTTTACCGGTATGCTTAATATGCAATGAGAAACTAGCAAACAACAAAAAGTCAAATGTCGCAAGGCATTTCCAGAATAAACACGCAGCCTTTGCTCAAAAATATCCGGATGGAGATGAGAGAAAAAAAGCCGTTTCGGAACTGATGCGGAAGGTTGATCTGAGCAAAAATCATTTCCAGAAATGGATGAAGTCTGGAAAATCAACGACATACGCCAGTTATATTGCCGCTCAGGAAATAGTCAGGCACGGGAAGCAGTTTACAGATGGTGAATATATAAAAGAATCTTTCATTAAGATTTCAGAACATCTATTCACGGACTTTAAAAACAAGAGTGAAATTGTGCAGAAAATCAGGGATATGCCCCTCTCTGCAAAGACTGTCAAAGACAGAACCATAAAAATGGCAGAAGACATCACAAGACAGCAAATTAAAGACATCAATTCAGCTGTGGCCTACTCGATTGCCTGTGACGAGTCTAAAGACAAAGGTGATATTGAACAAATAGCGTTGTTCTGCCGGTATGTAAACTCTGCCGGGCCACAGGAAGAACTGATTGAGTTGATACCTCTAAAAGACCAAACACGGGGGGAGGACATCTGTGAGGCTGTCTTGAATTGTTTAAGAGCCAAAGGAATAAAGACCACCCATCTGGTGTCAGTAGCTACTGATGGGGGCACCGAATATGACGGGAACGCACAAGGGAATTGTGGCTTTACTGCAGAAGTCGCTGGACAGAAAGCTGCTGACTTTTCACTGCATCTTGCACCAAGAGGCACTGTGCGCTCAAACATTTCCTCCGGAATGCACAGAAGTAATGGATGTTGTCATTCAGATTGTCAATAAAATAATGGCAAAAAGTTTAAATCACCGTCAATTCCGTTTGTTACTGGACGAGCTGGAAATTGCATATTCTGATCTCCTGCTGCACAACAAAGTCTGATGGTTGTCCAGGGGGGAGGTGCTGAAACGCTTTGTCGCGTGTTTGGAAGAAGTGAAAACTTTCCTGGGCAGCAAAGGGCTCAACTTTCCTGAGCTGGAACAGCCAGAGTGGCTGGAAAAGCTACACTTCATGGTAGACATGACAGCGCACCTGAACACGCTGAACACAGCTCTTCAACGGGGTAAGGACGTACAGCCCTGCACATGTTGGAGGATGTTTTGGCATTCGAGCGCAAGTTGACGTTGCTTGCCAGAGATTTACAGAAAGGCACATTGTCTCACTTCCCCAATTTGACAGAGTTCAAACAAGGTCACGACATGATAAATTCGGAGTATTTACATTCTGCAATCATCGCAATGCAAACATCGTTTGGGAAACGCTTCTGTGAGTTCAGAGAGGAAAAAAACACATTATCCTTCCCTAAGCATCGATCCATCCCTACTAAATACGACTGCATTGTCAGGTGTGAGTCAACCTGAACAAGTATGATAAATATTTTAATTGCCTATTATTTTACGTATATTCATATGTTTTCATTGTTCAGTGAAATAGTCCTTTTATTTTTCAGGTTGACAGCTGGCTGACGTTATTTTTGGTTTGCTGCTGGCGGCAAATTTAAGTTTGGCGTTTTTCATAAATACAAGAAGGACTCAAATAGACGTTGAGTATTTTACTTAAAAGTAACCTTCAACCCAACGTCTTTTTTTCGGAGTTCAAAATGTTTTTGTTGCATGCAGAAATGTAATTTCATTTTCTCTGCAGGAGTTCATCAATTTCATAAATGCAACACATTATAGTTTGTTTATACATAGCATAAAGGCAAAACAAAACGTTGTATGCAGTGTTATTTCATTTTAAATGTCAAGCGGGTTTTGCGGCTCCCAGTGTTTTCTTTTCTGTGGGAAACGGGTCCAAGTGGCTCTTTCAGTGGTAAAGGTTGCTGACCCCTGCCCTAGATGATGCCTGACCACCTGAGTTCCTCCTGCATTTTGAGTGTTTTGCTTGGGAAATATGTTTTATGTTGTGGAAGTGCACACTGTCAAACACAAGTGCCTTTTTTATGTGACTATTAGTAGAATTATACTGACTTTTAGCAGATACTTAAAATTAATTACACTTAATTTATAAATGATCACAGACAAGTTGGTATAAAAATGATTGTAGAACAGTTCTGGTGAAAACAAAACAACCATTGCAACAGTCAAATTAAAATATATCTTGATGTGCAAAATGAGCATCAACATATTTCTGTTTCTCTTTTAATTATTGACATCAGCTTCCATATTTCTGTTTCTGAAAAGCAGACTGCAGGGCCATACAAAAAAGATAGGTTTAAGCTATGCTTTCCATACTTATAAATCTTCGTGGCTATCAGTCTCCCTCCGTTACCTCATCTGCATTTGATACAGTGGTGCTGTGAAGTTTGTGAACTCTGCATGAAATTTCTCTGGTTCTGCACAAATACGACCTCAAATCAATCACATCTTCACACAAGTCCTAAACCTAGAAAATGAGAACCTAATTAAATAAATAACACAACAACATTATACTTGTGCATTAATTTATAGAGAAAAATGACCCAATATTACATGTATTTGTTAGAAAAAGTATGTGAACCTTTGCTCTCTGTAACTGGTGTGACAGCTTTGTACAACAATAACTTCAACCAAACCTTTCCGGTAACTGTTGATCAGTCTTGCACATCAGCCTGGAGGAATTTTAGAGCATTTATTCTTACAAAACTGCTTCAATTCTGTGACGTTGTGGACCTCCTTGCATGAACTGCCTGCTTCAGGTCATTCCACAACATTTTTGTAGGATGAAGTTCAGGACTTTGACTTGGCCATTCCAAAAAATGAATTTTCTACTCTTTAAACCATTCTGCTGTTGATTTACTCTTGTCTTTCAGATCATTGCCTTGTTGTGTTATGCAACTTCCATTAAACTTCAGGTGATGGACTGCTACCCTGACATTCTCCTGTAAAATGTCTTGATACAATTTTGAATTGATTGTTCCCCTAACAATTGCAAGCTGTCCAGACCCTGAGGGACCAAAACAACCCTAAACCATGATGCTCCTTCCACTGTGCATCGCAGTTGGGGTTTCGATGTTGGTGTTCAGTGCCCTTTTCCTTCCAAACATAGCTATCTGCATTTTTGCCAAAAGTCCCAGAAGTGTTGTAGAACATCCAGGTGGTCTTTTGCCAACTTGAGACTTTTCTTTGGAGAGTGGTGGTTTCCTCCATGGTGTCCTTCCATGAACATCATTCTTATTCAGTGTTTTTCTTATAGTGGACACATTATCAGAGACTTTAGCAAGTTCTGAAAATCTCTGCAGGTCTTTTGCTGTTACCCTTGGATCCTTTTGCACCTCCTTTAGGGTTGCAAGTTGTGCTCTAGGTGTGATCTTTGCAGAATGCCCACTCCTATGGAGAATCGCAACAGTTGTGAGTTTCCTCCATTTATAGACAATTTCTCCTACTGTGGACTGATGAACACTCAGATCTTTAGAAATGCTTTAGTGCCTTTTCCAGCTTCATGCACCTCTACAATTCTTCTTCTAAGGTCATCTAAAAGTTGATTTGATCGAGCCATGGTGCACATAAACAGTTCTTTCTTGAGAAGAGAAGGCTCTGTCAGTAACCTGACTTTGTGTGTCCTTTTTATAGGGAGGACTCCTCTATAACCCACCCCTCCAATCTCATCTCATTGATAGGAATACCTGACTCCAAATAACTTTTGCAGAAGGCATTACCCTAGGGGTTCACATACTTTTTCCAACAAATACAGGGAACATTGGATAATTTTCCTCAATAAATAAATGAACAAGTGTAATTTTTTGTGTTGTTTATTTAATCGAGTTTTCTTTATCTAGTTTTAGGACTTACGCAAAGATCTGATCACATTTTAAGTCACAATTATGCAAAAGTAGAGAAAATTCTGCTGTTAACAAGCTTTCTAGCATCACTATATTCAATTTTCTTCTACGTTTAAGTCCTGAAGAAGGGTCATAGCCTGAAACATCGATTATCTATTCATTTCCATAGTTGGTACCTGATCTGCTGACATCCCACAGCATTTTGTGTGTGTTGCTTTGGATTTCCAGCATCTGCAGACATTCACATCTTTTACATTTCTTTCTTTGCTTTGTGATCTTGGATTTTTCTCCTGATATCCAAGAATGTAGGTGATTGAGGGCTGATATGATGGAGATATATCAGAGAGGCAGAGACAGAGTGTTGAGGTAAAGATACGTCTGCACCAAAGGAGGTGTAAGGCACCCGTTTCCTCTGAAAGCTTGCCCATCACCCTTGGTCAAGATGTAGCACCTGCCTAGCCCCCATTCAGGGTCACATGAAACCATGGGAGCAGGTGGTGGATGGTCACATGAACAACTGTCAAATATCACAATTCCTGGTTTCCAGACAGACAATCTCTGAAGACTTGTGATAATGGCTGGGTTCACTGCCCTGAAGAAGGCAATGGCAAACTACTTCTCTTGAAAAATTTGTCAAGAACAGTCATGGTCATGGAAGTACCATGAATGGCCACATCATACGACACAGCACATAATGGTGATGAGAGACGGGGTGAATGCACATAGTTTTGTTTTCCCAGGGAGAGGGAGCGAGAGAGGGTACTGATTTCAGACCAAAGGAGAGAGATTTAAAAAGGAACCTGTAACAGCTTCATGGAAAGTGGTGTGTATTTGAAATGTACTGCAGGAAATGGTGGTTGAAGTAGGGTCCATCTCAAAGCTGTCTAGCTAAGTACCTGGATAGGGGCATTTAGAAGACTATTTGCCAAATGCAGACAGATGGAACTACAGTAGCTAGCTGGGCAACATGGGCGGCAGATACAAGTTGGGCTGAAAGGTCTGTTTCTGTACTAGTATGAGTCTATGATTCTATGTGTCCATGACTTATTGTCCTGAGGTTGGAGTTTAAAATTATGTTGGCCCAAGATAAAACAGGAAGTAACTTTGTTCCTTTAACAGGGACCTTAAAAGCTGGAAATGTCAATTTAAACAACTGGTATAAAGAGCAAGATAGAGATGAGGACAGATATATTCATCACCTAGCCTTTGTGGTTGGAGTCTGCAATTCACTTGCTGAAAGCTTGCTCAAAGCATCAGTCCTTAGCATCTTTGAAATGGACTCCGATATGAACCTGAAGAGCCATGATCAGCTGAGTTATAAACCTGCTGCTAGCAAAGAGAAGTCTTCTTTCAACAGCCACAAACACACTGACCAAACTGCCCAATGATTTCATGACTTTTATCAATGGTTGAAGTTGCTTGGTTGATCTTGCCATTGAACATCACGGAATTCTTGTAAATATACTGAAGAACGACATCATACTCTTCTGGAGTTTTCAGTGAGTCTCAAAAGTTCATAGCCCAAAGTTCAAAGTAAGCTTATTATCAATGTACTTATATTTCACGATATACAGTACAACCCTGAACTTCATTGTCTTGCAGGCATACTCAATCAATCCATAATAGAATAATAACCATAATCAAATTAATGAAAGACCTTACCAACTTGGGGGTTCAACCAGACAAAAAACTGTGCAGATACAAAAATAAATAAACAAACAAACAAATAATAACAAAATCAGCAATAAATATCAAAAACATGAAATATAGAGTCTTGAAAGTGAGTCCGTAGGTTGTGGGAACATTTCAATGATCAGGTGAGTGAACTTATCCCCATTGGTACAAGAACCTGATGGTTGAAGAGTACTAAATCTTCCTGAACGTGGTGGTGTGAGTCTTAATAAAACTTTTGCCACAGCTATTAGTCTATTGCTTCTAGAAATTTCATATTTCCTGAACCACATTCAGTTCCATATGCTGGTCCTCAGTCTAAACGTATCCACCCTTTCCAAGATGTCATCAATCTTGCCTACATTGTTTTGTGTATGGGAATAATAGCAAAAATACCTTCCATTCAAAAGGCATCCAATACAACAGATCTAGAATAAACCACATTACTAACAGCTGACAATATTTTTTTAAGTAGTTGATCATTATCTACCTCCTACAAGTGAGCCAGTTTCTGCTACTGGCAAATAGCTTTCACCAATCTATCAGCTACCCCTGGGCCCCCTCCTCCTTTCCTTCTCCTATGGTCTATTCTGCTCTTCCACCGGATTCCTTCCTCTCCAGCCCTTCATCTTTCCCACCAACCTGGCTTCACTTATCACCTTCTATCTCTCCTCCTTCCCCTCCCCCCACCTTTTTAATCTGGCATTCTCCACCTTCCTTTCTTGTCATGAAAAAGACATGACAGCCTGAAACGCCAACTGTTTATTTATTTCCAGAGATGACCTGCTGAGTTCCTCCAGCATTTTGTGCGTGTTGCTTTGGTTTTCCAGCATCTGCAGAATTTCTCATGTTTAAAATTTCCTTTAACTTGATTTTAATAAGAATCAAATCATGAACATGCTACTAGTGTAGCTTGTGAATATGAAATGAAAGTAGGCTGCCTGGAGTGTTGAAATTACTTTTTTTCTTCCTTCACACTTCCATGTTAATTGATTTTCTTCTACACTTTGAACTAGCCATTTGCATTAACTTCCATGTTCCATATAAAAAAGAGAATTATTTTGATCTCCCTCATATAACCAGGGATTCATCCTTCAGCCACATAGCTGTGTTACCATTATTTTACTAATTTTCTTTTTCTCAGCTAATTTGAAATGATCCTTTGTATCAACATACCACTTCTAATCTAAGTCCCAGTCATACATAAGTCACCATTGGCCTGCTTATTGAGTTTCAACACAATGAACTTAAAATGTCTGCATTTTCAAGTTCTTGACACCATTGTGTCACCATGTGTAACTCCATACAGCCTGCATCCTTTGAATTTATCAGTGGCCTCTAAGTTGTTCAGAAGGTCTTTGGTTCTGCCCTACAAAAATCTTTCTCAGTCACCATCTTTCTCTATCATTAAACATTCCTTCACAATCCTGTTCTATCAAAGAGGTTTTTGCAATTGCAAGTAATTTTCCTGAGTTAGCCTGACTACTCACTGTTTTATTATTTGCAACACACACAATATCGCAAAGGCACTTGGCAGGTCAGGCAGCATCTGTGGAAATGAACAAACAGTCATCGTTTCAGGCTGAGACCCTTCTTCAGGATTGAAGGTCCTGCATTTTGTTTGTGTTGCTTTGGATTTCCAGCTTCTGCAGAATTTCTGGTGTTTATGTTTAACTTGCATCTTCTCTTCCCTCTAAAGTCAAAATAAGTACTCTTGCCCTTGTATTTAAATTCTTTATTGGAGTGTCCCTTCTTTTCTCTGGAAGGCCTCCCAGGTCTGTCTTTATTTGTTCAGATTGAGTCTTTGTGCATTGCTAGGAGATTTGAATGTAAACTTATATGCTTCAGTTCCATGGGACTTTGGTGAGACCACATTTGTAGTATTATGTAGTATACTGGTCTCCTTACTTTAAAAAAAGACTTTACTGTGTTGGACATAGTTCAGTGAAAGCCTTCTGGGCTAGTACATGATGCAAAGTCAGATTAATTTATCACATGCACATCAAAACAGTGAAATGATTCATTTGTGTTTGCCAGCACAACCTAGGTGTGTGCTGAAGGCAGCTCACAAGTGTCACCACACATTATGGGGCCAACAGTGTTGAGCAGAACAATATGTCTCTTATGGGGAAAGTTTTGTATGTGCTGGAGTTAGAAGAGACGTGACCGGATTTCAATGTAGAAAATTATGAGGGACTTTGACAAGGTGGATGTAGATGTTTCCTCTGGTCAGAAAATCGGGATCCGGGAAGTTTTAACTTTCCAGGAAGTCTGAGCTCTTTGATTGATTGTAAGGCAGGAGTAAATAAACTCTGAAGAAGCAAGAAAATGAAATATCACACAGATAGTCCGCAATGCAAAGCTAAGGTTACAAGAAGATTAACCTTCATCTTATTAAAAGGCAGAACAGGATTGAAGAACTGGGCATTCTATTCCTGCCCCTGATTCATATGATCATAAGTGTTTCTTCCATTCTTTAGGCAGCAGTGTCTTCAGATAGCTGACCCCATGCTTTGGAATTCCTTCCCTAAATCAGCTTCACTTCTATTTTCCTGCTTGCCTTTCTTAAAACAGAGCTTTTGGTGCATTGCCTCTTTTCTGTCATGACATTGTCTTATTTCTCTTTACATCTTTGCAATGCCCCTTCTGACATTAAGGAATGACATAAATGTGGGTTGCCATTTCTCATCCATCTTCACAAATCCACCCTTTTTAAGAGCAGAATATATTCTATTCCATTGTGAGCGATGTCTTTTGTATGATCATTTTACAAATTATAAGAGAAATAAGTAGCAGAGCTTATTCATAAATTACAAGATTACGTGGCTCTCAAAAAAGTTATGCACAGTACAAAAACCTGCAAAGCAATTGTATTTGGCAAAGTTTCAGTCTTTTTTTCCCTTCACACTATCTTAATTGCTTTACATGATGTTTGCCTTCCAGCGATATAGAATAAATGTAGCTTAGTGTTTCCCACAGGGAGAGCCTGATATGATAGATAACTTTTATACATATAGTGAGTGAATGTAATGGTCTGGAATTTGAAACCTCGATAATTTTGATTATGCTGCAATTCTTCTCATTTTACTGAATAATAAAATAAGCCAGTTTAATTTTACCATGCAGGGTTAAACCACATATTCTGGTGAAATAGGTTAAGATGATTGTTTTCTGTAGTCTGACAATGTAAAATTCAGAACATATTTATGACTACAATGGTAAGAAGATAAATTTTCATTGGGAATAAAAATTAACCTTGAGAAAATCCTGACAAAAGTATGCTGCTTCATTACCTTCTCTCAATTCTCTTTCTATAATACAGGAGGTTAGCTGGTAATTTAATCTAAGAAAAGTAATTTGTTTTAAGTAAGGACTTACACTCAATGGCCTCTTTATTGTGTATCTCCTAATAAAGTGGCCTCTGAGTGTACGTTCGTGGACTACTACTGCTGTAGCAAATTCACTTCAAGGTTTGATGTATTGTGCATTCAGAGATGCTCTTCTACACACCACTGCTGTAACACATGGTTATTTGAGTTACTGTTGCCTTCCTGTTAAGTTGAATCAGTTTGAGTGTTCTTCTCTGACCTCTATCACCAACAAGGCATTTTTACCCAACTGTTGTTAACAGGATGTTTTGATTTTCTACTCTAACCTTTGAAAACTCTAGAGATGGTTGTGCGTGAAATTACCAGGAGATCAGCAGTTTCTTAAATACTCAAACCATCCCATCTAACACCAGCACGATCATTCCATGGTCAGTACACTGCCAAGAAAGGACTGTTGAATCTTTCAAAGCAAAGGTTGTTAGAGTATGCTTCATGATCACTTCCTCATGGTGTACAAACATGGCAGTGCTGCCCCAGTCCTGTTCATTAGACCTGGAAAATCACACAGTAAAGTGCTGTCCATTTTACCCAACGGGGGAGATTTTAGCAATCATTTTGCTAGTGGTGTTACAGAATGAACTCCATCATTCCTGCAGTCCTGATTGAAAAGCTACTGAACTTGAGCCTCTGTACCTCCCTCTGCAACTGGATCCTCAATTTCCTAACTGGAAGACCACAACTGCAAGATCTTGCAGTAAGGAGCCATTAGGAGGTAGTGATCATAATATGATAAGTTTTTATTTGCAATTTGAGAAGGATAAGGGCAGCTCAGAGGTGTCAGTGTTGCAGTTGAACAGGGGAAACTATGGAGCCATGAGGGAGGAGCTGGCAAAAGTTGACTGGACGGATAGCCTAGCAGAAAAGACAGTGGAACAGCAATGGCAGGTATTCTTGGGAATAATGCACAAAGTGCAAAATCAGTTCATCCCCCAGAGAAGGAAGAATTCAAAGGGGGGAAAGGGGCCACAGTGGTTGACAAAGCAAGTCAGAGATTGCATAGCATTAAAAAAAAGGAAGTATGACAGAGCTAGGGTGACTGGGAGGACAGATGATTGGGAAGTTTTTAAGGAAAAACAGAACTTAACTAAAAAGACAATACGGGGAGAAAAAATGAGGTACGAACGCAAGCTAGCCAGGAATATAAAGGAAGATAGCAAAGGCTTTTTTAGGTATGTGAAGAGAAAGAAGATAGTTAAGAACAATGTTGGGCCCTTGAAGAATGAATTGGGTGAAATTGTTATGGGAAACAGAGAAATGGCAGAAGAATTTAATGAGTACTTTAGATCTGTTTTCACTAAGGAAGACACAAGCAATCTCCCAGATGTATGGATGGGCCAAGGTCATAGGGTAACAGAGGAAATGAAAGAGATTGACATTAGGAAGGAAACGGTGATGAGAAGACTGATGGGACTGAAGGCTGACAAATCCCCAGGTCCAGATGGTCTGCATCCTAGGGTACTAAAGGAGGTGGCCCTG
Organism: Hypanus sabinus; assembly: GCF_030144855.1. Classification (NCBI taxonomy): domain Eukaryota; kingdom Metazoa; phylum Chordata; class Chondrichthyes; order Myliobatiformes; family Dasyatidae; genus Hypanus; species Hypanus sabinus. Next base: position 160,749,692 of record NC_082712.1, read on the forward strand.
GAAATTGCGGATGCATTGGTAATCATTTTCCAATGTTCCTTAGATTCAGGATCAGTTCCTGAGGATTGGAGAATGGCTAATGTTATCCCACTTTTTAAGAAAAGAGGGAGGGAGAAAACAATCGACCCGTCAGCCTGACATCGGTGGTGGGGAAGATGCTAGAGTCCATTATTAAGGATGAATTAGTGGCATATCTAGATAGCAGTGATAGGATTGGGCGGAGCCAGCATGGATTTACCAAGGGTAAATCATGCTTGACTAATCTGTTGGAGTTTTTCGAGGATGTAACCAGGAAGTTAGATGGGGGAGCTCCAGTGGATGTAGTGTACCTCGATTTTCAGAAGGCATTTGATAAGGTCCCACATAGGAGATTGGTGGGTAAAATCAAAGCTCAGGGCATTGGGGGGAAGCCATTGACATGGATAGAAAACTGGTTGGCAGATAGAAAGCAAAGGGTAACGGTGAATGGGTGTTTCTCGGAATGGCAGATGGTGACTAATGGGGTGCCACAGGGCTCGGTATTGGGACCACAGCTGTTTACAATTTACGTCAATGATTTGGATGAAGGAATTGAAAATAACATCAGCAAATCTGCTGATGATACTAAGCTGGGTGGCAGTGTGACATGTTTGGAAAATTCAGGGTGACTTGGATAGGCTGGGTGAGTGGGCAGATACTTGGCAGATGACGTTTAATGTGAATAAGTGTGAGGTTATCCACTTTGGGAGTAAGAACAGGAAGGCAGATTACTATCTGAGCGGTGTAGAGTTAGGTAAGGGAGAAATACAAAGAGATCTAGGAGTCCTTGTTCATCAGTCACTGAAGGTGAATGAGCAAGTGCAGCAGGCAGTGAAGAAGGTTAATGGAATGTTGGCCTTTATTAAAAAGGGAATTGAGTACAAGAGCAAGGAAATCCTCTTGCATTTGTACAGAGCCCTGGTGAGACCACACCTGGAGTATTGTGTACAGTTTTGGTCTCCAGCTCCAGGGTTAAGGAAGGACATCCTGGCTGTAGGGGAAGTGCAGCATAGATTCATGAGATTAATTCCTGGGATGTCTGGACTGTCTTACGCAGAAAGGTTAGAGAGACTGGGCTTGTACACGCTGGAATTAAGGAGATTGAGAGAGGATCTGATTGAAACATATAAGATTATTAAGGGATTGGACAAGATAGAGACAGGAAATCTGTTCCAGATGCTGGGAGAGTCCAGTATCAGAGGGCATGGCTTGAGAATAAGGGGTAGGTCATTTAGGACAGAGTTAAGGAAAAACTTCTTCTCCCAGAGAGTTGTGGGAGTCTCGAATGCACTGCCTTGGAAGGTGGTGGAGGCCAATTCTCTGGATGCTTTCAAGAAGGAGCTAGATAGGTATCTTATGGATAGGGGAATCAAGGGATATGGGGACAAGGCAGGAACCTGGTATTGATAGTAGTTGATCAGCCATGATCTCAAAATGGCGGTGCAGGCTCAAAGGGCTGAATGGTCTACTTCTGCACCTATTGTCTATTGTCTATAACCTGTGCAAATTGGAAATAACATCTCCACCTCTGTGACAATAAACACTGATGCACCTCAAGGATGTATGTTTAGCACACTGCTCCACTCTCTCTACACCCATGACTGTGTGGCTAGGCACAGCACAAATACCATATATAAATTTGCTGATGATACAACTATGGTTGGCAGATTGTCAGATGGTGACGAATGGACATATAGGCGTGGTGCTGGAAAGTTTGTGAACCCTGTAGAATTTTCTCTATTTCTGTGTAAGCATGACCTAAAATGTGATCAGATCTTCACAAGTCCTAAAACTAAATAAAGAGAAATCAATTAAATAAACAACACAAAAAGCATCATAGATGTTCATTTTTTTATTGAGAAAAATGATTCAATATTACGTGTATTTGTTGGAAAAGGTACGTGAACCTTCCTTGCATGAATTACTTGCTTCAGGTCCTTCACAACATTTCTATAGGATTAAGGTCAAGACTTTGACTCAGCCATTCCAAAACATGAATTTTCTTCTTTTTAAACTATTCTGTAGTTGATTTATTCTTGTTTTTCAGATCAATGTCTTGTTGCATTATCCAAATTCTATTAAGCTTCAGGTGACGGACTGCTACCCTGACATTCTCCTGTGGAATGTCTTGATACAAATTTGAATCATTCCCTTAATGAATGCAAGCTGTCCAGGCCCTGAGGCAGCAAAGCAGCACCAAACCATGATGCTCTCTCCACCATGCTTCATAGTTGGGATAAGGTTTTGGTGTTGGTGTACAGTGCCTTTTTCCCTCCAAGCATAGCAATGTGTTATTTTGTCAACTATTTCAACTTTTGTCTCATCTGTCCACAGAACATTGTCCCAGAAGTGTTGTAGAACATCCAGGTGGTCTTTTGCAAACTTGAGACATGCAGCACATTTGTTTTGGAGACCAGTGATTTCCTATGTAACATCCTTCCATGAAGACCATTCTTGTTCAGTGTTTTATTACGTGAACAGAGACTTTAGCAAGTTCTCGAAATTTCTGCAGATCTTTTGCTGTTAGCCTTGGGTTCTTTTTTACCTCTTTCAGCAATGCATGTTGTGCTCTCGGTGTGATTTTTGCAGGATGCCCCTTCCAAGGGAGAGTAGCAACAGTACTGAGTTTCCTCTGTTTGTAGACAATTTCTCTTACTGTAGACTGATGAACACTCAGATCATTAGAAATGTTTTTGTAGCTTTTTCCAGCTTCATGCATCTCTACAATTCTTCTAAGTTCATCTGAAAGTTATTTTGATCAAACCATTGTGCAAATAAACAGATCTTAAGAGCAGGCTCTGTCAGTAATCTGACTTTGAATGTCTTTTTATAGGGCAGGGCACATCTACAACACATACCTCCAATCTCATCTCATTGATTGGAACGCATGACTCCAAATAACTTTTGCAGAAGACATTACCCAAGAGGTTCACATACTTTTTCCAACAAATACAGGGAACATTGGATAATTTTTCTCAATAAATAAATGAACAAGTATAATTTATTGGGTTGTTTATTTAATTGGGTTCTCTTTATCAAGTTTTAGGACTTGCGAAGATGTGCTCACATTTTAGGTCACACTTATGCAGAAATAGAGAAAAGTCTACAGGGTTCACAAAGTTTCTAGCACCACTGTAGTTGAATGATGTCACAGCAACAACCTTGCATTCAACATCATTAAGACCAAAGAGCTGATAGTGGACTTCTAAAGGGGTACAATGAGGGAACACACAACCATCCTCATAGAGGGATCAGAAGTGGAGAGAGTGTGCAAGTTCAAGTTCCTGGGTGTCAATATCTCTGAGGATCTAACCTGGTCCTAGGTTAGGTCCCAGCTATAAAGAAGGCAAGACAGCAGGTATAATTCTTTAGGAATTTGAGAAGATTTAGTATGTAACCTAGAACACTGGCAGATTTCTTCAGATGTACCATGAAGAGCATTCTAACTGGCTGCATCACCATCTGGTACGGAAGAGCAGGATGGTGGGAGGGAGTTGCAGGGGGCAGCTGGTTACTGCATAGGATTGAAGTAAGCTACAAAGAGTTATAAAATTAGTCATCTCCATCATGGGCATTAGCCTCCATAGTATCCAAGGCAGCTTCAAAGAGTGGTCCCTCAAAAAGATAGCGTCCATCATTAAGGACCCCACCACCCAGGACATGTCCTCTTTTCATCAGGAAGGAGGTACAGAAGCTAGAAGGCACACACTCAGTGATTCAGGAACAGCTCCCTCTGCTACCCAATTTCTGAATGGACATTGTACCCATGAACACTACCTCACTACTTCTTTATTTCTATTTTTGCATTATTTATTTAACTTGATTATTTTATTTAATTAACATATGCCAACGTCGTGCAATTTGTTAACTTTGCAGCAGTGGTACATTGCAATATATGATAATGGAGAGAAAAAAACTGAATTACAGTAACTATATATAATAATTAAACATGATTCTGATTCTGCTTCTGGTCAAAGCCAGTTAGATTGCATTTCTCCCACATTCTGATGTTTTGTCTGAACAACAACTAAAGCTCTTACTCATAACTGTATACTTTTGTGCAGTGAGTTGCTGCACGATTGGTTAATTAGATATTTGCATTAACAAGCAGGTGTACTGGTGTACCTAATAGAGAGTACAATAAGTATCTATTGCATTCTGCAGCATTTCATACAATGGTTTCCATGCAGAGGGGACATGAACAGCAATGGCCTGTTAAAAACTGCCACTGATCATGCTCAATCCGACCAGTGCATATACATCACGCGGTCTGTACATACCAACTGTGTGGTGAAAAAGGAAATATAGCGCCTCTTTCACCTCAAATGGTTGAAGAAGTTTAGTATGGGCCCCTAAGTCCTAAGACCTTTCGACAGGGGCACAATTGAGAGCATTCTGACTGGCTGCACCACTGCCTGATATGGGAACTGTACTTCCCTCAATCACAGGACTCTGCAGAGAGTGGTGCGGACAGCCCAGCGCATCTGTAGATGTGAACTTCCCACTATTCAGGACATTTACAAAGACAGGAGTGTACAAGGGCCCAAAGGATCACTGGGGACCTGAGTCACACCAACCACAAACTTTTCCTGCTAACCACCATCCAAGAAATGGTACTGCAGCCTAAAAGCCAAGACCAACAGGTTCCAGGACAACTTCTTCCACCAGGCCATCAGACTGATTAATTCATGCTGATACAATTGTATTTCTATGTTATACTGACAGTCCTGTTGCACATAGTATTTGTTATAAACTGCACATTACACATTTAGACAGAGATGTAAAGTAAAGATTTTTACTCCTCATGTATGTAAAAGACGTAAATAATAAAGTCAATTCAAATTTAATTCAATTACAGAGTGCACTCTAACTTTGTGCTAAGTACACCCACGTCTGGCCTTCAGTGCATTCTGTGCTCCTGTATAACAACACAAGCGCAGAAGCATGAAATCCACTGAAATCTGCACCTAGGCGGGTGTTCCCTAGGGAACTGTCAACAAGTCATCTGTGAAATATAGTCCAATATAACAGCCACATATAGACTGTCTGGTCACATGTTGGAATTCTTCAATCCATATGTGAAAAATGGAGGGAGGGAAGGGTGAGACTGATTCTGGAGTAAGTTCAACGATCAGCCTGTACTCTGCTGTTCCAAGTTCTATGTAACACATACAAATTGCTGAAGAACTCATCAGATCAGGCAGCATCTACGAAGGGGAGTAAATGGTTGATGTTTCTGGCCAAGTACCATTTTTATGCGTTTATGTGTCCATGTTGAACGTTCAATGTTTAATCCCTTCTCTAGTCATCATGATTATCATTATGTGTCCTAATGTATGACGTGGGCGATTCTGGTTGTTCCATGACCATGTCTGTTCTATAAAATTGGTTTGCCATTTCCTTCTTTTGGGCAGTGTCTTTACAAGACAGATGGGACCTCAGCCATTATCAATCCACTTCAGGGATTGTCTGCCTGCACCAGTGGTCGCATAAACAGAACTTGGAATATCATCCACCACCTGCTCCCATGGCTTCACGTGACTGTGATTGGAAGGGTGTGGGGGGCGGGGGGCGGGGAGCTCAGTAGGTGCCATACCTTGCCAAACTTGGGCTTGAAATACTGTCTTACCAGTCCTATCTAGTCTTGGTCATGAGCTCACATGATCTAGGGTATGATGTTTGCCTGGGTATCACTACCAAGTCATCTCCCCTAGATGATATTGGGGTAACGTGAACTTCATCCTCAAAACCTGTCAAAACCTTAATAATGGTATGTCATAGGTACCTTTGTGGTAACAGCTTAGTTGGCTCTATTTCAGATTCTGTTATTTGACTTTCTGCCCATCAGTTGCACTCCTATCTTCCCTATTACATGAACAATCCCTGCACCCTAAGTAAAGCGGTTGCTTACTTTGAACCCTTCATGTGTGACTGCACTTCTCTGCATTCAGCTTTGTCTTACTGTTAGTTCTTCTCTTGAGTTGGATGGCTGAACTCCATTGTCATTGATGTTGGTTTTGAATTACTGGCTATCTCCAGTATCTTTCAACATTATTTCTTAATCACTTTGATTCCATTAAAAAAGACACATCAAAGGATCCTCTCTGCTCATGGCTGCATCTCAAAGTCAGGTAATGCTGATTTGTTTCACTTAAAGACAAGATGGGATGTACTTGTGATGCCTTTAATGTGCTTTCTGGGATCCTGGGAATTAATATATGAGGAGCGTTTGTTAGTTCTGGACCTGTACTCACTGGAGTTTAGAAGAATGGGGGGGGGGGGGGGGATCTCACTGAAACCTATCGAACATTGAAAGGCCTAGATTAGGTGTTTCTCTTATAGTGGGGGAGTCTAGTACCACAGGACACAGCCTTCAGGAATGATGAGGAATTTCTTTAGCCAGAGAGTGGTGAATCTCTGGAATTCATTGGCACAAACAGCGGTGAAGGCAAAGTCACGTGGTATTTTTAAAGTAAAGGTTGATAGGTTCTTAATTAATAAGGGCATCGAAGATTACAGGGAGAAGGCAGGAGAATAGGGTTGAGAGGGAAAATAGGTCAGCCATGATGGAATGGTGGAGCAGACTCGATGGACCTAATTCTGCTCCTATGTCTTATGGTCTTATGGTTTTACTGGAGGACCCTCTGGCAGGTTACTTGCCAAGAATTACAATAGCTCCCATATCTTTTCCTGTTCTGTAATGTAGCATCATTCAGCAAGCTACTTCTCATATTGTATTATCCATCTACAAAGGATGACAACCTGTATTAAATATTCTTTTTTGGGTGTGGTAATTAAACTTCATCATTTCATAACCATACGTCCAACATTATGTCTCAATATCTTCTTCTTTTCCTCTCATACACTGGAGGATAATTTAAAGTATTTTGTTTATTAAAGTAATTAGATTCTACAAATGGGCATTTCTTACAGTGCAACCAATCATCTTATGGATGTTTCTACTCTGAAAAGTATCCGAAGAACATGCAGTACCTAGTCAAATCCATATAAGTTTTATAGAGTTGTTACTTTAGTTTCATATTTCTTACAAAATCAAGCAATTTTTAATTTAAGTCGGCACCTGGTCTTACAAATCCCACCTTCGTCATCTTCCCTTTCCTCTTCTCTCTTTTCTCACTGCTGCCATCAGGTAGAAGATACAAGCGCCTCAGGACTTGGAACACCAGGTTCAAGAGAACTTACTACTCCTCAACCATCAGGCTATTGAACAAAAAGGAAGAAATATACTCATTTTACTTTTAGCTTTCATACAACCAATGGTTTCACTTTAAGGACTCTGGCATGTTATTTCATGCTTGTCATTTATTGATATTTATTTAAATTTGCTTTTGCACAGCCTTTCGTTCATTGATCCTGCTTACAGTTACTATTCTATAGATTTGCTAAGTATGTCCACAGAAAAAGGATCTCAGGGTTGTATGTGGTGACATGTATGTACTCTGATAATAAATTTTACTTTGAACTTTGAACTTTACCAAGTTAAGTATTGCTCCAAACACTCTTTCTGTCCCTAATCTGCCAGTCAGTCTACTTACGGTGTCTGAGTCTGTAACTGACACCTCCACCCACCCCCATTTATTGGACTTCCATCCACGGAACTTTACTTTCTCTTTAATCTCTCAGCTGTCCCACAGGTTGATCCCACTTGGACACAAATTTCCTGGTTTGTATAAGTCATAATTTACTTGTGATGTAAAGATCATATATATATTTTTTAAATGTTCAGAAATCAGAATTAGAAGCAGAATCAAGTTTAGTATCACTGTCATCTTGAGAAATTTGTTTTGTGGCAACAGTACAGTGCAATATATAAAAATACTATAAGTTATAATAAGAAATATACAGTATCTAAAATAAATAAAAAGCAAAAGGAGAGCAAAAGTAATGAGGTAGTGTTCGTGGGTTGGTTCATTGTTCAGAAATCTGATGGCAGAGGGGAAGAAGATATTTCATTGTACAACAAAGGGAAGCTACGGAGATGAATGTCTCTGGAAGACTGAAGCATATTCATGTTTTTGCTTATATTATTATCAGGCTTGCAAGCAGCAACGTTTCATAATTACACTGAAAGCATAATTAGATTTTGTGTCTTGCATTGCTTCCTTCAGTTGCTACAATGACAGAAACCAAAATACTAATTTTCTTGGGATTCAGCATACAGGCAGACCTGATTTAATAAACATGCAGCTTGTCTTTCCTGTAAGTTTTAATCAGCTATTATATAATTACAAAAAGAAGTTGATGAATATCTTCATATTCCCTTAATTGTTACTTGCTGGAGCTCCCCTCACCTTCCTGTATATCTGACATGGATATCGCTTTGGGCAGTAACATTCCCTCAGTAGTCTGTTGATTCAGGAGATCCAAATTCCACTAATTGCAGTCTGAACGGTATAACCATGATTAACCATTTTCATCAATGAAGAATTATATTAACAAAGGGTTTGATGATTGCCTATTCTTTATTTTTGCAGTGATCATTGATCTTTCAATACGTCATTGTAAATAAGTGTCATTTTCAGGACTTCTGCATTTATATTCTCAATATTTAAAAACTAAAAGATGCAATTGTATGCTGCCTATCTCATGCTTATCACGATATCAAAAACCTCCTATTGTGTCTGGCTATCCTCCAGCCTGACTGCAAAAAACATTGACATTTTAATTTCCGGTAGTCTCTCCACCCTCACCCTTGTCTCTTTCTCATTCCCCATTTTGGCTCACTTTTTACCCCTCCAATTCTCCTCACCTGCCTATCACTTCCTTCTGATGCTCCTCTTACTTCCTTTTCTCCCATGGTCCACTCTCCTCTCCTATCAGATTCCTTCTTCTTCAACCCTTTACCATTTTCACCAATCACCTTCCAGCTTCTCACCTTATTCCCACCACCCCACCCATTTACTTTCCCTCTCACCTGGTTTTATTTATCATCTTCCATCTAGTACCTCTTCCCCTCTTCCCACTTTTTATTCTGGCTTCTTCCACCTAATTTTCTAGCACCGATGTATGGTCTCATCCCAAAACATTGATTCTTATTCCTTTCCATGGATGCTGCCCTCCAGCATTTTGTGTGTGTTACTTTGGGTTTCCAGTATCTGCAGAATTTCTTGTGTTTATAATGGTCAATGAAGAGGCTTTGAATTATCTCTTGTAATGTGGGATGTGTAGTACACATCCTACCCATACATGTGAGGTAATGATTGAATTTAATTTTGGAAAAATTAACTGAAGGACAAATATTGGTCTGGATATTATGCATAACATTCCAACACTTCCTTGGAAATAGTGTCATGAGAATGTTCAGACAGTTCGTGATTCTTTCAAGTAATGGCACTTTCAAAATTGCTGCATGTCTTCAAATCTGTACTGGAATATCAGTGCAGAATTTTGGTCTCAAACCCTTTGAATTTGACTCATGAGCAGGAATGCTCTCAAATGATCCACGGTTAATTGCTGAAATCTAGTTACGATGTTGAATTTGAACTGTTTTCTTTTTCCTTACCTCCACTTCGACAAACACAACATGATCTCGTACTACTTCTACCTTGTACTAGTTCAGAAAGATGCCATTGCCTGGGTGCAGGCAAAGGAAAGCATTAGCGGTGTCTTACAAGCTGTGTGGTAATCCAGAAGCCTACCTGCTTCAGCGATAGGAAGAAAACGACTGCTTGCACAAAACTATGGCACAGGTAAACGCAAGCAACCTTTTTTCCACTGAGGTTGGGTAAGAGTAGAATTAGAGGTCATAGGTTAAGGCTGAAAGATGAAGTATTTAAATGGAAGCCCTTTCACTCGGAGGGTGGTGCATGTGGAATAAGCTGCCAGTGAAAGTGCTGGATCAGTTCTTACTTTTAAGAGATGAGAGGAGAATAAAGGGCTTTAGTCCAGATGTGGGTCAATGGAATTATGCAGACTAACAGTTCACCATGGATTGGATGGGTCAAAGGGCCTGCTCTGTGCTGTCATGCTCTATGACTCTATGAAGCTGAAATGCCGTTAATGGCAACTAGAAACTTCTCAAAGATATTATTCCAACTTTAAACTTCAGGCTTTTTCTGAACTATTGACATTTAAGGATGAGGGAATGGATTTGAAGAAATTAAAAGATGCTAACCACACTGCCTTCTCTCTTCAACAAACAACATGAGAGATAGTAATTAATGTCCTTGAACCCATTGGCTACAAGCAAGGTGGAATCGAGATCAATAGGGGTTTCCAAAAGTGAGCTGGCACATAAGGTGAACCAGTTTCGAGTCAGTGGAGTATGAACAAAGGAAATGAATTTGCAGGTTTGCTCTGCAAAGATTTCTTTTTATTGATTCCTGAGGTGGGGCTTGAATCATGAACACTCGTATTAGCTATGGGGGAGTTTGCCTGTCAAGGGGAAAAAGCACTGGTTTAAGTTCTAGCCAGGCAGTGAGTTCTTAAGGGATGACATTCTGTATACAATAGCAGAAAAAAAGCTGTGTGTTTAGCATAGCTGTTACTGCTGCTTCCGTTGCAGCCAACCTATCTCATTCACAGTCCAACCGCACTGACAGGGATTGCTGGAACGTATTCTCATTGGAGAAGAGCTTGTAGGTGAGTCAGAAGTGTAGCTTGAATCTCCTTTTAAGATTTGAGGAGTTAACTGAGTGGAAAAGGAGAATGATGCATGCATGTGTGCTTAATATAACATAGTAGAAAAAATAGACCTTTTGGCCCATCAGATCTGTTCTGCCATTCAATCATGGCTGACTTATTATCCCTCAACCCCATGCTTCTGCCTTCTCCCCTAACCCTTCATGCCCTCACTAATCATGCCTCTGCTTCAAACATACCCAATGACTTGCCCTCAACAGCCATGCATGGCAATGAATTCCACAGATTCAGCACCCTCTGGCTAAAGAAATTCCCCCCATCTCTGTTCTAAAGGGACGGTCCTTCTAATCTGAGGCTGTGCTCTCTAGTCCTGGATTCTTCCACGACAGGAAGTTTCCTCTCCACATCCATTCTATATGAGCCTTTCAATATGATATCCTTTGATTTTGTTCCTGAATTGGCAATTCTAATTGGTCACCTGTACTGAGACAATGAAATTCTTAGATTTGCATGCCATCCATACAGATCATTTGAAAACATAAGTACTCTGAAATAGTACAAGGAAAAACAAATAACAGAATGTAAAAAAGTTACAGTCAAGGGATAGAGTAGAATAGGTCAACCAGTGTAGGTGTGAGGGTCATTACAAGGTAGAATATGGGATTAAGAGTTTATTTTTATGGAACAAGATGACCATTCAATAGTCTTACAATGGTCAGAATTTCTCCTTGAGCCCAGAGGTACATATTCTAAAGCTTTTGAATCTTCTGCCTAGGAGGAGAATTGAGATTGTCCAGAGGTGGCAAGGCTTGGTGGGTCTAATCATGATTTATTAAGGGTACGTTGAAGTAATTGTGGAAAGGCTGTTTATTGATAAGTTTGTACTTTCTTTTTGCTTAAAGAGCTCATTATTGGATGCAATGTCTCAGTAATTTTAAGTGAAGTGAATTGGAAATTCAGTGACAATTATAATGTGCAAAGGAACTTCAGTGGAAGATGGCAAAGTCAAAACTGAAGCTGAGGAGAAAGATTTTAGATAGACTATGCCAAGTGCATGGAAATTCAAAGTCAAATTAAATTTATGACGAAAGTACATATGTATCACCATATGACCCCCTCCTGTTAGACTGTTTGTGGTAACTTATTTTTCATTCTCACTTCTCTTCTAATATTTATATCTGTGCACTTGTAATACTACTGTGACACTTTAATTTCCTTTGGGGTCAATAAAATATCTATCTATATATCCATATACTAATCTGAGGTTCATTTTCTTTTGGGCATTCGCAATGGACACAAAGAAACACAATAGAATCAATAAAATTTACATACAAAGACAGACAACCAACCAACTTATAAAAGAAGTCAAACTATGTAAATACAAAATAAATAAGTACTATAGAGAACATGAATACTATAGAGTCCTTGAATGCAAGTCCATAGGTTGTGGAATCAGTTCAGTTTCAATATGAATGAAATTTTCCATTCTAGTTCAGAAGCCTGATATCTCAGGGTAATAACAGTTCCTGAACCTGGGGGTGTGTACCTCCTTCCTGATGGTAGCAGTGAGAAGATATCGTGGCCTGGATGGATGGTGGGGAGTCCTTACACCATAAGACCATAAAGCATGGGAGCAGAATTAGGCCATTCAGACTATTAAGTCAGCGCTGCCATTCCATCATGGCTGATCCCAGATCCACTCAACCCCATATAACTGCCCTTTTCGCCCTATCCTTTGATGCTCTGACTGACCAGGAAACGATTAACTTCTACTTTAAATATATGTACAGAATTGGCCTCCACTGCAGTCTATGGCAGAGCAGTACACAGATTTACTACTCTCTGGCTAAAAGAATTTCCCTTTACCTCTGCCCTAAAGGGTTGCCCCTCAATTTTGAGGCTGTGCCCTCTAGTTCTTGATACCCCCACCATAAAAAAAAATCAATGGCTGGGAGGGTTTTTTCTGTGATAGAGTGGGCTGTATCCCACACTTTTGTAGGCTCCTCTGTTCTTAGGCATTGGTGTTCCCAAACCAGGTTATGTTATATCCAGTCATGTTACTCTCCACTGTGTATTGAAGAGAAGTTTTGTCATAGTTTTAAACAACATGCTGAATCTGCACACACTTCTAAGCAAGACGAGATGCTGCCATGCTTCTTTGAAACGGAGAAAGCAAAACAAAATGTAAACAATAAGTTGTAAAGCAGAAAAATAATTGACTAAGGCATTTAAAATCTGAAGAGAATGAAAACTGAACATACACAACCCACTTAACTCAATGCACATGAAAGATGTAAGATTTTTTATTACAACTATTTGTCATCCTAATTCAATGAGAATTGAAAGCTTTCAACTAAAGTTATTTTATAATACATTTTAGGATTCTATTCTTAAAAAACTCCCGGGATACCATCACTTTAGAAGATGTGAGAGGAAGCCTCAATCTTCACAACCTCCAACAAATATTATTGTGTCTATAAATAAAACAAAAGTAATACCAATAAACCATCAGGCGATCCTTTGATAATATCCTCAGCCATTTACAGCTTGCCTTCAATCTTTGCTATGGAATAGCTGTGCACTAATCAGGAAGTTTGAAGGGAACAGTTGTGATTGATCTATTGTCTTACGATTTCCCGGCTCAGAAGAAAAAAATCAATATCCGCAGAAACCTCTTATCATGGATTTATAAGAATGTGTTCTTTCCTTGAAGGTATAAATTCTTTCCGTAAAATTTCTTCAGTGTAGATTTCACAGGAGCTGCCTTTTACTGGACAAATGCTTTAAATGATGTTGAAGTAGCTTTCCTCATCTTAATATGTTAATGACTTTGAGGTTTTGCAGGAGCACAGAACACTTGCTGAACTGAACAATGGATAGTCAGAACCAGCAATTCATAGGTAAAGTATTATTCAGATTTATTCAAAATAGGAATCCGAGATCTGAATAATTCATAACATTGTGAATAATGGAAAAGTCAAGTAAATTACACAACAAAATAACTCTTAAATAAAAATGAGATCTCACTGTTAATAATACTGCAATAATAACTCAGAATTTTTCACATCCCCAGCAATGTTTCTGTAGTAACCTAAAAAGAGTCACTATATAATTATATTAATTCAATGAATCATATGTACTAGGTTACATTTTTAGTGCCAAACATTTAAAATAATTTCACTTTATTGGCCAATAAAAATACTTTTATGCATATGTGCAAATAAATACAGCTACATATTAGTAATGTGTTAAATATTTGGGGGGTGTTGAGGGAGTAATTTTAACACCCACCACTTTGTGGTTTAGCTAAGGGAGATTTACCTCCATTTTGATCTGGCCATCTGCAGTAATAAATTATTCAGAGCAGAGGCTCATCTTCAAAGACCGGTTCCTCAAAAAGGCAGCATCTATCGTTAAGGACCACAACACCCAGGACACGCCCTCATCTCACTGCTACCATCAGGAAGGAGGTATAGGAGCTCAATGACTCAGGAACAGCTTCTTTCCTCTCTGCTATCTGATTTCTGAATGAACCTTGAACCCATGAACATTACCTGACTACTTTTTTTTTGCATTACTTATTTAACTTAACTATTTAATATATATACTTGCTGTAATTCATGCTTTTTTCTCTGTTATTATGTATTGCATTGTACTGCTGCCACAAAGACAAGTTTCTTGACATATGCTGGTGATACTAAACCTGATTCTGATTTACACTTAAGTCAGAAGTTTGTAATTGGGCTCCAATTATGTCATCAGATCTCTACCAGCCTCTTTACCTCTTTCCTCGCATATGACCACACTCCTCTTAACGTATCAGCCTAAAGATTTTTCTGAGTTGCTCTGTCCATTGTGCTTCTTTTTCCCACGTACTAGCCTTGCCTCAGCAGCAACAATAACAACAGAACAGGTATCTGACCAAATTTAGCACAAGGAAGAAATAAAAGGGAATTATTAATGAAGGATGAATTGGTCAGCCATGTCAAAGGCTGCAGTGAGGTTGAGAATGCTCACATTATATATTTATGACCCAAGGGTGTCTTACATCCCTTGGTGGAACAAAGGTGGAAATATAATTACGGAGTTACAAGGGATATACAATCGTTTAAAAAGACACAGCACATTTAGTAATTTTGAATTGGGAAGGGAAAACATTTCAAAGCAATTTTTGAAATGATTTTATGATTGAAATTGTTTTAACCTCCATCAATGGAAGTCATTCCAAACCCTATCTAATTTAAAGAAAAAGCAGAGATAGCTTGCAGCTAAATGCATATTGACTGTTGCTACCTCAGATGAGAATTTTACCCTTAATACTCATGAAAATGGTAAATATGTGAAGTATCATTAAAAAATAACTTCACTTCATTGACTATAAAGTGGAGTAATTAATTTGAGAAAGGTGTAACATAAATAAGATTATTTTTGTTATGGTGATTTGAGTCCAAGCATCGAGGATTGTGAGATATGTTATCAGCAGTTCTTGGCTTTCTATGTTGCATTGATCCAACATCTCATCCCCAACTCTGTCCCATCATTCTTCGATGCGTTCAGATATTTCTATTCCTCACATGCCCTGCATGCTAAACACTTGTAGCCTTCAAGGTGACATTGCATGGATGTCAAATCCTGGTTGCCTTAGGGATGGTCCTGTTCATTTGGTGCCAAACAAGTGACCGAGCCGTTCACCAGTGAAGACGCTCACACAGGCAGTATTCAATTCTGCACTGCACTGCTTGAGGCATATCTCCTTCTGAAATTAAATCAAATGCTTACAGCAAAATCACTGCTATGGTTGTTACAGCTAGATCCAATATGATTAATTATTAATTTAGACTCATGTAGAAATAGCTGGCCACATTTTAAATTCACCTCTTTTACACTACCTAGAAATTATTTGCTTTACTATCCAACATTAACATCAGCTTCTCCTGGTTTTCTTTAGACTGCCTTGCATGCTTAAAGTATTCAGATATAATACATTACACTAAAATATGTGCCTATAATTTTTATTTCTATATTTCTGCATAGGAAAATAGACCCTTTAGCTCTAGCAATCATAGATAAGTTGTTCTTGCAGTACAGTTCTCCAGGTTAAGTTCATCGTTCATTTCTAATCGCCTTCTGCAAGCCTCGTAATGCTCATGTGAGATCACTTCAGAGAACACGCTTGGCTCCAGACAAACCAACAGACTTTATTCCATTTATTATTATTAGCATGATGCCACTCAAGCAGAGATAAAAACAAAAAATACTGGAAATACTCAGCAGGGTCAGACAACATCTGTGAATAAAGAGACAGATTTAACAGTTTAGTCTCAAAACTTACTTCAGTGCAGATAAAAGTCTCAAGTTTATTGCCAAATGGTATAAATAGGGCGGCATAGCAGCGTAGTGACTACCACGGTACTTTACACTACAGGTGACCAGAGTTCAATTCCCACCGCTGCCTGTAAGGAGTTTGTATATTCTCCCCATGACTGCATGGGTCTCGTCCAGAGCTCCAATTTCCTCTCGTAGTCCAAAGACATACCAGTGAGTAGTTTAATTGGTCGTTGTAAATTGTCCCGTGAGTAGCATGGGATTAAATCTGGGGATTGCAGGGCAGCATTGCTTGAAGGGCAATCTCTATGCTCCATGCCAAGAGGATACTCCATGCTGTATACGGGCATCAATAAATACAATAAAAATTAAAAGTCGTGAAAAATTAGATTTTTACAGAAACAGTAAAGTTGATTACAAACATGAGTTAACATAAACATATTAACATAAATTATACATAACTCATATGATAAAATTAATATAACATAACATTTGCCCTATATTGAAGTTACATTGTAGATCTGCATTGCTCTGTTTCTAGATGATTGTGTCTATTTATTCATTCATAGACATGGCTAGCAATACCAATGCTTATTGTCCAATCTTAATTAGACTGGAACTTGGAAGGCGGTTAAAAGCCAACCACATTGTTTGATCTTGGAGTTAAATATAGACCAGATGTGATAAGATTAGCAGATTGCCTTCCCTAATGAATAATAGAGAACCAGATGGATTTTTATGACAATTTAATGGTTACCATTCCTAAAACTAAACTTTTTTTAAAAGCAATTCCAGATTAATTTAGTTACATGAATTTAAATCTTCCATTATGGTTTTATGGTCATATTTGTCATGATGGGATATGAAATCATTCCTCTGGATCAATGCTCACAAATTCTGGCTGCTAGTCAGGTCACTTAACCATTAAACAGCCAGAGCTCAGAGGCTACATATGTCGCATGATGTGAAGTTGACAGAGTTGTATGAGGTTCCCATTTCACTGCCAGTCCTATGACTTTGGCAGGGAGCAAAATCAGGCAGAGTCTGACTCTTTCAACAGGTCAATTTGCAAATGAATTCACGTCTCTGCAGCTCATGTGTAGTAATACTGAAAGGAAAAAAAAATACTTCCGGTAAAATTGCACTGACTGGTAAATCATAATGCTGTAGCATCTTGAAATGAATAAGAAGGAAATACATACTATAAAAACCTCAATGGTTAAGCAAGGATGACAACAGAAGGCAGGGGTTTGATGGTATTTGCCGCAAAGAAGGAACAGATTGTTTCTTGTTCAAATTGGAAGTTTAATGTACCCCCATGTATTGCAATCTGGTTGCACAGATATTGTGTCACATTATTTCTGCATGTCTGCCATGTTCACATTTTTGTTCCATCCGGATTAGGAATATAAATCACCAGCAAAGTATGGGAACAGCTGTAAAGTCCTGACATTCGCTCTTGGAGACCAATTCAGAGAACAACAGAAAAAACAACAAATGAAATAATATATGTAAAAATAAGTTAAATTTAAAAATAAATGACACAGAAGGAGGATTTGTGTCTCCTGACCCACAAACTATGGTTAATGGGCCGCACATGTATACAGTCCTACACAGAGTTTGAGAGGGGAGCAGCTTCACAGCGTAAAATTTAATTTATTGCTGATAAGACTCAAAGTCTGGCAACTATTAGTACAGTAGGTGAGTGCATAGAAAGGTGAAAGTATATACTCTTCAACTTCTCTTGATTGTTACCATCTCCAGTACAATGATTCCATTCCCTCCAGCACTTCCCAAGCAGAAAGTTTATCTGCAAGGATCAATCAGTGAGTCAACAGCCATTGACAGATTCCTTTCAACTACATTAAGGAAAACTGTGATTGCGGAGACAAATTTCATGGACACACAGGATTCTTACAAATGCTTAAAGGATCATTTTCTGCGGTGTCATTTCTTTACAACTAAGATTTCCAATACTACTCATTTGTAGTGTTTCCATAAATCTCATTCTATATTTATTAATGGATTCTAGTATTGATTATCTTATGGGATCCTTTCTCTTACGAAATCAGCCTCATCTATAATACGTAATTCATTACAATGGCTTCATTTGCAGCAATATCTATCCTTACCAGATGATGAATTTTCTTTTTATTTCCACATATATTACTTAGGGATACAGCACCTAATCAAGGACAATTTATAATGACCAGTTAAGCTACCAACTGGTACATATTTTGGAATGTATGAGGAAACCAGAACACCCGCGTGCTCACTGGAAGGACATATGTACAAACTTCTTACAGATGGCATCAGAATTGAACTCCGCTTTCGGTGCCCTGAGCTGTACTAGCGTCGTGCTAACTGCTTTGCTACTGCGGTAAATGTTCTGATACGAATATAATTATCAGAACATTGATCGTTTCAGCACAATTGAGCGTCTCCTTAATCTTCTTCCCTCAAATTAGGTTTATTCAAATTCAATGTTAAAAACACTTGGGGCTGAAATTGGTAAAATTGGTCTTTTATCAGTTGAAAAGGAAACCGAGCAAAGTATAAAACAGATCCTTATTTTGCATTTAGTACAAGTTGAATTACTGGAGCAGTACAAATTGTACTAAGAGTAAATTTTCTTATTTTTTCTCACTTTGATTTTTAAAAAATCTTTTTAGTTGGTTATTAAGATTCATTAGAGACCCTCTTTCTGAACATTTCTTTTCAAAGATGCTAAACTATAAAGGATAAAACTTAGGATTATCATCTCTTGAAAGAAAGCTCTGTGACCCATTGCACTCGTGACTACATAGTTTCCTCAATACCTGCCCAATTCCTTTTGAAAAGCATGGTTTGACACTGCTTCCACCATCTTTATAGGTTGTGAGTGCCAGATTATAATCACTGACTTCATAAAAGAGTGTCTCCCTACATCTTCACTAAATCGTCTTCCTGTCATTCTGAATTATTCTCCCTTAGTTAAGAACTAATGGCAATTACTATTCTCTGTCACTTTTTACCAAAACCAGTCATGATCTTGTACTCCTGATATCAAAACACCAATCAATACTCTTTCTTACAAAGAGAATAACTTTAGATTCCATGGTCTGATATTGCAGCTGAAATCTTTCATCCCTGGAGCTATTCAATTAAATCTCTTCTGCACCCTCCTCAATCCTTTCACAAAGTGTGATGTACAGAATTGATCTAATACTCCTACTGTGCCCATCTACCACTTTGTAAAGCAGTCAACATAACCTCCCTCTTCTGTACTCTGTTCATCCACAAGCCCATATTCTTAAATGCACTCAAGGATTTATGGAAATCGATGGCTAGGTCCATCTATTCTTGCACTCCTTTTAATAAAATGTTCTTTATTAATAATGAAATAATACAAGACCAAACCGTGCAATGCCTTTTCATCCTTTACATTCAAAGCTTTTAGTACTGCTCTATACATTCTTAAACATCAGTCAATAGCACTGCTGTCACCTATATGGCTCCCTAGAGTGGTGTACAACTACAATAATTGAGGGGCTTCCTCCCCCAACCAGCCCTTTCCTCTCTAGCAGCAGAAGAACCCTATATTGTGGTCCTTTCACACCGAACCCTTGGCTGGCTGCAGAAAGCTTTACAGCCTCTCTCAGCACATGCTCCTTCAGCTTTCCTACATGAAAGTTTTACACTCCTGTTGCAACTGTGCCATTTCTCTGAATTGACCTTAATCACTCTTTGGAAAGAATGCAAATTTACACTTCTCTGTGTTCATTTTTCCCTGAGGGTAGGTTCGCTTGAATAACAAGAATCCTTTCCTGCACCTTTGGATTAGGTTCCATTAGTAAAGCACTTGGTATGCATATTGAATTTTAAAATATTCCATGATTTAGTTGAGCGAGTACTCCTTTTCATGCAGAGTTGCTTCACCCCTGAGCCCTGCATCCCAGCACTCGCATTCCAACAGTTACCACTGGGGGGTAAGAAATGCCACTTCTCTCTGTGGAATGGGATTCAGAAGAGAACAGCTCAAAGTTGGCTATCCATGCAGTTGTATTCTGTTATAGTCTATAACATCACAGCCCAGTGATTCCCTTTCTCCACCACTACCACCAGGCCTGGGTGATGGAGGAAGCAAAACAAGGCGACACAAGAATTAATAAAGGCAAATGTATAGGGAAATTTAGGTACGGTCAGAAAATAAAAGAGAAGGAAATGTGTAAAGTGTGAAGTGAAGAGATGGAGAGCTATTTATGAAGGAGTATTTATAACAAATGGAGGCAGCAGAGCAAGAGAACGGAAGGTCTGGTTTCTAACATCAGTGCAGATAAAATGAAGCATTATTATGGATGCTTCATTGTTCACAATGGTAAAGTGCAGAGATGTGGGAAACCTAGTGTGCTGAAGGAAGGCTTTACAAAATTCATACACAGTATGTCAGGATAAGGTGGTTATTACAAAGCAGGGATTTTCATACTTTAATACTAGGCTTCTTACTAAAATCCTCTTCCTCGTTTCAATTATACAATAGACTCAGAGTCCAAAGGGAAAAGACTAATGTCACCTCGTTGTGTACAAAAAATTGAAGGTAAATCAGAGGAAAAATTAATAATAACAATAAAAATACAAGAGAAATGGGTAAGACACATAAAACACGGGTAGGTCTTTTAATCCGAAACAAATGGCTCACAAGCAAGTTAAGGGAACGGGAATATAATTTCTGTTTGAAAATGTTCACTTGTCTTTCTTAATGTTACGATGTATTTAAAGATCAATAAAATGAATATGTTCCTGGACCTCCCCCCCCCCCCACTTGATTCCTTAACTGTTCAACATTATTGGCTTTAATTGATGCATTTTGGTCATGGTATGTCTTGATTCAGGTTCTGACATGTTACTGCCATTGATTAGTTCAAAGGTCCAATTTAATGTCAGAGAAATGTATACAAAATGTATACAGATATACAATGTTAGCTTTTTCTTCGCAATCATCCACAAAAATAGAGAAGTGCACCAAAGAATGAACAAGAGTTAAATGTGTGAACACCAAAGTCCCTCTCCATCTCCTGCCTCCTGCACATAAGTGGTAGCAAGCAACAATCCCTCCTCCCCCCACCAGCAAAAAAAAGCGCTTCAGTACCATCACCGAGCCCAAGCGTGTGCTAAGCAATAGCAAAGACACAGGCCAAATTACCCCAAAGGCTTCGCATTTCATCTGACATTCAACTAACCACCAGTTCTCTCTCCCCCTAATCAGGAAGAGGGAGGTGTCCCCCCATTTTCACAGCGAGCGGGAGACATAACAACACCCTGCTGGTTTACAATGCTAAAAGTCTGTTACGTTGCTTTTTTTGAGCTCTGAGTCCGAAGATTGCAAAGACCTCGGGTCTTTGAACCCAGAGCGAAAGATTTTCTGGCCTCCCCGACAACATGTGAGTCTCCTGCCTTGGGACCGACCCTCGATCCGCCCATCTCCGGAGTCCCGAGATCTTAGGCTTCCAAACACGAACAAACTTCTCAGGCCAAACCCTTGGCCAGTTGTGGAACCCCAAGAGTGGGTCCCATTCTCACAAGGAACCGAAGCCTGCTTGTAACTCCAGGTCAGGGTCTTCAAAAGAACCCTGAAAGAGGAAAATAAAGATATTAAAGGTGGAAATAGAGCTGTTTCTGAAGATGCAAGCAAAGGAGTCGCCGTTAGGCTTCACTGCCCCTCCTAAGCTCACTTAGTAGTCATGAAATTTCATGCTGTAGTTTAATCAGGGATGCCACTTTTATCCTAGATGTGTCCTAGAAATATAGAAACATAGAAAACCTACAGCACAAAACAGGCCCTTTGGCCCACAAAGTTGTGTCAAACATGTCCCTGCCTTGGAAATTACTAGGGTTACCCATAGCCCTCTATTTTTCTAAGCTCCCTGTACCTATCCAGGAGTGTCTTAAAATACCCTATTGTTGCCGGCATCCCATTCCACGCACTCACCACAGTCTGAGTAAAAAACTTACCCCTGACATCTCCTCTGTACCTACTCCCCAGCACCTTAAACCTGTACCCTCTTGTGGCAGCCATTTCAGCCCTGGGAAAAAGCCTCTGACTATCCACACAATCAATGTCCTGTGATACTCCCGACACGGTTTTCTCCACTTCTTGTTGAACCTCTTTATTTATTTTTAAAATGTATTTCCATTTAGAGATGCAGCACTGTTTCAGTGCAATAAGCCAATGCCACCTAATAACACTCATGTGGCCATTTAACCTACCACTAACCCGTAGGTCTTTGGAACGTTAGCGGACGAAACCCACTCAGTCATGGGGAGAATGTATAAACTCCTTACCAACAGTGGCGGAATTGAACTAAGGTCACTGGCACCTTAGCAGCATTACACTAACTGCTATGTTGCCATACCGCCTTGTTATTAGTCTCCTGGCACGATGGTAGAGGTGGAGAGAGGGAAATGCTAGGCTATGATGTTATAGACTATTGCAGAATACAACAGCATCCATAGCCAGCTTAAAGCTGCCAGCTCTGAATTTATCCTAGTTACCTTGTTGTAGTGTCACTGAACAAGCTAAAGGGTGTCCTTATTTTGCAGACAGGCTGGCAACTGCAATTCCTATCAATCAGGAAATAGACAGATACGTTAGTGACAGGTAGATTGAAGGGATTTATATATCAAATAGGATAATCCCCTCATAATAAAAGGAAATCAAAGAAGCAAACCATTACATAAAAAACAAAAAAAAAATCAATGAAGTTGAAGACCCCACGGACCCTAGACATTCACAGTTCTGCCCGTCCCATTGGGCAGAAGATACAAAAGCCTGAAGAGCATGTACCACTAGTTTCAAGGACAAATTCTACACTGCTGTTATAAGACTACTGAATGGTTCCCTAGAACAGTAAGATGGATTTGTGAGCTCACAGGCTACCTCATTATGATTCTGCACCTTTTGCATTGCACTTTCCTTGTAGTTGATACGCCTCTGCATTCTGCTATTGTTTTACCCTGTTCTACTCAATGCACCATGTAATGATTTGATCTGTATGATCACTATATCTTGGTATATATGACAATAATAATCCAATTCCAATTCTAATTACTTCTTATTGGTCCTCACATCGCCTGTTGTTGGTCCAATCAAGCAGATGTATCATTCAAAGTCTGTTGAGCTCAATTGGCAACAGATCTGCCAAGCCCTTGGTGTAATGTCCAAGTGGTATTCAAGAGAGGGGAATTCTGATTCATCAATCGAGGAAGGACAGCAATTGGTAAACATGCCCACGTATGATCCAATGTCATTAAAACTCATAAAGTTCTGAGTGAAGATTTAAGATTCCTAGAGCAAATCCATGTCAACTGTGTACTATCCCTGGCAGATCTGTATCATATACCCTGAAAAAGTATTCAGCCCCTAACCTTTTGCCCACATAAATGAGTATTAAAACCAGAAATTATGTTCAATTTAACTAAGATGTTTTACTTCTGATTTATATGTTCCTTTACTCACAGTTGAGCCCAAAAAAAACACTACCAAAACATCTCTACTGTCAAGTATTGTAGAGGTAGTATCATGCTATGGGGATACTTTTCAGCAGCAGGGACTGGAAATCTGGTCAGGATTGATGAGAAGATGAGTGCTGCTAATAACAGAGAGATCCTGGATAAAAACCTGCTAGCCTCTGCCAGAAAACTTAAACTGGAGAGGAAGTTCATCTTCCAGCAGGACAACGACCCGAAACACACTATGAGAGCAACCATGGAGTGGTTTCAAGTGATGAAAATTGATGTCCTGAGTGGCTCAGTTGGAGTCCTGACCTTAACTTGATTGAATATCTCCGGCAAAACCTCCAGACTGCTGCCTACTGCTACTCTCCAACTAACCTGGCACAGCTAGATCAATTTTGCAAGGAGGAATGGACAAATCTTGCTCTATCATGTTGTACAAAGCTAATAGAGACTAAAAGAATACTGGCTGCAATGGCTCTGAGCGGTGCTTCAACTGAGAACTGAGCAAAGCGTGGGGTGAATAGTTTTGAATGCTGACATTTCAGTGTTTGAATTTTTAGTTTTTCATGCTTTACAGTTTTTCCTTCTTTGGGTTCTACTGTGAAAAAGAGAAACATGTGATTCGCAAATAAAAATTATTAGTAAAATTGATCAAAACCCCTGGTTGTAATTCTCACTTATGTGAACAAAGGGTTGGGGGCTGAATACTTTTTAAAGGCACTGTAAAAGTGGAGTTTAGTACTGACTGAATGATGTGATTATATGGGTGTCATAGATGTTAGCTAAGTACATTAAAGTTTTAACTAGACTGGGTGATAGACCTTAGATATTCCTTCATTCAATGCAATTTGATTCCTACTTTTCTTACTTTTGTCTTAGAAGTTGGAATATTCAGTTATTCTCTCAGCCATTTCGAGGAGCTGTTAAAAGTCAAACCAACTGTTATGGGCCTGAAGTCACATAGATGCCAGAGAATTTAGCATGACTCATTTTATACCATAAAGTACGTTGATGAACCTGACTTTTATTTTTGTTAGAGAACTTTGACACATCAACAATGCAACCATATTATTGCAGATATGGTAAATTCACTAAATGCTTGACTGCTGGATTTGAATTTAAAGATCCAGAAAAACTGATACGTGCTTGGAAGTAAACAAATGCAAAGCTACAGAGAAATGGGCCTGGCTGTCTGGCTTCTGCAGAGAGTCAACACTGACCTGAAAGACCAGCTAATCACTTCCCCTTTCCATCCTGTTTTCCGTAAATGTGCTGGTGAATTCTCTTCAAGGGAAACAAGGAGCAAGTTTTCAGGAAACTGAAGTGCAAAGTGGAGACCACAAAAATATTGACTCTGTTCTTCCCTTCACAGATCCTGCCTGACAGGCTGGGCAGTTTCATTATTCCTTGTTTTCATTTTGTTGTCCCTCTTGATTTTGTGCTGTGCTTACACTGCACACAGCAAGATTTTAAAGTTTGAAGGTGCATAAAATGAATTGCAGGATTTGGAACATTGAGTTACCCGAGAGAGAGAGAGAGAGAGAGAGAGAGAGAGAGAGAGAGAGAGAGAGAGAGAGAGAGAGAGAGAGAGAGAGAGAGAGAGAGAGAGAGAGAGAGAGAGAGAGAGAGAGAGAGAGAGAGAGAGAGAGAGAGAGAGAGAGAGCAGAATGTCACCACTCAGTCTGCTCCGTTATCCATTATGAAAATGGTTGACCTTTGCCTCAGCACCATTTCTTTGCAGTAACCCCTTACTGTATTGGTACTGGTTTAGTATTGAAAAATGAACCAAGATACAGTGAAAAGCTTGTCCTGCATATTGTCAATACAGATCAAACCATTATACAGTGCATCGAGTTAGAATAAGGGAAAACAATAACAATGCAGAATAAATTTAAAGCTACTGAAAATGTGCTGTGCTGGTAAAAGATAAAAGTGTAAGATCATAACAAGGTAGATTGTGAGGCCAAGAGTTTACTTTATTAAACAAGAGGTCCGTTCAAGCATTGATAGCAGTATGATAGAAGCTGTCCTTAAGCCTGAGGTACATGCATTTTGGCTTTTGTACCTTCTCTCATTGGGAGAGGGTAGAAGAGTGGATGTCCAGGGTGTGTGGGGTCTTTGATTATGCTGGTTACTTTACTGAGGCAGGGAGCAATATAGAGAGAATCTGTAGAGGAGATGTTGGTTCCTGTGATGTGCTGAGCTCATATCTCTTGATTTACTTAAAATGTACAAGCACAATATACTCAGAGGAGTCACTTTTTGTCATGTAATTCAGTCTTATAGTAGCTACAATATATGGAAGACAGCGT
Source organism: Hypanus sabinus (assembly GCF_030144855.1). Classification (NCBI taxonomy): domain Eukaryota; kingdom Metazoa; phylum Chordata; class Chondrichthyes; order Myliobatiformes; family Dasyatidae; genus Hypanus; species Hypanus sabinus. The sequence continues at coordinate 160,775,443 of NC_082712.1, forward strand.
TCTTTTGACAGCTTTCCTTCAGTCTGTCAACTCTTCTTCTATATTTGTTGCCAGTTCCATCGGGCACTGCCGCAAGAAAAGATTCTCAGGTATTTTGAGCAGTAGTTCTTTAGGGACAGTACCTCTGACTCCTCCGTAGCATCACAGTGGCATCAACTCCTTGGGGATCTCTGCATTCCTTGGAACCTTTGCTTACTGAAAAACATCTTGAATTTTAAGGCTCTTTCATTTCATATAAAATGAAGGTCGGCTGAATGATTATGTTTTCCATAAGTGTGATCAATCAATTTTATTTGCTGAGAAATAACACTTGTGTTTCAGTTCACTGTGGTTTAGTAACCATAGTTCAAAATATTATTTCACCAGATTACAAATCACAGGGCTAAATACATTTTGTGTTTCAGTGCAAATTGTAAAATAGCTGGATAATGCTGAATACCCAGCATGAGTAAATGCAAGATGTCTTAGTTCACAAACTAGAATCACATTTATCTCTGAAACACTATATTCTTGAGGTCATTGTGCACATACAGGTAATATTATATTTATCTACCAACTGGCGCAGATAAAAGAAACATGTAAGTCACCCAGTAAATAACAATGATCACAACATTATGAGCTCTAAGAAAATGAAGACAGTAAGAAGACCACAGCCTCCATATAAAGTTAACTATGAGGGAATGATAATGGAACTGGAGAAAATATTGACAGGTGTATGCCCATGGCAGATAATATTTAATAATAAGATTGATGGAACTCGGGAAAAATGCTGTTCAGTAACAAAGGATATAATTCCACGAGGAAGTCAAAATTTAGAAAATCATAAAGCAAAGGTGGAGACAATCACAAAAGGGAATGTGAGGGATTTGTAAAGATGTCCAAATGGCAACTATGTAGGCAATAGGATATATGAAATGATAAAGTCAAGGAATATAATAGAAATAGGTAAAATACTCCAAGGATTATGAGCAACAAAAGCAGCAATATGTAGAGTCATGGCTACAACAGTTGACCAGAATTAGCTTTAACAAAATGTTACTGAAATACCAGAGTACAGAATAAATATTTTGCCATATTTTTCACAGGGGAAGCTATCAAAGTGAACTAGTCAGCAGCTGAAATAGTTAAAAAATAATTTAAAATGGTTATGGTAGAAAGACAGAAAATGTAAGCAAACACAGACGGCAAAGACTGTTATTCCAGAATATTCTTTGAAAAATCCTTTTCTCAAAATATGGGTTTCTTTTACCACAGAATCCTCGACCCAGTCTGACTGCAACTTGACCCAGACTGATGACTGGCTTCAATGAAGGTCCAATTAGAATTAGATCAAACTTCAACCACAGAAAGTCCTGCATAGTCCATCTCAACGAACTGAAAGTCGATCTCGGCAAGCAGTTAAGTTCCCCTGACTTCATTGCATCATCATCCCTGAGGCCTGCTATGGTCATTCTGTCAGAAACCTCGAAACAGGTGGGCATGGCAGAACTGACAGTACCTTGGGAGGATCAGATTGAGGAGGTGCTTGAGTGTAGAAAAGCCAGGTACCTGGAGCTGGTAGAGAATTGCCAGAGACACGGCTGGAGGGCACAATGTGAGCCTGTGGAGGAAGGGTGTAGAGATTTTGCTGGTTTCTTGCTGTGCAGAACCTACTCTCTCTTTGGCTTTACAGGGACTGTAAAGAAAAGAGCCATCAGGACCATCACAGAGGCTGCTGAGTGAGCCTGCAGATGGCCGTGGATCAAGAGGTGTGACCCATGGACCAGTGCTGCTGGGACACAAGCCAGGGCCTGATCAACCCTGGCCGGGTCATCTATGCGAATTTGTCTGATGTTGAAAGACCTGAAAGAGCTGATGACTCCAGGTTACATCACTAATAATGTGTCTCAGCATCATGCTGGCTTATTCTTAATCAGAACCACTGTTTACTTCTTACCATCCTCCATCTTTAACATCAATGCCATTGTCTCTCACTTTGAGGGAGAATATTCCATATTCACTGTAATCTTCTTTAATCTATTCACAGCTATGCTGCCTTCCAACAACTCAAGTAGTCTTTACTGCCAGACCTGAATTACCTTGCTGTTTGACTGTATCAGAATGCAGTATTGGTGTTCAGCTGAGCAAAGAATTACTACTGTTGTCATTGACTCCAGCATCTGCTCTTACACACTTGTAATGTGTGAAGCACCATTCAAAAATACATCCATCATTCTTATCAGACCTTAATTGTTTGATCTATCACAAGAAGAAGTGAACAAAGTGCTGGAGGCAAAGGGAAAGGAAATCCATATCAGATTAATTATTATTCTCAATCCTCAATTGTTCCCAAGCGAAGTTTAATATCCCCCTTTAATCCCAATGCTAATTTGTCTTCATTTATCCATATGTTTTGACGTTAATCCGATTGTTTCAAAATTAGGCAGCATTGCTTTGATGATTAAAACTGTTACCTCTATCTCTTTCTCAAGCCACGTTAAACATTTCTCATTATGTTTTTGTGAACTAACTGTGCATGCCTGAGTCCTGTTCTGCTGTACACACCAACAATACATTTCCACAGTTTGTTGCCCCCTTTTCAACCTAGTACCCAGTGAAATATCCCTCGCTGTGCCATAAGCACCACTCAATGCAGGCTTTCTGTCAGCTTCTCAAACAGAAAATAATGAATTTTATTTAGTTAGCAACACTTTCCTTAGTTTAAACTTCAAAGTTAAAATAATACTCATTGTTGAACTTAATTCCAGGAATAACCCAATGTATTCCTAACGTGGGATGTGTGGGGTGTCTGGGGAGAGGTACCAATTCTGGTGGCAGAGCTTGTCATGTCTATTCCAGGGAAGCTCACTTGCCTTTAGTTCTCAGTTCTAAACTGTGGCTCCATGTAGCTGTTTACAAGTGCCGGTGACCACATCCCAATACATTGCTTTGACATACTCCAGTGAGATAGGGACATGCCTGACCTAGAATACTAAGTCACCTCTGGCAGGCATACCGGATGGATGAGATTTACAGTGAAATCCAATAGTCAGGAAGGAGGTTCTGCAATGCTTCATGGAGAGCGAAGGGCATGAAGAAGCACAGAAGAACTTATGGTCCATTACAACCAAGGAAGACCCCAGTTGTGAATATTCATTCCACTGGACCTGGACCTCTGAAGTCGAGAGAGTGGAACTGGCCCAAAGCAATGGCTTATCCACTTCAATAACTCTCCCACACAGGTTCCCTGTTATTGTTGGGCTCAATGAACCCAATGAATTCCATGCATATTCCCAAAGATATCTTAACATTGTGATTTTTGTTCTTTTTCCATTTGCAAATTATAAACAAAGCCTATTGTTGGAACTGACAGGTTTTGTCAAAGTTCATCCCTAGTTTCTTAATTAAAACTCCCTTCTCTGATAGCTGAATGAAATAGTTGCGAGTGGAAAGGATTAACTTCTCTGTGCTTAAGCACTCTGCCAATATTTCAAGCAATGAAGTGTGAATCTGATATTATAACTTTCTCTATGCTTAACTTCTTAAAACTCACACAAGGTCTATTCAGAGAGAATAAAGCCAGAAATTCTTATCATTTTAAAAGTTCTAAGGACACCATAACTAAGTTTTAATTTCAAGATCACATCTTATCTTTGACAATATAGCAATTAGAAATTCTATTTTCAATGTCTGCAAAATTACTTCTAGACCCAGAGAAATCAATGAACAAACAAAAATAAAAAGGGTTATCTATTCCCAGCTCTTACTAAAATTGTTGCAAATGGGCATGTTTTGTCTCCAGGAACTGATCAGGCAAACAATGCAGGTTCAATTGCCATCGTTGCCTGTAAGGAGTTTGTACATTCTCCCCATGAGCACAAGGGTTTCCTCCAGCTGCTTCAGTTTCCTCCCACAGTCCAAAATGGACCAGTTGGTAGGTTCATTGGACTTTGTAAAATTGTCCTGTGATTAGGCTAGGATTAAATTGAAGGATTGCTGGGCGGCATGGGTCAAAGGGCTGGAAGGGCCTATTCTAAGCTGTATCCCAATCAATAAATAAATACATTTCAATATTTTTTCACACAGAGAGTGGTGGGTGCATGGAATGCACTGCCAGTGATGGTGGTAGAGGCGGATACAATAGGGTACATTGAGCTTAGAAAAATAGAGGACTATGCAGCAGGGAAATTCTAGGAGGTTTCTAGAGTACAACATGGTCAGCATAACATTGTGGGCCAAAGGGCCTGTAATGTGCTGTAGTTTTCTGAGTTTCTATGTTTCAATATTATGCATGCCCATTAAATCTTCCAGCTTCAGCTAGGAGTCAACATACCCAATTTCATTTTGCTTAAAGGGAGACTGGTTCTTTGGTTGATATTCATCCAATACTATCTTATTAACATAACTCATGTGCACTTTTCCTTATTTTATGTTGGTTGTCCCATTATTCCATCTTCAGGTCCACAACTTATGTCCTGCCCAGCTTTTTCTCACATTCACTCTTTTTTATGTTTTTCACTAATGATTAACCAAACCCTGGTCTTCCATCTGATTTCACACTTAGAAGTCCTGAACTAAATGGTCTTTGCTGTCTTTTATAGTGCCAGGCTTTGTGATCAACCTACGGCAAAATAGCACATGGTCAATCATTCATCCTTACTGTTCCCCAGTATGATCAATTCCTGCTTACATTACAGATTCCTGCTGTTAGACTAAGTCTGGAGATTTTGTGCCTAAAGTATTCTTTTCTCCAGAAAACACAGCAATTACCATAGTGACACATAGACAAGAAATTCTGCTGATGCTGCAAATCTAAACAACATGCACAACATGCTGGAGGAACTCAACAGGGCAGGCAGCATCTATGGAAAAGAGTAAACAGCTGATGTTTCAGGCACATGGTGTCCTGGTGAAGGGTCTCAGCCTGAAACGTAAACTGCTAACTCTTTTCAATAGATGCTGCCTGACCTGCTGAGCTCCTCCAGTATTTTGTATGAATTACCATTGTGACATTGTAAGGAGCATACCTGCGATCTCCAGTCACCACATTCCTGAAGGGTCCTTGTACTCCTTATGGCCTTTTACGCAGAGCAGGTCTGCCTTATAAAATTATGTTTTATAAAAAAATATGCTAGTTATCCATTCAAGTTATATCTTGGGTCTGACTATTTTAGTAAGCTAAATAGACAATAGACAATAGGTGCAGAAGTAGACCATTCGGCCCCTCGAGTCTGCACCGCCATTCTGAGATCATGGCTGATCATTCACTATCAACACCCAGTCCCTGCCTTGTCCCCATATCCCTCGATTCCCCTATCCATCAGATATCTATCTAGCTCCTTCTTGAAAGCATCCAGAGAATTGGCCTCCACTGTCTTCCGAGGCAGTGCATTCCACACCTCCACAACTCTCTGGGAGAAGAAGTTTTTCCTCAACTCTGTTTTAAATAACTGACCTCTTATTCTCAATCCATGCCCTCTGGTACTGGACTCTCCCAACATCTGGAACATATTTCTTGCCTCAATCCTATCAAATCCTTTAATTATCTTAAACGTTTCAATCAGATCCCCTCTCAATCTCCTCAATTCCAATGTGTACAAGCCCAATCTCTCCAATCTCTCTGCGTAAGAGAGCCCTGCCATCCCAGGAATCAATCTAGTGAATCTACGCTGCACTTCCTCAATTGCCAGAATGTCCTTCCTTAAACCTGGAGACCAAAACTGTACACAATATTCCAGGTGTGGTCTCACCAGGGCCCTGTACAAATGCAAAAGGACATCCTTGCTCTTGTACTCAATTCCCCTTGTAATAAAGGCCAACATTCCATTTGCCTTCTTCACTGCCTGTTGCACTTGCTCATTCACCTTCATTGACTGATGAACTAGGACTCCTAGGTCTCTTTGCATTTCTCCCTTACCTAACTCTATACCGTTCAGACAATACTCTGCCCTCTTGTTCCTGCTTCCAAAGTGGATAACTTCACATTTATTCACATTCTAAATTTAGAATTTTGGTTAAAGGGTGACTCAAGTTAGAATGGATGATACCCAAAGAAATGTTTTGTGTTGCTCTGACTTTATAAATGGCTTCAGCTTGTGAAAATGTAAGTTAACATTATATGGGCTATGGTCTGAAACTCCATATATTGGCCTTGTATTGACAGAATTATAGAAGAATTAATGCCAGTGTATTCAATCTGGAAATGGTGTCTGCCTGCACTAATGTATCAATTGTCAACTGAATAAATTTCAGTAAAGCACATCTATTAATTGGTATAAGAGTATAGATATTTTTGCATTTAAGGTGTAGTAATGTCATCTGGTTTTGTTTTCATAAAATCAAGCATATATCAATGGTTTCCGTGTAATGGACTTGTATCCTGTCAGGTCTTTGTAAATCTCATGAGATGGACAGTGAATATACTTAGCTTCATCAGCATGCTAGCACAGCTGTTAGGACAATCTGTTTAAAGGACCAGCATTTATCAATCAGGATTTGATTTTCATTGCTGTTTGAACCATCTCTCCATGACTTTGTGGGGTTTCCTCCAGGCGCTCTTGTTTCCTTCCACATTCCAAAGAGATGCATGGCAGGGTTAGTATGTTATGAGCATGTCAAGTTGGCAATGAACGCGTGGTGACTCTTACCAGCACAGTGACACTTGGATTGTGTTGATCGTTGATGCTAGGCAATGCAAATTTCATTGTATATTTCAATGTTTTGATGTATATTTGACAAGTGATGCTAATCTTTGTCTTTTATAAATCTAATTAACTACCTGCTTGAGAGTCATTTTAACTCAACCAGCCTACCACCTATTAATATGACAGTCACTCTTGATCAATTTCACATATCCATTCATCTCTAGCTTACCAAAATCATCTTCTATCTGACTCTTTAGTGAATATGAAGCTGGCTGAAGCTTTACAGACTTCATTATAATAGTGCATGAAGCAGGGTCGGAGTGATCTGGAGAATTAAACTATTTCAGATATCCAGCACCTGCAGTGTTCGATTTCCATATTCTCTGCTAGGACTCTAAATAGTGTATATTTCTCAAATTGTCAGTAGATCCATGTAGCTAGCTACAACTCTTGGCAAATCTAATCTCATACCTTCAGTATTTTGCTTGATTATGGATCAACACTAACTACTTGTTATCAGAAGTAAATGTCAGAATTTCCCTTCTACAAGTATCTTTGCCAATAATACTGCAATCTGATGCTGTTGTCATATTGAATTCTACTGATTGCTTTTCTGCACCTTGTTCAGGAAATCTTAACCCTTCCTAACACCTCCACTAGTGGTATTGATGCATAACAAGTCTAATTCTACTTAATTAGAATTAATTCCACAAGTCTGCTTCTATAGATTCAATATAAGCATACTTTTACTCTGGAATGAAAATTAAAATCCTCAAGATACTCATTCACAAAGACTGCACCTACGGAAAAAGAAATATTGAAAAGTTATTTCTGTTTCTCTTCTCAGTGATGATGCCTAACCTGCTGAATATTTCTACTATTTTCTGTTTTCCTTTCAGATTTTTTGCATCTATAATCTTTATATCTTTTTTTCATTCCACTGTATCCAAATTGGCTTCAAGTTTATGCAGACTCCTTCACTGTATTTTCCTGTTGGGCAAATGATTTATCCCTGAATTGATCACATTAGTAGCACAGCTCTGATCATCCATTTTTCACTTTGATAGAAGTTCTAATGAAAGATCTTCAACCTCAAGCGCTACCTCTTATTTCTCTTCCACACATACTTTCTAGCCTGCTGTGTGGCTCCATCTGTTCTGTTTTTGTTCCATTAGTAGATGCTATGTGGTTGTGTTCAGTGCCACTGCATTTTAATTATGATAATCTACTTCAAAAATATTATTTGCAGTAAGAAACATTTTCTTTCTCTCCATACATGCTGTGCAAGGCTCGCATTCTCATTTGATCACTCCCAGACTGCCCATGAATCCTGTCTAACCTTGAGATGCATTTGGTGACGTATTCCGTCTGAACAATGACATTGTTGCACTCAAGACTTCCCCAGACTGGCTAATGGTCCTTTGCTTAATTTCCCTCTGACCTTTCTTACTGTCTCTCACAGAACTACCAATCTTTTAAATGGGTGCTGCATGAAAGCTACATGCAAGTTTATGGATTCATTGTATTCTAAAGGTTGTCAATAGTCAATATCTGTTCCCCAATGGAGGAGTACTCAGATTCTTCACAAGCTTCTCAAAATGAACTACATGTATTGTTCTCTGATCCTGATAAATGTTTTTTTTTTGACTGCCACTGTTCTCAGTAGTAGTATACTGGGGGAGAAAAAAGAAACAGGAAAAGCTGAAAATAGTAAGCAGGCTACTCTGATGAGAGAAACTGAGTCAGCATTCATGTTCAGAATTCAGATTCATTTATTTATCACATGTACATAGAAACATACAGTGAAATGCGTCTTCTGCATTAACGACCAATGCAACCTAAGGATGTGTTGGAGACAATCCACCAATGTCACCACAGTATTCTGATGCTCATAATACACAAAAACACAACACAACAAGCAACAAAACAACAACAGCAAAAGAGCCCCCTTTCTTCCCTCTCAACGACCACACAATCTGACACACACACTCACTCACTCCCCCAACCCCAAGATAGGCCTCTGGGCCTCTTGATTCCAATCTCGAGTCTCCAGGCTTTGATTTCTGGACTTCTAATTGACCCTTGGGCTTAGATCTTCGGTATCAATCCTGGACTAGACAATAAGATGACCCCAAAATCCAAGCCTTGAACTCCGGGCTCACCGACCCGCCAGCCTCCTGCTCACAAGGACATCTGATCCTAGGATCCCAGAATCGGGTGACCGTGTTTTGCAGTTTTGCCAGGACCACCTAACTCGTCAGGAGGCTAAAGGAATTTGGCATGTTCCTTGGACCCTCTCAAATTTTTATTAATGCACCATAGAAAACATAATATCTGGAAGTATCATATCTTGTTATGGGCATCTTGCAGCTTTGCCCAAGACTGCAAGAGCCTGCAGAGAGTTGTGGACATAGCTCAGCACATCATGGAAATACGTCCCCTCTCTATGGACACTTTACTCTTCTTGCTGCCTTGGTAACATATTCAAAGAGCCCACTCACCTGGGCATTCTCTTTTCTCTCTTCTCCCATCAGATATCAAGATTTAAAAGCACAAACCACCAAGCTCAAGGGCAGTTTCTATGCCTGTGTTACAAGACTATTGAGCTGTTTCCTAGTACAATAAGATGTTCCCTTGACCTTACCATCTACCTCACTACAGCTTTTCACCTCATTCTCTGCCTGTGCTGCACTTTCTCTGTAACTGTAAAACTTTACTCTGCATTTCATTGTTGTTTTATCTTATACTATCGCAACCTAATGCCCTTCCCTTGGACAACATCGGTGGCGTGGAGAGGGGAGACTTGCAGCTTGGACAACTGCCAGTTTTCCATACAACCCTGCCCAGGCTTGCGTCCTGGAAACTTCCCAAGGCACAAATCCATAGTCTATCGTGACTAATGGAGGCCTACACTATCTCAACACACTGTTGTAATGAAATGATTTGTACAAATGGTATGCAAAACAAAGTTTTTCTCTGAACCCTTTGATAATACTAATAACAAAATGATAGACCAAATAAGTATTTTATCTGAAACAGCATTTTCTGTGTTTTTTTTTATTTCAGGCTATCTGTTCATGTTAAAGGTCCTTCATCAGAACTGGAAAAACGAATTTAAACTTAAAAGGTAAAGGCGACTCTCTTTCCCATTTATTTAAAACTATTTTATTGTTCTTATGCAGATCTGATAACAGGTTTACAATCTTAACATTACATTGATTTCTCTTTCCATTGATGCTGCCTGACCTGCTGATTTTTTTAATACATTTTCTGATTTTACATCAGTTTTCCAGAACCTGTGGCCACATATCTCAGTACGACTTCCCATTCCCAACTTAACATGGCAGTTCATGGCTTCCTGTATTTCCTCAATGACTCCATATTCCTATTGGAGGAGCAATACCTTATATTCTGTCTGGTTAGGCTCCAACCTGTTGGCATGAACATCAATTTCTCTAACTTCCAATAACTTCTCTCCTCCCTCTTTTCTCCTTCTCCATTCCCCATTCATTCTGCCCCCTTACCCCTTCTCTTCTCCTCACCAACCCATCACCTCCTCTGATGTTCCCTCTCCTTCCCATTCCCCATGGTCCACTCTCCTTTTCTAACAGATTCCTTTTTCTGCAGCCTTTTACCTCTTCCACCCATCACCTTCCAGCTTTTTACTTCATCTCCCACCCACCCACCTTCCCCCTAACCTGATTTCACCTATCACCTGCCAGTTTGAATCATTCCCCATTACCAACTTCTTACGCTGGCTTCTTCCCCCTTCCTTTCCAGTCTTTGCCAGGCTGTTTCTCCCTCACCATAGATGCTGTCTGACTTGCTGAGTTCCTCCAAGATACAGTGGTTACTGAAAAACAAACCAAAACCATTGAGAAACTGAGAACAGGAATTCACACTAAATAACACTTTTCCAAATAACTGATTTCCATCTCAAAAAAAAGTATGCCCAATCCTTTTTCAAAACCACATAATCTTATGCGAAGACAAATGATCTTATGGCAATAATATCTAACAAAATTAGTGATATAGTGAAATAAGAAGTATTAGTATTCAAATTAGCATAATTAAGTGTACTAAGTGATACACCAAAAAATATCATTTCTCCGGTTCACTCTGTCTCAGCTAAAGTAAACTAAGTGTTACGAATCCCGTAACTGGATAACTTACCAGCAAAGATAGAGAGGTCTGTTGAAGTCTGTTGTCACTATTTTCATACGTTTTTATTTATAAAGGGACACAAAAGTAGGGTTAGTACATACATTCAGATAGCGCGCATCGTCAACATTCAATCTAAAGCACGGGTATAGTGATAATCATTAAGAATTGAGGTCTGCTGGTGTCTAGGGGTCAATAGATTGTCCGTTGGAAATATAAAAGTCACCCTGAAAGTCTGCAGGCCTCAGCCCTTGGAAAATCGCTGGGTTTTGCGTGGGGCAACCGAGAGAGAGAGATTGGGGGGAGAAGAGAAAGAACTTGCCGAGTCTCAATGAATCTTCCGTGAAATCGGGGGAGCGTTGGTTTCCTCTCCCCGAATGTTAGTTAAAGCAGTTTTCTGTGATAACAGCCACAGATTCCAATCCCGGAATCTAACGCACATGGCTTCCTTCCGAATGGCTTCCCGCTACTGCGGGACACTCCCGTGTCTTCTTGGTGCGTCTGAGGGGCTGTCCCCCTGAGACTCTCCTTTATACTTCCTCACGGGGTCGCAGGTGTCAATCAGGTTGGGGATGCAATCTCTCTCTCAACCAGTCCACCTTGCCCGAGGGCTTTTCACGTGGTCTCCATGAGACAATAGTCATTGTTGTCTTTATTCTGTATCCCTGGTGGTACCTGCAATTTGGCAGGTCTCTCTCTCTCTCTCCCCGACTGGGTCTACTGACCCCCCCCCCCCCCTTTCGACGGGTGCTCTTGCGATTCTCACAAAGGAGGGGGCTGGGATCATAACACCTCCCCTCTTAAAAGACGTTTTACCAGCGGTTAAAACGGATTGGTCCACAGTCTTACAGGAGTTTTGAATCTAACACAATACACAAGTTTTTCTTTTCACAAAATACTACCTTTATACATTCAAGTCAGTATCTAAATAGTTAACGATTACAGTGTCCCTTTCTTTAATATCTTAACATTGCGAACCGTACATCAGACTTCAATTCAATAACCACCTATTTATTTTTTTTCCTTAAAGGTGTGACCTTAGCTTAGGTGCATTTACAAAAGTTTACGCGAATACTAATCGTTTCAGTCGTTTAACTTAACCGGCAGGTCTCCAAAGGGCTGTCTTTATTATTCACAGGCTTTGGCACAAACCTGTTCAACCTGCTTGGCTGTCTAACAATGGCATCCCCATTAACCGTCGCCTCTTTTCCGGTGAGACCCCCCACCCCCGTGGGGAACTTGAGTAGTTTGGTGTGGTGAACTCCCGCCCGCCCCGCTCATCGGGGTTATTTTAGCAACACCAGGCTCCAGACTTAGACCATTTCCACCGAACTCTTTGATTTTACCCAGGTGGCTGGCCCTTTTATCAGTCCCCTTCAGGCTATTGGTGTTTGATTCGAACTCTTCGCTCAAGTAGCCTGTCGAAGGCAGCCTTTTCACACCCCATCCTGGCATAACAATAGAGTGGGGGGCCCCGCTATTCCCCGGCTCACTCTGTGAGCGATCTGCCAGGTTTAAGATTTCTTCCTTTGATTTGGAAACTACAGGCTTTTCGTTTCCTTCGCCAACAATCCTCACCCCCCCCATTCTTAAATTCTGCATTAACCTTGAACACTCCTTCGAGTACAGACGCCGGGGAGCTCACACTTTCCCCGGTTACCAAGGTTAACCCTTTTCCCACTGAACCGAGTCCATCTGAACCACAAGGACGGCCGCCCCGTTCCACTGAATCAGGTACCTCAGATCTCTTCTGAGCTCCGTTACCAGGTTCAGCACCTCGTGCATCCCCATCTCGGACACACTCAAATGGGACATTGGCCTCTTCCAGGCTTTCAACACCCGTACCTTTTTCAAATTCTAACCTCCCCCGATCCTCCCAGTTACTCTCTGGGCGGCTCCCACCCGGGGAAGGCGCAACCCTGCGAGCTGAAACAACCTCCTCGGCCCTTTCAGCAGACTCCTTCGAGGCAAGGGTACCCTTTCCATCTAGGACTGCCCTCACCTCATTATCGGGAACACCTTTAGAACTCTCAAGTTCTTCAAACAATTCTGCCAAACCAGACAGATCATCCATGTCCAACTCTGGAACTTCTAACAGTATCTGTTTCTCATCTTTATTTCCTACCTTTAGGACCTTTCTCTTCGCTAAAGGCAGATCTATCTCCTCTCCCTTACCCCCTTTCACTTTACTACTCTTCGTCTTACCACCCTCGGAACCCTCGTGGCACAAGGTCGGCAAAGACGTCTCGGCCAAATTAAAACTGGCCAGATTTAAACTGCTCTCGTTCACAGCTCTCTCTCTCAACAGGCTGCGAGTGACCGCGCTGGCGAGATGGTCCTTGGGCGCAAGGGACGGGGCCACCATACTCGCCGGTCACCAGATCGGCAGCATGGCTGACCAAACCTTACCCCCTGCTAAGTCGTTTCCCAGCAGGATGTCCCCGTCATCTCTCGGGAATTCTGAGGGCACCCCTATTTCAACTGATCCATACACCAGCTCACAATCCAAAATGACCTTATACAAGGGCACCAATCTCAACTCCCTACTAACATTAAACCGCTCTGCTTGGTCTAACCCTTGATCTCTTCGCTCGTTCTTCATCGTCTCAATTTCCCAGTCCTGTTGCCTCTGTTTCTCTTTCTCAGCCCGTTCCTTCTCTTTCTCTTCTGCTTCTAGCTTCTTTAGGTGAATTTCATGCTGTCTTTGCCTTTCCCTCTCTCTCTCTCTCTCTCTCTCAGCCACTTCCAACTCTTTTAACTTAAGTTCACGTTCCAACTTTAATTTCTCCACCTCTAACTGAACCGTCCCACTTGATGGTACTTTGTCAGGGATATCTTCCAATACCTCATCTACAAACACCTTCTTCCCAATGTAATACTGAGTTATGGCCTTTCGTACCTCCCGCTTTTTCATGGACGACCTCACTTCTGTGAGGTTCAACCCCTTCGCCAAATTTAACCAGTCTAATTTGGTGGCCGCCTCTAGCTGTCGGGTTTTCCATAAATTCCCCCACGTCCATCTTTGCTGGTTTCCCGTCTGGCTACCCGCATAACCAGATTCAAGTTTTTTGATTTACAAGCCCGATTCACTGGCCTCCCAATTTGGTGTCAAATCTCGGACGAGCAACCCAATTGTTACGAATCCCGTAACTGGATAACTTACCAGCAAAGATAGAGAGGTCTGTTGAAGTCTGTTGTCACTATTTTCAAACGTTTTTGTTTATAAAGGGACACAAAAGTAGGGTTAATACATACACTCAGATAGTGCACATCGTCAACATTCAATCTAAAGCGCGGGTATAGTGATAATCATTAAGAATTGAGCTCTGCTGGTGTCTAGGGGTCAATAGATTGTCCGTTGGAAATATAAAAGTCACTCTGAATGTCTGCAGGCCTCAGCCCTTGGAAAATCGCTGGGTTTTGCGTGGGGCGACCGAGAGAGAGAGATTGGGGGGAGAAGAGAAAGAACTTGCCGAGTCTCGATGAATCTTCCGTGAAATCGGGAGAGCGTTGGTTTCCTCTCCCCGAATGTTAGTTAAAGCGGTTTTCTGTGATTCCAGCCACAGATTCCAATCCCGGAATCTAACGCACGTGGCTTCCTTCTGAATGGCTTCCTGCTACTGCGGGACACTCCCGTGTCTTCTTGGTGCGTCTGAGGGGCTGTCCCCCTGAGACTCTCCTTTATACTTCCTTGCGGGGTCGCAGGTGTCAATCAGGTTGGGATGATGCAATCTCTCTCTCAACCAGCCCACCTTGCCCGAGGGCTTTTCACGTGGTCTCCATGAGACAATAGTCACTGTTGTCTTTATTCTGTATCCCTGGTGGCACCTGCAATTTGGCACGTCTCTCTCTCTCTCTCTCCGACTGGGTCTACTGACGCCCCCCCCCCCTTTCGACGGGTGCTCTTGCGATTCTCACAAAGGAGGGGGCTGGAATCATAACATAAGTCAAAGCGATAATCCATAACTATACTCATTTGCTTCTTTCACACCCCAACCCACAAGACAAATTACCCATAATAAACATGCAACATAAAATACTACACAGACAAACAGAAAATAGATTTATGGCTCCTACACAGCGCTTAGTGTGTTTTCCACACAACAATAATTTACTTATTTACAACCAGAGATAGCACAACAACCTTTCATTCACTAATGATGTCTGATTCCAATGAATGGGTATTGATTGCTGTGTGATTGGTTGAATTAGCTTTCTGTCACAGATTCCAATTTTATCGATGCTCATCGAGATGTTCCCACAACCAATGATCTCACTTTAAGGACTCTTTATTTTGTTACCTCATGTTCCTGTTATTTGTTGCTACTTATTTTATGTTTGTATTTGCAAAGTTTGTTGTCTTCTGCTCTCTGGTTAATCTTTCATTGATCCCGTTACAGTTACTATTCTATAGATCTGCGGAGAATGCACGCAAGAAATAAATCTCGGGTTGTGTTTAGTGACATGTATGTACTTTGATAATATAATTTACTATGAACTTTGAACCTTTCTTTTCAGTGGCAACCATGTCAAGGGCAGCTTCATTAGTAGAAGTTATCCAACTGATGGTCAGAGATTCATCCCTAGTTCACTTCGTGTCCTTATTCTTCTGTGCTCTCTTTTGAAAGGAAGAGAGACATTTGAATAAGACTGAAGCACATGTTAAAGAGATGCCAGGATAGAAAGCATCGAAGGGAGTCACTGCAGGAGGTGTCTGAACATTTGTAGTAAATGGACAGATGATGATGTAAGAGGAACATAGACAGCAGGAGATGGGTGTACCTGTAATGTGTATGAAATAATACATTAGAGTAGAGAGGAAGTGGGAAAGCAAGAAGACTGGATTAGTACTCAGTTCATAATGTAACTGAAAGTTCAACGCCACTAAGCCAAATTTGGTCAAATGTCATTTGTGAGCTCTTGCTACATGCAGAAGGGCATCCAAGTCTTCTGCATTGCCATGGTGATGACAATTCCACAGTCCTCTGCTGTTCACAAAGGACTTTAAGATATCATTAAGCTGCTATTTTCCCAAAATAAATTGTCAGACTCTCTCCTACTGTGCCATCTGATACCTCATTATTTTCTAAGAATCATAAAACCATTTCTAAATCAATGGAATTTGGGTTTTACGGATCTATAGTACTCATACTTGTGTTAATTCGTATGCCTTTCACATATACCTGTAGATGTGCATGAACTGCAACAAAGTAAAGCTTTGACCTTTACAATGATAATCCTTCATTTCCGGTGCTCAAAAGGAGGATCTTGTTTGGACGTCTACCATTAATAATCTTCCCTATCAACAAACCTGTTCCCTAATGTCAGAAGCATTTCATGGTGATAGTTGGCTCCTTCAGAATCGGGTTTGTTACGCTGTAAATTTTGTTGTTTTGCAGTACAGTGCAATAGATAAAAATACTAATATAAGTTACAATAAGAAATATATAACATATAAATAAGTTGCATAAAAGGAGAACAAAATAGTAAGGTAATATTCTTGAGTTCATGGACCATTCAAAATTATGATAATAGAGGGGAAGAAACTGTTCCTAGAACATTGAGTGTGTGTCCTCAGCCTTCTGTTTCTCCTCCTTCATGATGATAATGAGAACAGGGCTTGTTTTGGATGGTGATGGTACTTAATGATGGATGTTACCTTCTTGAAGCAAACCACCACCTTCTGAAGCTGTCTGATGGTGGGGAGAGTTGTGCCCATAGTGAAGCTGACTGAGTCTACAACACTCTGCAGTTTTTTTTTGATCCTGTGCGCTGGAGCCTCTACGACCAGTCAGAATGCTCTCCGTGGTACATCTATAGAAATTTGCCAGAGTCTTTGGAGATATACCAAATCTCCTCAAACTCCTAATAAAGTTAAGCTGTTGATGTGATAATGGCATCAATATGTTGGGCATATATAAGTAATTAATATTTTTGCAACCTAAAATACCTTTGATTTTGTCAGTAGTTAAAATAACATTTATTTTAATGTCAGTTTTAAGATCCTATAGGAAAATATTTCAGGATATATTCCAATGAAAGACCATGTTGCACGAAACATTGAGAAGCACTGTTTCTCTCTCTTCAGGTGTTTCCTGACCCGTGGCATGGCTTGAAGACATGGAATTTGGTGGCAAAAATAATGAAATTAACAAGTTCTGCATGAGTGCTGGAGTTAGCTCTAATGCAGTCATCGCTAGAGCAGCAGGATGTGCCAGAATAGGCTTGGAATAAAGGCTGTGCCACATGGACAACAAAAAGACAGGCATAAATCAGAGGTGCTTTGTGGCCAAGGTAATGAAATTGCATATTGTTGGTATTTTCTGTTTTTATTTCAGGATATTTCAGGTGTATGAAAAATAATTCAGATTAAAAAAATGGAGAATGAAACTGTCCAGCATTTTACAAATTGCCATGCACCTGAATGAATTTCTGCAGTTTTGTGTTTATGAGCTCAAAACTTAATTTGTGGATTTTTCACAAAATTGCAAATATTATTGCCATGTATCAGTTTAGCTCTGTCTCACCGGATCTTCCTCACTGATGGAAAGCTTGTGTGTCTAATAAAAAATGTTTTTGGAGAGTTTGATCTCTGCGGTTATATATACCATCCACATTGCTTCTGCTCATCTTTGCCTCTGACCAATCTCCAGTTATCGGTTCTGATAATATGATAATATATCTCCTGCACACCTTGGATAGTAATTAATCTTCAGATACAAAACTTGTCATTCCATGTCTACCCATCCATGCTACTGATTAATTGCAAAGCAAAGGTAATGCTAGCACTGGTCCCATTTATACAGTATGTGTTGCTGGTTAATCACAGATTATAGGCATTATCTGTTTTCATTCTATTCATTCATATTGTTGATAATCTCGAGTTACACTTACCATCAATATTATCCCTATTCATCTAAACAGTGACTATCTTCAAATATATGCATTGCCAAGATAATTCCTAATTATCCAGTGTGACTGAGAAATGTCCCATTAGTCTAACATATTTGTTATTTGTAATCTATTTGTCCTATAAGGTCAATTGATCAGGTTTAGTATGATTACTGGATTAACAGTGTAGCACCTTGGAGTTATTAATTCAGGAGTGGGGGATTAATAATTATTACAAAGCCACTAGATTGTAATTTGAAAATTTTATCAATATCCTTCTGCGTAGTCTGTCCTATTGCGCCCCTATAAAGGTTCATTCTTACCTCTATAATTAAAAAAATACTAATCTTACATCCCATCAAAAAATTTTATAAGTATAGAAAATCAGGGCAACTGTTTACTCGAGCCAACTGTGAAAGAACAAAAACTAAATTGTTAAAGTAGCTGGAATTCCCTTTCCCTTTCCTTTCAGTTAGTCCTGACAAAGGGTCCTGGCCCGAAACATCGACGGTGCTTCTCCCTATAGATACTGCCTGGCCTGCTGCGTTTCACCAGCATTTTGTGAGTGTTGCTTGAATTTCCAGCATCTGCAGATTTCCTCGTGTTTGGGATTCCCTGTGTTTGTTTGAGACACAATTCCACTTAATTGGGGTAGGAAACTGTAGCCAAACTAGAGTCAGTCGCATGTACTTGGATAGCCATTAGACATCACACTGTGCTTAGACCAATCAGTTTTTAAATACCATCAGTCACCTGTGCTAATGTTCAAAAAGCAGTGATTTTCTGTCCCTGATTGTTGCCAAGAAATAAGCAATAGGACAATTCACAACTCTATTGATTACCATGGTTTCAAGCATTCAGGCTTCAAGATGCCAGACACAGCCAGGAGTGAAAATGAAATGATTTCACTACTTCAACAAGTTAGGAACCCCGAGCAATTTGAAGGTATTGTCAGTCATCTTGAATGTTACAATGAAAGTGAAGGGTGCAATTGTCTAAAGAAGGAAATCACAATTTTTTTATTCCATGAACCCCTATCATTAACTGAGGGGTCCATGGACCCAAGGATGGGAACCCCTGGTCCAAAGCATTGCACAAAGGCAATTCATTATTTACACTAGGTGTCTGTGCTGATTTTGTTCATTTACAGTCAATCAAAAATACACACAGCAGATGAATTCCTTTGTTGATTACTCTTAGGAATAGACAGTTTAATTGTAGTGTTTTAATTCATTCTATATTTCATTTAAATACATAAATTGTTACTCGATTAAACAGTAGTTTGTCTTTTATATATCTTTTCATTATTTCCATGAAACTTCTGCTAATTGGGCCAAAATGTACTGGTCCCATTGAGTCCCAATTAAAAGGAATCCACTGTAATTACCTGCATACTACTGCTACTACTAAATGATTTTAAATCTAGAATGTCTTTTTTTTTATTTCAGATACTAGAGGTATGAAATAAACCCAGAAAATGCTGGCAACACTTATGAAGTCAGGTATCGTCTGTGAAAAGAATAACAGATCAAAGACACTCTGTCAGAACTAAGAAAGTGACTAACTTGTTATCATGTAATTTATTTATCAGTGGAATGTACTTCAGTTGGAATTATAAAATACTTTGTACAACGCCTGTCACAGTTTAATGAATCATATAAATATACAACAAAAGAGGTGACCTGCCAGTTGAAGAAGTGTTACATAATCTAGTCTCACCTTCCACCTTCCAGCTCCTGATCTATGGCCCTGCTGGTCAAAGGTCTCAAGTATCACATCCAGAGACTTCTTAAATGAGGCAAGGGTTTTTGTATCTCTCAGCCCGTTAGGCAGTGAATTCCAGACTTTTACCATATATTGGTTATTTCTTTCCTCCCTCATTTACCTCTATCATTTCTGTGTTCTCTAGATTTTCATCTCTAAATCAAGGATTATTGATCCTTTTCATGTATTCTATTAAGGCCTCTCATCATCGTTTACAGCTCAATTAAATCTCCTCAGAGTTTCTTGTTCCAAAGAAAGCACTCCAGTGCCTCCAATCTTAATAAAAACTAAAGATTTTCCATTTCTGTATTCTTCATTTTATTTTATTTAGAGATACAGAGTGGAGTAGGCCCTTTCGGCCCTTGGAGCTGTGCTGCCCCAGCAAACCTCAACAACTCCGATTTAACCCTAACCTGATCACGGAACAATTTACAATGACCAATTAACCAACCCGGTTCATCTTTGGACTGTGGGAGGAAACCGAAGGAAAGGACATACAGAGACATCTTACAGAGGAGGAACTCCAATGCCCTGAACTGTGATAGCGTTGAGCTAACTGCTACCTCCATGGCATATTCTACTGATCAGAGCTATACATTACATTCAAACTGATAGATGATAAGAGGCATAGGCAAAGTGAACAGCCGGAGACCTTTTCCCAGAACAGAAATGACAAATGCAGGATTGCATAATTTTAAGGTGATTAGTGTGAGGGGGATGTTGGAGATAAGTTCTTTAAATGGAATGTAGTAGATGCATGGAATACCCTGCCAGGGGTAATGGTAGAAGCGGATACATTAGGAACCTTTAGAAAATTCTTAGAGAAACATGGACAATAGAAACATGCAGGTCTATGTAGGAGGGAAGGGTTAGATTGATCTTAGAGTAGATTAAAACTGTGGTACAACATCATGGGCTGAAGGGCGTGAGCTTTGATGTAATGCTCTACAGTCTACGTATTGTTCTAAGCTGTAGTCTAACAAAGGATGTATGCAATTCTAGCATAATCTCCTTGCCATTATATTCTATTCCTTCCTAATAAAATGCAGCATCTTATATGTATTTTTAATTGCCTTATCTACATATCCTACTTACTCTTACAGGTCAGTGAGTATACATTCTAATGTACAAGACACATTTATTGCCATATCTTTTAGTCCAATTCCCAAACTATCTTTTAATACCTGCTTCTCATACCTATATAATTGACAGTGCTTAAACTTAAGATTATTTCTCTCCTGAGGATACCTAACTATGTGATGACTGATAAAATGTCCAACCTTTCAAGACAAATTCCAACATTGTCTCTTCTCTGGTTGCTTACTGGACAAAACTATTCAGAAAATAGTTCTGAAAGCATTCTATTAACCTATCCATCTACTCAGTCTATGTGTGGCAAATTTATTTGTTCAGCCTAGGTGAAGAATAAAATCACCACAATTATAATTTTATTTTAGTGACTTGCTCATTTGATGTAGCTGCAGTTTGGGACCATATAAAGTGAACCCACTTTAATTTACATATGTATCTAATGCCTACCTACTCCAATGCTATTTCCTGAAATTCCAAGTCAAGGTCATTAATATAAATTTTATGTTTCTTTCCTTTGAACACACCACTATCTTTATCTCTAAGCATCTCACTCCTCCACTTTCAAGCTCATCATCAGTATCTTTCACCTTAAATGTTTTGCAATAAATTGAAGAAGATCATGACTACACAATGACCTCAGGTCTGTAGCAGCAGTGAAAATTCTTCATGATTCAATTATCCTGTTTTTAATCTGAAAGCATGCCATATATAAATATTTATAATTAGGATGATTCAAATTCTGAATAAATTATGGTCGAGCAATCTCTGAATTCATGCATCCAGTAAAAACTTTGTCATGGTGTTTTTATTAGCCAGGTAGTTAGCACTTAGTGGAAATGATATCTTGTGTTATGATAGGGAGGGTGGATTTATTTTTAATTCCAGCTTTCAGCAGGGAGCTTTGAATTTGATGTTAGTGTAATAATACATGTTTTTCCACGTACAAGGGCTAAAGCCATGACTGAACAGTTTTAAAATTGCACTAATCCATTAAATATTTCAGGGATCAAAATCAAATGAAACATATTTCTTTGAATTCAAACCAAATTTGACATTTCTGGCCATCGCCAGATAACAATTTTATATTAAAATTGCCTTTGACTGAAATCAAAACTGGTTCTGAGCAGTGATATCATGGGCAATGTCATCAGCACTAAAAGTAAAACACAACTTACTAAATTATATCAATAAAAATGCTACCAAATACAGAAGCAAGAACATCAGTTTGAGTGCTTGCAGGAAGGAAACATCAATATGTGAAGGTTAGTTGTTTAACAAAATATTCTCTTGACATAAATAACACCTTGGCAACCCTATGTACCATCTGAAATGATCAATAGTTCAGATAACACCCAATCATTATCCTATTTGTCATTTTATCTCAAACAACTTAGAATAACCCTCACTTACATTTTAAAAAGAACCACAATTCAACAATTGTCATTAGACATATACTGCTGATATACACGCAAGTAACACAGTCTTCTATGCATTGGTGAGTCAGGTGCTTATTCAGATTTTTTTAATATTGTGAGATTTCCTGCCTCCGCCACCTCCTCAAGCAATGCGTTCAGGATCGTAATAACCCTTTGGTAAAAACATACCCTCCAATCTCCTCTCACACGCTTGCTACTCACCTGTGCTCTCTGGCTTTAGATATGCTTTCCCACTGTTTGACCTCACAATGTCCTCCCTGGTCTTAAATGCCTTTATCTGGTTAAAGCAACAGTACATGCTTCACCTGTGCTGATTCATACTGAACTAATAAAGCTACGTTTTTCAGTCATGATCCTGGGCAAATATATATTCCACTTTTCATAAGACCATTAAGATTTAGGAGCAGAATTAAGCCATTCAGCCCATCGAGTCTGTCCTGCCATTCCATCATAGCTGATTAATTATGCCTCTCAACCCCATTCTACTGCCTTCTCCCTATAACCTTTGACATCCTTACTCTACTTGAAATATACTCAGTGACTTGGCCTCCTCAGCTGTCCGTGGTATTAAATTCCACAGATTCATCACACCCTGACTAAGAAAATTCCTCCTCATCTCTATTCTAAAGGGATGATTTTCTATTCTGAAGTTGATTCTAGATTACCCACTATATGAAACATCCTCTCCACATCCACTCTATCTAGGCCTTTCAATATTTGATAGATTTGATGAGGCATCAGATCCTAATAAGGACAACATTACACTGAAAATTGCCATTGAATTGATTGCATTAACAACCTCAAAGAACCTCCTTCACAAATCAACATCATATTTTCCCATGATCTAGGTTCTGGAATGGTGAAGAGGGCAGAGAATGTGTCCCTGTGTTTTTCTGAAGCCTAACCTAGAGATCTTGGGTCACAAAATACTGGAACTGGAATTGAGATCACATGTGCTGAGATACAGTGAAAAACTTATCTTACATATTGTTCATACAGATCAAGTCATTCCACAGTATATTGAGGTAAAACAATAACAATGCAAAATGAAGTGTAACAGCTACAGGAAAAGTTCAGTGTAAGTAAGCAATAAAGTGCAAGACCATAATGAGGTAGATTATAAAATCCATCTATCCTGCCATTTAAGTCTTATTACAGTGGGGTAGAAGCTGTCCTTGAGCCTGATAGTACATGCTTTCAGGCTTTTTGTATTTTCTGCCAGATGGACAAGGGGAGAGGATAGCTCCACACCAAGAGGAAACCTCCACACATCAGGGAAAACAGAAACCCAGGATTAGGTTTGTCATTACTGATATATGTTGTGACGTTTGTTGTCTTATATCAGCAGTAGAGTGCAACGCATAAAATAAACCATGTTACAATTAGAAAATATACATACAGTATAGAATAAGTAACCAAGTTGTGCAAAATAGTGAATCACAAACAAGGGAAAATCTGCAGATGCTGGAAATTACAATAATACACTGGAGGAACTCAACAAGCCGGGCAGCATCTATGGCAAAGGGTAAACAGTCAACGGTTCAGGGCAAGACTCTTCATCGGGACTGGAAAAAAGAACTGACAAGTCAATGTAAGAAGATGGGGGGAGTGGGGAAGGAAGAAATACAAGGTACTAGGTGACAGGGTGAGGGGAGGGGTGAAGTAAAGAGCTGGGAAGTTGATTGGTGAAAGAGATATGTGGGGGAGGAGCACCAGAAAGAGGGGATGGACAGGAGTACTTATTACTCCCCAGCCCCCACTTTCTTACTCTGAATTCTCATCTTGTCTTTCCCCAGTCCTGATGAAGGTTCCCAGTCTGAAACATTGACTGTTTACTCTTTCCCATAGATGCTGCCTGGTCTGCTGAGTTCCTCCACCATTTGGAGTGTATTAGAGCAAATTAGTGAGGTAGTGTTCACAGGTTCACATTCTTTTCAGAAATCTGATGGTGGAAGGAAAGAAGTTGTTCCTAAAATGATGAGTGTGTTTCTTCAAACTCCTGTATCTCCCCCCTATTGTAGTTATGAGAAGAGGGCATGACCTTGATTGTTGGGTCCTTAATGATGGATGCTTCCTTTCTGAGGCATTGCCTTTTGAAGATGTTCTCCATACTGGGGAAGCTAATGCCAACAACAGAGCTGGCTGAGCTTACAATCCTCTGAAGTTTGTCCAAGAACTATAGCTCAACATAAATTGCAGGAGATAGCTGCAGTAATGTCAGCCAGAAGATGACCTCAAGAGATGTGCTGAATGCAGAAACAAGGGTCATTATTGGTCAACGTATCTCAAGAAGAAATCTCAACACTTAAAACTGCACCACAACATCTTTCTTTCCACTGCAACATTCAGAGACCAAGTCTACAGAGATGATTAATTTAATATCCTTAGCTTGAAATGATGTTAATTAGCTTTGTGTTAAGTCCAGAGATACTTCCAGTAATTCAATGTGAAAGAAATATTTTCTTAACTAAATCTTCTCCCACTCAGTGCTGAGTCTAAATGGATCTGCACAATAATCCACTGCCAAGATGTCAAATAAATAGCTGAACATTTGTTCTTTATGTCTTGATGGTAACTTTAAATCAGTACCTTCTCTACAGAAACTTCATGAATCACTGCATCAGCAACAACTTTGTTGTTGATATTGCCATCACAAGCATGCCTATTAAGGCAGGTATCTCTAAGGCCTTTAATTCTCACAATTTATTAAATTCTCAAAATTCTACTTAATAGAGGAAACTAATTGGTCAGTGGCAATCACACGATATGGGGATATTGCAGGAAACTGGGGTTGGAGTAATTGTCAGCCATGATTTCATTGAATATCAAAGATAACTTGAAAGGTAAATAGCATCCTCCTCATTTTATTTCATATATTCTTTGGTGATGCTCAGCTTGGTGAAAGGTGACCTGGGTCAAATCTAACATAGTGCACTAAATTATGAGATACTAATATATGAGAACATAAGAACATAAGAAATAGGAGCAGGAGTAGGCCATCTGGCTCATCGAGCCTGCCCCGCCATTCAATAAGGTCATGGCTGATCTGGCCATGGACTCGTCTCCACCTACCTGCCTTTTCAACATAAACCTCAGTTCCCCTCCTGTGCAAAATTCTATCCAACCTTGTCTTAAGTATATTTACTGAGGTAGCCTCCACTGCTTCATTGGGCAGAGAATTCCACAGATTCACCACTCCCTGGGAAAAGCAGTTCCTCCTCATCTCCATCCTGAACCGACTCCCCCAAGTCTTGAGGCCATGTCCCTTAGTTTTATTCTCACCTATCAGTGGGGAAATAATTTTCCTGCCTCTATTTTATCTATCTCTTTCATAATTTTATATGTTTCTATAAGATCTCCTCTCATTCTTCTGAATTCCAGCACATATAGTCCCAGGCAACTCAAATTCTCCTCATAGTCTAACCCCCTCTTCTCTAGAATCAACCTGGTGAACCACCTCTGCACTCCCTCCAAAGCCAGTATATCCTTCCTCAAATATGGAGACCAGAACTGCACGCAGTACTCCAGGTGTGGCCTCACCGGTACCCGGTACAGTTGCAGCATAACCTCCCAGCTCTTAAATTCAATCCCTCTAGCAACAAAGGCCAACATTCCATTTGCGTTCTTGATATCCTGCTGCACCTGCAAACCAAACTTTTGTGACTCATGCACAAAATATTTGTTGGCTCTGGGTCGGTACTCCTGGAGTTTAAAAGAATGGGGGATAGGAAGGAAATCGTATTGAAACCTCCCAAATATTGAAAGCCTTAGACAGAGTGGACATCAAGAGTATGTTTCCTATAGTGGGGGAGTCTAGGAACAAAGGGCACAGTCTCAGAACACAAGGACTTCTCATTAGAACAGAGATGAGGAAGAATTTCTTTAGCCAGAGCCAAAATAAATTTTGTGAAATTTATTGTCATGAACAGCTGTGGAGGCTGTCATTGAGTATGATTAATGCTGATATTGATAGATTCTTAATTTTAAGAGTGTCAAATGTTACAGGGAGAAGGCAGGAAAAATGGTGTTGAAGGAGTAATAAATGAGCCATGATAGAATAGCAGAGCAGACTCAATGGGTTAATGGCCTAATCCTGCTCATATGTGTTATTGTCTTAAGGCTTTATTATGTTGAGGAGCATTCACAGGTAAGTGTCTGGAAGCACTGAATAATCATAATGGTATGAATGCTGTATGTCAATCCACTCATTCGTAGCACTAGACAAAAGCTACAGTTTCCCTGGGGATTGAGAACCTTGAGAATTGCTCTCAAGCTCAAGGATCGCTCTTGGAAAACAGAGATAAAGCCTTTCAAAGGTTCAAAGGTTCATTTTATTTTGTTATCAAAGTTACGCATGCTGAATACAACTCTGAGATTTGTCTTCTCCAGACAGCCATAAAATTCAGAAAACCAGAGAAGTAGTTGAAAGAAAGACATCAATCCCCGTGGCACGAAAAGAAAAAGGAACAAAGAAATTGCAATCCCCCAAACCTCCCCAATCCCTCCCTTGCACAAAAACATCACAAAGATCATCCATGGGGAGAAAGAACAACAAGAACATCAAACACCAAATCTCTAGCCCACCAATCGTCAACAAGAAAAAAAGACATAGAACTTAAAGAAGCCAATCTGAACTCAATTAGTTTGAACTACAGTCTAATCCATAAATCTCAGAATTTCAGTAGCATCTCCGAGAGTGACGGGACCCAGCGGCCCCTCCGAGTGCGACGACTCGAACTAGCAGCCCATCTGAGGGCAGTGATTGGAACCGGAGGCCCATCTGAGGTAGGTGACTTCGATGTGAGCGTATGCACGTGATGTCCGTTAAAGAGGTGTAATTTGAAATTTTTTTCGTTTTTGTCACATGTACTGTAATGCAGTGAAAAGCTTTGTTTGCATGACATCCAAACAGATCAGCCCATAAAGTTGTAGATTTAGCCCATCAAGTCTCTCCACCATTTGGTCATAGCTGAAATATTTTCCCTCCCAATCCTATTCTCCCACCTTCTTTCTCCATAATCGTTGATGCCCTATCTTATCAAGAATCTATCAACCTCCGCTGTACATGGAGATAGTACAAAAGAGAAAGCATTAACAGAATGCAGACTATTGTTGCTACAGTTACAGAGAATTTGCAGTTCAGGTGGACAAATACATAATAATATTGCAACAGCACTGAAGGCATCCATCATACAGCTTTCCTGCTGTGATTGTTGCTGATCTCCACTCATCCTTCTCTTCTTCCTTTTTTTACACTCAGTTCTTCCTGCTTTGGTTCTTTAAGGTTGGGGATAGTAATGGAGACAAACTCCCACTACCTCTTAAATACTCACAATGGGGTGCCCCTCAAAGCCCCTGACAACCCCGTCCAGCTCCTGGCCTTTACATGTGGCTTAGCCACTAAGCCGGCAGAACCATTTCTGCTGACAGGAGAAGGAGCAAATGCTGGTTACTGGCACCTTAAAACCAGTCGCTTCAGGCAGATGGGGCTCATGAGATGTGGTTGGCAGCTCATCTAGGAGAAGGAAAACTCTGATCTCAAACCTCCGCTACCTTGCTGCTATACCCACTCATGGGAAAGGCTTTAGGCGTAAACCCTGAGGGAAAAATCTGGAGCTGGAGTCCCTAAGTCACTCCTACACTGAGTTCAACACTGACTGGCAACCCCTGTTACGCTCCTGGTACCAAAATGTTTCGGTCTCCGCTGTTCCTCTAGGTATATTACATATGTGGCAAGGTGGAGTTTGCTATAAGGGCAACAGCTTGCTCTTCATTTTGTACTGTCCCAGCTTGGATATCAAGACAGCTAGGACATGACATCCATGGTTGAACCTGACCAACGGAGGTCTCATTCACTCACTTTTCCTGCTCTTCCCCCTGAAATAGAACAAGGAATATTACAGCATAGGAAAGGCCCTTCAGTCCACAAAGTTGTGCCAAACTAATTAAGTTAAAGACACCAAATTTTCTTCTACCTTCACCTTTCTCTGAGTTGGCTGCCACCTGTCGCCACCCATTACTGTTGCTATGATACCTCCTGCTGTGATTGTTTGGTCTAACCTGAGGGAGTCTGGTTAAGGTCAACTGACCCCAGCCTGATAGTGTTTTTTTTATATAGTTTTAAACATTATCAATTAATTTAAACACTAATTTTTATCTTGCCCCATGTCACCCTTTAATTAAGAATTACGTTGTTTTATTATCTTCCAAACCAAGAGCCTCTTAAATGTCTCTATCCTATCTACCTCCAATGTGGCATATTTAGGGCACCAAAACCCTTGTGTGAACAACTTAGACGTACATCTCCTTTGAACTTTTCCCTCTCACCTTAAACACATGCCCTTCTATTAGACGATTTGATTTGAGGAAAAGTGATACCTGAGTCTTGACGAAGGGTCTCGACCCGAAACGTCGACAGTGCTTCTTCCTATTGATGCTGCCTGGCCTGCTGTGTTCCACCAGCATTTTGTGTGTGTTACCTGCTGATTAATTTTTCTATGCTTCTCATATCTTGCAGTTTATCATTTACTTGTACTGTACTTTTTGATAGTTTTTACACTTTATCCTGCATGGTTATTGTTCTAGCTCAATGCATTATGTAATGATTGAACCTGTATAAACAACATGCAACACAGTTTTTTCACTGTATCTTGGAATAATAGTAAACCAATACCAATAATTTTATAAACTTCCATCATGTCTTCCCTTAGCCTCTGCAAGTCCAGAAAAACCAACCCTAGTTTATCCAATCTTTCCTTACCTTCTAATTCAGACAGCATCCTGGTAAGCCTCTTCTTTAACCTCTCTATCGCGCCCATAGCTTTTGTATAATGGGCACCACAGTGGTGTAGCAGTTACTGCAGTGCTATTTACCCCTCGGGGCGTCAGAGTTCATAATTCAATCCCGGTATCCATTGTAAAGAGTTTTATGCCTTCCATATGGAACGTGTGGGGTTCCTCCAGGTGCTCCAGTTTCCTCCCAGAGTTCGGAGTCCAAATACATACCGGTTAGTAGGTTAATTTGTCATTGCGAATTGTTCCATGATTATGCAAGAGCTGAATTGGAGTTTGCTGGCAACGAGGCTTGAAGGCTGGAATGCTGTATCTCTGGATAAATAAATCGATAAATAATGGGGTGACTAGAATTGAATGCAATAGTCCAGATGCAGCCCAATCAGCTACAACATAACTTTCTGACTCTTGAACTCAGTGGCTCTACTTATAAAGAGAAGCATGCCATGCATCTTTACCACTATATCAACTTGTGTGACAACTTTCAGGGAGCTGTAGAGCTGCTGAAGCTCCTGCCATTCATGGTGTACTTTATTTTTGATTTCTCAAGTTTTAATTGATGCACCATCAATAACTCTGAGACGTGGGTTAAGGTAGGCTTTTATTGGCTGGAAGAAAGAACAAGCAGCAAGTGACCATCACACAACATCCTGGAGACTGAGGAAGGGTCTGTGCCTCCAATCGCCTTTATACCGGGGTCTGTGGGAGGAGCCACAGGAGCAGTCAGCGGGGGGGGGGGGGGGGGGGGGTGGGGGGCATGTCCAGACAGGTATCTGTAGTTCACCACAGTAACACCTCACCCTTGCCTGGATTAAACCACTAGAAAATGCCTTTGCTCAGCCTTTTGAGCAGGCTTTCTAGACACAGCAGGTAACAGTGAGGCTTGAAACCTTTTCAAGTGAGAAATGGAAGGTGCTGCCACAATCTGAAGAGGACAGCAACAATTAACTTGTGCCTTTATTACATTCTTCAACGTTTGAAATTCCCCAACAACTATGTGAAGATCTTGTCTGTGGATTTTAGCTCTGCCTGTGTGGTGAACTACATATACCTGTCTGGACACGCCCCCCCCCCCCCCCCCCCCCCCCACTGACTGCTCCTGTGGCTCCTCCCACAGACCCCAGTATAAAGGCGATTGGAGACACAGCCCCGGCCTCAGTCTCCAGGATGTTGTGTGATGGTCACTTGCTGCTTGTTCTTTCTTCCAGCCAATAAAAGCCTACCTTAACCCACGT
This sequence comes from Hypanus sabinus, assembly GCF_030144855.1. Classification (NCBI taxonomy): domain Eukaryota; kingdom Metazoa; phylum Chordata; class Chondrichthyes; order Myliobatiformes; family Dasyatidae; genus Hypanus; species Hypanus sabinus. The sequence continues at coordinate 160,805,437 of NC_082712.1, forward strand.
CTCAGAGTTATTGATGGTGCATCAGCTGCAACACAGTTCTTCTAGAATTGCTCCACAGCAAGCTAGCCCAGCTTGCTGTATATAGTATCTGTCAGTGGATTATGAACTTACAGGCAGGAAGGAAGCACACGTAAGGCTGGGTTCCAGCTTGTCCAATCCAATGTTTGTAAGCAAAGGCTTTCCCAATGGCTGTGTTCTTTCATCCCTCCTTTTCTCACTTTATACAAAAGACTGTACCTCCTCAGACAAATCCATTAACATCCTAAAATTCTGCAGATGATACAACTGTAGCAGGTCCTATATCTAATAATGATGTGATCTGCTCTCAAAGAGAGAACACTGGCTTACTTGTGACACCTTAGAGCTTAATGCTATCAAGACAGAGTAAATGAGGATTGACTTCTGCTGACAATCCCCTACCTGCTCCCCCCTCCGTTGGAAATTAACCACAGGCTGTGTTTGTGGTCAAGTCATTCAAATTCCTGGGGACTACCATTACCAGTACATGAAGTGAGACAAGCATGTTACGCTGGACAAAAGGAAAGCCCAGCAGAGTGTTCTTCCTATGCCAGCTTAGAAAACTTAACATCTCAGGGTGTGGCTTGATGAATTTTTACTCAGCCATCATTGTTGTGACCACCTCTATCGCTGTTTGGTTTCTCGCTGTTTGGTTTCCCACTGCCTCCATCCTCTCCAGGTCCTGGTTACAGCAAGTGGTCCACTCAATGGAAAAGATCGTTGGCTGTCTGCTGTCAACATTAAAAGGACAACACATCATATCAGAAGCTACTTTCCTGTAGCTATCCAGCTTCTCAATAAAACTCACTCTGGTGTGAAATTCCCCAACAACTATGTGAAGATCTTGACTGTGGACTCTACCTGTCCTTGCACAATATCCATTAATGGACTTGCCTACTCTCCTTGTTCTGTTGATAATTATTGAGTCTGTTCACATTTATTGAAGTTAAATTATTAACATTTGTGCATGTGACTATTCTGCTAATTGTCGATTGCTCACTACTGTATGCATTATTGTCTTGTAAATTGTTGGTTGCTTTTATGTTGTGTTTTATGGTATTTTCCTGTGTTTTATGCTTGGCCACAAACCACAATCAATTCTGGTATGTTTCTCATACTGGCAATAAAGTGATTTTGATTGATACTCTCCATTTAGCTTTGATGCTCCAGAAGATGTCATTGTGGCAGGACATGAGTTATACGGCTGGAGAATGGATAGAATTTGGAGGGAGACAAGGGTGTTGAAGATTTCCCATACCACACAAGATTGATCTTTAAACGGGACAGTGTGTGTAAAATATGGAAGGTAAGGTTTAACAGCTAAGAATAAACATGTCCTGCAATCTTCCTGGATTTCTGATATCAACTATTATCTGTGCCTTGAACATGGAAGAAATTACAGATGACTAAAATGGAGCACAAAATACAATCGTCTTCAGCTACTTCATTATTAACCCTTCATTGTTCACAAAATTAGTGGTGGGAATGGTCACTGAAGATCACACATTGTTAGCTTCCATTTACAGGCCCTTACATAATGAAATAGTCCATGCTTGCATGCAGCATTCAGCCACAAAAATGGCCCTCTCCAGCAAGGAAATAGCTTACCAGCTATCTTTCACAATCAATTAGTTTCCCAGTGTGAACATCTAGACCACTCATACAAAAATCATGTCTTCATGAGTATGCTGATATTTTCTAGCCAATAATTCAGCTCCAGGCACCATGAAGCATTTTCAATTACAAGGCTTCAATAAGGATGGTGATGAAATACTCTACACTTGTTAAGTGTGCCTCATCCACTGTGTTAAACATTCGTACCCTCCCCCACTGGCGCAGAACAACTGTATTTTAGTATTGGTAGTTTTTGTTCTAGCTTTTGCTCAGTGTAGCTTTTAATCCATGATCTTTAATGCCTGGAAAGACCAGGACAGCAAACAGATTAGAAAAACTCTATCTTTCTACAAAGTTTTCTTTCAAGATACGCATTATGCTAACTTGGAACTATCACCATTGATGGATCTAAATCCTGGAGCTCACTGCCTACTGTATCTGCACAGCAGGAGTACCTTTGGCAGGAAATTGTTGTGATTCGGGGGGATAGCACACTGCCAACTTCCCGAGAGTAGTTAGCTCTGGGAGATAAATATAGACATTTCCCATCATTTCTATATTCTCTGACAATCCTATCTGGTTCCACTTCTGCCCCTTCTCCTCAAGCATCCTGGATATCGCTGTGAATCTGGACCTGTAGCTCCAGTCATTTAGCAGAGATGCAGAGGGACCATCAAAGATGCACCTTATTTGAGGAGGATTCAGGTGATGGGATGGCAGTGCGTCACATCCAAGCCTCAATTTCAGATTAAGCAGGTATTGCTTGTAGCAGACTACAGTGCTCAGGGAGAAAGGCAGGCAGCTCTTTAAACTGCTCATTACTTTGGAACAATATTAATTATTTAGTGCTAATGCTGTAAAATTGCATTTCACAACAGATGCCATGATTCCAATGATGTCCACACAATGCACACATAAATTCATAAAGGCCATGCCAAGTCAAGTCAATTCACTTTTATTGCCATTTCGACTATAACTGCTATGTACAGTACATTGTAAAAATAAGACAGCGTTTTTCAGGACCATGCTGTTACATGACACAGTACAAAAACTAGACTGAACTACGTAAAAAAAAACAGAGAAAAAAATAACTACACTGGACTACAGACCTACCCAGGACTGCATAAAGTGCACAAAACAGTGCAGGCATTACAATAAATAATAAACAATAGGGCAGTAAGGTGTCAGTCCAGGCTCTAGGTATTGAGTAGTCTGATAGCTTGGGGGAAGAAACTGTTACATAGTCTGGTCGTGAGAGACTGAATGCTATGATGCCTTTTCCTAGACCAAGGGTCGGCAACCCGCGGCTCCGGAGCCGCATGCGCCTCTTTGATCTCTGTGCTGCGGCTCCCCATAGTTTGTTAGTTTTTGAAATGTAATTCGAAATTTGAAGATTATGGTGATCTTGTACAATCTAAAAACGTTGTGGAGACCGCATTTCCTGGCACATCCGAACCGGCTCACAATTAGCCACCGTTCCGGCTAAGGGAGATAGCCTACGGGGGTTTGTGAGTACGTGTCTTTTGGAGCATCCGCGCCCACGGGGACGGGTTGAGGGAGGCTTTAAATCAAGGCTTAGTTTGAATAAAGTTACCTTTGACTGCAGTGTCTTTATTTTAGCGCTGCGTGTAGCGCTACACCGCTACAACGTGTTTTTTATCGCTATTAATATACATCACCACTGCCAATGCCTGACACCCACCAGTGCGCGCTTTCTTTTAATTCTTCGATCCAAGGTAGGCTACCTACGGAGTAACCTTAATCCCAACGTCTTTTTTTCGGAGTTCAAAATGTTTTTGTTGCATACAGAAATGTAATTTCGTTTTCTCTGCAGGAGTTCATCAATTTCATAAATGCAACACATTATAGTTTGTTTATACATAGCATAAAGGCAAAAAAACTGTTGTATGCAGTGTTATTTCATTTTAAATGTCAAACGGGTTTTGTGGCTCCCAGTGTTTTCTTTTCTGTGGGAAATGGGTCCATATTGGCTCTTTCAGTGGTAAACGTTGCCGACCCCTGTCCTAGACAGCAGGAGGGAGAAGAGTTTGTATGAGGGGTGCGTGGGGTCCTTCATAATGCTGTTTGCTTTGTGGATGCAGCGTGTGATGTAAATGTCTGTGATGGCAGGAAGAGAGACCCCGATGATCTTCTCAGCTGACCTCACTATCCACTGCAGGGTCCGAGATGGTGCAATTTCCGAACCAGGCAGTGATGCATAAGCTGTTTTTCACATTGATGTAATAAAATATGGAAATCATTGTTGTAAAGTTGTCTTGAGGGAAACAGTGATTTTCATATACATACTGTACATAGCACTAAAGAAAGTGCAATTGAATTTCCAGACTGATATCTTAATTTCTTATATTTTTATGCAAGAAAATGAATCCAAATAAATCAATACCAGAAGTAATTAGGTGTTGAAGAATATGTTAATGTTAGTTCAAAACATAAACATTTTTCCCAACACAAAAATCATTTACAGTCTGTCAGATGGCCAGTTTCCTGATTTATCTGGAGCATTACTATGTAGTTTTCCAGAAATCAATTTTTTTTCTTGCCAATTTTCTCAGCTAGTTTTACAGATCATAAAGTTATACAGCAGAGAAACAAGTACTTTAGCCTTACTCATGTATTGCAACCAAGGAGTCTGTCTAGGCTAATATCATTTGTCTGTGTTCAAAGGTTCAAAGGTCGAATTTAACGTCAGAGAAATGTATAAAATATACATCCTGAAATCCTTTTTCTTCGCAACCATCCACGAAAACAGAGGAGTGCCCCAAGAATGAACGACAGTTAAATGCTAGAAACCCAAAGTATCCCCCCAGCTCCCTCTCCCTCCTGCACGTAAGTGGCAGCGAGAAACAATCCCCCTCCCCCCAGTGGCAAAAACAAAGAGCACCCGCTACCAGCACTCAAACGTGAGCAAAGCAGTGGCAAAGTCACAGACTTGCAGTTACCCCAAAAACTACATTGTTCACCA